>NC_046225.1:24082920-24719682 GCF_009819885.2 Catharus ustulatus | reverse complement strand
TTCAGTGTAAACTTTAAATGGTAGAGCTGCTGCTTACTTTTTAAAGTGGTTTAAGCAAAATGTCATTCCTGTCTCTTTTCCAACTTAATCCCATCCCAGAAAAAATGTTAATAAGAACAGCTTGTTATGGGCTGCAAGTGCCAAGGAGGATATGGCTCAAGAAGAAAGCCTGAAGCTCCACAGGTTCAGGCATCAAAAGAGGAAAAGGCTTTTTCCAGATAGTTGCAGTGCTGCATGCCTGCAGGCATTGAAAAGCCTGGGTACCGCAGGCCTACTTAACTTCTGTTTATAGTTAGCGAAAATGCCTCCTGATATGGGAAGGAAATAACCCACACAAAAGCATTTTACTGCTGCTTAATATTTCTGAAGTCCTATCAGAGGTGTGTGCTTTTTTTTTTTTTTTTTTTTTTTGCTACTAGTAAAACACCATGTTTCTCAAGAAGACAAAGAGACAAATATGTAAGAGTCTGTTTTAATATGGTGGACGCTGAACATTTTGTGGTGTGAGGTCTGTGTGTGTGTCCTGCTGTGATCTCCTGTGCTGTTCTCACGTGGATGGACAGTGATCCAGCATCTGTCTGGTTCAAGGGAAACACTGCTGGGAGCCAGGCAGTCTGTCCTTCACCTGGTCGAGTCAGGTTGTCCTCAGCTTGTGTCCTTCCCACTGCTGCAGGGAAACCATGTGCTGTGATGTTCCAGCTGTGCATATATGGCTCCCACTTACCCCAAACTACCTGTCCTGGATAGCAAGCTGGTTTTGGTTGTAAGACATGTTTGGTATGGGGACAGCTCTCATGTGGCTGTTGGGTTTGGTCTCTGTCTGCAGGAGGTGCAGCTGCCTGACGTGCTGCTCCTGCCCCGGCACTTGGGGATTAGTGTCTCTGTTGCTCCGGTCCCTCGTAAGCATTAGATTCACTTAAGAAAATTGCATTCAGAATAACTTAATCTAGCAACCCAGTGGCTTCTATTTGAGACTTGGATCTTGTGGATATGTTTATTTAGTTTGGGATTCCCACTTCAAAGGAATCTGTCCTCTCAGCAAGAAAGTGATTGAGCACTTAAATAAAAATATATTCATTGAATCTTTGGGATTGAGCTAAAAGTGCAGTTAACAGTAAAAGAGAGTTAACATGTGCACCAACTGTGCTAATCAGTCAGGGATTGCCTGCTTTCCTAAAGGGGAAGAAAAGGGACCTGAACTGCGTGAGGAAAAGTGGCTAGCTTTCCTCTTCCATGGCTTCTGGTGGTGGTGTTGCTTGCTGGGGCATCAGGATGAGATGAAGTACTTAGAATATCTTTGCTGTGGTCTTCAAAGTTACAAATCCCTTGTGTAGAAGAGCATTTTCATGAAGCTGAAAGGTTGGCTCAATGATTGTTTATTTTCTTTAAATGGCTGTGGATATAGGTAAGGTTAAGGCACAAAATCAATGGGGTGATCTTAGTCAGCAAAAATTTCAAGTGTAAAGTTATGGGGCTTTGATTGAATATTTATAAAATGGGCAGCTCAACTTAAAAAGTAAGTGTAGTGCTGTCACCAGCTGTAACACATAAACCAGCAAATTGCTTTGGCTAGGAGTTATTAAGCAAGCCAGAGAGCAGTTAATTCCCAAAAGCATCTGTCTATCCAAGCACTTTCAGTACTCCAGCCCTGTACTTCAAACAGTGCCTCACGAGTCAGTGGGCAGACCAGGGCAGAGGAAGGAGTCCCTTGGGAGCATGGGACTTCATGCAAGTGTTTGCCATGAGGTACCTTCTGTCAGTGCTGGGGCTTCAAAGGAGCAGGGTAGGTACATGGGCATGTGCTCGTGGTGCGAGGCAGCCCTAGTAATGCTGCTATGGCAAAGAGCAGCAGAAAGTTGCTTGTATGACTTTTATTTTTCCCTCTCCTTGCTTTCTGAGTGGGGAACCCTTTAAAATGGTTTGAAACAGGCTGGTGCTGCACGTCCAGCACAGTGCCAGGTACTGCGTGTACCCAGTGGCCCTGCTCTGAGAAACCTGAACTTGTGGGAGCTGCCGTGAGCCCCACAGCGTTAGCACAAGGAGTGAGATTGCACAGAACAGAAGGCATGATGCTGAAATCCTGTGGATACTGATGACAGCTCAGCTTCACCTTAGCTGACTTCAACAGAGATGTGGATAGGGTTGCAGTCATTATCGAAAGAAAACCAGTCTGGAAATTGTTTGATTCATCATGTATGTTCAAAAAACAGAGAAAGGGATCATGGGACTTTTGTTGGGCAGTTTTGTTGGCTCAGAGGTGGAGGAGAGCGATGAGCTCTAAATTGCTATCCCTGTAGGCTCTGTATTTCTGAGTAGGCATCCTAGTGACACTGGCTGCTCAGTCTTCTCTCTGTAACTGGTCATTTAGCTATGCTATAAGGCTCTATTTCTTCAATTTTCTGCCTTTTTCTGTGTTTCAAATCTGCCTCAGAGGTTTATCTTTGTGACTGTCTGTTGTCTCTCCACAGTTCTGGCGTATCTTTTTGCCTTGATCTTTCTTCATCCCTATCAAGTCTTGCATTGGCAAACTTTGTCTGGCATAAAAAAAGTACAATGTGGAGGTGACGATTAAAGGTGTCAACACTTGTCCGATGTGTACCATGGTCTGGGAGAAGGCCCTTTGCCTGCCAATGTGCTAAAATGCAGATTAACTGTATCCAGCAATGCAAATATGTTTAACTTTGTTTAAATGCCACAATCCAGCGATTTGTTGAGGGTCTCTCCTTTCTGAAGTTTGTGTGGCGCTGTATTGGGTTCAGGAAGCTGCAGTTACAAGTGGTAATTGTGTTTCTCCTCACTCTTTATTTTGCTCCTTGCCAGTCCTGTATTTCCTTCATTGCAGTTTCGTATCATTCCCTTGTGCCCTCACAGTGAGCAAGGTTCTTGCCACCAACCCATGTTCTGTCCCATGATGGAAAATTCCATTGTGCGTCTTCTTCAGTTAGTTTTTGCAGAGTGGCTTCATTATCACATCTGTGCCCTCTCCTCAATTTAGGCTTTGTTCCATCCTTCTGATCTGGTCAGCAGCACTTCTGTATCTTAAACTGAAGAAACACTTGTGTACAGAAAAGTTGAGATTAAGCAGGAGAATAGCCAGGCTTGACCCAATGCAGGGACCCCTCCAAACCGGGGGAGGCTGATTTTTCCCCTGAACCTCTGCATGTGAATTAGGCCCTGCCAAGTGTAAAAACTGTCTTTGTGTTCACATCCAGGTGCTCCTTTTCCAAATACAAACATGCATGCAGGTCGGGAGCTCACAGGTGAGCGAGGGTCAGGTGTGGGAGCCCAGGGGTATGGGGCAGGCGGGGGCAGCCCAGGTCCCTCCAGTCTGCTGGAGATCAACACGGGAAGGGAGAGCTCACCCAGCTGGCACTGGGAGAGCCAGTGAGGATATTGAGGAAATAAACCATACATCGAGCATACTGGAATACATTTTTGAAAACTCAAGTGATTAAAATAGTTCACCCCCTTAGAATGCCCCTTGTTTGGCTGCCCTCTGACAGTAGCATGCTGAGCTGTATTTTGGTCTGGTTTTTACTGCCCAATTGCCTCCTGCACACAACTGAAATTCAACTTGAAAAAATAAGTTCCAAATGAATATGTTGGATTTGAAAAAATTGTTACTCAAAACCTCTTGCACTTTATTTCATGTCTTAAATACTCTTGTTATAGGAAGAAAAGGAAGCTGTGCTGGATTTAAAGGAGAAAAAAAATAAATAAAAAGCTTAGCTTTTAAGTGTGTGGATTTCTCAGGTTTTGTTAAGACTTTTTTTTTTTCCTATCTCAGTTATTTGGTGGATATTTCCAAGATAATAGCGCAATGATCCTGTTTTAGATGTAAATCTTCAGAAGAATGGATTGGAATAGAAGAACCACAAGAAAATGCTAATTTGTTAGGCAACTCCCTAGACAGTTTGACAGCAATATTGCAAACACTTCTCTTTTATTTTTCTAACTGGCAAATATAATTTTCTTATCAGAGTGACCATAAGAGGATGACTTCATACTTTGTAATAAGGAACTATTAACAGACTGTAGGAGAGCTGGTCAAAATGCTGTCTTGAAAACATTTTTTTAGTTCAAGGGTGTTTCCAAAACAACTTTTGTCAGGAGTTTTCCCTCTTTCTTTGACGCTCCCTTTTATTGCTTTTTCTTTCCGAGAATATGTGTGTAAGTGAGAATAATGCAGGCTAATGGGGCAGAACAATAAATATTCAGTTGGGAAATGTGGTTGAATCAAAGCCGGTTCAGAAACCCCTGCGTTTGGGGCACAGGCAGACTTCCTAGGAGAAGGAGATCTCAGTGGTGGGTTTGTGAAGCTTGCCCAGCTTCAAGACTCCAAGTAAACACAGTTGGATAGTTACACAGTAGTGCTTACTGCACAAAAAATACCCTTCTCCATTAAAGGAATCTCTCTGGCCAACATCTAGGGGACAAATTATTTTTTCATTTTCAGTCAGCAGAACAGCCTACAGATGGGTGTTGCATTTTTCTTCTGGAGGTGGCATGTCACAGCCCAGGAGACCATAGCTCACAAGTCAGCCGTGGGCTGACGCTGGCCTTTCTTGTGTTACCTGCACTTCCTCTCTTTCCTCTGCTGTGTTCTTCCAGGAGAGGATGGCTGGTTAAGCCAGTGGCTGAGATTTGGTCCTAAGAGGTTAAACCAGGACCAGCAGAGGTGCCTGTGGTAACATAAGTGCCACTGGTAAGTTATAGCTGTTTGGGGCTGGAGCAAAAGTTTGTGCCTGTGCAATTAAGCATGAAATAGGTAAATTCTGTGTATAATTACCCAACCTAGAATGTAGTATGAGGATGTGACCCGTGGAAATTGCGGTGCATCAGTGACTGTCGGCAGATTCCTGGGAAGTATCCCTGGTGCCCACGCTGGCACTGGGGTTATGTGTGTGTTTGTGTGTGTGGATGTCCCCTGCTTTCCCCCACTCCACTCCCAAAAGAAAAGGCACAGTCTAGGAGGAGACTTCTGCAAACAAGAACCTGAAAAAACATTTGTTCGGAGTCTTAGAGGAAGGTGATGGTAGAGGTGGGAACAAAGTCTGTATTTCCTGAGTTCACTTTGGGAATTCACTTGAAAGACAGCTCGCTTCTAAACATGTGTTTCTTACGTTTGTTTTCGTTTTAGGTTTTTTTTTCTTTATGAAAGCAAAACAAGAAGTCTGAGAAAGTAAAAACTGAGATGTGTGTAGTGGAGGGAGGGAAAATAAGAGGACTAAAGTTAGTGCAGATGGGAAGAAAGTTTGTGTCAGTGGTGGCTGTGGCTGTGTTTCGTACCTAGTCTTTGAATGAAGGTGCAAACAATCTACTGAAGGTTCTAAATAAAAGCAAGAAGAGGCCCAAGAAAACAAGCCCAAAAAAAGTTTTGTCAAAAAAAGAGACTTTGTGTTTTCTCATTTCCCCTTCCTGTGACACAACAGCACCCATACCTTCCCACTTGGTTTTCTGTTTGCTCTCTCCCCTGCAGGGGAGCAGGCTGTTTGCCCCCAGCATCATTATTTTCATCCCCCACTTTTGTCTCCCTCCCTCTCAGAAGTTCAGTGCAAACACAATTACATAACAAGCAGGGTGTGCTCCTCTCCTGGGAACCTTCCATTGATTCACAGCTCTTGCACGCAATGTGCTGGGAATGACCAGCCAGGATTTCTCTGTCAGCTGCCTTGGCACTGGCCTGGTGGGAGTTTTCTTGTTTACTGTGGGGGTGGGAAGAGTTCAGAGCAGCTTTTTGGGATGGCATCTCAGCAGCAATGACATCTTTCTTCCTCTTCCAGCCATGGTGGGTACCTGCCAAGGGCTCTGTGATGTCCGTGCCCTGTGCCTCAGCAGCGTCTGGTGGGAAGAATGGTTTGCAAGAAGGTGTCGGCTCATTTGCAGCTGGAAGCTTTAAACTTATTCCTGGGCATGCTGAAATACTTCTCTTTAATACACTGCAGTGCAGCCAAGCTGTGGTCACTGGAGCACAGCTCTCAGCTTCCTCTCTGTGCTGCTTAGGTGGTGTGCCCCAGTGCCATTGCCCTGCCAGGATTACCCAGGTCATCTATGGTCTTTTCTTTTGTTTCTTCACATCTCTGTAGCCACAGCTGACACACTGTGGCCACAGCTGGTGGCTACACGGTCTCCAGCACCACAGCCAAACTTAAAACTCAGTTTGTTGTGGTCCTGCAGGTAGTCACCTTGAAGGGATTTCAGTTCCTGATTTCGGGAGCTGGTGAGGTTGGTCATCAGGGTCGCTGTCTCTCTCTAATGTGGTTACCAAAGAATCCTGCATGAGGAGAAGCTGTGCCTCTGCTTGGGCACGGAATGCTCCCGGTACAGGTTGTGGAGTGGGCTGCATAGGGTGAAAACCTGGCAGACAGCCTTCAAGTGCCTCTTTTGGGCTAAATGGTGTCTCTGGAGTTTCACTGAATAGCTGCAAAACAGGAACAAGCTTTTAAGAAAAAGTATCAAGTAGCAAGGGAATCCTCTGTAAATGAATACAGAAGTCCCCGGAAGGGAAAAATTAGCAGTAATTACAGTAAAACATACCTTTTCATCATAGTAATGGTTTGACATTGAAAGGTAGGATTGCAGCACCATGTAAAAGTTATTTTTCTGCTGTGTCTTCATAGTGGTGAGTGTTTTCGAGACCTTTGCAATGCTGTGCGTGTTACTTGTTCAGATTTTGGAGGCTGGCATTTGTTTCCAGATACTTGAGACTCCTTGTGGGATAGGCAAAAGTTGAATTAACTGTTCTGCAGATAATGGCAGAAGATCCCTCTGTTTACAGTGGTGGGTCAGCTCCCTGTATCTTGCCACTCTCCCCTGTATATTGTTTACAAGCATCCCATTGCTTATTAGAGTGAACACCAGAGTCACAAGGAATTAGTCCTGATTTTAAAAAGCAGGCTGTGCAGAGAAAGCAGTCAATTTGTTGGGGATGGCAGGAGAGTAGAGGGAGGAAAAATCTCCAAAACCTTGGATTACAACAGAAAAGACTTCTGTCCTGATACTAAAAAGTAAGCTTTTACATCTTGGAAAAGAGCTTGCTATGTTTTACTCTAATTTCAGCCTCAGTAGGGTTAGTATGTTAAGGAGCACTCAGTGAAAATAAGACAGTTTCCCAGCCTTGAAATGACAGGGACATAAGCTCTGTGTCCATAGGGAGGGAGGCCAGATCCCTTTGCTGTTCTCTTTGAGTCAGGGTTTAATGACTACAGAGAGGAAAGGAGTGTTAGTACAGCGAACAAAAACGATACAGCTAAGAGGAAATTATTTTTATTGCTAATACATGGGTGCTCGTAATGTTTAATTCTTTACAGCTTATGCTTTATTTGCACATTCTTCCTTCCTCACCACTCCGCACACTGTAGCAGCAGGACCATATTTCAGAATTACTGCACTTAAAGGCTCCTATTCAGTGGTTTTACCATGAATAAAAATATTTGTCAAAGTTGCCCTGGTGCTCAGACTGGACAGCACATGCACACAGAGTGGTTCAGCTGCTGTGCCCTCCTGGGCTCTTGCTTTTACATCCTTCTTATCCTCCCTCCTTTCTGCTGATAGGTTTATAAAGTTCACCGGAAATATTTTTTCAGTATAATGTAGATTTTTGGTAATGTAGATTTGCATCTAATTAAAATTCAGGACAATCTTTTTTTAATAGAAATTTACATTTGTTTTTGCTAGCAAAGCTAGGTGAGAAGAGGAGCGTGGGAGCATTTGATGCCCCTGAAAACAACATTGTGGCAAGAGTAGTTTTAAGGCAGCCCAAGAATTGTCTGTATGACTGGAGGAGAGGGAGTCTTAAATAAAGCTTTTAGGTCATTATTTATCTTTTTAGATAGTTAATGAAGATTTAGTGTTTTTCTGCCATGTGCGTATGAGTCTGGCTTAAGGTAAGTGAACAACTGTCAGTTTGCTACAAGGAGACAACAGCCTGGGCATCTGCATTATTTTCCCTTGCATCAGGTGCTAAAAGTCAGTAAACATACGTGAGTCACAATATTTTTTCCCAATTTGACTCGCTTGCCCAATCGTATTTTTACTTCAGCCTTTAGGCTTGAAAAAGCATGTGCATAATCAGTTCATTTTGTGTGGTCTAGGCTATAAAAATGCCCCCTCTGTTCTTTCCATATGAAAAACGTGTTTTTAATTTTGGGGAACTTATATAATTTTCTGTGCTTTCTTTTGTATCTCAGATTAAAAACAAATGCTCCCTTCCCCTAACTTTGCATGTTCCAATTATGGAGTTGTGAAAATAAGTCATCCTTCAGCTTTTGTTACTTTAAAACAGCTATCGGTGATGTCAGAGTCAATACTAAAAGCATTAAGAATGCTGGCAGAATGTAATGCAGCTGCAATCCAACATGATGTTGGAAATGGGGTTGAGAGCATAAAGGCTTTCCATATTCCCAGGGCGCACAACTGCTCGCGGCCTTGGCTTTGATCTCTTCAAAGGCTGCTGCCTCCTCCTAGATGGAGAGACTTGGCTGCCACTCGCTCGCATTGAAAAAAGGCAGAGGTCTCTATTCAGGCAGAAATCAATCACTGTGCAGAAACAATTATGTGTAATTCAACCATCATGAAAACAGGGTGAGATTATGGGTTTGTTACCTGAGTGACTGCGTGGAGATGGGGAGCAGCGAACGCAGGAGTCCTGCTGACATGCCACATCTTGATGACAATTATAGACACATGAATGATGTGGCGGGTGGGGGCGGCAAGATGACAAATGCTGGTCACGCTGTCCAGCAGAGCAGAAAATGAGGTTACAATTGGGAGATAATGTTTGCATATGTAACCATATTTCAGCAAGCTGGGCAACTTCAGGGAATGGCAGAGACTGGCGATCGTAAACAAAGTGCGTGTGTGCCATGACTGTCGGCTTTCCACGATACAGAAATGTGCATGTGCAGTGAGAAACCCGGGTGCCACATCCTGGAGCTGCTTGTTTAAAACAACCCAGAGGCATTTTTGTCTGGGGGGTGGGGGGAGGGAAGAATTGCCTGGGAAAAGGAGAAATCTCCAGAGTTTGGGCCTCAGAAGGCAGAGGAAGCAAGTGAAAATCCGTCTCCATCCCTCCATGTCTCGGGACGGGGTGGTATTAACATGGCAGTGAGCGATGGCTGTTTACGAGCAGCACTGAGGAGCGCATCCCTATCTCCTGCCTTCCCCTCCCAGCGGGGATTTTCACTGGTAGCGCATCTCTGAGCAAGAGCATTTTTACATTTGCATGGTAACATTTTGGCTGCAATAGGTTGCTGGTAGTGTGACGTGATGCTTGAAATCTTCTGATGTATAATGGCCTCCTTTAATTAGGAAGTTTTTTCTTCTTCCCCTGAGTGGTAAGCAGTAGCTGGCTGTCTTTAAAAAGGGAACGGGCATGTGCACTATTTGCCATGAGAATATTTATTTTAAGTATTATTGCTTATAAAGTCTCAAAATAGTTTTCCTCCCCAAAAGGTAAAATAAAACACAGATGACTGATTATAAAATGGTATCCTTGCTCACTTTGGTACACAGGATGAGCTTTACCTTTTATACTGCTCAGGCTTAGACATCAGAGGCGCAAGAAGCTGCTTTGAGTTACAGATCTTCAAACAATAAGTCAAAACAAAAAATCAATCCCTCCAGTCCCTGGGTGCAGTTAGCTAAAGATAAAAGAGAAAAATAAAGTTATGCTAAAGCAGATAGAGGAAAGGAACAGATATGCCAAGGAAACACAGAGGACAAGTGCAGAGTTGAAGTGGGCCTAGTGTGAGCCAACATCAATGAATTTTTATCTTATCAAAAAGTTTTAGGGTTGCCAGTTCTTTTCAAACTGGATCCACTCTGCTCCAGGGCTGCCTGAAGCAATGTCTTCAATAAAAATTGCTTCTCCCTACCCCCCGCATGCCACCCTCTCACTCCTAAATGTAATCACATGCAGGGATTAGGCTGCACCTCACTCAAGGTATGAAACTTCACTGCAGACTTCAACAGTAAATCAAGGATTCTGATAATCTCTTGTTATTACAAATAAGATCTGAGATTTCTTTTTAAGTATTTGGTGAATGACACATAATCTCTAAAAAAATAAAACTCTTTTCTTCTGGGGTTATTTCTCCCCCCATCTCGCCTCCCAATAAATTCAAATTACAAAGGAATTTCTAAAATAGATATTTTTTTTAATTGAGTGGAGTTCTTTAACTTTTTTTTCATAGCTGTTTCATGAAAATTTTAATGTCAGTTAACTGCCTTTATTGAATCAAGCACGTGGCTTAAGCCTTAGCCTATAAAGAGGGAAGCATCGCACCTCAGTGTTGTGATATGCGACCTAAAGCCCTCTGTGTGTCTCTTTGGGACTGGATTTCAGGGATTTAATCAGACAAAAAAAAGCCTTTTTTTGGAAAGAGGTCTGTTGGCTTTGACCTGTTTCTGTTGCATCTTTTGGGGTGTTTATAATAGGGGTGAGCATGCGTTTATGTGCTGTCGGGAGGAGCTCAAAGTGTCTCTTGGCGTCCCTTGATCAAGACAGCTGCTGCTGGTACCTGGCCATGGGCACATAAGAGGCAGACAGGAGATGGCAATGCTGCAAATAATAGGTACAGAAAACATATCTATCCAACCAAAAGTGAATGATAGACCTAGGTTGTATACTGCGTTCAAAAATACCTGGAATGAACTGATAGTCAAAGGATTTTGGGAAGTCTTGATGTGCCACTTCAGCTCGGTAGCTGTTATCTCAGGGCCTGTTTCCCCATCAACAGTGTGGCATAGTATCCATTTCAGAGGTGGGGCAACAGAGCAGAAGAGGAAGAATAAAGGGTTCAAGGTATGCAGATTAAAGAATGCTAAGACAAGGTTATTGATGTTAGGTCTTGCTCTTCAGTGAGAATTTGAGGGGGCGATTTCAGACAGCTGCCTGGTAAACTGGAGCTGGATCTTCTCACTTCAGGCTGTTGAACTGCTGCCTTTGCTGCTTTGAGAAAAACAGAAAGCACTCTTTTCTACGTGAACAGTTGCATGAGCTGCTGCAGAGGTGTTTATGGGATTGTGGACTGAATTGGAAAAGGGTTAGTGAGTATAGATGTTACTGTGAAATATGGTATGGCATATGTGGCCCACGCTGTGAAAAGAGATAGTATCTGTAGTCTCTCATTTCAATACGATGGAAGTTACTATAGGTAACTACTTAGAATGAATGTTCAGCCAGTTATTGCCTTAAAAAAAACCACATAAAAATGTGCAGCTAGGTAGTTATTCCCATTCATCTCTGGGTAGATTACATCCTAAAGATAATATTTTTTAATTGCTTTAATAGTTCTCCTTATGATTGTCTTCTTTGAAGTGAGGAGCAGCATGGCACTGTACCTCTCAACAGCAGCAGCTGCACAAGGAGCTGAACTGAAGCTGAAGGCTACTACAGCTTGGTGTTACGGACCTGCTTTTGTCCTTAACTGGTTTTGATTTCCGTCAGTCCACTGCAGGTGAAGCCTTGTCATCAGTAATTGTCATCCTCTCAAAAGAAACATTTTATGTTTTTTGGAGGCAAAAATGGGCTTGGTACTCACAATGTTTGGTATTGGATATAATGCCTGCTGTCTGGTGTAGTTTTGCAAAAGCCAGTGGGAAGACCAGCAGTCCTTGGGATGGCTGATACAGAGCAGAGATCTGCAAAATAATAATCCTGCCCAGAGGAGGAGGATTTGTGAGGTCTGTGGTGCATTGTGATCTCTTGTGTCCTTCCTGAAGAATGCTATGCACAAGCTGCAAAGAGTGTTGGTTTGAGTCAGGATGAACTAGGAGACTTACAGGGCTTAAGCAGCCCACTCTGAAATGGAAAGTGCCTTAGCTTGAACTTACAGAATATATTTTGCTTTTTTGTGTGTTTATTTGAAGGATTTGTGGAATGGAAACAAAGGTTGGAGCAGAGGTGAATGAGAACTGTGATGCTCTGCCTGGCCCCTTTGTCCCTCCTGCCCTAGAAAAGTGAGATTGTACCTAGGTGCTTTAGGAAGCATCGGCCATCTCCCTTTCCCATTTCAAGTATTTTGATTGAAATATTGCAGAAAAATGTGTTGATTGGACCTGGTTCCTCTCAGTGTGAGGCTTTTCTTTCTTTGTCTTTTGATCTGGCCTAGCTGAGCATCGCAGCAATAGCAGCTAATTGACTTAGCCTGTGTCAACTCAGTGCAGTACAGACACTCGGTTGTTTCAACTCTCCCAGTACAGCATACAGGGAATAAAACCAGCAGCTAAATGCTGTGTCAGGCTAGGATGGAGCCCGGGCTAAATGCAGAGCAAGAGCATGGTGTGGAGGTGTGTGCTGAAGAACCCCCAGGGAGCTCCTGGGAAACCTGTGGGATGGTGGGGCAGGCACGGTTTCTCAAAGCTGGCCTACTTGGCCTCTAAAGTAAACACTAATTTGCGGTCTCTTCGTAGGGAGGGAGCAGCCTAATAACGCCAGGATAACTTTCTTGCCAGCAAAGCCTGTTGTTCAGGGCAGCATTTAGCTTCATTTAATTGTGACATTCGGGTTTCAACAAAACCTGCAAAAATGGCAGACAACATGAAGGTGCCAGATGAATTGTAGATGCCCGTGATGAGAGACACTTTGCTGGGTCCTCTGAGGGGTGACTCTGGCTCACTGGCATGAGCAGGCACTTCTGGCAGAGAGGGGGACAGAGCCCTCCTGCAATGGGAGCGGGAGCATCAGGGGGCGAGCGGGGAAGGGCTCAGCAACATGAAGTCAGATGTGGCCGTGGGAGCCAGGAGTGACCAGCCTGACCTGATGACCACACTTCTGCCCCGGGATATCTCTGGCAGCAAGGAGTCCTCCACAGACACTGGCTCAAAGGTCTGCCCTGGTAAGTTCTGTCCCAGTGGAGCCTTAAATAACAGGCAGATGTTTGCAGAGCATGTATTATGGAAATCAGACCAGTCATAACTTGACTGCTCTAAAATAATGCGTGTCTTTTCTAAAGAGTGTCGGCTTAGTTTTTTTTGGCTCGAGGCAGAGACAAATTTGTGTGCACAAGGCAGTGGCCTGTGTGGCGCAGCCGGGGGCCAAACCGGGCCATTCCCATCCCTCGGGGCACTCGGGCTGTCCCAAGGCGGCACTGACCTGGCAGTGCATCCCCTGCTCCCGTGGGAGGGTTTCGCTCCTTCCAGCTCCTCCTGGCTATTCCCAGTCCCTGCCCCGAGAGAGCTGGGGGTGCCGGGGCAATTAGGAGGCTGCTGAGGCAATTAGGAGGCTGTCGGTGTGGCTCCGCAGCTGCTGATTTGCATGTCTGCCTACATCGGGCTACTTCCATGTTTCCCCGCTTTCCTCCCCAGGGCTGCCAGCACGTGGCTGTCTCTCCGGAGCTCCTTCCCACACCCTGGCAGGTGCTATCCAGCATGTGACACAAGTTCTGTCCCCGGTGCCCCGAGCTGGTGGGCTCAGCTTGGTGGGATGGCTCAGCAGCACATAGCAGGTTGGAAACCTGTGGCTGCCTTTCAGCATTCTTCCTCCTGGAAAGTAGTTGCGGGCAGTGCTGCTTTGATATCAGCCCTTGTACAGGGTCGCCTGCAGGAGTAATTTAGTGTTAAAACTAAGTCTTAGTCTTGTTGGAAACATAGTTTATTTTTTACATTTCCTGTCTTTTCAGCCCTTGGGCTGTTCAGGTTGTCCTCAAGCAGGTGTTGGTGCCAAGGGAGGAAGGCTGTCTCCTGCTCTCCCTTGGCAGCTTCATCAGCTGGACCTGGAAAAGTATTGAATTAGCTTTATTATGCCACTGATTTGAAGTCATTACTGGTGTAAGCCGATGCAGTTCCATTATTGTTGATGGGATTGGGACTCTTCATGTCACAGGTGAATTGGACTCAATTAACCAAATCTGTGGTCTTAATTAGAAGCTTGGCTTTCAGTGGCTCCTCCTGGGCCCTGGAGGTGGGACACCCCTGCCACATCTTGCCACCCCCCAGGGCTCAGGAAGTCAAGGGGAGAAGGTGCCACTTTTTCCCATGCAGCATCTGTATGAACCATGTGGCACCCTTTCTTGTGCTGCACATCCCCTTGGCTTTGCTCTGGGGGAGAGGAAACCCAGCACAAAATGTAGAAAGTGCAAACCTGTCCCTTTAGTCTTGCCAATGTCGTCAGTGCCTGTGTCGCATCAGCTCTGGATTCGCCCCTATAGCTTAAGCAGTCCAGCTAAGAAATGAACATTTTTCCCCTTTACTTAAGAGACAGTTTAGTCAAGGGTTTTGACAGATACTTGGCTTGACAGGCAGAGTGGGAGGTTTCATGTTTTCACTAGCTGACAAGTTTTCGGTGGCCATGCTGGCTCTTCTGGCACCTGGATGAAACAACACATCTGTAAGTGCTTTATGAAAAACCTGATGCTCATTATTGCATTTAGAAAAACCCTGGCATGGGGAAGGAATCATCAATTTTTGGGACTGGCGAGCAGCACAGTTCCCAGGGAGGTCCAAGGGTCTTACATCCCACTTGGCCTCTGTGGAGCAGGGACCTCTACCCAGTGACCTTGCAAATGGTTTCCTGCATCCTGTCTTCACCTTTCCTTAGGAAAGGCAGCTGTCCTGAGGCACACTCATGCTGGGGTGCCAGCACGTGCCACTGCAGCAGGGCTGGAATGCAGGACTATCCCAGGGGCATGCCTGGCTGCCTTCCCTCCGCTGCTGGAGGGGGCAACAGCCTTTTTTTGAAAGAGTGCACCCTCCTGCTAAATATAGCATCAGTGCAGGCTCTATTTTTAGCGTGTGTTTTAAGTGCCTTTTTCAGCAGAAGCGCTGCAGTATTTCAGCAACAGACCCCACGGCTGGGTGTCCTGGGGTTTCCTGTCCTTTCCCAGTGAGGAAGGATGTGCTGGGGATGGAGAGCTCATGTGGTGCACATCAGTGGCTGCGTGTGCCACATGCTCACCCGGCTGACTGCTGCAAAACAGGTGGTGTAGTTGCTGATTGCTGCCTCCTGCTCAGGGTGAGCTCCTTCCTCTACGTGTTGCTGGGTTGTTTTGTCCTCTTCCAAAGCTGGTAGGAGTGTAGTAGCACTTGGAAACCTCTCCTCCAAGCTCAGGTTGGCCAGCCTGCTCTGGAGTTAAAAGGGACTGAGCTGTAAATGTGGATGAATATTGGTTTAACCTGCAGTCTCATGTAAATCCCTTTCAGACCGGTCTCCCCATTCAAAGTTAGGATTTGGTACCGTAGCTATTGCACCCTGTCCTATGTCTAACTGTGGACTGGCACTCCCTCTGGATGGCAAGGAGGGGGTGAGAAGAGGAAGGCCTGGGCAGTGGAAGAAGGCTCAGCTCACCGAGGTTTAGGCTTGTTGTGTGTGTAGCTCTAAGTGCTCACTTGGCTGGTTGTACTGCAGGTGGCAGCTTTCCTTGGGCCAAGCAGCATATTGAACCCACCAGCAGCCTTGGGGGACTACCCCTCTGCTCCACAGCTGTTATGAAAGGCTACCTTTTCTGGTAGCCATCCAGAAGGACTTGGTGGTTCCCTAACAGTGGCTGGAAGATACATGAGAGGAGACCCGTGCTTAGCACCTCTGAATTTGTGATCTGCAAAGTGTGCTTGTAGCTGCACATGCTGTCAGCACTGTCCTGCATGTGGCCTGTGCCTGGGGGAGGCAGGGGAGAGAAAGGTGCTGCTATTTTTGATCCAGTGGTGGTTTATGATGGTTGTTTCTTTGCCTAGATATCTTACAGTGGGTGGCATTCACATCACACTACCCCACACCTGAAAAACAGAAAACAAACAAAAGCTGAGATAAGCAGTACTTTAAGGAAGATCAAAAAGTTGCCTGAATGTTTCTTCTTCTTGGGGAAACCTACAGTACTACTGACAGATCAAATGCAGGATTAGGTGTGGTGGGCCCCATTCTTCCCCTCTAAAAATGGCAAATGAGTGGTATTACTGAGAGGATATGATGAGTTTGATATGAATCATCCCATCAACACAGGAAAAAGGTATTCTCTGGAGAGATAATTTTTGACTCAAAGTAGATGGTCAAACATTGCCTCAGAAGTTGCTGGGACAGTGCATGGTGGGGAACAGTAAAATGGCTGTGATTCAGGCAATAGTCACATAGAGCACACTTCTTGTTACTTTATCTCCCTAACAAACTTGCTGTGGTGCGCATGGTACTTTCTGAACCTGTTTTATTCTTTTTTCAGCTTGGCTGT
This sequence comes from Catharus ustulatus, assembly GCF_009819885.2. Taxonomy (NCBI): domain Eukaryota; kingdom Metazoa; phylum Chordata; class Aves; order Passeriformes; family Turdidae; genus Catharus; species Catharus ustulatus. The sequence continues at coordinate 24,703,522 of NC_046225.1, read as the reverse complement.
GCTGGAGCAGCCCTTGCTGGTGCTCAGCATACCGTGCACCTCTGTGTTTCCAGCCCTGTTACCTCAGGTTGAACCCCAATGGCTGGATGAAAAGCATAGCACTGCTGAGCTGTGCTCTCCTGCTAAAGGTTTATGTGCATCTTCATTTCACTTGCATAACTGGCATGTGTAGGGGCTACCTTATGCTGCTATTGCTATGCAAAAAGTCAGCCTCTAAACTTAGCTCTGAGCCAAGACATCTTCCCCCAAAGATGCACAGCACTTCTTTTCACCGTCACTGCTGACGGGAGGGGGTTATATAATTCAAAGTTCCTCTTTCAGTGCTCTGCAGTGCCTGTGCTTGAGTTGTACCCTTCTCATTCTGTGCGTGGTGACCCTTGTGCAGCAGCAGGGTGAATGGTGCCAGGCTGTGCCGGTGTCAGCAGCAGGGCCAGTGGGTGCCTGGCACGCACGGCTGCGGGAGTTGCCACTGGTGTTCCAGAGGGCCTGGAGCTGACTCTTCTCCGATCTAAGCAAAATCCTGTGCCAGCTGGGCAATGGGGAGAGATTAATGACTGCCTTGGAAGCCAGTTTTCCAGCCTACTGGCCAGAGGGCAAGCATCATGATAGTTGTAGCAGCTGGTTTGGAGAGGAGGGAAATGAGGGGAAGATAAAATTGCACGCCCAGAATGCCAGGGTAGCCTGTGTCCATGCTTTGATGTCTTCTCCCTCCACACCCTCCTGTGGGTTAAAAATGAAACTAGACTGCATTTATAATGGGTGTGTGAAAATCTGTATTTAGCTACTGCAAGCGGCTCCTGGACTGAATCCTGGTATGTGGAGAGATAGAGTTTGGCCAAATGCAGGAATGGGTGTTTTCTGTGCTCTTATTGTGGGGACTCAAAGGGACGTGTCATCTCATCAGTTCAGACATCCCAGCCTAACAAATTCGGACATACATGTACGTGATGGGTTAGGAAAAGGGATAAAGGGAGATAAATACCCTTTCATTCCTCCTTAATGGTCCCGAAGTGTCTAAGTCATGGTTAGGACTGTGGGAAGAAGGCCCATTCGGGTCTGCAGTGAGGACACAGGCACACAGGTTTATTTCCAGTGAAAAAAACAAATGTAGCTGCCTCTGAAATCGATTTGCTCATCTGAAGTAGGGCTGAACATCCTCCCTGCAGTGCCCATTGCAGAGGGCTGGAGGCATCCTTGTACCCTCAGGAAGACCAGGGTAAAAGATGGGGTTCTTCCCAAGTAGCAGATGGGGTTTGCACGTGGGGGTAGGTAGCTCAGAGGAATTGTTTCCCTGTTGTGTTACTGTGCAACACTTCTGCATCCACTTCTGCATGGTGTGCTTTAATCAGCAGCCCTCCCCTCTTGGCCCCCAGGCCTTGAAATTCCACGAAACCCAATTAAGAGAGATGAGAGAGCTCTAGCATGTATACATATGAAATTTCAGAAGGCTGAAAAAGAGACTCTTAATACCATAAAGCCTGCCCTAAAGTAAAATTTGCATCTGAAATCTACATAGTTAACCCCGTGAGGAAGACAACGTAGCTGAGTACAACTTTTTCCCCCCCAGAGGGGTAACTTATTCAGGTCTGCTCCGTTCAGCATTAGCCTGCTTGCAGCTGAAGAGTGCTGCAGAGCAAGTCCAGTGCCTCATCCACAGCCTGCAGAGAGCATCAAGAAGGAATTGTAGCTCCAACTTCAGAGACTGTGCTGCAGTGTCCCAAACAGAACAATACGAAAAACAGCCCCAGCCTGAGAAGATTATGCAAACCTCTCTAGGTTGGTAACCAAAAGCAGACTGGGTGGATGAGGTGCATGTGTAGACTCATTAAAGGAAGTATTCAAGATTGATCTAATTATCACTTACAGATTCAGCACATTCAGCCCAGGGTTCCAAGTATTTAATGCTTTACTAACCTGATACGACATTGGCTTGTTTAAATTGCCCATCATGAACTATCCTGAGAAAGACACCCACCTTTCAAAGAATCACAAGCAAACAAAAAACCCTCAGCAAATCCACTCCTTTCTGTATGGCTTGAGTTTTGAGAGGGGAATTGGGGATAAAGCTTTATTCCCCTTCCATGCTTTTATCTATCTCTTTTGCTATCTTGTTTGTATAAGATACAAAATTTCTCCTCCTATTATCCTACTTACAGCTTAATCACACACTAATTGGGGACCTTACTTCTGTTGCTTTGCTCCTTTTTGAGTCTCTGTATCCTTCCTAAGAACAGTGCACAAGTATCCTCTTCAATTAAGAGAAATAAAACGAAAACTAAAAACTTGTCTGAAGGCTTTACATGATTCCCTTAGTTGACAGCAACGGGTTTGGCTGTAAAGTGGCTGAAATCTGGGGCGGAGGTTGGTGGGGACTGGGCAGTGTGCTGGGAACACAGGTAAGTATTTCCCTGCAAAAACACAAGGCCTCAAAGCTGCTTTTTTTATTACCTCCGGATTCTGCAAAGGGCTGGTTATCTCACGCTGCGAGCCAGCATGATCAAAGCCCCGGGAAAGGTCAGGCATTCCTCCAGGAGTGACACTCAGCTGCCGGCAGCGCTCCTCCAGCCCACAGCTCCCACAGCCTGGCTGCGGCACCGAACTGAAATCCTTTATCTCGTTAACGAGTGAACCTACAGATTAGCCAGCCTGGCCTTAGCTTGATGTTGAGAGCATGTAACACCTGGCCTGGGCCTTCTGAAGAGGAAAGGTGGCTGTTTTTTGAAAAAATAATGTTGTGGGGGAGGCAGCATTTCCTTCTTCTGACTTAGTGCGAGAGAGTTAATGCTGGTAAAAGCTGTGCTCTGTCTCTGTGCTACACCGAGGGGCTGCTCTCCTCTGGTTCTCAGCTCCTAGTTCTGTGCAATTGATAAAAACAGTGAGTGCCAAAATCCCGGGCAGATGAGAAATCGTCTACAGTATCTTCCAGTGAGAGGATACTGTTTTCTGATTTGGTAGACTGGCATTCAATTACTCAACTTTGAGCTGGTTGTTCCCCCACAAGCAGCTTGTGCATGGACAGAGAGGTTGGGAGGGCAACTGGAAGGAAGAGGTGTTTGAGATGAGCAAATCCTGTCTGTCTCTGCTTCCTCACATGAGGTGCCATATTTTTGCATCTGTGCTAGTTCAATGGCATGAGAGGAGTGCATGCCTTGAGTAGGGGTGACAAGGATTCACCCCATAGCTCATGGTCCTGCCTCTGGCTGGCTGGAGGCTGTCTGTCCTTAGCCTGGTTGGTTGGCATAGGGTATTTGCCATCTTTGTCTTCAGACATGGGTGCTGATGACGCCTGGAAAGGCTGACCTGGAACAGAGATTAGGCAGAGCAAAAGGAATAAAGTAGGTATTTATTGAAAGGGTACACCTTGGGCAGTGCAAGAGCCTGGCCGGGGCTGCACCTGAGTCGAATCCAATCCAAAATCAAAGACTTGGTCATGAGTCTTTACACCTCTACAAGCCCTGGCCCATCTACACACTGGGGTCAGTTGTCCAACCACAGCCCCAGGCTGTGAAGTCTCAGCCCCCTGGCTTGCCCCCTTCCTTTCGATGTTGTTTATACTTTTTGGATAATGGGTGTCCTGGATTCTCTAGCTGGGAAGGGATTGTTCAACCACCCTGTGAAGAGAACCTACCAACACCCAATATAAAGCTTCAGAGTCATGTACCAAGCATTAGAGAATCTGAAAAATATGAAAGCTAGAACCCAAGGCATCACTGAAACTCTGAGAAAGGCATGGGGAACTCCGCCTGTTTCGTGATGTGAATTCTGTTCACTGGTGGAATTCTGTTAACTGCCTGAAATTTGGAGTAATTTTCAGTTTCAGAGGTTAAGGTATCCTTGTTCTAAGTGTAGGATAGAAGTAAGAGGGACCACAGACCATGATTTCGCTCCATCAGAAAGGATACTTTCTGCCATAAAGAGGAAAATGAATTAATTTTTTTAGAACAGAACACTTGATTCCTTGATTAAAAGACTGAAATGAATGTCCCTTAATCTGTCTCCCAGCCTGTTTCTTGAAAAAAGGGGCAGTAAAAATTTGCCTTATCTGTAAATAAACGTGGCAAACTGTGTGGTTGGCTGTGGACATGTAGCCTCTTGAGCAAACTCTAAATGTCTGTGTGCAGCATCTATGGGGCCTGCAGCAGGAGTGCCTGTGTCTCTCTCCCGACTGCCAGATGATCCTCAGATCATCCAGCTGAGAAGTCTGCTCCCTCTGCAGGGGAGAGGTGAGGTTCTTTAAGGTGCTTGCCTCTGAAATTTGGCAATGGGGAAGGAGTCTGCCAGTTCTGGTAGGAGCAGGGGAAAACAAAAACAGAATAAAAAATTATCTCCAGTATGTGGTTGCCAGCCTTGCCCACGTTGCTGGCTGGGGGTGGCAGCTGGAGAGGCTACTGGGTGGGAATGTCACTGGCAGAGTTTGCCCAGCCCCAGTGCCAGGCCAGGCTGGACACTGCAGCAGTTTCAGGGTTTGCTGCCCCACAGCAGCCGATGTGGGATGGGTAGGTCTCATGTAGAACCTATGTGTGTCCACACCAACAAAGAAAAGGATTAAAGCTGCATTGGGACATCTCTGGCACTCTTGATTATTTACCCTGTCAGCAGTGGAGGGCAGTGAGGGGCTGAGTGCTTCCCCACACTCTCCTGGCATGAGCTGTTTTTTTTCCTGATAAATTGTCTAGTGGTGTTTTGCAGACTCTAACACACTGTGTTTCTCCCAAGCACAGCCTTTATTGCAATGGAAAGTAGTAAGGAGGGATGTAGTTATGATAAGAAATAACTTATAGAAATAGTCCATCTCAGCCTTGCCATGCTTTGAGGGGGGAGTTAATTGCACAGGGGAAGACTAATTGAATGAAAAATCAAACTGTTGGTAATAACTGGGTGATGGTAAACTTTGGAAGTGCCTCTTCAATGCAGTTGAGCATAACTCTCATATAATGTTGTTTGAGTTCAGTAGGACTGAAATATAATTGCAGGGTGACCCGTTGCTAGTAGTGGGGCTCTATGTGCAGCTCTAAGCCCATCTGGAAGGGTAATTTACTGGAGGCTTGGGCAATCTGGCATTTAGGCTGTTTTTTACGATGTTTAGACTTCTACTCATGTTATAAAGCACAGCCCAGGGCTTTTATGAGGACATAGGTGCCTGCTGCACAAAACTTAGGTTGTGGGCCGGGTGTGGTTTTTTGTTTTTAAGAGTGATTTTTAAATTTTAAAGGGCAGCTCTTGATTTAAAAAAAACCAAAAAAAACAAAAAGAGAAAATCAAGTCTATCAGCAGGCAGAAATATCCTGTGCAGGACTTAAAAGGCATCACGTGTCTTGTGCATACCAACAACCTTTTTTTAAGCCCTGTGGCCAAGTGGGTGAAGGAGCTTAGTGGAAACAGACCAGATTGACTGGGGTGGAAAGAGGGAGTAGGTGAGCCCCATGTTTCTTCCTGCCTTCACCCATCTCATGGGCTGCTACCCCAGCCACCGGAGCATCTTCAAGTCAGTGCCCAGGACAGCCATGTACCTGTGTGTTTAAGGCCTGAAAGCTGAAGGAAATGCCTGGTTTTGGGGAGCCTGAGGGTGCTCTGCAGTTAAATGAGCCAAGCAGGGCCAGGAGGCCCAGGAAGCTTCCCAGTGGTGAGTACAGAGTGATGGAGCAAAGGCAGGGATGGGTGGTGAACAAGGCTAGTGAATAGTTGGAGGAGAGCCAATGCCACCAATACAGGGAAAGATGCATTTTCTTAGACTCATAGAGTATCCTCAATTGGAAGGCAACCACAAGGATCATCAAAACCCAAGTCCTGGTCGTGCACAGGACACCTCAAGAGACACACCACATGCCCAAGTTGTGTCCAAACGCTTCTTGAACTCTTGTCAGGCTGGTGCTGTGACCACTTCTGGGGAGCCTGTTCCTGTGCCCAACCACCCTCTGGGTGAAAAACCTTTTCCTGTTATCCAACCTAAACCTCTCCTGACATAGCTTCACTTCGGGTCTGGAGGACTCCCGGTTGCAAGTGTGTGTTTCAGTAAGGATAGGCAGCTCTTAGAGGATGATCTCACTCCAAAGCTGTTGTAGGAGCATCCCTCCAGGGCTCCTTTGTTGGTTTCCCTCTGTGTCTGGAGGCAGGGCTTGCTGTGAGGTTGCCATCCGTATCTGCTTTTTGGGGAGCGGGAAAAAAAAAACTTCCTAAACTGCCCTGGGAGAGACAGCATGCAGGCACAAAAGTCGGGTGCTCTACCTTATCTGGATATCCTTTTTCCACTTCTCCTGCAAACAGGCAGCTTGCACAGGTCCATTGTAGTTGCAGTCCTCCCACTGAGTCATCTCCCACTGTCAGCCCATGGTGACAATGGGAGGTGTCAATCTGTTTTTTTATGTTTTCTAAGATGCCATTTGGCAAACAAGACTAAAAATAATGAGCATTTAGATTTTGTGTCAGTAGTTCAGCATCCAGCTGTGTTATATGGTAGGGTTTATTGCTCTTCTTTTTTTCAAGAGTCCAAATGAAACACTTGGCATCAATGGTTTGGGCCAAAAAAAGTGTTTCCAGCTCTGCTTCTTTGAGCCCATGCCTTGTTCAGGTCATTTGTTGCTCGTCCTTAGCTGTGTGCTGTGATTTCTGTATTTTTAGCTACATTAAAATGTAATTTTAGGGCATGTTTTTGTGTCTCATTGATGTGACAAACTCTCCTGGGAATGATCTATAAAATTAAGTTAGTAGCTTTTCAGTTCTTCTGTTTGTACTGAAATCATCTTGCACAATGTTGTAGAGAAATAATTCCTGTTGTGACCTTCTACTGATGGTTGAAATAACCTGTCTAAGAGACATCCTGTTTCTGGAGGGCCTTATTGCTTTAATTCCTGTTAAAATTGGTTTTGTCTTTTGGAACAGTGCTGCTGAAATTAGGTACTTGAAAATGCTTTTTACCTCCATATAAACGTTGCAGTTTGCATTTTCAATTCCAGTGAAGCTTTAGCAGACTGCTACTTTTGGCCTAATCATTTGTACATTTTTAAGGATTTTTTTTATTTTTTTTTTTTTTTTTTTAGTTTGAAAATGAATATTTTATTTTAAGCCTTTGGACCATCTTGCCCACATCCAATGATGGATGTCTAATGAGATGACTTTTTGCCTCCACTAAATGGTTATATTGTTTGCACTGATGTATGCTAAGACTTGATGCATTAAATCTTTGGTCATTAGCCGATGCCATTAGCAGAAAAGTCCAAATCACTTAGAGCTGGGACTTAAGACTTTTCATTAAAACCTGAATTTGCATGTTATTGGATAAATCTGTTAATACGGTTTAGCCAGGCTCAAGGAAGTTACTTGAAAACTTTTTACAGCGCATACGCAGGGTCAATGATGCCTGAGAGCCTCGAATTTGGAGCAAATGCCCCCTCTGAGGGCATATGCTGAGCAGCCCCTGCATCCATCCCACCCGGCCCTGCCTGCCCCCGCCTCCCCTAATTCCGTGCATGCAGCCCCAGCTATCAGCACTGCACTTCGTGTTGCACTCAAGTCTGTTCACTGCTGCCAGGAAACCCCCCTGAAGGAGCTAAAATCCCAGCAGCAGGGTCTCCTCACCACTCCATGGCAAATCAGGGCAGCCCTTCCTGCCCCTTTGAAGCCAGGAGGTGTTTTGGCACTGGTTTCCCTGCAGGAGTCTTCAAGCAGCATCAGTGTGGTGGGGAACAGGGCTTGCCAGGAGCAAAGGCCAGCTGAGAGGAGTCATTGATGTCATCAAATTCGTCACTCCTCCATCATCACGTCTGTTCCTATATTTTTCCTTTTTGTCCCCTGTTTTCTAGAGGGCAGATGAGGCAACAGCACTTCCAAAAACATCAGTCATGTTGGGTAGCTTGACTAGCCCAGCATGATCTCTGCTTTGCTTCTTCTTTTGCTTTAAGAAGATGCTGCTCAGTCAACCTCTGAGTTGCAGACTTAGCCATGGTACAGAGGTTTTGAACTTGTAAGGGTGTGCCAGGTGCTCAGACAGGTGTTAAGCCGTTGTCCTTACCTTCTGTACGACAGAGCTAAGATGTTTTCCCAATACATGTCATAGTCTTGCATTTTCTTAATCGAGAACATTCAGTGCAGCTTGAAAACTGCAGCTCAGAGAGAAGTTGACCCATTTCTCAGTTTTCTGGGTCTCTGATAGTCTTTGTTATGCCATACAGTGTTGGATAGGCTGTAACATAGACTTAATATAAATACATTCAAGAGAGGTCCTATTTCAAGGACTTTTGATCCACTGTGTGTGCAGTGCCAAAAGGCATCTTCCTGTCACCAGGGTGCAGGATGGATTTTTTTCTTGGTTCCCTCCAGGTGCCTGGGTCTGTATCCTGTGGGACTTGATGAGGCCAATGAGGAAAAGTCATTCCATCCTGTGACGCACGTTGTCTGCCAGAACAGAAATGCTGGGCTTCAGAAGTTGGTGTCAGACGACCTGCCTTCACACAACACTTGTGTGCTTATGTGATAGATGGAGTTTTATTTGCCTGAGACATTTCCAGGGTTTGAATATTGGACTGAAGCGCATCCCTCTGCCTGTAAGAGAAGCACATGAGCTTGTGGCTCTGAGTACACCAGGAAAATGCCAAAGTTGTTGTGAGCAGGGATGCTGATAACCTCGAGGCAAGCAAAACAAGCTTGGGCCTTTGTCTTAACTCAGCAGACAGCTCTGGCGACAGAAACCAGAGCAGCTTTGTCCCCAGGGAAGAGCTGAAGATGGCACAAGATGTGACAGCAAGAGGGACTCCAGCCCCCTTCTCTTCACTCAGAACCACTGGGGCTCTCTGGTCACATTCCACTGTTGCCCCCTTGCAAGCTGCTGGGCTCTGGGCACTGGCTCCTCTGATGTCCAGTGGGCTTCCTCTAGTGGCTTAGGACAATTGTCTTTATTGTCCAAGCGAGCAATAAGCCAGAACTCTGTATCTCAGGGGCTCAAGCTTGGTCTTGTTAAAACATTGCTGGGCCTCTGTTTTCTTTAGCCAATAATGAACAGAAAGTGTCCCGGGCAGGTCAGGAAACAATGGGGGAAAACACCTTTCCAGCTGAAGGGATTGCTTGTATGTGACAAGGATGCACTAGGCAAAAGAAGGGATGCTGTGCAGGATAAAGGTCCATGGGCTATGTCACCATCCAGAGCATTTGTAGTGGCAGCAGTCCCATTTATCAGGTTTTTGGGGGTGCTAAGAGACTCCTGGGGTTGAGTGTGTGATTTGATGATGCAGGTTCCTGCTTGTTGGATGTGAGGCTCGTCTTCACATCAGGAAAAAGATGAACTGTTCAGGATGGCCAGAGTTAAAGTAACTTCTTTCAGAAATCAGAGCTTAAAACAAGCATTGGCTGCCAAATTGTGGAGTGTTTGCTAGCAGCTGATATCTAAGAGAACCCATTGCTGAGTTTAGAGAGTGAAATAAGATATTGCAAAATACTGTAAGGGAAAGTCTTTTCTGTGAGCATGTGGCTTTTCTGCTAATTAAATGCCCTATCAGTGATATTTCCAGAACCAATGGGCTATGTAAATCTAGGTGTAATCTCTAGATGTGAACTCACAGTGCAGAAATTGAAGTGGGCTTCTCCTCCCCCGATCAGTGCCTTACAGGACCTGCCTGTCTCCCCTCATGGTTCACCAGCACTCCAGGTCTCCTGACAGCCTTCCCGAGCAGGCAAGAACAAACAAATTAAGAAGTCATGGGAGAGAAGAAAATGGAGATAGCAGGGGATTTCTAATCAAGCTATTTTAATACTGGGTGTGCTTTTTTAATAACTTACTTAATGGCAGTGCTTAATGAACACTTGAAATAAAGCATGCTTCTGTCAGATATTCAACACCCGTGTTTTTAAAGCTGTCTTGAGGGAACTCAAATGCTTATTACAACTTTTCAGCAAAAAAAAAAATCACAATTGTGCTATATTAATTTCCAAGATTGAAGGGAAGGGAGGGGTGAAAAAGTTGGAAAAAGACAAGAATGTAGACTAGCCAATAGTGGTGGTTTCTCAGTAACGTTGCAATTTACCTGAATTTAGTGACTGATTGTAACCCATCTAGATATTTATTTATTCTAGGCTGTGTCAAATCACATTTGCTCTTTCCTTTACAATGCAGCCCTGGCTGTTGCACTGAATTTTTTATTGCACACCAACCCTTCATGCTTCAGGCAGAGCAGTTTTCTCCAATTCCTCTTTCCTAACCCTGTATTCTGCCTGCACTTTTACCTGTGACACCCCCTTTGCTTCGGGTGCTGATCTTTGTGCCTGTGGACTGTGGCATGGTCCTGTTAGCACTGAAGCTGCCTGTCCTGTGCACTGCAGGCACAGCCACTTGCTGCTGAGTTTCCCAAAAAGGAAAGTGGTGTGAGCAACTGGAAAAAGGTCACAAACTTTTCATGCTCCCAAATAACCATGGGAAGCTGTAGCAAGCATCCTGGGTGCCTCCCTTACCTGCTGCTGATCTAGTGGCAGCTTCTTCTCTCTGACTTCTGAGGGCTCCTGGCACGCTCTGACTCTGGTTTCACGATATCCTTTGGAGATGGAGAAACTTTCAGTAACTGACTTAGAGTAACTTTCTTCTGCCCTTTCCTGACTCCCAGCACTAAGTGCAAATTATTTCTGTGGTGAAGAGTTGAATGCAGTACATGAGGAAAAGTGGGACCAGGAGGAATTTTTTTTGACCTTGTGAAGCCATCAGTTTGCCCCCTGAAATGTGCGGGTTTGATTTTAGTCTTGTTCTGAGTAGGCGTTAGCAGTTGTGAAGCTGTGAAGTTTCACATCAGCATCGATGCAGCATTTCACTTCATCTCCTTAAAATGGCGAGTCCCTGGGGTGTCCCCCCTGCTGTTGGTAAGCATGAAAGGTCAGTGAGATAAATGGCCTCCTGCTGCCCAGTTGTGAAGCAGGGTTAAAAGACTGCACCTTTTTTATTTGTCTTTCTTAAATCACAGTATTCCTAAGCCCCTGTTTCCTGTGAGCAATGTGTTCCTGTGGACATGCTTTCCTATCCCTGTTCCTTTTAGCTTCAGGTGAGGCTAAAATAATGCTGCAAGACACCCCTACCGTACCCACTCTGGCATTTTCCCAAGTGCACTGTCCAAGGATTGGAGAAGGTTTTGAAAATTAGGCATAAAATTATCTCTGCTGTCAAGAGCCTAGAAAGAAGCTGCCTTAGGACATAAAACTCTTTCCTCTAAAAAATGGTTTGGGAACCAGGGAGTAACCTGAGCTCTCTATATATTGACCTTGCTGCATTTTTGCATAGTTGTCTGTGAAGAGGGATTGTACAATAACTCCCAGGGAGATGGCAAATTGTGGTGGCTATTACAACTGGTGTTGATGAGCTTGTTTCCTCTACTGGTAACTAGTTTTGACCAAAACACTTTACTGTTGCCTCCTCCTTTTCCACCACTGGTACTCCTTTTCTGAAGCCTGTCTATGGTGAACTCAGACACGGGCCTGGTTTTGACATTGCTCCAAAATAACATTCTTCTTGATCTTGCATTTTTATTGCAACAGCTGGTTAGCAAAGGCATAAATACAGGTTAGTTTAGCCATTAAAATGCTGTTGGTATTTTGAGAGGACAACTGAAACTGCTGTCTTCTGGGTTTGCTAAAATGTTCAGCCTAAGGATGATTTCAGGGCTCCAGAAATGAGAATAGGCTAAAAAAGGGATGAATTTTTTTGTCTCTTCAGATCAAGGTAGCCTCAAATTCTCCCACAATAACAGGACCATTTAAACCTTTTATTTCGAGGTACTGCTATAGCAGTAGTGGAAAGGTTGGAGATGTTTTGCTGGCGGGGTTTTTTTTGAGGAGCTATCTGTTGTGTTTTGCCCCTAAACTTAACACTTGCTGTCAAAAAGTTGAAACTGTTCCTTCAAATGACCCCCTCTTTCAGGAATGAAAGGGAATGCATGCATTTATTCATCCTTAAGTTGGTTTGTTGGTTTTTTTTTTAGTTGTCTTATTTTAGTCTTAATTGAGAAGACCATCTGCTAGTATCTGTAACCAATGCATAACTTGCTGGCAGGAGAGTAAGAGTGGACAGGCTGGGGCCTTTTTTTTGGTTCTTTAGAAGTGACTTTGTGTTTAAAGAAAAGAGGAAAAACAAAAACCAAGGCAGCACCTTTCTGGATGTTGACGAGGGACGCTCGGGTTTTGTGTGCAGAGGCTTGCTTGCCTCATGGTCCTCTGCAAAGCTCCCTGCCTGCCTGCAACCTCCTTTGTAGATGCATGTCCTTTGAAGGGTCATTAATTTAATATCTTTCTCTGTGCAGCAGCTGGAACAAATGGTGGCCCCAGCTCCAGCAGGAGCTCCCAGCTGCCCGCCTCGCCCAGCGCTGACCTACAGGCATTTTTGCCGTGGCTGTCTCAGGCTTTTTAGTTTTTGCACACTTGTTGCATATAAGATACTTTACAGGTGTGGGCCTTCACTGAAGCATTAGCTGGCTGGTTTGGTTTTTTCTGGGCTCTTGCTTTTCTTCAGAAGCATTTCAAAAATGAGGGATAACTTACTGGATTCAGACTGAATTTGTGCCACAGCATTTCATCATGAGCTCCCAGAGTTTGATCTGAACTGTCTCACAGTGTGCTCCTTGGATGGGAGGGCAGGCACATGTCTGAAATGGTGAGTGGCTCTGTGAGTGCAGGTGTGGCATTGCCAGTGCAGGGCACTCCCAGGGGTCACCCAACCATGTGGCAGCAGCTGTGCCAGTGCCACAGCCAGGGGATTTCTCATTGTTCCTTGCCCTGGCCAAAATGCCTGAGTAAGTTCAAGCTTTACCACTTGCAGACTGTAATTGCTGTTTGCCAGAGAAGTGTTTTCTCTTGTACTGACCTGTTCCTGAGTTACTTTAACACAGCAATAGCTTTAAACAGGTGCCCAGTGCCTGGCAAAGCTCCTGCTGGGATAATGCTGACTGCTGGGTCAGGGCCCTCTTCCCTGCAAACTCTTACCTTTGCTCACCAACATTGTACTGGGGATTTTGGGGTTTTATTTCAGGTCAGTCATAAAACTGAATAGCAGCTTCATCTGAGCCCTGACTGACCAAATAATTTGGCTCCTGCTGTTTCCAGTACACATAAGCTTTCCCAGTCCTGTTGGTGTCCTTCAGGGGACTGTCCCCTGCCTGCACTGCCTCAGTTCTGCCTGAGAGCACATGCTTGGGAGAAATAAAAGATGCCAACTGGGAAGGCCAAGCTGATGAGAAAAAGTGCCTGAGGGAGAGCCGCACAGAGGCCAGTTCCCAAAGGATGCTGGCGTGGTCTGTGCTGCAAGACTATGCTCTGGGACTGGAGCCCTGGTGGCCATGTGGTCTCTGAGAAGGAGACCACAAAGGCTGAGTCACTCAGGAGTGTTGCTTGGAGCTGAGTGCTGTGGGGCACAGCTATGTGTCCCCAGGCCAGCAGGAATAGGCTATCCCTTTGCCATTAGCCTTTAGTTTGTAACAGGTAACGCATGTGTGATAAGGTGTCCTAAAATGAAACAGGAAGTCTTCAGGTTGTAAACAACAGGTCCTCATTTTTAGCAATTTACTTTTTCCAAATTGCATATCTTGAGCTGTGCTGTATGTCCCATTTCCTTTAATTTCCAGGTCATGTGAAGAACCTTAGGCACAGGGAATGGAACTTCACTGGCATGGTGTGGTAATAAATACATCATTTATGCTGCATCAGAGCTGTGCTAGGGACAGTTTCAACAAATGTTCAGCTTCTCCAGATTGTCTTGGAAATGAGAATGGAAATGGAAATTTTATCCTCATTCACTTTATTGTGGTTTTAGAAGCTGCTTGGGTATCTACTTGCACCAAAATACAATGTTTTGGGGGGTGGATGAAATACAATTTCTGTACTGAAATACTGAAGAACCTCACATAAGACAGTGTGTAATTATGTAATTGTCTCATTGAAGGCGTGTGGACTGATCGGTTTTGGAGATTTTCAGGCTGTGCTGAGGAAAAAAGGCACTCTGTGCACCATGCCTGTGTTAGATATAAATGTCACCAGTGTGCCAGGGAGAGCTGGCTGTGGGCTTGGTCAGCAGGTGCTCAGCAAGCCATGGGAAGTGGTTCTGCCTGCATGGAGGTCATATTGACCAGGATCAGGCCTCTTGTTAGTCTCTCAAGTGTTTCTGCAGCTGTATGCATTGTATTTGGAGGATTTGTGGGGACAAATGTAATAGGGATGCCATGTTTGTGGGAGGAGGAAGCCAGTGGGTAGACTGGGAAGCAGTAGACGCAGTCTCAACAGCACAGATTTGTACCTCAGTGTGAGGTAGGATTTGGCCATGGTTCACAGCCCTGGAAAGCAGCAGTGCCCACTGTGAGCAGTAGATGGTGGAAGAGGTTTTGGCAACATCCCCAGTCCAGATGTCCTCAGGGCAAAGGGTGCAGGGCAGTGTCCATGGGACACCTGGGGCCAATCTCTCACTGCAGCTGGGGGTGAGAGGGTTGAGAGGGTGGCAAGAGAGGCATCCAGGTGTCTGCATATGAGGTCTTGATCTCCTGCCCTGAACCCTCTCTGTGAGGAAGGCCCAGGTAACCCGTCTGGGTTTCCTTGTAGGGCAGGTGCCATGGCAGAACCACGGCAAGTCCATAGGGCTTTTGGAAAATGCGTAATCAGGCCTTTCTCCTCCTGGTTTCATCGTGCATGTATCACCGTGTGTGTCCTACTGTCGATCACTGGGGCCATCTCAGTGGGAACAGAGGGAACAGGGAGGCTCAGCCTGTGCCCAGCGAACCCCCGTCTGTTGTCACGCTGGGGTGACCAGCAGCATTTAGCTGCCAGAGATCCCTGGGTCTTCCCAAAGCAGTGTGGGGCAGGCAGGCTGGGAAGCTTTGCATTATTGCTATCTTTTATTGTTACTTTTTTTCTCCCAATTTCTGGCTCTGCAGACCCCCAAATGCTCTTAATGGAGATGTGGCCTGTTTATATGCTAATTTTAAGCCCGCTGACAAGCGATTTGCTTTTCTCCTGACTTCTCATGCTTCCTTTGCCCATTGAAAGCCACTGCCATGGGCTTAGGGGATAAGGTGCCGAGAATTAGAAAATAAAATCTGCAGGATGCTGGAGAGCAAAGGGGTACAGGGATTGGCATACTCCAAGTATAAATGGGTGATTTCTGAAAGCAAGGAGCCCTGATACCAGGGGCGTGCATGACAATTACATCCAGTACAATACAAAATGTTAATTACTAAATTTTGAGAAATTAATGCTGATTAGCAGCTGTGTGTGTGTGACCTAAATACATCTATTGCTTATCTTTATTCATAATACACAGTTTATTGTTGATAAAGTAATAGCTGAACAGTGGGCTGGCCCACGAGTCTCATAGCTAAAGACTGAGGCCCGATTTGTAAATCGTCTGAAATTTGTTGGCATCTGTTTTTTGTGGAATTTATACGCATGGGGAAGATGAATAGCAGCCTGAGCTATCTCCTTTATGACTCAACTCATAGATATTATTGAGAATTCATATTGCTTTTATTATTTGGTCATAAAAATGGACCTAATGCTTGTTGGCTTTAAAACACCTACCAGCACTGCTTTCTCTCTCCATCTTGCAAAATATAAGACAAGGCCGAAGCTTAAATTAAAATCCTCAGGTTCTTATCTCTTTCCCACAGGAAAGCAAATCTGTGTTGAAAACCGTAAAATTAAGAGGAGAGCAAGGATAGCATAATTTAGCAAAAATTCATGGCACCAGATTCTGAGCTATATGACTGGAGGGATAGGTCAGACATTAAGAAGATACTGCCTGCTAATGCAAGTTCCTTAAGGTGGTGCTCTGGAAACAAGGAAAGTAGAAAATGCTGCACTGGTTCCCGTTTGCTCCCTTTCTTCTACTTCTGCCAGCCTTAACAATAAATTGAGTTGTCCATTTAATAACCCATCTGATTCCAGAAGTCCAGAAAAATCATGGACTTGTGCATGGAACTATGTCCTAACATCTCCTTTGTGCCAGGATTTCAATAGTGAACTCAATGAAAATTAATTTAATTGGCCTCTTAATTTTTTTTTTCTTAATTCCATATATTTGACAAGCTGTCCTTGCTGTCAGTGTGTCTGTCTGAAAGATAGCTTTATTTTGGGGGGGGGGGGGGGGGGGGGATTGTTAAAAACCCATTTTTTCCATAAATATTTGTGCTAAGGGGAAGGGTAGAGTGGCAAGGCACAAATGAGGCGTGCCTGTTACATGCTGGCATCATCACTATGGCTTGTCCCACCATGGAAAGAGCAACTTGAGTTTCAAGCAGTGTTAATAATGCAGGATTTCATTGGGATTGAGGAGTTCTATTGTCTTGCAACCTTCATCTTAAGGGGTAATTTTGGACAGCATCCTCCTGTCATGCTGCCTCCTGCTCTGCTGTGCCTCTGTACTGTGGGAAGCACTGGTGGGAGGTGTGACTCTTGCCCTGCAGGGACCCATTTCAGGACCCTTGTGGGCATTTGTAGCACTTCGAATTCTTGATAGAGTCAGAGGCCTCCCAGCTCTGTCCCCGTGCTCTCAGCAGGTCTCCCCTCTAAGTGACCCTCTTGAGAGGCCATTGCCAACTGCTTCTGTATGAAATCAGCCTTCTGAGGGTGTCCCTTTAGTTACCCGGTAGACAGGCCCAGAGTTTTCAACCAGAGTAAAACTGCAAGGAATAAACTTGCTGTTCCTCTGGTGATGGCAGGGATTTGTCCCAGCTGTGCTGTGCCATGGCCATTCAGGAAAAGCAGTGGGGGGAGGAAGAAAGAAGTTGAATCTTGTGTTCCTTTTAAGGCTGGAGATATGGCAAACCTGTACTTTAAGCCTTCTTTTTTTAAATGCTGTTCCCGTAACCAAAGGGTTTCTGCAGCGCTGCTGCTGACTCTGCTGTCCTTGGGTCGCAGCCCTTGGTCACAGTGCCTGCCTGCCCAGCCCGGTGCCCCTCCTGCCCTGCAGCTCTCGATCTGCCATTTCCGCAACCCTGTCTCAATGTCTCCCAAATGCCTTTCTTCCTGCTCCCGGCCCCCACCCATTTCCCTGCATTTCCTCAATATCTGTATCCCTCTTAGGGTGCCAGTGGTTTGAGGATGCCGATTCTGGCAGCAAACCTGGGTTCCATCCACTAGCCCCAATGTCATGTCTGTCCATCTGTTTCCCCCACTTCAGTAATGCAAATATTTAAAAATAGCATTTTGGAAATGTTGGGTATTTTTGGGTTTTTTTCAAAGCAGAAGCCTCACCTCACTAACACAATTTAATTTTTGCTCTTTTCTTGCAGTCCAACAAGGTGCCCGTGGTACAGCCTTCTCATGCGGTTCACCCCCTCACCCCTCTTATCACCTACAGCGATGAGCACTTTTCCCCGGGGTCACACCCGTCTCATGTCCCCTCTGAGGTCAGCTCCAAACAAGGTGAGCCCATCCTTTCCCAGCACAGTGGGAATGCAGAGTGGTCCTGGTGCCCTCTGTGCTGCTGACAGAGCCAATGTTACCAATTTGTAATATTTTAGAAGGAGGCTTCCAGGTGCATATACCACTTTCAGAGATGGTAATTCTGCCGTGATGCTGATACTTAACTTGGCTGCTTGAATTTTTATGCTGTTTCTAATGTGATAATTTGGGCTTGCTTTTCTCATCAAAGTCTTTCAAAATCTCAGTAAATAGCAGCCAGTCTTCACCTTCTCCTGTGGTGCCCAGGACTTGCAGCATGCAAATACATAAAGGGCAACCATCCCTCACCTTCCCAAAAACAAGGGACAAGTGCTTCAGTAGTGGTGTTATTGAAACTTTTTCTTTCACTTTATGTCCTTGTGTTCTGGCTGTCCACATTCTTCTATATGTCAGTTGGCATAATCAAAGCATTGCCCATAAAAAGTAGTTTTGAGCCTGTGCAAGTAAAAGCTTTACAAATCTGACATTTTTTAACCTTCTTGTGCTGGGAAAGTAGAAAGCTTTCTTTTTTTTTCTTCTGCAGAAAGCATCTTTTTAGATGTCCGAGTCATGCATGTCAGTTTTCTCTGCACCTCCAGGACCCCTTAAGGCAAACACAAAAGCCTGCTTGATCCTCATCTGGGAATGTCAGAACAGCCTTGCTCAGGGTCAGTCTGCAGTCAGGGAAGAGCGGAGGTGTCAAGGTGTCAAGCCCAGCCTGTGCCAAGGGCTTCTGCCCTGTACCCAGGAGAACATAAGGGATTCCAGGAAGGGTGTGCTTGCTTGCAGTGGGTTGAAAGAGCTGGGGAGGGATGTGATGGATGCTGGGGAGGTGCAAGGGGAGGACTGACCTTGGCCATCGCAGGTCTGAGCCAGGGTTTGGGTTAGCACCTGAGCAGAAGAAGCCTGCATGGAAGAACTGATGATAAGGAGGGAAGGAGAGATCAGAGGCTTTACCAAGGCATTCACTGTAATCTGGGTATCTCTGCATGGGCAGAAATCTGTCAGCGCCATGACTGGTCCTGGAGGGTGCCTCTCCCTGCCTCTCTCTGTGCTTGCATGTCCCACCACATGCTGTGACACTCAGTTGACAAAATCCTGAAGATCTGCTTTACCTGGGTACATCCATATGCACAGTCGTCCCATTTATCTGAAGAGGTTTTTAGTCATCATTGTTCAGGGAGAGAGACTTTTTTGTTCTGTCTTTCTCTGAATGCCTAGGTTTCATTTTGGCGATGCTACATAGATAATAACACGGGCTACATCCAGAAAGTGCTATGGTCTGGTGGCTCTGTGTGGTTTTTGCTGTTTGTTGGTTAGATTTTGTTTTTTTCTAGGGAGGGGCAATACAGAAAACACTCTGCCTGGAAAGCCTGGCCTGTAAATACATGTATAATATTTTTTTCAGACTTGGAAGAAGCAAATGGAGACCTCCTATCCTCACTTGTCTTCCTCCTTTGCATCAGTGCCTAGGAGAATGATATTCACACTCATTCCTTGAAATCCCAGGGGTGCCATGCGTTAAGAGAACAGGATTTCCACCTCTTGCTGAAACTGGCTGTGGCAGTGGGGGCACAACCCACTGCTGCAGTTTGTGAGCTCAAGAGGTTTTTGCTTACTGCGTGCTGAATTTGCCCTTTTGTGCCCCATTTTTTCCCTTTACCCCAGTTTATTTTTGTATTCCTGTACAGCAGACCCCAACTGAACAACATCTGGTTTGTTGGTTTTCTGTTTCTGCTGCATATTCTCTCTTCTGCTTCTTCTCTACCCTCTCTCCTGTTCAGCATCCCACCAGTCCCCATCCCTGAGTGCAGGCCTGCTGAGGGGCTCTGCCAGGAGCTCATTGCCCTCTGGTGTTCCTGAATAGGGCCTTGATCCCTTTGCTCAGTGTCTGGCAAAGATGGGGATGGATGATGTGGATAATGCAGGCTGGAGACTGCTGGTTTTGTCTGGGATGGTCTCCTTGATGTGTGTGGTCTTTCCGTCCATACTCCGTGTTTCGGCGCCACTGGAGTGTGGGAGCAGCCACAGTGAAGTAGCCTGTGCAGTTGCTGCAAAGAGAGGATTTTTTTTTTTTCCTCAGGTCCTCTGCCAAATGCCTCCAACCATTGTTTCTGTCCTTGCCTCCCACTGTGGGTCTGGAACAAGGCACTGCCCTGGCGCCCTAGCCCTGATGCCAGGGTGCCCTCCTCCCACCAAAATCCTCCAAGGGGGTCTGCAGCAGCTTGCCCTCAGCACTGCCTCTTGCACCCAAGGCACTTTGGGATGGACACACAGCACCACTTTCCCAAAGGCAGTCACTTCTTTATTTTATTCTTTTAATTTTAATTTTTTTTTTCTTAAACCTCTCAAGAGAACTTTCTTTGGAGGGCACTGGCCAAATGGCAGCTCTGTGCTGGTAGCCTTCCATAAAGGGCCAGGAGTTTTGGATTAGCAATAACAACTGTGCATTAAGTTAAGAGAGAGCAGTATTGTCTCTGTGGGTCAGAACTGCAGATTCTAGGGAAGGAGTGGCCCAGCTCCTTGTGCAGAGCTTGGTCTGGCTGGGGCAAGGTCTTGTCATCACTTCCAGGAGCATCAGTCATCATCAGAGATGTGAGAGATGAGATGCTGGGCTTCTTTTACACCTTGTTTGGTTTTCTTTTTTTTTAACTACTCGGAAAGAGTGTTCCCTCTCATGTAGAAGCCCTGGGACATGTAAAGTGTTTCCTTCTTTGTCAGCTACCAGCTGTTTTACACCTCTGAAAAGACAACTGGCCAGAAATTCGATCCTCATTTATGTTGTGGTTCCAAGTCTGAAAATTCAGGTTTCCTGAGACAATGACACCACTGGTATTATTTTCCATGCTTTCCTGTACATGGTCCTGACAAATATTCTTCAAATCTTGTAATTAAATTCAGAAAATTTAAATACAAACTGGGCAGGGGAATAAATCAGTAAAATCAGTCTATAAACTGAGTCTCAAGGTAGCACATGCTCAGTCTTGGTCCTTTGGAGTGTCACTACATAAATATTTAATACCCTTTTAAAGCAGCTGATTTAACATGTGAAGTAGACTTAACAGTTCCTTCTGCTTTACCCCTCTTCCCCAAACACATTTAAATAAACCAATGTCTTTGTGGCCTCTGCAACTGTAATTCTGTGCCTCCTGGGAGCACAAGGTTTAGGTGAAGAATGGAGACCACAGACCCTTTTGGGATGAGGATTAGCTTTAATCTTGAGGTGATTCTTGCAGTGGTAGGACTCTGTGTTCTGGGGAATGTGAGCTGATGGGTTGTTCCTGATGGGACTCTTATTTTTCCATGAAATACAACCATTACAAAACAGATTGACCTTGGAGCCCACAGGAGTCAACTTGATGAAGAGCTTAGTTGGAACTGGAGTGACAATTGGAAGCCAAATGAATCATATCAAGTGTGACCATTACAGGCCTGAAAATGATTCTTAATTAACCACTGATCCTCTGTGGTAGCAAGTTTCCAAAATCTGTGAATCCATAAGGGAACCCGTGAAAATATAAAAGTAGCAATTTACCTAATCTAATAGCTCTTCCGTGCTGCCTCTTTGACAATGCTGCGTTTCCCTTTGTTTCACGATGTGTTAGAAGAGGTCCTCAGGATCCTGTTAGGTTTGGTGAGACCATTGAGAGGACAGTAGCACCTAATGCACTTCACAGGAGATCTAAACTTGCACAGGTCCTTACCCATACATTTATTTCCTCCTTCCACATTGTTTTTTCCGGTATCTCCTTTCAAATTGCAGTATCATGCAGTATTTTTAAAGGTGGCCTGTGGAGCCTTTTGCTTTTAACACTAACCAAGAAGGTGGTTATTCCTTATCCACAGCACTAGTTCCATTGCTGTATTAGCTGGGAACTGTAGGTCATATAAGAAGTGTTTTGAGGGGAAACTCACTCATTCTTCTGTGCTTTTTAACAGGCATGTCCAGGCATCCTCCAGCTCCTGATCTCCCTACCTTCTATCCCTTGTCTCCAGGGGGTGTTGGACAAATAACACCACCTCTTGGCTGGTAAGATTTTTTAGCTTCTTTTCAGACAGGTGCATGTTCACACCATTTGCTGTTGTTGAATCAATCACAACATTTACAAAATAATAATAAGGTCATTCCAGTAAGAAATTGCTACTTTATTTTAGTTGGGAAGATGAAAAAATGTTGATCTTTGAAATTAAATGAATCTGTTTTTTGAACACATACAGAAATTGAAGTGTGTAGATTTCACTTTGAAGTCTATATGTTTCTTATCGTGTAGATTTGTGGCTCTTAGCTTTTGGAAAGATAGCAGAAAACAGTTCTCAAGTAATTAAATGTAAATTTTAATAAACAAAATTGGAATTGCTGAATAGAGGGGAGGTAAAAAAGAACTTTGAAGTGTGTGTGCAGGGGGAAATTGTGAAACTGCCCCAAATGGAGAGCAAACTTTTGTAGTTGGCTGCTTTTTACAGTTTCTGTATGGAGAGAAGTCTCTGCCACTGGGAGATCTTGCTGCTCTTGCTAATACTAGCACTTTCATGATCTCTTGCTGCCACTCAGGGTGTCATTTTCCTTTTGGAGGAAATGTGGTATTTTCGGAGTAAAAGGTTTGGTAGGGTGCTTCATGTCTGCTTGGGGTAGATATGTACTTATCTTCAGTTCTCTTGGAGCAGGGAATAAGGCAACTCGGCCACAATTCCAGTGCTTTGGAATCTGTATTGTGACTAGTCTGTGCTCACGCAATGAGGGATGTAGATTTTTTTGGTTTTTAATGTCTCCATGGTGGGGGAAGCATGATCCAGACAGCAGGCAGAGAAAGTAGAGAGCAGAAGAGGATGAAATGCTGTATTGCTGGCATATCTTTCAGGAAAGGTCACATGCCTTTTGGGAACAAATAATTAGTAGATATCAAACTAAAATACGGAAGTATCTGACTATATCTTTTAAATCTTTTTTACCCCCCTCTTCCCCATTTTGCTGCTTAGCTGACTCCTCATTTCTACTGCCACCATGCAGTTGCTAGCATGCGTTTTCTAGATGCAGTCAATCATTTCTTCTGAATGGTTTCTCAGAGCAGAAACTGGGGAAAGGGAAGAGAGAAAAGAGAAAGAAGAGGAGGACAAGATCCAGCCTTAAAAGACTCAGGGATGTATTCAGCAGCACTCACCACCAGCAGGACATACTCAGCTGTCCCTTATATTATGGCTCCCTGCTGTGAGTCCCTGTTGGGACTTTATTAATTTTTTTTTCCATTTTCTCTTCCCTTTGAGCGCTGATCATGTCCAGTAATACGCTCCAAGACTGAAATCTGTGTCCTGAACCTTACAAAGGCCAGGTTCTGTTTTTTCTCATCTGAGAGTTGATTGACCAGTCAATAAGCAACTGTTTGAGTAGGATTGATGTGTGTGCTGTCCCTCTGGCTGGTAGAGGTGTTTGGGCTGAACTGGTGTTTGCTCACATTACCATCGCGCACTACTTCAGGATGTTCACTGTAGTCATGACTGAACCATCACAGACTGAAAGTGATCAAAATGTACTGATGATGATAAAAATTACAGACCTCAAATGATGGACTGGTGGCAAAATATTCTGTATACGTGGGAATGCAGAGGAGGCAAAAACTTCACACAAGCTTCTCTTACTGGACTGCAAAGTTTGATCTTTAAGTAGTGAGATAGACTTGTGTCACTGTGGGCTTTTATGTGGTTGGTTGGGGGTTTTTTATCAAATAAATTTCTTAGTAAAGCTGTCCACTTATACCTCACTACAGCAAGTAATAATGGAGAGAGTCTTAAGTTTTCAAAGATTTAATAAAACTGTTCAAAAAGCTTTTTAGCTTAATAATTCACCATCTGGTGTTCTCACTCTGATCTACAGTAGAACTATTTGGAATAAGATGCTTTTTTCCTAAGAGCTTGTTTAACGAATCTGACTCCAGTGTTTCTAAAACTAGGTGAGAGAGGGATGGAGATAGAGGAGTGTGTATGTGTGTGTGTGCACCTTTGGGGAGGAAGGCTGGTTGTTTTGCTTTCCTTCCCAGTTGAAACGTAGATTGGGAATCTTTCAATAGTAAGGGAGAAAGTTCAAAGCATTGAAGTATTCATTAGTTTCATTAGGAGAACTCCTGAAAGTGTTCACTCTTACTATTAATTTGTGACTAGTACTGAGTTCCCATCAAGAGCTTGTAACTCTAGAGTAACTACTGAATACCATATCATATGATTGATGGGTTCCTTTCTTCTGTGACCTCAGGCAAGGTCAGCCTGTATATCCCATCTCGAGTGGATTCAGGCAGCCCTACCCATCCTCACTCTCAGTCGACCCTTCCATGTCCAGGTAGGTGTAGGAGGTGAATGACTGACTGGGGAGTAACTGCTGGCATTAGAGGGCAAGTTGCTCTTCCGCTTGCATCTTGGTCTGCCTTTGCTTGCTTTTCAGTCAGCTAAACCCTTATGCATTCATTTTTATTTAACTTTTGTGTGTATATGCAGTTTGCCTGGATCCCACACTGGTCTCATTCAGCATTTTCTTGTCAGTCTCTGAAGTGTTGCAATGAGGAGCACCCAGTGAATTGTCAACAATTAATTGAGCTGTTTCATCTGAAATGAGTCATTTGTTCATTTCTAGATGCAACACATAGTGTTGTGCATAACATCCTTGGGTTTTGCTCATGTCAGTATGCAACCAGGTGGATTGTCACTCTAGTCTGCATTCCCTAGTTCCAATTTCAAAGCTGTTGGTAATTAATCTTGAATCTCGTAGGTAATGCTCTGTGTGGAAACTTGCTCACAAGTAGGTATTTCATAGCCCAAAGCCACTAATGGCAGGGGATGCCAGCACGGTATTTGTACTGGTGTGTGACTCAGGCACTGTGTCTTTATGTCTAAGTGCAAGTAAGCAATGCTAATTGAGACCTGACCATGACACACTCCAGACCTCCTATGCTCTGCTTTCGCATTCTAAAGACAGCTTCTGCATCTTGTGCTTGGTGTACAAGAGGTTACAATACACTATTCTTGGGGTTTTTTTTCTGTGATCTGCAGGAGAGATGTCCTCTTGCACAGGGATTTAAGGCAGGCCACTTGATAAGTGGTAGGTCCTCTTACCTCTTTGTGTGTGGGCTCCTTTGGATTATCATTGTCCCTTCACTTCTTTACAGGAGAATGATAAGCATGTGCCTGTCAGGGTGTCTGGGAAGAAAACCCATTCTTTCTCCATGATAAAATCACTTGATTTGGTTACAGGGCTTTGTGTTTCCTTTATTTTGGTCACATGAGGAAAAAGGGCAACAAGGGGACTAGGGAATGATGAATGGAGAGGCTGGATACCATTCCTTAGCCATCACTCACTCCTTCAGCAAAATTTTGGAGCATGAGCTTGCTTTTGATTTTAACAATACTTTCCACCAGTTTAAAATACAATGTACAGGTTTTCTGCTGTGCCAGAGTTTGCAATGCTCAGAACCTTCAAGATCTGTCTCAGCTGTCCTTGAGAATGACCTGGGTTTAGTAAGGTAGGATTACTCAGTTAGTGGTATTTTGATTTTGTTTTCCATTTTCCTTCTTGTACAAATGAAAGGAAGCTCTAATTAGGACAAAAATCTCTCCCTGCTCCCATCCTTCATCCAGGATGCAGAATTTTCAAAGTTTATTTTAAACATTTGAGGTAAGAATAGTGGGTTCAGATGAAATGATGTTAAAATCCTTTACCTTAAGTACCTTGAAAAGTAAAGAGAGCCATCAGGGACTTCTTGAAAAGACTCTATTTTCATTTTATTTGTTTCTGCATGGCAGTTTCCTCCTTTGCATTGGCTGGTGGTGGATATTTCAAAGATGTTTATATCTTGGTGTGGAAATACATTTTTTTGGTTAAGAAATGTGTATTTTTATTGCTAGACCGTGCAACAGTACAAACATTAAATACTTCTTGTGTGCTAAAAGTGTTTGCCTGAAAGGTAATAAAACAACTTCTCTACAAACAAAATGTTGATTGATTTGTTTGTTTGTTTTTCTTGAATAATTGGGCTACAATGCACAAATCTTAGCCAAATACTTTTTGTGTGCTCTTTAAGAGTTGTCTTCATTGCAAGCTCCATAGCATTTGCATTCTTGGAGTGTCCTTCTGCTGTCATACGTGTTTGATACCTGTCTTCAGTGGGGTTACAGACCTTGCTATGTTTTCTCTTTTAGGTTTTCACATCACATGATTCCTGGTCCACCAGGCCCTCACACAACTGGAATCCCTCACCCAGCTATTGTAACACCTCAAGTAAAACAAGAACATCTGCACAACGACAGTGAGCTAATGCACGTGTGAGTCTGCCTTTCTGCTCTAGCCTTTAATGAATAAATGCTTGAGAACTAACTCTATCTGAAACAGAGTCAATTATGTTTAAAAAGTGCCTTTCATGACCTCTTTGAATTTTAACTCTTCTTCTATAACCGAAACAGGGACTGTGAGCTACTGTTTGGCGAGAGTAATGAGAAGCCATTTTCTATTACAGTCCAGCAATTATAAGTTGTTGACAACAGCCATCTTGATTCAGTCATAATCATGGACCTGTCCAGCTGGGACTGGTGCTTGAGTGAACTCTTGAGCTTCTGCTGGAAAGTTCTTACCTGCAAAACTCACTAGTAAAAGCAGTCTCATTGCTTAGTACTCAGAGGTGAAAGATCTAGGAAAGAAGGGGATGAGGAGATATTCTCCTGCCTGTGGCAGTTGGGTACCATGGATAGCCTTTCAAAAAGAGAATTGAAACAAGTTTGGAGCAGATTCACAGATTAAGTGTTACTTGCTAGAGGATGTTAACCTGACATCCTTCCTGAGTATTAAACTAAAAAATATGAAAGTGGATGGGACATGACCACTGAAATTCTCATTCTTACTACTTAAGTGCTACTGTAACCGCAAGTTAGTAATTTTCCATTGGATCTTTTTAGGTTGAGGGCAAATTAATGCTTTTTTCTCTTCCCTTTCCCTTTCCCAACCACGTTTTAGGAAGCCTCAGCACGAACAGAGAAAAGAACAAGAGCCAAAAAGACCTCATATTAAGAAACCTCTGAATGCTTTCATGTTGTACATGAAAGAAATGAGAGCAAACGTTGTAGCAGAGTGTACTCTGAAAGAAAGTGCAGCTATCAACCAGATCCTTGGCAGAAGGGTATGTACACAAGGGTTTGTGAGCGCTCATGTGTGCTGCTAATTTGTGTTTCTTTTTAACTGGGTGTGAAGGCTGACTTTCTGCTTGAGGTGATAACTGATGTGCAGCTATCAAATTAGCTATAGAAGAGAAAACATGCAACAAAAATAAAAGCAGTATCTTGATTTTCTTTTTTCAGCTTTAGCAACATCATCAAATTTGTGTCTGTTCCACTCATGTTGTGGTGTCAGCATCTCAGACGTGAAATATCCTCAGTCACACATAGAAAGATCATTCTAATCACATTCTGGGTCCTCCCTTAGGCTGGTGTCCCATCAGGGCAGGAAGGGATCATTCAAAGATGAACACTGGATGCCACTAGAGATGAAACTCGGAAGTGAATATAACATGGTCCAGCTGTAGTCATGCAGGTTGGGAGGGACCCACAGAGGTCATGTAGTCCAACATCTACATAAAGCAGCTCCAGTTACATCAGGTTGGTCAGGAACCTTCCCAGCCAAGTTTTGAATGTCTCTGGAGTCATCAGCCTAGTACTGAGGATCCTAGCACATGTACCAGAGCCTTGCTGAGAGCTGTATGCTTCTGTGGCATTGTGGTTGTGCTTTGTGCTTTCCACGCTCAGAATAAAATCTGTGCAAGCCAGCCTTTGTGTTCTCTGCCAGTGTTATTCTTCCAAGAAAAGGCAGCAGAGGTAAATGCGCATTTTGCAATTGACTCCCAGAAATGAGAAAAGGGGTAACTTTTGTATCAATCTGAATTTGAGCAGGGGATTATTCAAATTCCCAGTGAACACCTCCTTTTGGTCACTGATCAAGGCAGTATTGAGAGGCACTGTAACTCTCTGAAAACCCTGTACTTTTAAGTGGGAAAAGTGCTCCTTTTATATTACAGTCGAAGACTTCCTCCTCCAAACAGAGCAGAAATCTGCTGGTATTTGTTCCAGTTCATGCAGTCTTCTGCTTTCTGTTGTTCTTGTTACCTCCCCTTAAAGGATGTATTGGTACTTGCCTTTTCCATGCTTTCATACAAGTTTCTGGGATCATGTATGGGCCATTTGCTTAAGAGTCGGACTTGATGATCTTGAGAGTCCCTTTCAACTCACAGTATTTGTGATCTGTGAACTACCCTTACAGGTGACAGCAGTCCCAGATGATTGATCTTAGTTGTTTAGTGTAACAGCTTTGTTTTCTTGGCCTGAACAACAGGCAGTGGCTTACTTGTCTCTGTTTTGGTAAGGAATCAGCCTCAGGGCTCCATGCTTTTTCTTCAGCTTGGACTCCTCTTTTCAAGTTACTGTTCTCCATGAAAGTACCTCAAATTCCACTTTTCCTGTGGTGCAAATGAGGCATGAGTTATCCAATGCAATTGCTTGGACATTAATTATTGTCCATTGCTTTGTGTTCAGTCATTCTGGTCACTATTTATCCTGTGCTGTTCCAGAGGAGAAACCACCTCTGGTCTCACCAGGTGACACTTTGCATGCTGCTGGGCCCACTGATGCCACAGCATTGGATTCAATGGGGTGGGTGCTGTTTTTAAGTACATTAAACTAGGAGATTTATTCCTGCTTGGCTACAAAGGTCAACTCATGTAATTTGTAAGACTGTAGTTCTGTGATTTCTTTATCTTTGAAACTTCTGCAGTTGCCATTTCCTTTTTCAATCAGAAAGAAGATATCTTAAAATTCAATACTTAGGGGTTGATTTTGGAACAGGGCTACTGGTGCCCAGAAAGACTTCGGTGTTGACATTGAAAACTTGTGTCGAGTTGCTGCTTGAAACCAAGACAGGAGACTCTTCTGCCAAGGGGAGATTGCTGCCCTTTAAAAGCAGCACAAAGCCCCTCAGTTCTGCCACGAGCTAAAGGCTGTTTTTGTTGCTGTTTTTTTGTTGAGGTTTGCATTTGTTTGTTTGTTGTTGGCTTTTTTAAGTAGTGTTGGGAGAGCATGGTTCTGTGAGCAGATTATTTGGTGAACCCTCTTTCCATAAATAGTTTTTGTCTTACTCAAGGCACTTGGCAGTTGCAGAGATGAGAAATGCCTGAAAGTTGTTAATAAACACAGGTGCTTGTAATTGCTAATGAATTCCATTTTTGCAGTCGGGAAGGACTGAATCAAGTCACTAAAATGCACAAGTCATCGGTTGCCTAGGTATAAGTTAGCTCCTGGTCTAAAGGTGTGTTTATTTTGTTTGCAGTGGCATGCTCTCTCCCGTGAAGAACAAGCAAAATATTATGAACTAGCTCGTAAAGAAAGGCAGCTACATATGCAGCTTTATCCAGGCTGGTCTGCAAGAGACAACTATGTAAGTCACTCACTTGAAGGTTATTTTTAAAAATTTGCTTTCTTTTTGTAGCTTCTAAAATTATTATTGTTTCTTCATTTTCTCTGTATTTTGTGGAATGTTCCAGATGAAGGGATGGTGAACATGCATATAACATAAGCCTTACATTTGTTTTCACTTCAGGCACCCAGAGAACTTGGGATTTTGTTGTTGTTGAGATGCTTCTTATGAAATTCACAGGTTTTGAGGGGGAAGAAAATAACATGGAAAGTTTTATTCCTACAAAAATGGCCAGTACTGTCTGGAACCTCATGCTGTCCTGTACAGTTGTGAATTTTCCATCATTTTCTATTTGATCACTTATAATCCACAAAAAAGGGATGTTTTGCGTTCAAGAGAACTGCAAGTCCAAGGGTCTCAATGCAGACTGAACTTCAGCTGCAAATCTTGTATAAGTAACCTTCCTGGTAGAGCCTGCTGTTATACACAGATATATATACATGTATACATTAAGAAGTTTTCTTACAGTTACTCATGTTTTATAATTAAATACCAAATAACCTGCACTGCATGGTTACACTCTGGTACCTAAAATGAGCTGTCAGTGTAGCCAAATGTGATGATACCAAACTCAGAAGCTGCAATCCTGAGAGACAGATCCTAACCCGAGATCTGAGCTCCTTTCTGTCCCTCCGTTAGATGTGACACCATCTACTGGGATAGGAAATGTACATTCTATATCTGGCTCAATTTCCCTTGTGCATTAGGTGGACAGTAGTTTTTCTCTACTTCAGTGATGTCTTTGGACATTAACGATTGAGGTACCTGATTTCAGTGTTAACAGAAACTGGAGAAACACAGAATCTATGTGATTATCTCTGAAAGAAATGCCCTGGTCCTGCTGACATGCATGCCCAGTTTTGTAAGCACACACAGAACTGAAAGCCCTAGCAGTTTCTTTCTGTCTGTTATATACCGTCTGTTTCTGTCTGTTAATAAACCGTCCTGACACTACACAGGTAGGGTTTATTTCCAGTAGCCAGACTGTGTCAACAGAGCTGTTTTGGAGCATAGCTGGGAACAAACAGGGTCTTAGGGAAAGACTCCCTGGAAACAGGGGGGTTTTGCTTGTCTCAAATTTACTTGCTGGAAAATCATGCCACTTTGGAGTCTTGTCAGCTCGTGCATACTGGACATCAGGCTTCAAGATGTGATGTTTGGTCATGTTGGCTTTGAGAACCCCGTGTTCTGCCCCCGCCTGTGCCACACAGCACAAGCAGCGGACCTGCGGTTTCTTAAATGCCTTGACAGACATTTGGAGTGTGTGAGGTGGCACGTATGAGTTATCTCTTTGATGTGCTTCCAGCCTACATCCTGTGTGGAAGTATAGCTCTGACATACTCCAGTCCTGTATGTTACAATGAGGAACTCTGCTAGCTTCCTCCTGCAGCCCTCCCTCTGCCTCTCCAGGAATGCACACGTTCTGCAGTGGTGCTCAAATGGTGATCATAAGACAGCACAGTTTATCACTGAAACCTTCTCAGATGTATGTCATCTTGGATCTTTCCAAAAAGTGAAATTGTGTTAATTCAGCACAGGTATTGCTCCAGTATTTTGAGGATTGGAGGTGACTTAGGGATGGTTCTTCTGTTTCACAAAACAGTACAAGTACAAAAGACGTACTGTTTGATTTTAGTTCTTCTATTTTGGTTTGCCTGGTTATTGAAGATTTTAGGAATTTAAAGAAAATGTTATACGCTGTTATTCAACTGTTAAAACTATCTTTTTCATATGTTTTTATTACTGATACCCAAAGCAGTCATATGAAATAGTGTGATAGACATGAGAAGCACAATGTTTTTTCAATGTTAGAGTGTCTGTGTGTGCTGCAGTTGTCAGAAACAATCTTACTTGGGAATGCTGACAACTAGTTTTCAGCCCAATCTTCTATACTTTCACTTGTGCCGTCTCATAAGTAGATCTCAGATCAACTTTCAGTTTATGTTTTAGCACTTAAAGTCAGTCTGACATAGACAATAAAACAAAATTTCCTCTCATGACTTTTCCATATTAACATCTGCACTAATGCACTTTCTTCTCTGATAAAATACTACCTTGGTGCATAAATGATAAAGTATATTGCTGTGAGTTCCCAGAGCCCTTGAAATGTGTTTTCCAACTTCTACTATTGGTCCTGACTCCAGAATCTTGCTAACAAGGCATTGCCCAGCCCTGTTGCCAGCCTTGGGATAAATAAGGACAGGAGCTTGAGAATCAGCTTGTCTGGAGGCTTCTTTAAAATATAAATAGATATGATTTTTCTTAAAACACACACAAAAAGCTTTCACTGACTTTACAGGGCAATAAAGACAAGACACATGGAAGAATATCAGTGGTGTTTAGAGTGATGCAAGATAATTGAGGTTTAAAATTGTGGGTCTAAGCTGACCTTTTGTTTCAGCTGACAGATTGTGTGAAGCAGGAACTGTGGCCATTTCCATAGATAGGGGTGCAGGAGGAGGCTGAGTGTGTAGGTTGGCACGCTGTGGTGAGTGTGGTCTCTCAGAAAGACAGCTGCCAGGCATTCATTCGTGTTCTGCACTTCAGTCATGTTAAGGGTGCTCTGCTGTACAGCCTTTGCTGTTTGGTTGTTGCTGAGCATGCTTCCAGGCACAGCCACACCAGACTTGGCTTTTGTTCGGGTACGAGCATTATCAGAACAGTTTTAGTTGGCTGGTTTGCACCCTGGGGACAAGTCATGGTTGTCCTAGGTACTTTCAACACCCTGTCTGCTCCTACCATGTATGACAGTGTAAGTATCTGAATGTGTGAAGAGTTCTTGTAAGAGCCATAAATTATGATATCAACATACGTGTCATCAGATTATTGAGCAGGAGAAGTCTCTTAGGTACTTGTGGTTGCCAGTGTTAGTTGAAAAACTGCCAGAAATTGTAATTCCATGTGGATTTAAATATATGTTACTGATGTGCATATTTCTCCACAGATGCTCAGATCAAGCTTCATTACCATTGAAGTAGTTAAACGTGGGATAGAAAAGCTACCCTGAAAATAATTGGGTTTTTCCCTAACATTTTCAATGTCCAGATGACTTTTGCTGTGAGGTAAGTGACAAAATAAAGTTACGTGCATGTAATGGTATGATAAAATTTCCTATTTTTCAGGGGAAGAAAAAGAAGAGGAAGAGAGAAAAGTTGCAGGAATCAGCATCAGGTAGGCCATGACCACCTCGTACTTGCCATTCACCTCAGGTATATTTTAGAAACCAGGGCTTGCGCTATTTAATTTTTACAAGCTTTTTTCTAACACTTCTGATGAACATTTTAAGATATTTCACTTGGAATGCTTGTGAACATTCACACAACCCATGTCTCCTTTCCCTTCCACCTTTCTGAGCAGCAGTCCTGACAGCATCCACATCTTTGGCTGAACTTATGCATTGCTGCAATCACTGTCCTGTTTCACCTTTGCTTTTCTCCTCCATCAGTGTTGTATCATCTTCAGACTTAACTGTGTCTCAAGTACTCTGTGGTATTATTGGGCACTGGAAGCTTTTCACAGACCTTTTGTAGTAACTGTATTTTTTCTCACTGTATCTTGCGTTTCTTTGTACGCTAACAGCTGCCTAGTAGGTTGGCTAAAAGCATCAGTGAAGTCTCCTCTTTGCCTTTAAAATATATATAAAGAAACACCCTGTTTTCCCCAACAAAAAATGGCTGGTATAAGAACCATAAAAAACCCAAACAACAAAACCAAAAAAACAAAAAAATTCCATGTAACACTGTAGCAAACAAACTTACTTGGAATGTGCAAAAACTCTGTAACAGAAATTTGTTAAAGGAAAACAATCTTCTACAGGTACAGGCCCCAGAATGACAGCTGCCTACATCTGAAGCATGGTAAGAACATCTCTAAAGCTTTCCTGCTGATGAAACTGAATTGTAAAATAAGCCTTCTTATAAATTTTATGCAATAATATGAATTTAGCAAAAATTGCAGAACTATCATATCCCAAAGCTAATGTTACTCTGATTACTGATGGTTTTTATACCGGCTATCTATTAGGTGTTCACCATTTCACTGCTTAACCATAATATTTTCAAACTGACCACACCTCACTGACTCACTGCAAGTCTGCTTATGAACCAGGGATGGGTTTATTAAGTGGTGCAAGCCCTCCCAGACTGTCATAGCTCACAAGAGCAGGGTAGATGCTGGCTTTGGAGCACATTTTATGTGCTGACATCAACAAGATTCTGGCTGGCTGGGTACACCTGTTAAAAACAATTTATTCACCTGCATACTAACAAAACACCTGCTAAGAAAACAGGACTGTATTTCAGTTGTTTCAGAATTTCTCCCATATTGGTATTTAATGTGTGGTACGGGTTGGGGTTTTTTGTGGTTGTTGTATTTCCAGCATGTGTTTTCTTTCTTTATATCATATTACAGGCACTGAGGGTGGAATGTCTAGTGATCACACATGTGCAATAACACCATCTAGTCAGCTTGTGAGTGCATGCAGTACCACAGTGAGATTCTAATTTCTCAGTGTCTGTGTTGGAAGGCTGGTCCGTCTCTTTCTCCATGTGATGTGTTTTCTAGTAGGAACTGCATTAATTTGAAACACTAGTTGCTTCTAAACTGTCTAATTAACCCAAATTGCACTTGAGAGATTACCCAAGAAATCCAGGAATCATGCAAAAAATGAAACAACTTTTCAAAATCAACTACACACTGTATCAGAAATGGGCTCTGTCCTCTCTGCCTGCTTTGGCTAGAGGTTCCCCGTGGCACTCAAGAGTAGTCAGCAAAGCAGGCTCCTGTTGGCCCTCTGCTCTGCTTGGACTTTCAGCCTGAGAAAGCCAACTTCAGTTTCCTGTGTGCAGTGTGTCAGCCAGCAGTCAGCATGATTCAGGCCTCTTCTGAAGTTATGCCATTATGCTGGTTAGTCTAAACTTGGTTAAGACAAGACTTTGGTGATTTGTTGGTTTGGTTTTCGTTTTAAAGTTGAAGTGAAAAGGCAAAATGTGTGCTCTTTTTTTCTTCCTAATTAGCAGAAGTTTTTCAGGCAAGCAGGCAGCCTTGCCTTTTGCAATGACTAAGTCATGCTGATTTAAGATGTGGATTGCATTGTTGGGGTTCTGTAGCCTAGGCAACAAATGTAGCTGTAAAATATCATTACTTAGAGCATTACACCTAGTGAAAAGTAAAGTGCTTTAACCTTGAGTTTTATAGTTGATATTTCAGCTTAGTTGCCCAGGTCCATGACTGTTGTGAATATTTTTCACTTTGATCTTAACACAATACCAGTAGGCAAAATACCCATAATTTTTATCTTAATTGATACAGAGCACTTGATTGGGATTGGAATACAACCAAGGTTCAAGTGACAGCTGAAAAACAGGGATTGTATTTTGTTTCTTGGATGCCTTACAGTCTTGCCTATGCTGAACTACTTTTGTTGGAGTTTCTCTGCATTTTCGGTATTAGAGGTTGAATGTCCTCAGTGTGGGGGCTCCCTCTCCCTTTGACCTTTACACTCCTGCCTTCCTGTGTCCTCTTAGGCTTTGTAACAGTGTGGAAACTCTTGGCAGTACCTGTCTCTCTGTCTTCAGGCAGTTTGTGACACAGAGTCTGAAAACAGTAGTATGTTCTTCAGGGAGTGAGGAGTGTGCTGTTGTCTCCATGCATGCACATGAAGGCAGCCTCCCGACATATTTCATGCCGAGTGAATGATCTGCACCGGAGATGTATAGATGTGCTCTTGCTGGAAGTAGATGCACAGAATGAATTAGGGAACCTGTATCAGCCAGACTTCAAAGTAAACTTCTGAAGGTTAAGACTCTTGCCCTCTGCAAGCCTAATCCAAAGAATGTTTGCCCACAAGCACTATATCTTACCAGGCCCACAGCAGAGCTGTTGTAGTCTTTGCTGGATGGAGATAATAAGTTTGGGAATAGCTTTCTTACTCACATGGATGGTGTAAGGAAGAGGGAGAAGGAGGGTGGGAGGTCTGGGAAGGAGACAAGCGTTCTGTTATCTGAGAAGAATCAGAAAAGAGTAGGTGGCAAGACCAAAGAAAGAATCTCAAGATCAGCACAAAGGAGATCAGCCAGGGCTGTAATTATGGTGATGTAAGTGAGAAGGATGAAATGGTGGGAGGGTTGTGTGGTGGGATGTTCAGAAGAAAGTAACGGAAGAGACATGCTAACAGACATGATTTAAGATACTGTGAAAGTTTTGGGTGTGGGGTTTTTGTTGGGTTTTTTTTTTTGTCCATGAACATTCAGCAAGTAACTGATTTTTAAGGTGGACCTCTAGTCCTGCTTTCTAACTTGAACATGATTAGAGTGGTAAAGTCAAGGTGGTAGCATTAAATTGCCCCTTTTCCAAGGGTTGTACACAGCACCAGGCATTTAACTGAGTTCTGTGATCTCCAACCTGCTGAATGGCCAGTTTGTAAAACACTTCAGAATGTTCTAGGAATACTGTGACCCTCTGCAGTCTTTGCTATATTATCCTGCATTACTCCAAAGCGTCAGGAGTTGTGGAACTGTCCCAAATATGATTTTGTTTGCAGTTGACATGGTCCAACACACTGTTTGAAATAACTTTGATTTATTGAATAAATAGCTCTTATTTATTCTCTTCTCTTGCAATCAACCAAGAGTGGAATTAGACCTAATAATGCTAAAAATAAATTGAGGCGAGGCCAGGGAGGGAAAGGGAAATGAGGAAAGCTAAGATTAAGGACACTGTAGAGATCACCTATTAAGCACCTTTCTGAAAGGTGAGTAGTGGTTTTTTACTTTAAGCACAACCTTCTAGGGGATTTGTAAATAGGAGCAATTCTGTCTTGGAAGAGGAGATTTTCAATTTCCTGTCCAGTCTGACTTTTGGAAGAAAAAGAAAAGGCCATGTTTAGCATCTCATGACTATTTTGAAATCAGTAAAGAAACAGAAGCGTACCAAGAAAAATTCCTCGTTGTTCTGCAGCATGGAAATACTTAACTTCTTATGGCTTGCTCTGTACCGAACTCTAAAAGGCACATCATTCAATATATGGCAGGATGCAATTGGGGAAAGACATAATTTAACATTGTGTTTTGGCATATCTTCAAGGGCTAAAAAGAGTGATAGAGAAGCTTAATAGACATCTAAAAACCTGTGAGAAGTGTATTTGTGGCTTGCAAAATTCCATGACAATTAGCATCTACATTAGCAAAACTTTCAAAACCAAGAAAACTTGACTAATACTGATTTGCAATCAGAAGTACTTAAAAGGATCAGATTAAGACCATTTAACTTTGAACAATGAATTATCTTAACATTTCAAATTTCCTACATGGAAATTGGAGCCAAATTTCAGCACAGAAGTTACTTTTGGGCAGTAATTTGTGACTGGATTATGTTTTCCCTATTACTTAAAAATAAAATGGAATGAGGCTGTGAAAGCAGACTGTAAAGTGGACCAGTCCACAGCCAGAATACTGTGGAAAGGAAGCATCTGATGACTGTGGTCATGGTTGACCATGAGTTTCTGGCCAGCATCTGAGAAAAGAGATGCAAAGAGGATGTGGTACCTTCCTTTCTGAGGTGTGTTTTCAAACCTGGCTTGTCCAGTGCTCTTGAAATTGCTGCTGGAGTAGTTCAGATTGAGACAAATGTTCCACCCTTTCCCATAGTATTTGACTGCTCGAAAGCTTTAAACAGAGCCTGGAGAACTTACCAACACCTGCAAGCCTTTCTCCACAGGGCTGCTCTCAGTCCATTCTCCACCCAGCCTGTATTTGTGCTTAGGATTGCCCTGACCCAGTTGCTGGACCTGGCACTTGTCAAAGTTCATGAGGCATGCACAGGCTACCTCTCAAGCCTGCCCAAATCCCTCTGGATGGCATCCTGTCCCTCCGGTGTGTCCCCTCATGCAACTTAATTCTGTCCTGACATTGATCTTGCTGGGGTGAAAGAAGCCGTCCTCTCTTGCAGGCTCTCTGACATCAAGGCAAAGGTCAGAAGAGCAAGCCCAAAGAGAAGCCATGGCCCCATGCAGGTGGTGGGTACAGAGGGGCACTGACACCTGCTGGGAAAGGAGCAGCAGAGCAGACCCAGGTCCCTGCTTCCCTTTGTCATCCTGGTGGAGGTCCCTTGTGAAGGAAGGAAGGAAGGGCTATTTTCAGTGCAATCAGAGCCTGTGGGTGGATAAGTGAGGGTAGTAGCAAAGCATAGGTTTTACAAATTAAAGAACAGCAGAACACTTTCAACTAGACAATCAGCATAGATATGGAATTAGAGAAATAAGGAAAGAATGTTAAGGATTTTTGCAAAATAAATGCAGTGTGGTCAGTTATGAAGCTGATCTTCAGCATTTCATATTTTAAATTGACACTGACAAATGGAAAAATTGGTAATTCAGGAGGTAAATGTGTTTGTTTTGTTGAAGACACTCAAGTTGCAGAAACTAGTGTGAAATTAGAGATGCTTAATGAAGTTTGAACTTAACCACATTTACAAGTGATTTAAAAACCCCTTATTGTTTCACTTCTAAGGTGTTAGCAGTAGGCGGCTTGGGCTAGAATGAAGGAGAGCAGTGGGACCACTATTGTTCTGACTCTTCCTGTGGGATAGGGTGGGGACAGGGAGTTGACTGCTGGTGCACCATTCTTCTCTGGATAAAAACTGTGTATTTTGGTGGATTTAGTAAACTCACCACCAGACTGAGAAGTCTAAGATCATGAGAAAAACTCTGTAGAAACAAACTGTTTAACTGTTTCACAAATAAGATGTAAGGTTTTGAAATGTTTCATTTCCAATTGGAAGAAAACTTCAGAATTTTAGTGTTGTTCTCAGGTCTGCATTGCAGTTTCACTTTTTTGGTGTATTTACATGAAAAATTTCAACATAAGGTTTTGATACTGTGTTCCTGATGAGCTAGAAAGCAAGTTTTTATGGTACTGTCGAAGTCTTTCCCATATGTTTCTGAAGACTAAGCTTGGGTGAAATCTGTCCTCTCATTTCAACAGAATTGTATTCAAATGCAGTTCTATCAAAGCTTAACAAATCCTAGCACACCCTAGCACTGAGTTTTGCTTCCATTTGTCTCTGATTTTAGAGATTATTATTACAGAAGTCATCTAATTTACAAACCTACCCATCCTGAAGACAAAACTAACCAAAAGAACAGAACAAAACCAAAGAGCCTTAACCATAATATTAGAGCAATACTGCTAATAGAGCAAACCTTCTCATACCAGGCAGTTCCTTAACCCTCTACTTTAAAAACTTTTCCTGCACATTATCTTTTAAATATCTGACCCTTCCCCTGTTTGTTAAGACTGCACCATATAGACAGTTTTGAAAGCTTGCAGATTGGAAAGCCGTACAAGTAAGGAAGCTCATAGCACAGCCAACTGAAGCACCACTGTCTGGCCAGTTAAAATATGAGCCTGGCAAGTCAGTGAGACATAATGGGTTTTAGTGAGAGCTTTGAGGACATGAACCTTCAGCTCCTCTTTCCAGTGGTAGGAGCAAATGCTGGAAGGCATCACTGGCACTGGGATGTAGTGTGTGAGCAGGGTAGAAGCAACTGAGGAAAGTGGTACCAGCAACCATCTCTGAATTGGTGTTCTTGCCACAGGCATCAGTGCAGTGCGATCAGGGGTTAAGAGAACAAAGTAGGCTTAAGTAAGCAGAAAGTACATAATTTCTGAAGTTGCTTCCTCCTTGCAAAATTTACAGGATATGTATTCCCTCATTAATACTAAGTTGCATCAGAGTTAAACTCAGGCGTTATGAGAGCCTTCTATCTATCCTTCATCTCAGGGATACCTGAAATTGCATATGGTAAAATATTATTGCCAAAATAACTACACAGAATTGGTGAAGGCAAATCACACACTAGGTGGGACTACATTTTGATGAACAGTTGGTTTTCTTTACATATGTGTGTTTTTTGAGGTACACAGACTTCCTGTTGTGTATTTTGGACCAGCAGAGATTTTATGATGAGATGAGTTAATTGCATCAAAGTGAGGTTGGTATGTTTAAATTCTGTAGTGGTTTCTGGGTACCATTGTCTTACACTTGTAATGTTGCTCCATGGATGCCTGCGTGTAGGAGAGTTGATGGAAGCACAAGAAGATATTCAGGTTACATCTGACTTGCTTTTGGTTTCATGAAGACAACTATTTAAATTATTCCAAGTATCAGAAGATTTAACTGTTGAGATTGTCTTTCGAAGTACTGTAAATTCTAACCCATGTTTAATTGTGGCAGAAAAAATTATTTACAAAGGAAACTACCCATGTTATTTCTTTCTTCTGAAAGAATTTTCACTTATTGTTTTACCAGTACCTCATGTTCTTCCTGGTTACAGCAGGTGAAAACTGAAGTAGCAATTTCAGTGCCCCAAGCTCTCAGTCTAGAAAGTAAGTAATTTTAAAAATAGTCATCTGAATATTTATTATATGCCATAAAGACACAGAAAGGAGTCAAGCCTGATTCTTCCTCGCTCTTCCTTGCCTTACTATACTGTTCCTCTTTAAGAAGCTGCTAGAGACAGCTGTCTAGAGGCAATCTGGTTTTTATTATAAACGTGGAGCCTCTCTCCCCTCCCACCCCCAACAGGAAAAACATGTCTTGGGTCTTCCAGTAAGATAACTTTAAAGATTGTAACTTGGTGATAGGGCTTGTAGTTTTGTGCTGCCTACACTGGGTGCCTTTGATAAGAGCCACACCTGCTTGGTATCACTGCCGTCAGCTGCACAAAATGGGAACCCTAAAATACCTGGGCATTTTCCATGCTGAAACTAATCTGCTCTGGAAGAGGTCTCTGGCTTGGGAAGGCTGGGGGAGGAATATTCCTGCTGCTCAATTAATGCTTCTAGCTGAAGTCAAACTATGAGGACAGAAGTAAGGACTCCAGGCTCCACCTGTAGTTAATGGAGAGGTATTTTCAGGGGCAATTAATTCAGGGCATTTAAAACAGCAGTGAATAATTTGCTGTTGAAGCTTCCATTCACAGTTACCAATAATGGACCCAGGTTAAAAGTAACAAGGGGGATGGAGGGGTTGGACAGAAAAACTTCATACTAACATAGTTTCAACATGGCAGCATCTGTTACAGTTTTAGGGTACAATTTTATGTCATTTATTTGGATACAAAGGCATCTTAAAAAGTTTCCTCTGCTGCCGGCTGGTATCCAGCTCTTGCGGAGAGGGCTTTTTCCTGTCTCCAGTAGGTCTCTCCATCCATGTTTTGTAACAGCTTGTGGGACCCTGCAGCAAATTGGATTACTAAAATGACTGGGGTTTTGTTGGGAGGTGCTTTTTTCGTTTAGAAACAACAAGGGTTGTGGAGTGTTTGTTTGTGTTTGCCCTGAATATCTTGAGGATCTGGTTTGGGCTAAACCCACAAACCATGGCACAGCTGGGCAGGAAGAGGAGCAGACTGCAGTGCCGGCATCTATCTGCTTGTGCTGAAACCCTCTCCAGCTCTGCTCTTAAAGGAAATACAGAGGGACTTCACAAACAGCATGAACTGCCCTGATAAATAATGACCTGGTTTTGCATAGCCAGGTTTCTGGAGCATTGAATAAACCATGGCTAGCAGTAAGTTGAACATATTCACTTTGGACTTACAAAGTAAATGACAGTTTCAGCTTTTGGGTCCCTGAATTTGCCATGTTGTTTGAAGTAGCAGATTAGAACACAGGTTTGGAGATGAACTTTTTTCTTTTTAAAAAAATACACATGACTGCCTGTTATATGTAGTCTTGTCTCTTCTTAGAACTGTATCCAAACAATGTGATAGGGAATGGTGTAGGAAAAAAGTACCTCATTTAAAATGTTTAATATCCCTTGCCGTCTGCAAAGAGTTAAGTATCTCTTTTACTCCATACTTATTCCTGTACTGACCCAGACACACACTCTTGACTTTCTTCAATAACCTTTTCTGATTAGCATGACTGGATGAAGCTGCCTAATTCTCTCCCTTGTTCTAGAAAAGTTAAAAGACCAGAGGAGGAGAACGGGACTTTGTGGACCCGTGCTTCAATCCATCTCATTCTGAAGCATGGGGAGGACTTCAGATCCCCTTGTGATCCTCTCAGCCACTGAGCCCAGGCTTGCTAGGAGATTTTAGTTTTACTGTAGCAATTCCTGAATTACAGTTTTACCACTTTTTACCACTAGCAAGGCTTTTCTTTTTGCACTGCATTATTCTTGAATCTTACGTCCATTACTTTCTTGAGATGTTGTTTTCTTTTTCCCCTCTCCTCCTGCAGTCAGATGTACACTGCAAATGGCACAGACAGTGCCTCCTATTGTGGCTCAGGCTCAATACTTCACATATGTAAAATGTGACTTGCAGCACTTTCTTTGAAGCCTAACCACAGCCAGGGAGCTGTAATTGCAGTCTTTGATTTGCGCCGACTTCACTTGTGGATTGGGCTTTGCTAGGGCAAGCCTTGCCTGGCGAGACTTCAGCTGCAGCCCCCCAGAGAAACCTTAGATGTGGGAAATCTTCAGTCTCCTTAGCACATGCCTGTGG
Organism: Catharus ustulatus; assembly: GCF_009819885.2. Taxonomy (NCBI): domain Eukaryota; kingdom Metazoa; phylum Chordata; class Aves; order Passeriformes; family Turdidae; genus Catharus; species Catharus ustulatus. Next base: position 24,662,132 of record NC_046225.1, on the reverse strand, counting down.
TTTCTTGAAAAGAATCCTGATTTGACCTGTTTTATATCTGTAAGGCAACACTATCATCACTCGTATTTTTTAGGTATTATTTGGTTTATCAGCAGGAGAAGCAATTTCCAGCGTGTAGCCTTAATATGCAGCTGGGGAAAGGTTGGGTTCTAGATGCTGTTTTAAGGATAGCTACTGTGTAATTTGCTGTACTGCATGGAAATAAAAATACATGGGGCTTCCCTGTGCCTGTCCCCTTTCCAGAATCACCATGGGGTCTGCAGCCTCTCTAGAGGAGCTGGGCATGGTTAGGAGCCATGGAAAGGAGGCAGGCGCTGCAAAAGCTGCCTCTGGATTGAGAAAGAAGCAATAGCCACTGTTGGAAAAAGCTGAAGGGCCAGAGCAAGGCCACAGTCGTTATTTTAACCTCCTGACTTCAAAGACAGCTTGCTGGTAAGGGAAGGGGGAGGAGGCAGGGAACCATCTCAACAGAAGAGCATTTCATTTCCTTCAGTGAAGTAGACATTCCTGGCTGCTAATGGGGAGTAGCTCTGAATCACAGTGCTTGTATCAAACTGCTGTGAACTACTGGCCTGGCGCCTCAAGGCCATTCCTCAACAGGAAGCTGAATGTTTTCATGTAAGACTGAGAGGAAAACCTTCCCAGGAAGAGCAACCTGGATCAAACCTTTGAAAATCTGGGATGAAAAGGCACAAAATAAATATAAAGCTGCAGGGTGCTCTCCCCAGTGTTTCTCCGCTGTTTGTTTGGCCTCTCTTTCGTGCTCCTTGGAAAGGTAGAGCCCTTCATAGCTCTTTGATCCGCACGTGTTATGGAGCACTGCACTACTTTATAAAAAATAAGAAAAAAAAAAAGACAGGAAGCTCAGGAGGCTTTTTTTACTTGGGACATGGGTTGGTTTTATGAGGAAATAGGAACTGAATTAGTCAATACAGACCACCTCTGTTGAAACTGCGGGTTTGCCAGTGGACTTCTAGCTGTGCTATTTAAGAGGCCTCAGTGGCTTTAAATGTCCTTTTGTGGCTACCAGCAGCAGGTGTAAGTTATTCCTTCTGTATCAAGGATGGCAGTATCTGGGTGACAAGGGAGCCTGCATCAAATCTAAGCTATACAAAGCAGTTTGCTGTAAATTCGTGCTGGTCTTTTCTACCTTAGTCTGCAGCTGAACTTAAGTGTCCTCAACTTTGCACTATAACAATAGCCACGTGGGTGATCTCTGATAAGGAGTCAACTTGTTTAGTAAGATTTTGGGGCATCAGCTTATGCTGATAAAAATCAAAGGCTACAAAATCAGTTTTAGAGGCCTTCTACCCTGGGTAGAGTAGAAAGCCTCTAAAACTAATTTTGTACGCTTTCTACTACATGAGGCAGTGTAACTCCTTACTCAGGAGCTGCCACACTACTCAGCCACTGAGTGAAACTCTTTGCGTTGCCATGGGTTACATGGATCCTGCAGCTGATGGGAAGTGGGTGCTCAGTTATAAATGGCCCTGGTTTAAATACTGCTGAAATGTAATGTAATATAAAATTTGCTGGCTAATTCAGCTTGTGGCTCTTGCAGGCTTAAGCAGTTTATCTATCATTATTAGTCTAAAAGAAGTTTGACTTGTGGCTTCAACCATTTCTTCATAAACTTGTTTTGTCTTGCCTGGTGTGACTCAGGGTGCTGGCATTGTATCTTCTTTATGTGACTAAGCATTTTGTGTTTCTTCTGGTGAAAATTCCTTTACCTTTTCCACTGAACTGCCTTCTTGTGCTAATTTTGATCACTCTCAAAAGCTTCATTCATTGAGCCTTCTACCTGTTTGGCAGTTGAGTAGTACATGGAGACCTAGAGGTTACTGTTGGTTTTTCTGAGATGCCAATAACCCCCAAACAGTTACTGGAGACCATGTGTCCATGTGTGGAAAAACGTCTGACTCAATAGAGAGAGATTTTGGGTGGAGACCCTGTTACAACCCGCTTGTCTGGATCAGAAGGGCAAGGGTGATGGTTGAGTTGGCAGTTTCATAAATCAGCTGATGTAATTAAGAGACCTAGGAAAAATTCAGAGACAGGAAAAACTGTTCCTCTTTGGATAAGCAATTCCTATAAGGCCTGTACTGTGAGCCATTTTATATGCTCTAAAAATATGAATCCTTCCAAGATCTAGTGAGCTTTACTGCTTGCGAGGAGGCTGAAGAGCAGAACAAATCCTCTCCAGTCATGAGGATGGATGGTAGAATCAGTGTTCACACACGCCTCATTCACCACATTCCCCTACCAAACTGCTTGCAGAAGACAGCATTTTTTCATGTCTGCAAGGAGTAGAGCTTGAGGCTCTGAAATAGAGGTTTAATTGACCTCAACCACTGTACTGCACTGCAGTACTAAAGCCTGAGGCTGTCTAATTTTGTAATGGTATCTGGGTCAAATGTTGTAGATAAATGAAATCCACTACAAAAGGGAAGTAGTTCTGTAATATGCTGGATGTTTATAACCCCACCTTTCTAGCTGGTATCTCTTTACACCAAAGCACTTTCCATAAGTATAGTTGCAAACTTCAAGCAAAAGCAAGTAGTAATAAATTCTGCATTTAACTTTGACATTGTAATGCACATTCCAGTAATAGTTTTAAGAGTTACAGTGACTCATCACTAGCTTGTTTAGAGAATCCATTTTTTTTTTAAAGGCTTCAGATAGTCTTTATGACACCCTCTCTCTCTTCCTCCCCCTTCCCTGTAGGTGGGAAAAGAAATGCTTTCTCAACTTGCAAAGCAAAGGCGGCAACACCAGGACCCCTTCTGGAGATGGAAGCTTGTTAAACCCTAGGTGTGTCCTTCATCTGCACAGACCACCCCCAAGGAGTCTGTCCAGGATGTCATTCACCCGGTGACATCACCTGATGTCACTGCTAGAGACACTGAATCATAAAGACAATCACTGCCAAAATCCTTCACTATCATGAGGTCCAGCCCTGATATAAATAGAGCAAATGAGCTCCTGAGTCAGCAGAGCAGCTTTTGTCTTCACCTCTGCCTTGCACTCTTAAGCCCCCGTCTCATCTGTGTCCATATTGAGTCAGCAAACACAGTAGCATGGCTGTCTCTGCCTGCTTCAGCCAGCAGAATAACGTAGACTACAGCTGCCCCATACAGCACATCAAGGAATGGAATTTGCCTGGACCAGGATGACATGCTCAACCATCTTTTTATTTAATGGTGCAACAGGATCAATTTTGGTTTTAGCTTTTTTTAAGAAACTTGAATGCTTTTATATTTTAACTTTTAGTTTGTAATTTCTTTGGTGTATATTTTACTAGGTATGAGCTTTTAAACAAGTGTCAGAAATCTGAAATACTTTTTAAATAAAAGGAGGGGTTTTTTTTCTTTTTTTTCTTTTTTTTCTTTTTTTTTTTCTGACAGAGGAAAAATCTGTATGGAAAAAAAAGGTGGCTGTTTTGTTAAACTATTTGTAACAAATAGTGGCCTCTCAGTCTATATAATACAGTGTCCTATAGAACTAAATAAATGTAACAACAGTCAGCTGGTCAGTAGACATGTTAGTCTTGCATCATCTACTCTGTAAACATAAGCAATACATCCAGCAAATCTGACTGCAGTGAGTTCTCCTTCTCACCCATTCCCCTTCTCCTTGTAAAAAGCCCAGCACTTGAATTATTACTTCAATTGTTCTGTATTTGTATCTGTTTTTGTTAGCCTGTTAGTGGGATTTTATGCCAGTTGTTGAAATGAGCATTGATGTACCCATTTTTTAAAATAGTAAGGCACAGCCTTTGCCAAAAATACTGTCAACCAATTTTTTTTGTCATTCCAGTTTGAGTTAATGTGCTGAGCATTTGTTTTTTAATAAAAGCTTTGTAATAAAATGAAAGTTAACTGTCTTTAAAATTGGCTTTAAAAAATAATGGTTTTAGCTAGAATCCTTCAAAGGCAGAAGCAAGCTCAGGAAGGCACGGTCACTTGTACGGCTGAAGACTTTTGGCTCAATCGTCTGTTGCAGGAAATGCAATGTGTCTGTTTGGTTTTTGCTCACCTGGAGTGATTTTGGAAAATGACTTTTTATTTGAAAAGTGATCAGAAGTCTCAGTTCCATATCAAGAATAAGGAATGGGGAGGCTCAATTCTCCCCTGTGCTGGCCAGTTAGCTTTGGCCTAAGTGGAAGTACTAAGAATCTCTCCATCATCATTTTACTAGCAAAATCTTAGTGAAGGGAGCAGTGGTTTTCAGCTGATGATTAGGAATATGGATTTGCTTCTTTCTGGATGCTGTCCTTGCCCACACAAGAGGTAGAGGCCTAAAGTTAAATTTCTTGTTCCTGTATAAATTATTCCACAGTCAGGGACTGAAGCTGGCAGCAGAATCATCTGTGCAAGGCCTGGTTTCATGGTCTGAGATCCAGAGTCAGCATAGCTTGCCTGCTGCCAGTGGTGCCTGGGAGATGTTCCTGCCTTAGCAAGCAGCACAGCTGCCTCACTTCTACTAAGGGACTTAAAAAAACCTAGACACTGGAGCCGTAGATAAAGTACTCCACTGATTTGTGAGTGTAAAAGAAATATGAACTGTACATTGAATCAGCATTCATTGTATTCCAGCTTCCAAATCCTGTTTAGTGTCAGACTGGACTGAGTCAAGCTTAAGCTACGAGAAATGACATAGGTTCAGTAACTGCCTAAGGAAGCTTTGGAATTGGATTGTTTATAAATGACCCTTTAACTTGGTTGCATAAGAAATTTCATAATTAAAAATGTTATAAAGCAGCTTCCTCTTAAACCAGTGTGCACTGCACACATGCCCAGTTTTAAGGTTGTAACCATCATATTAGTTCTTGCAATATTTTTCTCCAGCAACTAGTGATTACATTAAAAAAACAACAAAACAAACAAACAAAACCCAAAAAACAACAAAAAACCCAAAAACAAACAAACAAACAAAAAACCATAAAAAAACCAAGTGACCAGGCTCTCAGATGGCAGGATAAAATATCTCCTGAGAGAATAGCAACTGTATACTGGAGTTTTGCAAGACTTGGCTATGTTTCCATTCAATTATCCCAGCCTTTGCTGGAAACCTGTCTGGCTTTTGGTTTGGGGTTTGGTTTTTTTTTTTTAAAGGGGAAAAAAGGCAACTACTTAGTGCTGTAATTGTTCTAAATCAAGGATTACTGCAGTGAGATCTGCAAATTACATGTTCCAAAGACAACAGTTCTTTTTAGAACTTTATAAAACATGACTACTTCGTTTAGATATTTTTAATGGCTATTTTAAAGCCATCTATCCATTTTGAAAAAAGTAGTTCCCAATGCAAGGGTTGGCTTCATGTAGCACATTGTCCCCAATACACTATTGTGAACCATTGCCTGCCTTAAGGACGAAAAGTCTTTCAGCTCTAATAGTGAAGAAAAAGAATTTAGGAGCTAAAAATAATATCTCTGTTGTTAATATACAGTGAACAAGCACCATGTGTTCGACTCATTCATAGATCAAAGACCTTTCACATACAGCAGCTATGGGAAAGGTTAACTAATATGCAAGGCTTAGGATGCTGCCATGAGAGCAACTGGAACGGAGTAACCCAGAATCCTGGAATACCCCCTGTGTCTTGGGCCTGTGTCCACCCCTGCCCTCCCCTGCTAATTGGCATTTGTTCCTGTGGGACCAAAAGAGCCCTCACTGTACTGTGCCAGCTTGTCAGTGGAGAGAGAATTGGTAAAGATGGCCAAGCAATGATGGTGCTACCCTGGCTGTAAGACTAGGCTTAAACCCTTGTGACATTGAACAAACTATTCCAGGTGAGACTCAAAACCAGCACCTAAATTCCTGATGTGCAATTTAGGCAGACATCAGAATCTAACCTTGTCTCTTTTGGGTGCCTGAGGAGATGATTATCCTGTATTTCCCACAGAAAGCACCTTCAAGGATTTAAATGTTCCTACCTAATGGCTGAGTTAATTATCCAGACACTTCTGTACAAGCATTCACAAACCACTCTCTGCCCCCACACTTGGTTCTGTGCATGTACTAAAAGCAGTTCTTGCACGGATCACAGCATGGGTAGTCTAGTTCATAAACACAGAGCTATCCAAATACCTAGGAAACACACAGCCTTCTCCCTCCCCTCACCAAAAGCAGCAGACACAGAACAGGGGAGTTGAGCCAGGATTATTTACAGCTAATCAGTCCAACATCACAGGATGGTCTGGCTCCTCAGGCTTCTGGATCACTTGGACCAGAGCCATTTTCCCTGTGTTACATAAAAGAACAATGCTTCAGCTAACTTTGGCTTCTTACACAGCAAGTGATGACAGATTCACTAGTTGTGATTATAGGGACTCACCAGCTCTACTGAATTATCTTCTGTTGTAGTTTCCACTTTGGATTAGGCAACAGAAAAGGCAGTAACTTAGTTGTACGAGGGATATCTTGGTGGTTGGGTCAATTTGCAGCAAATGTAGGACCTTAACGACCCAATCCTTGCTCCAGGCTCTAGAACAGTAGAATCCACAGCATCAGTTGTCTGCACTCCTTTGAAACCACTACAGTACACAAGGCTTTGAAGCAACCATTCTGTTTCCTGGTGGCCTCCTGCTCTGATCTACATCGCAGCTAATTAGGTTAAAGCAAGACTGGCAGAAAATGAAGGACACTACTGAGACTAAAGAAATGCCCTGTAACCTCTCCCAAAAGGCAGCTGCAGTTTTTTCCCTTAATTTGCAAGGGGACTAACATACAAGGAAGGCTCTCCTCCAGAATAAGGAGTTAACACAGAGTAGAAAATTAAAGGGGAAAGAAGTCCACAAAGAGCCAGAAGTCTGTCAGCTATGAATGCATTTCTCCGAAGTCATGTCAGTGAAAAACTACTGGGCTAAAAAGGAGAAGCTGTAACTGGAAAATGTTTGGCTATAAACACATCCCGAGATGAAATCAAAAACCTAGAAAGTATGCTCAAACACATTCATTTCTCCACAACACATCAAGAAGAGAAACTCTGGATTAATGTATTAACCTTTGAGTCTCCTCATAGATATGAAGCTCAGTTTTAGAAAGCCAAGCAAACAAGTGGGCATCTGCCCAGGAAAAGGAACATATGTGCCAGAAATAGGGGAAATTAACTTCTAATTCACCAGTTTATGGTTGGGTCAAAACAAGGATTGAAATACTGCTCCCCATCCTTCCAGATAAACAGTCATGCCTTCAGAACTTGGATTTTAAATGATGTTTTCTCTTTGGCTGGGACACTCCTCCTGTAACAACCATGTCTTCACTGAATCACAGCTGTCTGCTTGGCCAAGATAATAGTCACTGCATACCTGGTCTAAGAACCTTAGAAACTAAGGTTTTCTTCTTGAGAATGATGTTCTACAAATCACATTTTGATGAACTCACCCATCCCACCTTCCAGAAACCAAACACACACAAATAAGCAACAGATTCATTAACCTAAGGAAAATCAGCATAAACCAGCAGAGCTAGGACAAAAATTTCTGCTTCATAATAGAAAAGCAACTCACCCAAGAAGTGGTCCGTACTGTTCACTGTGCTGAGAAAAGGTAAGTGACATAATAAAATCTTCAGGAGAATAAGAAAAATAACATACTCCAAAAATTAATGATGGTCAGGAGAGTTATTTGCAGAGGCCATTCTTTGAATTTCCTACAGCTAAGAAAAATGGCTAAAAAAGTCCTACAGGATATCTATTCAGCTGAGTTAGGACATCTCTGTCTTTTAACACAGAGAGAAAAAAAGCCACAGAAATAAGGACTCAGATCTTGACAAAGCAAAATGCTAAAGAAGGATTAATATTCCTTGGCACCTGCCTCTGAAAGCAAAGTGCTGGGTAACAAAAGAGAAGACAGCACCACAGCACAACATGGCAGTGACTACATCCCTTGACTGAAAAAAGCCCAAGATGGACCAGATTCTTACATTCTAGTTGCTGCTTTTGCTACCCTGAAATGTTGCCTTTTTACTCTTCTCTGTGAAATGTTTAATTTTGTCATTATTAACATCAGCAGCAACAACTTCTTTCATTCTACACTCTATTAATCCTAAATTAATAGACAGTAATCATATTTGCAAACAAATCACAGACAGTGACAGAACAGCCACTGCTTTTTTTCCTGTAAAGACCTGATAGCTTCAAACTGTACTCAAGTTTTTATGACAATAACCTGAAAGAATTCACAATCAAAACACCCTAATCTAATAACCCTCAACAAATTTAACTATGAATGGTTTTAGCCATTGTTTGAAAATTCAGATTTTATAAGGCAGATTTCACATATGGTCAAAGTTTCCCTTTGAGTGGGACTGCTGTAACTGCATGACACAGAAATCAAACCACTCACAGCACTTAGTTAATCACTGAGCAGTCTAATTCTGCCTATACTGGTACTCTAAAGCACTGACTACCCATATTTAATTGTTTAGTAAGTGTGAACTTACTGAAATTACATACTGAAACTGAATTGCTAGCTGTTTCCCAATATTTAAGTGGTTTATTCTCTTCTTCCTCTAGTCCATTTGATTTAATTTGACTGACTCCTCTGCTCTTGGCCTGTCCCTTCTGGCAGAAAGAGTTCCCTGCTGATGGAACAGCTTTGCTAACTGCTCTCGCCCACTCAGAAGCAGTCCCCCCTTTCCAATTACATAATCCCAGATTTCCTATTAACCTAAAAAAAAATGGATTTCAATCTAGCACATTTATATATATATCTGCTATATTTTTATTCTGTTCAGTTTGGAAATAAATACAATTTGAAGGAGGAAAGGGGAGAAAGACTATTTGCTAGACAAGTGAAGGAAGAATTTCCCTCCATATCTGCTCCCCAAGCACATTTGAAGGATGGTACTTCCTTAGCTCCCAGGTATATTGTGAGGATCAGATAAATTATATGTAACTCATGTAAACCACAGACAGAAGAATTAAAGGATATTTTAAATGAGATGCACACAGCTATACTACAGGTACAGTTACCATAACAGCTACTACACGATTATATAAACATGGAATATACTGTATTTATCAACCAAAATTCAAAGAATTCTTCAGATCACCTTATTCCAGCCATTGTCTCACTAGCTTAACCCTGTGCCATTTTTGGGCAGGAGTTAGCTCACTTTCAGAGGCAAGGGAACCCAGACAGAACAGAGAGAATGAAGCACAGAGAAAACTGCTGGGTGTGGATTTAAGACTTTCATCTGAACTATTTTCTATGGGGGACTACTGCTATTGTAGAATTTGTCCTGCCATGACCCCAGGGAAGTGTGGAAAGACCCACACTTAGGCTGAGGGTGAAACCAAGCAAAAGTAACAGCTCACAGAAAAGATGAAATGGAAAAGTGTGAACACCAGTTCCAACCGCTCAGCTGAACAATGAAGACTTCCTCACCTGTCCCTTTATCAGATTTCAAACAGTTTCTTTCAGACATTGTGGCCAATACTTAAGCAGAAGACAACTCCTAACCAAGACAGAGAAGCTTGCCACATTCTTTGCAGCATATGGTAGTGTGAGTTGAAGGATACCCTTGCTAATTCACATCTTGAAATCACTTATAGTCAACGGTATCTAAAATCCTTAACACAAGCTGGATTTCCAGCTGCCAAATATTAAACTTGGTTACTTCTCTCTCCATTTCCCAGCAGATTCAGCAAGTTCTCCGAAACCACTTCCTTGCCCACAGAAGGTATGGCACTGATTTTAGATTGATTTTTAGATTTTATTTCCCTATTTCAATATAAATCCATTGCAGGTTGATCTATGTACCTGTGTAGTAGCACTACTCTCATAATATGAATTACATGAACTTCTAAGTCAAACTGATACCAGCAGTAGCTAAGTCCAGTCTTGTATGTCACTGAAACCATTCATTCCCTAAAAACACAATAAAAGTGATTTTTCAAAGTCGTAATTTTCACTAGAAACTTTCCTCCTTGTAATGTTAGAAATGTCTATCACTTTGGAAAAGCTCTGGCCTTTGCTAGAAAGCAATGAGCCTGTGGGTGAAGATAGTGCCTATTGTGTGACCGTTTGACATACTCATCATTGTTTGCCATTATTCTCCCCTTCGACTGTTACTTCAAATATCACATGTCAATGGGCTAAGCAATTACTTCAGCTGTAAACATGTGCAAATAGCCTTTAGAATATAACTCTGTCTTTGAGGTAAACTATATGTTCCTCTTTTAATCTATGACAACCAAATGTCCTTACAAATTTAGATCCAAGTAACAATACTGGCTTCAGTTCATAGATTTACTAGTTAAGCGTCAGCTTAGGCAACAATGGTTTTCAGTCTTAGCCAAAAATAAAATGCTAAGAAAGAGAGTCTTCTTCCTTAGTTTTAAGTAATGCTTTTGTTTAAAGCAATAAAACAAATTATCAGGAAAACCACGTATGTGAAATTCACAGCGTCTTCTCTCTGTCCCGCCATATTCTCTCCTACTACAAGAAAAAATTACCCTTATCTATCCTCATCTGTCTAGAATAAATTAGATTCTCCAATATCTTATGTCTCTTACTCTATTTAAATGCCCATCCTCAATCTCATACTTCACACACACTGTCATTTTCCTAAAAGCACCCTGACTGGTTTCAGAATCCACAGCCTCTTTCAAAGCAGCTCCCTCTCAATGAACTATTTCCCTGCAGTCTATTTCACCCACGCTCCTCCTCAAAGGACTCACAGAAGTCTTTTAAGGCACTTCAAACATTATTTGGGTGTCCACTGCTCACTCTCTGACACTGATGTCACAGAAGCACTCAGAAATCCATCCATAAGCAGATAGGATAACCCCTTGACTCAAAAGGAAGTGAAAGGAGAAGGTGAAGAAATCAGGAGGCAGTACTTTTTTCCAACTTTTTTCCAATTTTCCATTAGAATCAGTCTCATTGCTACTATCTGAAGTTACTAATAAGCAAGAGCAGAATTTTGTTCCTGCAAGTAATTGTGTTCAAGAAAGTAGACAAAGAGGAAACAGAGGAAGAAAAGTATGAAAGTGCTGTTTTCTTTCACATTGTCTCAAGAACTGAAGGGAGGTAGGAGAACTTGCCATTAAAGAACATGCCAGTTCTTTTGTAATATTCCCATTATTTTGGAAATTATGTTCAGGATTTAAAAATAAACTAGTATCCCCCAAATCAGGCTCTTCAAGAAATACTTTTTTCAAGTTCTGAGAGGGATTTCAGTACTAAAAAGAAATCATAGGAAGCTAGATGCCTCATCTGTTTAGACATTCTGGAAAACATCACTAGGCTTCCAACTGAAATAAAAGGCTTTTAGAAATTTCACCCTAAATTGCAATGAAGGAAGAATTGCAACATCAGCTGTAAGGAACCCATTAGCCCTTTTGACATATTCAGAGAAATAAAGGAGTTGTTACAGTTGTCAGAAACAGTTTACCTTTTACAATCTCTTTAGAGAAAACCAACAACTAAAAAGCCTGCAAAATACAAATGTGGTGTATCTTACACCTGCTTATGCTTGTGGCTGTGTAGGAGTCAAAGCAGCAGATCTCAAAGTTAATGTAAAGTAGGTGAAGATTCTGAGTTGAAGCAAGGACTTCCTTCCAGTGAATGACTGCAGTGCTCCAATCCAAGCCAGAGCACCACTGCATGCCAAGGAGTCAGGGAACAGAGCGGTTCCTCCATTGGATTATGTGTTACCTACATAGGTCCTGCCACCAACAGAGCAGAGAAATGTCAGCCTGTGCCCAACCAAGATCCACTTACTTTAAATGTGTGGTTTTACCAATTTCTATTGCACAAATGTTTAATACATCCATTTGAGTATGCAAGGATAATTAAGAATAAAAGGGGGGTTTTATTTGGTGCTAATTCACCACATTGCAAATTCCAGCTGTTTACTGTAGACCTACCACCAAGCATACACTTCTTCCCACAGCTCATCAGAAAGCCTCTTGCTGGTGAAAGTGGTTAATCCACAACATTTTTGTTGCTGAAGCCAAGACTCCAAATGAGGGGTTTAAGTTACTAATGACAAAAAACTTGCATTCTTTAACTAGTGAATACTGTAAGGGTTTCTCCATTTACAGAAAACCACCCTAGAAGTGGCTGCTGGCAGAAAAAATGAACCAGAATAGAAGAAGCTGTTACCAGGCAGGACAGAGATGCACATAGCAAGGCAGCAGCAAACAACAGGCTAGGAAAAAAAAATCCTGTTATCTGGCAGCATGGGACAGCCAAAGTAAGCGACAAGTTCCTTATTGCCCGCCAAGCAAAAGCCTTGTGCTAAAATATCCTCCTATGCCGGGGCCAACTTGCAGCCTCTGACCCCAGGCTGGAAACAAAGCTTGGCCTTATGCCTCACTGTGATGCCTCATGCCACCACATGACAAAAGAAATGGCTCCTTTAATAACTAGGTTTGATGCTTTGTATTATTCCTGCCCCAGAAACAACCAAAACTTCCAGCCAGCATTAGAGCTTTATGGTGCTCATTTGTCTGCAAAGAATGCACTGCTGTGAGTTATTTGCAATTTATGGAAAACAAAATAGAAAACCTCTAGGGGAATAAAAGAGAAGAGTAAATTGAACAAGTGCAAAGTTGCTCCATGGGCATACAAGCCTAAATCTAGTATATTATCAGTAACACCTGACATCATCACAGACTTTTCTGTGATCTCATACATTTCATTTAAGACTCTGCATAGCATTGCTTTTATAAAGGAACAAGTATACTGAATAGTAAATGGTGTATAAAGAGTGATTTCAATTTTGATGTGAACTTTTGAGAAGATCATAAAGCTTAAGGCAGATCATTCTACAAATCATCTTTACAGTTACCAGATTGTGACTCTACTTAACCCTTCTCTAACATAATTCAGTAGAAGCACATCCATCTGGCTGTGAACAACAGGAAAAGCTACTGAAGGAGCATATAACATGAAAAGATCTAGCTCTCAAAAGAATCACAGCATCTGCTTTTCCCTGGTCTCAGCTATTCCAAAAAGCACAAGGAAAAGGCACTATTCAGGTCAGTTTTATAACTGTTCACATGGTTACAAACTGTAGTGAACAAAAATACTGAGATGTGTGTCACTGCTGTGGTACTAGTTAGAAAAGGAAGAATGTAGCACCACAGCTACAGGTGCTCTCTTGAAAAAATTAAGTCCAAAACTCTCAGCAGTAACTTTTTAGGAAAAGTTGGCCTTTACAAACTACAGAAGCTGTGTGTAGCTTGCCCACATCTTTAAAGTCACACTATAAAGGGGCTTTCTCTAGATGCAAGAATAACAAGCACGCATTAAACAACAGAGAATGTCTGCTGGTAGCTCCATCCTCTACCGCCCACCTCCTAGCACCACACCTGGCCACAGGCATACACTGCATTGCATTATCTTACGCCTAACTCACTTGCAGACTTTACCGACCAAAGCCTGGCACAAAGTCAGGAACATACAAGACCTTTTCACACCAAAATCACCTTTTGGGGAGGCAAACAAAACACCACTTTTCCAGGTGCCCTTCTCATTCTAATAACAGATAGAGATTTAACTCGACAATCATATCTCACTTCACACAGCAAATTTCTTATTTTTTGCATCTTCACCCTGATAAACATTCACTAATTTATAGTAAGTGGGTCTCCAGAACAGATTGATTGATGAACCTCAGAAGTTTTGTAGATACCTGGAGGTATGTATGAGCCCCATCCACAGAACAAGCCACCACTGAAGAGCCCACGCTAGATGCTGGAGTTAACTCCTATTAATTGGTTTTTGAAGGGTATTTGCATTGTCACCTCAAAACCCTTGGGTGAGACGGCTTGGGGGACAAATACAACTCATCTATGAAAGGAAAAAAAGATACCTTTCTAAGTTATTTTATGCAGTTGCTGAGTCAATTAATTCTACACATTTAATTCCTCTTCAGATCAAACTTTACTGCCACCTCTTGCACTTTATTCTCCATAGGCCACTCCTGCAGAGCACCCTCCTTTCATGTCCCTGTTTCAAATTTACTATGCTCCTGTTTTCTCCCCCGCTGTGTCAGCAGCTAGGTTGACCACAGATGGAGCACATTTGGCAGCTGAAATGACCCAGATGCTGGATCTGGAACCCTCTTCCCAGTTGCAATCGCTGGGCTCATGTCTGACTCCTCAGTTGTTGGCTGTCAAGCTGCCCTCGAGCTGTGCCAAACGTACATCCCAAAGCTTTGACCAAAGTGGGACACATGCTCTAAATCTGTGAGGCCTGCTGACAGAAATGATAATAGACTAAAGGTTTTAAAAGCAGGCTGTGAGAGAAACCAAACACCCTTCTCTCCTTTCTCTTCCATCCCTCATTTTTTTCCATAATCTCTTTTCCACTATTAATAAAAGTTCAAGGAGAGCTGAATGGTGAGAACAGGTCAAATGTACCACATGCTACTCTGAGGTACTGACCAGCAGGACATCCCCTTCATCAACACTGTGTGCAGTGGAAGGTGGACCATTAACCTTTGCTTCAAGTTAAATCCACAGCAAGGGATGGGAAATAATCTTTACTGAGGAAAAGGTGGCAACAGACAATTCCTTTATTTCACTACATATTCTTTAAGCTCTCTAGAAATCTTTAAACCATCAAAGCTGTAGAAATTTTTGTAAAATTCAGGAGTGACTACTTAATATCCTACTTCTGGCAAATTTTCTAATTTTCCTCCCTCAAAAGAGGACTTCTGAATTCTCCATACCTCCCCACTGAGGAGCAAAGGAGAAGGGTTACCTTGATTCAATGACTACAGTCATTCAATTACAGTAATTTCATGACTATAAGGCGCACCTTTTTGACTAAAATTTTCCCCCGAACCCGGAAGTGCGCCTTATATAATATAGAAAGTTGCGAAATTTGCCAACCCGGAAGTGTGAGCCCGCAACAGCCCCGAGCCAAGCAGAGCCCACCCGGCGGTGGCATTAGGGCTGTGCCCACGTGGGGGAAAAGCCCGGGGGTGCGCGGGGCACCTGGAGCTGCACGGGGCTGCCGGAGCGGCACGGGGAGGGAGGAAGCGGGCTGCCGCAGAAGCCGCAAGCCCCAGTCGCTCCGAGCCACGCCCGCTCCGAGCCGCTGCCGCTCCATGCCGTCGCGAGCCCCGGTCGCGCCGTGCCGTGGCGCGCCTGCTCCGTGCCATGGCACGCCACGCCTGCTCCAAACCACGGCAAGCCCTGACCGCTCCGTGCCGCGGCGAGCCCCGACCTCTCTGTGCCGCCGCACGCCGCGCCTGCTCCATGCCGCCGTGAGCCCCGGCTGCTCCGAGCCGCCCCGAACCACCACTGCCCGAAGCCCCGCCTTGGCAGCCGGCGCCTGGGGCAGGCGGGAGTGCCAGGCCCCGTGCACGAGGAGGGCGCTTGCGACTGCGTTTAAAGGCTTCACCAATCTGTTAAAATGTTTCCAATTTGAGCACATGCCAGTAAACTCCGATCGGGATTCTGTTAGATTCTGTTACTAATTAGTTACTTTGTTGCGTGTTTCACCCTTTACCTCATCTCTACTCATCCTGGCACATCACTCCATATGCTGACAAAATAAACTATCCCCACCCACCATTAAAGTACTTCCACAGGGCCTATTCTGCTAAAAAAAAAATATAGAAGTCTCTTCTCGAATACCAAGTCCAACTCACAAATCCCTCTTTTCCAGGTTTCTTCTATTAATTACCTATACACATACTGTACCTGCTAGAGTTCCTGAAAGGAAAATGCAACTTTACAGAAAGTATATTTTTTAAAAATATCACATTTACTAGTGAAAAATATTTTGCACATTTAATACCCTATGGCTTGTTGTAAACTTCCCCCTCTCCAAATCTAAGATCATCATCCAAGTAAAGGGAGCAGTAGCAAATTACTTCTACCTAAATGTTCTTTGTTTAAAAAAAAAAAAAAGGTTTTTTTTAGACACAAGGGACATACACATTCCAATTTTTAATTACTACTGAAAACAGTAGTACTGAAGCTAACTTCACCCTGAAGTATTTAAAAATTTAAAAGTCACTAAACTGAGCTACAAGCATTAAGAACTTCAGTTAAACAGACTTCCTATGTAAGAAGTATTTCAGTAAAACCAAATCAGATTAACAATTTATTAGTAAAAGAGAAAGACTGTTTATAGTACTGTTTCTTTCCTTTAACCCCTTTTTTTCAAGACAAGTCGCTCAAAATTAGATGATATGTAATTAAGGACCAGGATCCAATAAACCAAAAATTTTACTCTCTACTCAGAGATTTCTTACGTGACCATGTGCCAGGAAACTAATCTCTGTCACCACTAAGTTTCTTTATATGCAATCTGAATTAGATGACGGAGGAGGGAGGAAGAGGCAACTTGGTATTAAATAATAAATCATAATTTCTGTGACTAAATATATATATAGAAGTACCAAGTACAGAAAGAAAAGAACACTACTACTGAGTTGAACTGGAACACCAATCCTCATGCCCACTTCCTCTGTGATACTTGGAGAAAAGACGGGATTTGATGCACTCCCACCATGGACAAGTTCAACTCTGCTAAGCCCCAAGGAAATGAAGCTGCAGAACAGAAGGAGCCTTACACAGCCAGACACACTTGTTTACACAGCACAAACTCCCAACTGCAATCCTGAAGGTGCTCAACCACAGTAGTAGTAGTAGTGTATTGTGTAGAAATGACACTTTACAGCAAATTTACAGGACTCAGAAGCTTTCACCAGCATCCTAGCTTATGTCCCTGAGAACAGAAATCACCTAGAAATCTTCATTATGTTTCTATAGCACCTAGCAAAAGTAGGCCCTCAACCACTAATTGAAAAAGCTAGAAAACCCCAATCCAAATCATGAGCTCTGCTTTTAAATGCTTTATTGGGAATCTTCTGTTTGGGCAGCAATCTCCCATTGTGTGATTTTTTATTTATTTATTTTTAAATATGTCCTTCCAAACATTATTGTTAAAGCACTGTAATTTACATCTACAGGTTAGCGATGCACTTCAGAAAATCCTAACAAAACAACCCACTGCCTTTCCAGGCTGCATTGGCCAGCATGGGAAGAGACTGCCACCCTGTGGGCTCCATTTGAGACATAACAGCAAGCCCTCACACTCAATATAGAATGGTTGGAAATTTTATTTTTACGAAAGTGAGATTATTTTTAGGATTTTCCCCATCAATATAATAATGTTTCAAATACATAAATTCACTTGTCATTCTGTACTGTACCTGAGAAAAATCAACAGTTCATGAAGGCATTGTACATAGAAAGCTTTTTGGAATTACAAGAAAAAAACCAATCTACCTAATCAAGCTTTGACCATAGTTAACTAGTGCAATCACTCAGTTCACAAGTGAGTTATGTTCTAAATGCAACTTGTGCCACCCTTGGGAAGGTTTAAACACCTGTATTATGGCAATGCTGAATAGCATATACAGATAGTTTAACACCTCCTGAAGTCTGGAGTTCATTTGTATTTGTAAAATCCTTCTCCAGTCTTTTTACCCAGTTTCTTTTCTTCTACCAGTTTATTCAGGAGTGGGCTGGGTGCAAAAAGAGGATTGTTGGGCTCTAACGAATGCCATCCTGGAAAGGAAGGGAAGTGGATGAATTAGTAACAGTTCTGTTTTTATGCAAAGATAATACAGATCTGCATCTCCTAAGAAAAATATTCGAAGGTCAGAAAACCTAAAAAGGACCAGAACTTATTCTAGGCTCCCTGAGACTCTGAAGTACACCTTCATAAAGCCCAGACCAGTATTGATAAATATGTACAAATCTAACAATTAGTCTTGAGGCTCAGTGTACTCCAAACACCTTATAATCTCCACCACTGAGGATTTTTTTAAATAATTAAGGAGAATTTTTGAAACATAGTTAAGTACAAGGAAATAAAATAAAGGCTCTACTGAAAAGAGATTCAAGTGCAAAGAAACTCAAAGTTGAATTTCTACCTGCAAAACACATGCTTACTTAGAACAATATAAAACTACTCCACAGTACTGACCAAAAGCAAGAGAGGTTCCACTGAAAATGCCATCATCAAAATGACATTCTGCCTCAGAGAATGTTTAAGTTGCTCATTCAAAAGAACTCAACAACCATCAACAAGCCGTGACCAATTACGTATATTTTTGTTACTGTATTGACATTCACCCACTTATTAACTGAAGTGACAGGGAGGTGGTTCACTTACATCTTTTGAGGTATTTACTGGATTTCATAAGAATGAAAATATGATTGGTAGAAAAACGATAGCGAGCCTCAATTTTTGTTGTTTTTTATAGAATTCCTCACCTCCAGTACATGTCACCCTCCCCACTGATTCTTTTTAGTTGTATAAAGTACCATTAATGTTAATAATACTATTATTTTCCAATAGCACTTGATGAAGTCAGCAAAACCACCACTGTTCTGTCCCCATGTACAAAGGGGTACAGGCATGCAGTACAAATGCTGTACTCACACAACCTTCTGAGCTGAATTCTAACTCCTTTCTCCTCAACAGTTCAAGGCTATTACTATAAACATTCAGTTTAAATAATTAGGAGTCACATTTGCATTAGAACATTTACAATTTAGCAAAGAAGTGGAAAGCAGAAGAAAAGAAGCATGCAGTACCATCTATAATGTATTTACTGGTATCCAACCCAACATAGTCCAGCAGTTCAAATGGACCCATGGGATAGCCAGCCCCAAGCTTCATAGCAACATCAATATCTTCCTTTGATGCATCTCCTAGAGAAAAGATTGACAGTTTGATGAACAGAGAAGATTTCACGTCTCCTTGGCACCACTTATAAATAATTAACATGGTGTTATTTCACCCTAGTGCAGCTCTTCACAGAAATCTCTGCATGTTTCACAGCCACAAAAACTGGAGTCAGCATACACATGCTGGAGCATAAAGCTGAACCTCTCACAAAAAAAGAAAAGCAAGCCCTGCAGGCTTGCTTTCCATTTTCCTGGTTTTCTCTTGCATTTTAATACAGAGCACTGCACTACTGATGGAGTGACAGCTACAATGCTGACCCTATCAGAACAATGAAAGGAAGAACTGGTCACTATGAAGAAACAAGAGCTGCTTTTAGGGGCAGCAGAACAGGGTAAGTAAGGAAACAGCTCCATTTCAGCTTCACGAGATCAGCAGCAGCTTTTGAATGATGCACAGGACAGAGCTACCCTTACACTACAACTGCCAGAACACAAGTGATATCCAGCTGATGGGTAAGGTGGGCATGGAAAGCGGAGCAGGAGCAGCTGAGTAACATGCTTAACTACAGCACCTATCACCAGAGGATGTCTGTTGGGATCAGAGATGGCAGATAGGAGAGACCTGAAATGACTGTGGAGGTACAGTTTCATGAATTTTGGAATTCATGAATTCCAAAATTATTTAAAAAGAAATAATCAAAATGATCCAAAACTTGTTACTTTTACTTCCGTCTGCACCTATAAAAATACAAATCCTGCACTGCCACATTGTCACACTTAACTTTAACCTCATTCTTCAGTTGGGAATAAGTATTTTAGACTGTCATCAAAGCAGATGCACCTCTACTGCACATCTCTAACTCATATTTTGAGAAAGGCAGTGCACCTTCTCTGCAGATCCTATAAAAAGGATGAAGTTAAACAAACCCCAGAGGTACTTGTTAAGTAACCTACATGCTCAATGCATACAGGCATTCACGGTGTCCAGCAGCTTGGCAGACACAGCCTGTACAATTTATATGCCTAAGATCAGAGAACCCTAGAAATAAATTTACAAAATCTCTTGTAAAAGTAACAACTTCAGTGACAGCTCTGTATGAACTAATAATTTATATATACATCATTTTACTCTTTAAAGCTGACAATGTTTTTTTTAAGCCACATTTTATATCTGAGAAGCTGTGGAGGGTAGCCTTACCTAATTCTAACATCGTTTCAGTTCCCCAAATTCAAACACAGCTAAATCCTAGCTCATTTGTAGCTGATGCAGGTATGCAGACTTATTGTCTCAACAGATTTGTCCCACTTTGTCAAACGTGGGACTTGGCCACCTGACTGTTTCAATACAATGCAATAAAAAATAGTAAAAGGGCAAGCAAGGGCTATATCACTAGTTCATTCTAGTCTCTCCTAGTATAAAGCAGACTTTCATAGAAACTTAGCTGACTGCTTTTTAGCATTTCCACTAAGGACAGAGCAGTACAGACCACCATACATTAAAATTTACAATATGTCCTGTCTAAGTCATTGTTAATATACTAAAGGTATGTTACTTATGCAAAAGTACACATTTAACAGAATGGGGGTTTTTTTGTATAAATAACAACTTAAGGACTAGGCCAATAAAATGGCATTTCAGTGTTTGGGGTTACTAGGAAAGAGACACAATTTCATTTAATGTAGATGACAATCTGGCTCAAGCGTCTACTCTGAGAATAATCACAAAGGATATGATAAAATTTAACCTGATTCACTGGAACATATGAATTAAAAGACAGCCATTAGCCTTCCCAAGACATCAACTAGCTTTTAAAATAGATTTCATTAGAGGTAAAAAGTCACAAATTAACTTTAGCAAGTTTAGAAATATAAGGTGGGAGAACACACAAAAAGAATAAAGATTAAATCAAAATGTTTTTGTTTAGGCAAAAGCAGTCAGCTTTAACATACAAATTCAGTGACTGTTTTCTTCTGCATTTAATTAAAAGTTCTGTTGTCTCCTGAAATATGCACAATGATACATATCACTAAACAAAGGCACCTCTTTTAAACACACTGAAACACCCCGACACTTTATTTAAAACTGACTTTTCTAAAAGAATAATGCCCCCTCGCATTCATGCCTTTGCCTTTCTTTGCCTTTCAAGTCAGTAAATTTGCTCTTTTCTCCCTTTAAGATGTAATTAGGTAGATCTGTTGATGGATAAACAAGTAGTGTTGTTCCTTTTCTTTTTTTTTTTAATTAAACCATTCTTTCCATGTGTTTTAAAAGAGATTTTTAATATTTAAAGCATATTTGGTAGAATTCTGAAAATGGAGTGCTTTCATATGTAAAAACGCAGTGATTTCAAAAACAAAATGTTTCAAATGACATTCTTAGTAGCATGGAGCTACAAGCAGAGCACTTGAAATAAAAGCAATTTTAGTCTGTAATTTCATTGTTATCCACTACATTCATTATTGGTTTCTTTTCAAAACAAACTTCTATGCTTTGAAAAATTCAGTGGTTCTTTGGGGATTCAGATTATTTTTACCTACATATTAATGTAAAAGGGAACAGCAGTGAGACTTGAATTCCTGAAGAACCTATGTTAAAAATCAGCACAGAAGGGGAACAGGAAGTTTTATGCGGCAGTAGCTGAGCTCGAATCACTTCTGGGCCAGTTCCATAGTGTGACAATATTACAGCACTTACCATGAAACTGGTGATTTATTTCACAAGCCCCATGTAAGTGAACTCAAGAGAACATTATTAATGGTCCCATTATGGGACTTTCAATCACTTTATCAGTGTCTCCTGGGATAGAGAGAGAAAAGTTCCTAAACAGTTGGCAGAGGATATTTTTATAATGGCACTGCACTCATCTCGCCACCTCCAAGCCAGAAACATTTTCCACCACCAGGATTTTCACACACAAGGACCTTCCGACTCTGCATAACTTGACATTTCAAAGTGAAGGCAAGACCTTTTCAGCTACACATCTTGGCTCATATTTAACATTTCCTATTAACTTCCAGCCTTTAATGTCTGAAAATTTTGAGGGAATTCCAAGGCTTTTCTGAAGCAATGTAACATTTAGCAGTGCTATATGTCAACATCCCTTGAAGTCAATACCCCACCAAGTACCTCTCTCAAAAAGTCGAACAGCTTCCATCATATATGGCACCAAGAGACGGTTTACAATAAACCCTGGTGTATCCTAGGAAAAATAAAAAAGGGATTCTAAATAAACACTCTTTACCAGAACTACATTCAAACTCTACATGACAAATAAAACAAGTGGATGTAGACACTTACCATATCATTACTTAAGATACTCTCTGAACTGTATTTTCCATCTCTTTTTCATTTATCTGCTCAGTGTTGAAGCATAAAACATTGCGAAATTCAAACAAGGAATGGCACATAAACAGTCATCATGACTGAGAATGGTAAGACAACTATAAACCCAAAGCAATTAATCTTAGAACAGTTTAACATGGCTAGTATTTTCTTTATCAAGAATCTAATTATATGCTTTCCTGAAGGTTAGGAGAAAAGCAGTTCTTCCCCAGCAAGTTTTTGCTTGTGTTTCCACTACCAAAAGCACTCCTAACTAAATAGTCTGCTTCTCCCCCACTGCTCACTGGTGATCCACACTTTTGAAAGTTAAGATCATTTTAGTAGCAAACATCAACACTAATAATGAAAAGATAAGACACAGAAGGTAACAAATGAATACAAAGCTTCTTCTGCACAAGTATCAATCAAAAGCGCAATCAATCGAGTTTTGCAAATATATGATTATTTTGTATATTACTACTGTTTCAGATGTGTATTATTCATTCCACTTTATATCAATATTTAATACAGAGAATCCTAAGCAATGTTTCTTCTATAAGCAAGAATTGAAAAAAAAAAAAAGTTCAGGCATGAATAATGCATTATTCTCTATGCAGGTTAATTTATAACAATTCATCCTATATTCTACACATTGCATAGTATTAAACTGTGACAGAAATAGCAAAAATAGCCTCAACTGAGGCCACAGAACAATTTAGTCAAAATTTAGGGAACATAGCCAGAATTAGAGTCCAGCATCCAGAAGCTGAATTAATTAATCCGGTAACTACTGGATTGCAGGCCCTTCTTTTTATGATCAACTGTCTCCTGGGGGCTGTGAAACTCAAAGCAGTAGCTTGCATAAAGCTATCCAGACCACAGCTTCATGGATTCAGAAAAAGTGTGCTTTCGAAGCAGGGTGTTTCTCTAGAGAAAAGAACCCAAAGCTGAGAAGAAATTAATATGTGTCTAGTCACTGCAGTCTTCAGAAAAACTTGCAATGAGCACTTTCTATGGAGGATTCAGCCAACTGCCTCATAGTACAAGAGGCAGCAGTTTTGTCTCTGGCATGGCTAAAGATGAGCTCCTGCTTAAGCTCTCCAGTCTATGCTTCTGCAGGACTTGAAAAAAAGACTCCTTAACAGTAAGCCCTAATACCTGTGAGTTTTGCTGCTCTACACAAGATGTCTAGAGTCACTGGACCTTGAAGAATTTGTGGTAAATTTAGGTGTTTTCTTTGCCAAATTGCTTTTAATTGCAAAGACGAACTGGACAGAAAGCAGTCTGGAAATTCGTGAAGTGCTCACACATCTACTAAAACCTACCACCTTAACAGTCTACAAAGACAGACCCTCTGAACACTATACCGTCAAAACATACTCACCTTACAACTGACAGGACTCTTTCCTACTGCTTTACTGAAATCCATAAGTGATTCAAAAGTCTTTTGGCTGGTCATTGGAGTCTTGATGACCTGGGTACAGAGAAGGCAGAGAGGGGATAAGCATATTTATGAGCAGAATCTCTCTCATTCCCCAATAACAGTAATGTAATCCAGAACACTCTTCCAGAAATTCACAAAATGTTTCGCAAAAAAACAGCTTCAATGGATAGATACGTAACAGACACAGAATACAATTTTATACATAGATACAGCATTTTGCAGTATTGTGTTTCTTGAAGGCACTTTCCCACTCAGCCACTATGGATGGATGGTAAAAGGAACCATTCTTTGAAAGCACACTTAAGAGATTATAGCATAACCAAACAACTTTAAAAGCTACGTAGTCTCTGTTGTCTTGGTAAACACAAAGACATCACTCTAGAGTACCACCAAACAGCCACAGTTCCTGATATAACAGGTACTTACAGCCACTCCACTTCACTAGAACCTTCTCTTAGGTAATTTTAGGAAGTGACAAAGTTTCTCCTTTTCTCAAGCTAAACAATCCCAGCTCCCTCAGCTGCTTCTCAGGTGAATTACTCTCTGGACTCAACACCAGCTCTGTTTCCTTTGTCTGAACCTGCTCCAGCACCTCAATGTCTTTCTTGTAGTGAAAGGCCCAAAACTAGACACAGCATTTGAGGTGTGGCCTCATCAGTGCAGAGTACAAGGAGACAATCACTGCCCTGGTCCTGGTGGACACACTATTCCTGACAAGATGCCACTGGCCTCCTCAGTCACCTGGGCACAGCGGGCTCACGTTCAGTAGCTATCACCCAGCACTCCCAAAACCTTTTCCTCTGGTCAGATTTCAAACCTGTCTTTCTCAGCCTGTAGCACTAGAAACATTGAAACTGACTGACTTTGTTACAAAAGTGACAAGGCAAGAAGACTTATCTCCTGACATTTTCTATTTATTTCTACACTGCTATCAGCATTTCTTATGAAGAAGCCTCCTTGCTTGAAATGATGGCTAAAAACAGCCATCTCCACTGTTGACAGTTCAGTGGAGAATTCAGGAGCCTTGAGATTGAAGGCGTTACCTCTGTCTCCTAAATCCACCCCTCAACAGAGATTGCAGCACCCTCTATTCACTAGAGATAGCAAATTCTAAATCAGAACAGCTGCAAGCTGAGATCTGCTCTGTCAATGCAACTGAAAGCCCACTGCTGACAATTGCACTGCTGGGGTGCAGTCACTGCTACGATGGAACATGACGACAACAGCCCCTGTAAGGTGTGCTCATAAGACTCACCTCCACGAGCTTCATCATAGGCACAGGATTGAAGAAATGGAGACCACCAAATCGGTCCTGCCTGGTGGTCGCGTTTGCCATCTTTGTGATTTGCAAGGATGAAGTGTTGCTTGCAAATATCGTGTGCCTGGAAATAGAAATATATAGACTGCATAAAGGACAGTAGGAGACTGAGGCACTAAACATAAATGGACACCCAAGAATTCTCAGAAATATCCCTGCAGTTTATCACAGTCCTTTTTCTGAGGTCTAAGCACAGCAATGAGTAAATGACCACCGCAAAGACCATGTGACTTTCTGATTCTTGAGGGATTATATTGAATATTTTTATTAGGTTGGAAAAAAGGACTGTGCAAGTAGAAATTTTTATTTAACTCCCCAAATCCATTCTAGGCAATTCCTTCAGCAATCCTGGAAACCTAAGCGTATTTTTATTTGTTGTTGAACACATTCACACATTTATTGAAACCCAGTCATATACAATGTCAAAAATGCACTTTGGAGTCTTACACAAAATTTGCAATCTACTTTGTTTTAAAATTATCAACGACAGACATGATGAGCAAATCTACCACCAAAGCAAAGATTTGATACAGGAATAAAACAGAGGAAAATTTATGACATGCGATACACAGGACACTGCAAAGGATATAAAAAAATCCCAAGACATATGAACTCCTTTTCCAGACATAAACCAGATTTACAAACTGCAATTTATAATGGTTTGAGTTTTTTGTTTGTTTGGATTTTTCTTCCCAGAAATATTTCAAAACATCAACAGCCCTGCTACCACACAAAAAACATACAGAAATGGCTTTTTATTCGAATCATGAAAATCAGAAACTAAATTAGAGATTAAAACCTACCTTTCATTTTGGGCTGCATCCTACCATCCCTTCAAAAAGTCATCCTACTGGACTCACAAAATGTTTATCTACATTGATATTTTGCTTACATTGCACTAAGATGATACAACAGAACTTTTAGAAAAGTTAAGCCCAAGGCATGGGGACATCTTACAGTGGCATTAAAAAAAGCATTTCAAGACAAAACCACCACTTTGTTCCCCATTTTTTATTACGTTTTCTTTTTTGTTTAAGGAAATAAAAAATCCTAAAAATTCCTGTTTGCTCTTCTTACAAATATTCTTTAATTATCTCCCCACCATAAAATGGTCTTACACTGTTCTGAGGTGAGGTACTAAAAGTAGCATTCTGCATTTCAGTTTTGACTTTGCAAGGTCAGTGCATACAAAAGCCAAACTCTCACCAAAAACTCGCCACTGTATATAAAAATTAAAATATCCATATAAAATAGAAGCATATTGATTTGTGAAATGTAATAATTACTAGGTTTATATCTGAGTTCACTTAAGAGATTTTACATCAGTACCTCTTCAGTAGACTCACACAATAGAAAGCCTTGGAAAAAAGAAAAGCATTGAATTTCCACTGTGAACAAGTGCATTTTAGTTACACTTTCTTCTCGGACCAATCTATTGATTTCAGTTGAGTTTAAAACTCAACTCATGAATTTTCATGAGTTACTTGCAATTACACAATCCATGTTTCAGGTGACAGCAGAGTTGGGAGGCTTTGGGAAGCCAGTACTAGTGAAGCCATAGAGGTGGCTTTTCCAGCACCAGAGTGCTTTCTCTTGGTGCCATCTAGCGGCTCAGGGAAAGACGTCAAAAGCAGAGCCCAACACAAGAGAAACATTAAGAAATATTTGCAATAAATCAGACTTTTACAGTCCAGCTGCCTTACCATAGCAAACACTGAACAACATCTCTTTTTTTTAAACAGTTTAATAACACATTCATTCTAACAGAGTGAGCTGCTGAAAAACACTGACCAGGTCCAAGCTGAGTTTCTACATCTAGAGGTAAATCCTAGACCAAGGAATACTGATGGGCATTTCCTACATCCCAGAAAAAAAGCAGAAAGCAAGTACAGAAAAGTTCTTAAAGTGAATACCCAAAAGTTTTTTTGTCATATTCATTACAACCCTGTTTGGAAAAGTGCTGCAGTGTCTACAATAATCCTAGCCCGACCTTTTTCAAAATGGAAATGCAGGACTGACTCCATCCAAGAAAAGGAAAACAAAACTGAAGAGTGGGTAGGAATGCTTTGCTCTGCTCCAAAAATGATGACCATGTAACATAGTAATAAATACCAAATATGGTGACTATAAAACTGAGAGGAATAGAACATACAATTCTGCCTCCTGCATTTTGCAAAGTTCCATGAACATAAATTTTTGCAAAGCTCCAAGATCATAAACCAGTATGTTCTCAGGATAATGGCACCCAAGAAACAGCATCCACTGTTTCACCTGGACAGTTACCCCGCTGAGGAACACCCTGAGTTTCCAAGGTTCTCTGGGGTTGCCAAACACTCCTGGCTTATTACATTTGATCTGAACACTTAAGAGAAATTCACTCCCCAGTCACAAATACAACTTCTCTCAATAAAAGAACAGCTTTGCCATCCCCTATTTGTATAGATCCACTTTCAGAGGAATCACAGTTATTTTATAAGAAAAGGAAGAGGAATTAAGTTAATTGTGTTATACTTTTTCAATGTAATATTTTAGTTTTTTGCAGATCCCAGACATCTATTTTCCTTGGAGATGCTTTCATAATGCAAAAAGGGGAGATGAACAAGTACATGTTGCAGCTGAGGAAATGCATAAGACATGAAATACAGCACAGAAGAAGAAAAATGCAGGGTTTCACACACCTTGCATTTCACAGGCAGAATTCATCATCTTGTCAGAACAACTGTAATACAGAGCCCCTCACATTTCTACCTGCTACCATCCACCCCTGTGCTAAGTCCTCAGATTTGAATGAAGCCAAGTTCTCCCTCCACAGCATCCAGGTCCTTCCTGGCCTCTCCTTGTAACCCACACTTCAGAGGGCCATCAATGCCCAGAGCCCCCCCCAGAAGTAAAGCTCCTCCTGAGACACAAAGCTGTCTTTAAACAAATCCTGTCTTTGTTACCAATTAACCACAAGTCTGCCACCTCTACTGAGCTGACACAACAGTCCATACAATAAGTTTTTAAATTTTGAACTGTTCAGCCTTAGAAAAGGCTGTAGAATGCTTGCACTGACAGAGAGAGTTTTCCATCCAGCAGTGCTATGTGGGATGAGTAAAGCCTACTGCTTCTTTCTAACATATGGAAAAACACTCACTACAGGTTTCTGTCTTTCCCCACACTAGGCACACTATCTGCAACTCTATACTCTCTCACAGTTATAAATTATCTTTTGTATCCAAAGCTAATATTTTAAACATTTGACTACTAAGTTTCACTATTTGATGGGTTTTTCATCTAGACTTTCTACACTGCAGCCCATTGTCTTTCCTTTATTCTTACACATAAGATATGAGTATGTTTACAATAATTTCCAAATATCCTGTTAAACAGGAAGGCTTCTTGTCTCAGCCATTTTTCCCAACTGTACAAAGTCATCCCTTTTGCAATGGGGAGGAGCATATTTGAACAACTCTCAGTAGCTTTTAACACTGTAATGTAAAATTTGAAATCTTACAGCAGCTATGCTGACAAACAGCTCAGTCTTGCAAAAAATAGCCTCAGGTGTTCCAAACATACATATTTTTAAGTGAGGCTCCAAGTCCCCATGCCCACATCTCCTTGCTGACTGGTTTTAGACCGTTTACCATCTAGTACACTCCAATTTGCCCATTAAATACTCAGGCAATCAATGGCACAAAATAGGCACAATCCAATCATAACAATGTACTCTCATAAATGCAGAAGGCAGCTACTTAGTTTTGGGTGTCAGTGTAACAGCAAGTTACCCTCTGCTCAGTACATGGCTGCTTGTGATCATTTACCGTTTTCAAAATTACCACGTAATTTTAATTACTGACAGTATGATAAAGCCTGAAAATTTCCCCAGACTGAAGTCAACTAAGGATAACATCTTTTCTGCCTTGACATGATATTTAAAGCACAGCTTGCCCAGCTGACAGGTTAGACAGTCTTAGCCAATACCCCGATTTACTTGCAAGCAGTTAAAATCTCAACCTGCAAGCAGTCAAGGTCCTGTGATCCTGTCTCATCAGTTATAAGGCTCAAATTTATGAGACTGTATGCACACCTTAACAGCATTTTTGGGTTTCGATACAATTCAACAGTAACTTCTAACAGTTACCAAATACAGTTCAGACATTTCCAGGGACTTTCAGTAACTGAATGAGTGCCTACTAAAATACTATTTACCCTTTTACACCACACACAATAACCAGCTATGGCTGTTTCATAACTCTTGTAGCAATGCAAAGTAACATTAGTTCACTTAAGGCATTATTGAGCTGACTGAGACTTCTTACAACTTGTTTCTGTCAGGAGTGCTGAAAACAAATACTTTAGCATCCCAATTCCCTATTAAAGTATGGGAACACAAAATTAACAGTAACCCATGCGTACTGGAACAAGTTAATTCTACTGTTCTGCATTTGTAGTTAAATTTAGATTTGAACTTGCCGAAGTAGATGGGCAATTTAATGACTAAACACACCTGGAACAACAAATGAAGCAATGCAACACACCTGAGGATGGCTGTAACATACGCACCTGGCAAACAACTAATCCACACCAACATGACATTCGGTAGCTAGTCTAAGACAGCAAAACTCATTTATAAATAAAGCTGCTAAGAAAACAGAGAACTAACTGTAAGTGTAAAAACAGACAATAAAACACTCTAAGTTCCAAAATGTATCAGGAAAAATACACATACTCTGGAGCAAACTTATCCAGCGTTTTGAAGAGTTTATTTTTAACTTCCAGGTTCTCCACAATGGCTTCTATCACCAAATCCGTGCTGTGGACCACTGATGCTGCATCTGTGCTTGTTGTGAGGTTCTTCAAGGTCTTCTTAATGAACTCAGCACCAGCCTAAAACATTTTCAAACAGCTGTAATGTCTATTTACAGTGATTTAATTTACTTTTACATGAGAATCTCCTTATGTGTGCCAGTGTTTTTGACCGCCCCAAAATGCAGGCAGTCTGCCAAATTTCCAAATCAGTAAGAAAGTTCTAAGTGTGTAGAGTTACAATGCTTTCCACTGACAAAATTTTCTTAGCCAATCAAATCTGTTTCGAAGCAGAGACCTTTAAACTCATTCTTTTAGGAAGACCATTTGCTATAGTCCCACCTTCAGCACCAGAGTCTGAGTGATCACCGGGTTTGTCAATCAGTAGCTACAGTTTCAGTGAAAAAGGGAGGGGAAATATTTTCTCACTAGTAAATCTGTTGACATAGTTTGTGAGGGCAGAAATCAAATAGAAATGCAAGACTTTTCACCAAAGGTAAAAGGAGACATAGTACAAACTTAAAAAACCCTATATGGTAGAAAATAATGTCGTACAAAAAGTGCAAGTATTATGATATTATGCAGACAGTTTTCTTTTTGATTAAAAGACTCCCCATAATAATTATGTATTCTCTACTCATTCTGGCACATCCATACTCCTGCAAACAAGCCCTTTTCATTTCCTTTGTCCGCTGCATCATTTTCGGGCAGTCATCAATATCAGTAGACATTGCATATGATAATATGTATCAAAAGAAGAAATAAAGCTGCTGTGGAATTTAGAGAAACAAGCACAGCAACAAATAACTCTTAGGATACAAAGTTAGACTCATCAGCTGCTCCATAGTGGCTTGCTCCAAGTGCAGAGTTATACATCTAACATGTCACTTGCACTTCCATTCCCTTTGCAGTAATGCTGTGCCAAAGTGTTAGGAGAGAAAGAACAACAATAAAAGACTCCTTACTCAGGTATTAAGACATTTTTGTTACTATTTGCTTTTGGACAAAACGTGTGCATTGCCAGGTAAGCAATCAAAGAGTGCTTGCTTTTAAGTTATGATGAATAATTTGACTCCATTTCACACTTAGCACCTGTTTTAAAAGATCCCCAAGTTGGTTTAAATCATTATCTTAAAGCTGAAGTTTATTATGGAAAGAAAATGAGGTAAGACATCTTTCAATCTCCCTAAACTAAAAAAACAAACAAACTGAAAGTCTAGGTTCTTGAGCACACTGGGAAAAAGGTTTTCTTTTTAATCAAGTATAACAACATGTTCTATAATGCATAACTGCAATGGCAGTTTTTATTCTTCCAAATTTTCCTAGAAGAATAAAGAATAAGGCGTCAACCTCAGGCTTATCTGCAAACTTCTTCTTTGTCACTCTCTGCAAACTCTCTTCAATTCCTTTTGTAGATTTTTTAAGGATTTCATCGGACTGGTCAACTAACACCACAGTGTGACCACTGGCTGCTGCAACCTGAAAGGTAAAAAAAAAAAAATTAAAATTCAACATCAATGTCACAAAACAGTCAACCATATTGATTTGTATAGACAGACAATATGCCAGGCAAAAGTGAGCTAAAACACATTGAATTAAACGCATTTGACTAGAAAAATCACAAAAGTCTGTATATAGTTAGGGTGATGCTGAAAGGATAAAGGTCTCAAATAACTTGAAGGAAAAAGAAATCTCTTTCTCTTGCACTATCTGAAGAATCTTGTGTCTGAAGGTATCTAAATCCTGTGGCTGTGGCTACAGAACAAACAGCCATCTTGAAAGGAACAAGTGTTTTAGCTGAGAGCCTTGGATCTTGTAAGAAAAAAGGGCTGTGGAGACCAAAACTGGAACGCTGGCAGGGTGAGCAGGTGGCACAAGTGATGGCCAACCCTGTGTCCCCAGAACACAGCTCTGCTGTCAGGCCATGAACATGTCCCTGCAACAACAGGAAGGTGACAGTGGAGCTGGGAGCAGCAGTGAACATTTGCCACTCCAGGATTCCACACAGACAGGAATGCCTGCAAAGTCTCCTTACTATGCACTTGGTGCAAACACTGGCTCAGATGCACACAGCAGTACTGGTTTGCTTTTTTGGTTAATATTTAAATTACTTCCAAACACGTAATGTCACTGTCTCCCACCGCATCACCATATTAAAGATCAGCTACTCATTGTCTGTTACATCACTGTTTCTTTATTTCCGTTCCTCTTGTTAGTTAGCAACAGTCTATCTTCGGTTTCAGAATCCTTGAACTGAGTTGTGATTTAGTAGCTGTGTAAAATAGATATTAAAACATGGTTCTACTTATGGTTTTAAAGTCACTCAACTTCAGAGCTCTCCTTCTGCAATCTTTTACCTTGCATTTAACCTTGTATCTGATGACTAAAGACTTATGCACCCACAAGGTCTACTCCAACAAAGCTAGCTGAAACGAAAGTACAGATATCTCAGGAAGAAAAGCATGGTGATATTGTCATCCAATTTGCCTCACTAATGCAGCAAATAAAGAAATGCCAGATTGTCTCTGAACAGCAGCAGTAGAGCTTTAACAAGGGGTCAATCTGCAGATAGACATTTCTTTATTCAACTTGGTTTTTTATTTTCACTATGGCCATTCCATAAAAACCCCTTAAACCAAGCTTGTACTTTAACACTACATCTGTTGTTGATCATTTGTAATAGAGAAGCAAGACTGTAATCTTCAGAGAAAAGATCATTACCAAGCACATTTTTAAGAGGTGCGTCACTGAGGATCCATTTATGACACCATCACTGGTGTCACAGCTGGTGAAAAATCCTAGAAAATAAACATCTCCCATTTCCCACCATATTTACATGGACGGGAGGAAGACAATGAGACAAGATCATACCATCTCCTTGCAACTCAAACACACACTTGCCTAAACTCTACTATCCAATGATCTTAAGAATGCTTTTCACAGGGTAGAATAAAAAATTATGGCTTTCAGCCATATATTTTAGCTTGAAAAAGCAAGAGAAGAGGAAAAACAATTTCTTAAGTGTTCAAAAAGGGATGAAAAGCAGCTTTATTAAGAGGGTACAGGGGAGACACCACCCAATGCTACAATGACCTCTGCTTTGAGATAATTTTGGATTGATAAATTGGAGGCAGATGGTCAGCAAAACAATCCTGGGTCCTTTAGAGTGGTAGAGGCCTGCAACCCCCGTTACTGTCAAATACCAGACATGTTTCTCTTGACAAGCTGCTCTCTGAAAATGTGCAGCCCAGCAGAACAGCTCACTTACCTGGAAAATAATAAGCATTGCATAGAGTACATCTTCCTCAAACACAAGAAAAACTTCTAAGTTGTTCTTTGATGCTTCTTCAGTGGAAATCTCAAGCTCTATTGTCATGATACAGAGTGTTTTTATCAGAAAAGTGAATAAACAACTATTTTCTTAGCCAAAAAAAAAAAAAAAGCCTCTGTACTCCTTCTGCTAGAGATTTGCCAAGAATGTCAAATTTTTCGTTCTCAGTAGCCAACCTCATTGAAATAGAGAACTGCTATTCATGAACTCCAGCCTCGCTGTCAGCTTCTGCTGGGATGTTTGCCTACTCCCTTTATTTTTTGTGAAGTTTGTGAACTACCCTGATATCCCGGGCAACAGGTTCTTTCTTGGAATTTACTAAGTGCAGAAACTTTCAATCACTGAAAGGACTCTTCAATTTCATGTCCCAAAGCTGTCAAGTTAAAGGTGAACTTAAAAGCCAAATCCTTGAGATTAAACTCTGGGAAAATAAGTAGTATTTAAATATTAACCACTTCATAATTCCGAAGATGACTGACATCTAAATGCTCATTTTAGCTGCTGCATTCTACTGGTAAAATGTCTAAAATGTCACTTGATCTGCTCCCTTGCCAACTTAAAAGAATCTTTTTTCCAACCAACATTTTCCACATATCATTGCCCACTGTCTGTTTACAATTAGTCCACGCATTGTCTTAAGAATCACCTTAAACAATTTAAACCATCAGCCTTTAGTGGTTCTTCTCGCCAACCGTCTGACCTGAAGATGTGCTGATCAGCAGAAGAGTGGAAGTTGGGCAAGCAGAGAGCAGCAATACTTTGTACCCTGCCTCGACAGCAGTCGAACACGAACCCGCGACCCAGCACAGCCTGCGCAGCCATTGCTCCCCACACTAACACAGCCCGGAAAGGCAAGCACGAAGGAGTTTGACCACGGAGTATAACACAGTGCGCTAGGAGGGTTGTTCTGTTTTGTTCCGGGTTTTATTAATGCTGCTCGCCCCTTCCCGCCCGGGGACAGCGCGGAGCGCAGCACCACGGCAGGGCTCAGCTCCGAGCGCAGGGCCCGCGGGAGCAGCAGCCCGGGAAGGGCCCGCGCTGGCCGCAGGGCTCGCCCCGCGGTCACGAGCACTCGCCGGGCCCCGGCCGCCCCGCGGCCGCCATGGCGCCTCCGCTCCCCGGCCCCGCGGCCGCGCCGCGCTCACCTGGGCGATGCCGGCCCCCATGAGGCCGCCGCCGATAATCGTGACATGTTTTATGAGCAGCTTCTTGGCGGCCGCCGTGGCGGCGTCGGAGGAGGCGGCGCGAACGAAGTGGCGGGTGGCGAAAGCCATGGCGAAGGCACGGAGCGAGCGGCGGGGCCGGGACAGGCGGGGCCGGGCCGCACTCCGCCCCGGGGCAAGGCGGCAGGTTCCGGCTGCCCGCCGACGGGAGAAGCGCGTTGAGTCTGTCACCTCCGCTACCTCCGATTCCCCAAGAGTCAAGCAGCAAGGCCAAGGTCAGCACTTGCTGGCGCTGGGCCGGCGGCGGAGGCTGCGCTGATGCCCGCCCTTTGTGCAGAGGTCACCGCGCTGTCCTCAGCGCTCACCCTCCCGCTGCCGCTGCTCATGCCCACAGGGTCGCAGAATCAATGAGGTTGGAAAGACCTCCGAGACCACTGAGTCCAACTCATGACCAAACACCATCACGTCAACCATGGCACCAAGTGGCCACATCATCCAGTCTTTACTTAAACACCTTCAGGGACGGTGACTCCATCACCTCCTTGGGCAGCCATTCCAATGTCAAATCACCCTCCGTGAAGGGTTCAACCTAAACCTCTCCCGATACAGCTTAAGACTGTGTTCTCTCATCCTGTCACTGGTTGCGTGAGAGAAGAGGCCGAGCCCCACCGGCTACACCCTCCTGTGAGGCAGCTGTAGAGAGCCATAAGGTCTCATCTAAATCTCCTTTTCTCCAGGCTAAACATCCCCAGCTCCTCAGCTGCTCCTAGCAGGACTCGTGCTCCAGACCCTTCCCCAGCCCCACTGTCCTTCTCTGGACACGCTCTAGCACTTCAATATTCTTCCTGTTCACAGAACTGGAAACTCTTTCTCCACAACAAATGTTTCCTGACTAGAAGGGGAGTTTATTTCCAGGCTAGCACAAGACATATAACAACAAATATAATGAAACAACAAAAAAGTTCTTCCATTATAAACACTAACAGATGAATCGTATCAGGTGCAGACTGCCCTAATTTTCCATCTAATTCACTTATCACCAGAAAGACCTCTACTTCAAGTCAGCAACAGCAGCAGCTGACAACACAGCAATTACTACTTGAGTCAGCATTGGGGTAAACATTAAGCAGCTTGTTTTATTCAAATAAAGTCTTGTAGCCTCATATCTGCACTTTGTACCACAAACCTACTACAAACAAATCACCTGGATTAGGCAGAAGCAGGAAGTGGCTGTGGAAACAGTTTTACCCAGAGACACATCCTTGATGATCTTTGTGTATATCAATGACACCTGAGTGGCAATTAATGAATCTCTCTTAAAAAACCAAAACAAAACCAATAAATAAACAAACAAACAAAATAACCCCTCCCAAAAAAACCCAAAAAACAGTATGCCAAGTAACCTGCAAAAAAGCAGTGCTGATACCCACCCCTTCCCCACAAACACTTCAGTTGACTCCTGCTCAGCCCCCCCCCCACTTTCCATATGGAAGGATCTCCCGCTTTCCCCTGAGACCCCTTGGGCGCTCTTTGCCCTCTCCCCCACACTCCCCCTCGGCACCCCTTTCCCTCTCTGCCCTCTGCCTCCCTCGATGCCAGGAGTCCAAAGAAACTACACCTCAACTTCTGCCCAGGTTTTCTTTCCTGCAGACTGCACATCTGCTCCTGCTGACAATTCATTTGCTCTTTTATCTTCACCTTTCCCTCTTTTTTTTATTCTGGATAACAGTGTTTTTAAAAAAATTGATCCTAACATGCCTGAATTTTCTCAACTTCACTTTGTTTCCCTACCCCCTTCACTCCTCATCCAAAGCATGTTTAACATTTTCTCACTCAGAAGCTTTTTCTGCAAGATGTAAGATACCAAACACCACAAGTTTAGTCAGTAAGTGGAACTTATTGAAATGACTATGCAAAGTTGTGAAACACTTACGTGGGAATTACTTTATTCAAAATAAAAATACATTGAAGCTAAGTAATTTTAGAAATAAAGGTATTTTCAGCATTCAGAAACAGTGACCCACTTATCTGAACATACATTTTTCAACAAGGTGTTTGAGATGCATCCTCTGTTAAAAAGAGAATGTTACAAAAACAAACCAAATCTGCTACCACTCTTTACAGTTTACCAAAGATGGCAACACACTTTGAAAACCACAGATTTTGCTGCTTTTATGTTATTGTTTAGCTACTCTTATGGTATTCTGTGAAAATTTCAGTGCACCTGGAAGGTATAAAAGGCAGGTTTTTATTGTCATTTCCAACAGCATCCTATATTCTAGCCCACCTTGAAGTGGTTGGAAATTCTCACCAGTAATTTTAGCTTTTGATTACTGGTACCACCAAAAAACACATTCTCCAAGCAGTATTTGCAGAAGGTTAATTTTCAAAGGACAGTTTTCAAAGGTGACATTTTAAACAAAACTCAGCAGGCAAAACAACCACAAGTATGTACAGTTTCACATAGCAGGGGATTATGTGAATTGCATCTTCTTAGAAATCTGTAAAAAATACTAAAGTGCTTTTCAAATGTGTCCTCATTGATTAAAAGGACAGGTATATGTACAAGTGATCAGTTGCACACCAACATCATTATGTCGTTGAAACAGGTATTTTAGCAGAAAGATAAATATTATCAGCACTTAATTTTAGCTTCTCAATTAAGCATACTTTTAGGATTTCCAGACAAAAATCCCAACTCCACAAAATCTATATATTCATTGGAAAATAAAAAATTAAATAAAGTGCTTAATTCTTCAGTACTGTCAGGTTTTACAGCAAGTTCACTGGTACCAAACTCAAATTTTTATTGTACTAAGTTTTCAAAAACTTCATACCAAAAAAACCCAAATCCACAGGCCTACGTAGCCCAAAGTTAACCTAACTAAGAACTGAAAGTTTTCACACAAACAGTGGGATACCTGACCAACCAAATAAGAAATTAAGGCACCCTGTTATTCAAAACAAGTAACAGAAAACTTTAATTTAAATGCAAAATATCTATCTTACAGTCTTTTTTAGGCACTACCTTGCTTTTAAAACTTCCAGGTTAAAAGTGACAAAACCAGACATCAATTTAAACCTGAAAAGTTGTCTCTTCTTTTACAATTTAGGTTTCGTTTCTGCTGTGGAATACCCAATTCTAAATTACATTCAAATTCACATTCCAGTCTTGTAAACTTGACATTAGGAGAGCTCTGGGTATTCTCTAGATGTCCAGTGAGGAGAAAAAAAATCTTTAGAAGAGTATATAAGAACTTAATTCATGTGATATGAAATTCTGATAGATCAAAAGGAGCATAGAGAGATTTAACAATTATTAAGAACAACAATTTAAAGGTTAGTTGTTACATATTCCCCCAAAAGATCACTTTCCATGTTCAATATACAAGGCAAGACAGAGTTCCCTGTTCTGAAACAATCAACACGAGGTTTCCTTGGCAGCTGCTCTGACAGTGGTTAACAGCACAAAGATTGTGCACGTGAAAAGAGTAAGGTACTGACACACTAAAACTATATGAACTACAGATATTTTTACTCTATATGGAAGATAACAAAGAGAGAGTCATTATATTCAAATCTCAAGTTTGTCAGCTTCCTCCTGTTCCATGGTAAATGTAAAAGGCCTTCACCTGTACTGCTGTAGTGATGCCATATTTGAAGACTCCAGTTCCCAAAGCCAGAGGTTGTGGCGGTACTGTCCACAGTGCCTGTGGATGAAAAACCTGAGTGCCAGTTTCAACTTCAGGACTACACATGTGGTGTTTTCCCTAGTGAGCAGCTGCTGGTCCTGTCCAGCCTGCAGCCACTGCTGCCACGAGGGAAACAATGAATGTCAAGAGGCAGCACAGATGTCTTGAATATGTTTGGCACCAGAGAGAAGAGAGTTCTGCTGTTTCTTGTTAGAGAATTCCGCTCTCATTCGTAAAAACATCTGCATGTAGATGTTGCACCCTCACTTCACGTGGAGAATAGGGCATATTCAAAGATTCATTTGGCCTCAAATCCTGGCTTTTCAGACTTGGTACCTGCTTTTGTATAGTGAGCCCTGAATCTCAAGGATATTTGGATCCAATCTACTACACCTGTAAGTTACTTGCAAAAAAGAATCCTCCAAGATTAAAAGTAATGTCATTTGGTAATTTCCAAAAAGTATACATAATTATTTAAGCTCAGTTACAATCTTTCTTTTCACAGAAAATGCTAACAATCGCTCATTTATTAATACTTTCAATATTACATTATGAGCTTCACTCCTTTGGTAAATGAAATGTTTATGCGCTACTTTCACAATCTTTCACAATTACCATTTGTCAGAACAGTAACAAATGTTTTGAACCATTCTCCCATAATCAACATTTGACAAATTGACAGTAATAGACAGAGACTAAGCCCACCAAGTTTTAGTATCAAATTTAAAACTATGCTGTCAGTTCATTTGTGGAATGCAACAACGGACAAAAAAAAAAATCTCTTTCCAGAAGTCTAAATGGATCATTCTCCCTGACCAGGAAAGCCTACACAATTAGGCTGCTCTTTCCAGAAAAAATTTAACAAAATAAGCTGGAAATAATAAAAAAGAAAGAGCTGAATTTTAAAAGTGCAGCATTTCTTTGTTTAATCTTTTTTTCACGCTGTATCATTTCTTCAAAGCTATTATGTTGAATGGACATGGAGCTAAAGTCAGACCAAACCTTCCCTCCATGGATGGTTTTGCAGCATTTTCAGGGTAGATAAAGGTAAAACTTTGCATAAGACTTGAAAAAATCAAGAAGAGTTCCATTTTTGCCAACTGCTCTCCCATGCACACACGTTTACCTAAAGAACAGTTAAAAGAGAGGCATTACTGGCTTTATACAGTAGATCTATTTGTTAAAACATATCTAATTCCTGTGCTACCATAGTCCAAAAAAGGCTCAAGTTACCATTAAGCTATGAACTCTGACCTCCTGTATTTGAGTCTAAGCCTTGCTCATCTGTACTAGTTCATATTAACAATATTTACATCCACAGCAAAAGTATTATCAAAGGACAATTCACAATTTCTGTCTGGCAACTGGCTATTTAGAAACCCAAACCATTTTGCAAGCTACCAACTGTGATAATAAATCTTCTTCTATAATTGGTACTATGTGCAACTTTTACATCTCTTACCCCCAAGGCCTGACACTTGAAACACCAACCACCCACCCACCCAGCTAATGACACCATGTGGATTATCTTACCCATTCCAAAAGGAATGAATGACTCTTTCTTTATTAGATGGCCATTTTCATCCAGAAATCTTGATGGTTGAAATTCATCTGGTTTCTCCCAAATGTTAGGATCTCTATGTACTGACCACAGGTTGGGCACAATCACACTACCCTTAGGAATAGTATATCCCTGGAGCACTTTGATAAAAGCAGAGACAGAGATGTGACAAGTTGCTAGAAGGAAACATGGGGAAAATGCCAGTAAAAAGACAAGAGGATGTCACAAAAATTTGTATGGATCCGTAGCTGTGGGCTGCAAATGTAGCAAAAGCTGAAGGCAAAGATGATCTCTGCTACCCTAATTGAGTCAGAATCACACAAGCCTGAGCAGCTGGAAAGACACCAAACTACAACAGCTTCTGCAGAGAGAAGGAAGCAGCAATTGTCAGAAATGCACCCTGCAGCACCCCAATGCTGTGACCCAGTTTTCTCCTGCTTCTCTGCTGTCACAGAGTCCCACCACTGTCAAAGGATAGATTTTGAACTGTTGTGACACAAGGGTTTTGAAATAACTGGTTTCATTTCAGCTTGTTGCACCTCACTGTCCTGCAAATCCAAACATTTAAAAAAGCAGATCAATTCAGTAATAGGTTTAAAAGCCAAGCATTGCTCTTTTACACTGACTTTGGCCAGTGCTAACTTATGTTTATGAAAACATATAGATGAGTTGGAAGAGGATATTTCTTAACATTTTCTGCCTATATGGAGGTCAATGGTATAAGCCTTTAGGAAACCAACTACTCTAAACTGATGTTTTCTTAACATTTTCTGCATATATGGAGGTCAATGGTATAAGCCTTTAGCAAACCAACCACTCTAAACTGATGTTTTCAGACCTCTGTCTCAGAATGCCAAAAACAGCTTTGCTGTTTCAGGTACAAAGGCGAAGTCTCAGCTGACAACTATGACTAAGTATATTAATGAATACAAGCTGACCCACAGAGAAGAAGTAACTGGAGATTAGAAAAACTGTTGGATGTCAGGTCCGACATGCTGCTTATGTACAGAACTATGTCAAGGCATCCTGTTTCCCAGAAAGGCCACTTTACATATTTGTTCTACAGGTCTAATATGTAAATTAGGTCTTTGTAAATTATCACTGGATGTCCCATTAGATCTTCATCCCCAGAGGAAATGCTGCAGCAACAAGTCTCTAGAAATGCTTACCAGCAGTTTCTGAGGCCATTCGAGGAATAGAAAGGGGAACAACTGCAGTCATCCTCTGCACTTCCATAATGGTCGCCTCTGTGAAGGGCATTTGAGCCTTGTGAGCAAGAGAGGGAACTTTGTCACGTCCTAGAACTGCTTCGATTTCTGCATGAACTTTTTCTATTCAAAAGGAGCAAGCAAAATAAAGAAGTCAAAAGACATATATGACAAGACATCATCTTAATTTCATATGCTTCACTGTTTACATAGATTTCTCAAAAATTACTTCCAGATGTGATTCCCAGCTGAAACAGCTATGCCAAAATTAGCCTTAGGAACAGACTCAGCTAAGAAGAAAATGACCTAGGCACAATCTTGTCAACAGTCACGAGTAAAGCTACTGAGATGACAGACATTGCTAGCACTTCAGTATTGGAAAAGTACAGGAAAAGTCCTGTTGCTATTCCAAACGTATTCATAATCTTACTTTAGGAGTTTAATCATACAGTAACCTGAATGATGAAAACATCAAGCTTCTGCTCTGCAACTAAAAATTTGAATGGTAAGAGAACTGCGTGCAGTGCGTGCCTGAGTATGAAGAGATGGCAAAATTTTTCATGCAGCTTCAGATACTTCATTCTGGAGCAGGAATTCTGGTGCTGTTTCTGCAAGCATTGAAGCCATTTAACTTGTTCTTGCCATTTCCTACTTCCTATTCACAGAATTTAAACTCAGGTATTTCCCATTTCCCCCAGAGGCAGCAGCAGATGCTCCTTTCCCACACAACCCTTCTGCAAAGTCAAAAAAAAAAAAAAAAAAAAAAAAAAAAAAAAAAAAAAAAAAAAAAAAGAAAAAAGTCATGAACATGAACTTATCTACTTTCTCATTCATGGGAGGCAAAAAATATCAAATTATTTGCTTGCCCCTTTCATTTCACTGAAGCTTTATCATACAAGAATTCGCTTCATAGAAGTTTCCAAGATTCAGGATTTGCTTCACCTAAGTACATACAGGATGATGTGCCTCTTCTTACAGGTAACTTGCAACCTGGCTACACCACAAAAGCCAGTCTCGAAAGAGGAGACCTCAAAACTAACCTTTAATCAAAAATAATGAAAGTCAGTTTTCATTTTTTACCCTTTATATCCTGTATACTTTGTGGTTGTTATACTTGCCTTTTCCTACCAGGCTGCTGATTCACTGCGTTTTTGCTCTTTTTTCTGCTTAGTACTGATACAAGATCAAACAAAAGCTCAATGCGAAAAAACCGTCCCAGTTTCCCGAGTAGCATCACCAAGTGCTGCCTGAACTGTATCTAACGAGCCGCTGCTGCCATCTACTGGGCTTGCCCCAGAAGAAAAGATCATGCACGAGGAACATTAAAAAACACAAAAAACACAGCAAGAGACATGCTGATGGGGCAGCTCCCCAGGACTTTCTTTGAGGGGGTTTGCTACTTTTTTTAGGGACCTATCATAGCCCTATATTCAGGCATGCATGTCCACAGTAATCTAAACAAATGAATAAAGTTTGCAATATATGAAAGAAATTTATAAATTAAGGAAACTGTCTCATATCAAATGTCAGTGCTTTATCCTGAACATCTCATTTGTTCAGTTTCTAAAAATATGAGGAACTATACAGAGAGAAGCCAAACTGCTGCTCACATTACCAGCTGCAAAATGTAAACTCCAGCAGTCTCTGCAACAGCATTTTATTTGAACTGCTCCACCGCTTTTCATATATTTAAGAATGTCACAGATCTTCAGAAGTCAAGGACCAAAACAAAGTCAGGAAACAGAACAAACTAAATACTCCCCATGGCTTCACCATATTGTCCATCCACATCATTTTCTATTTCCGTGTTAAAAGCAAAACTGTTTTTCAAAGAGAAAAATACAGTAATTTCATGACTATAAGGTGCACCTCCGGGAGTTGGCAAATTTACAAACTTTGTCCATATATAAGGCACACTGGACTATAAGGTGCACTTTTTTTTGCAGTGAGGATCTGCGCACAACAAAGTAACAAATTAGTAACGGAATCGCGCAATCACGGGGTTTACAGGCAGGTGCTGAATTTGCAAACCATTGCAAAGGAAAAAGGATACAGAAACAATCGTGCGAACGCAGTGTCCTGGTTTAGGGGACAGTATTGTAAGGAAAAAGGCAGGAACTTTTCCTAAAATGGAGAGTGAAAATCCCCTCCCTCCCAGTTTACTGTAACTTGGAAATTAAGGGGCTCTCAGGCAAAAAGTATAGGTTTAAGAAAAGCAGTTCTCTACTGATATATCTACAACACAAACAAGAACAACATCAGCTATGAAAAATCAGTGACAAAACAGAACGAAACTCGGTCTCAGTTCCTTTTCCAGTCACAGACACTCTTTTCTGCATCGTCCCGGTGGAGAGCGGGGCGGGGCAGCCTCCTCAGGTGTAACAGCTGCAGGAGCAGGGAAGCGAGGCGGCAGTAGCAGGGCTGCCCCAGGTGGGAGAAGGGTGAAGGAAGGCTCTCCGCTCACCATTTGCATCCCAGTTCTCAGCACTGTTCTCAGAAGCAGGAAGCTTTAGCAGTGACGGAGTACAGGGCAGATCCCACCACGGAGAAAAAACCTCTCTCCTCTGCGTTCGGGCAGGCGGGATAGTCCCCCCAGAAGCACAAAGCAACCCACGACCATCCACCCCCACCCCTCCCTTTTGTCTTGAGCAATTAAAAGCTAAGGGATCCACCTGGCCAGCTTTCTTAGCATGATAATGTGAAAAATTTCTCCACTGAGGGAAAGAGTAAAAGACTCCCCCAACACCCAACATGCAGGTTTATGGGCAGGTGCTGAACTTCCAAACCTTTGCAAAGGAAAAAGTATACAGAAAGAATTGCGTGAATGTGGGTTTACAGGCAGGTGCTCAATTTGCAAACCTTTGCAACATATCGGAGTAGCCTTTAAATGCAGCCTAAAAGAATCCAATCACTAAAAAAACACAGAGAAAAATCACTCACTTCTATGAAACTTTTAAACAGCTTTATTTTTAAACAGCTTTATTTTTCAGTCAGCTCTATTCATCTTCCATGAAACCTTCAAACTCTTCATCCTCCATATCAGAAATCATCAATTGGGTGACGGTGGCATCCAGCAAACCCGAACCCGTATTGCCCGTATCTTCATCCTCAGAGTCATCAGTTTTGGTACTCTCGATGCTGTCACTGGTCAGTCCAGGAATGATGTCGACCCTGGCAAACCCTCGGATGATAGTTGTGGCGGTTACTTTACCCCAGGCATCCGCTATCCACTGGCACACAGTGGCATAACTTGCCCGGTGTTGCCTCCTGGTCTTTGTGAAGGAGTGCTCTCCTTCCACCATCCAGTTTTCCCACATAATTCGCAGTTTTGACTTGAAGGAACAAATGACACTTATGACCAGTGGTTGCACTTCTTTGGTGAAACCACCCAGTATTACAGCAAGCTCCGAGTTAGTCTTTTTCACCAGGGCTTTCACACTTTCTGTTTTGTGGGCATGCGTGGAGTCGTAAAGCAACAATGCCAGCGATGCATGAAAAAATCCATCCAGTCTGCAAACGTAAACTACTGATAGCCAATTCCTCATTATCTCTTCATCCATCCAGCCTTTCAGATTCACTTCAACAAATATTCCAGCTGGAAATGTTTCTTTAGGCAACGTTTTTCTTTTAAACATTACCATTGGGGGTAATTTCTGCCCATTTGACAAAACACTGAGAACTACAGTAAATTATGTCTTTTGGTTTCCTGTGGTGCAAACTGGTACCGTGGGTATTCCAGTTCTCTCTACAGTTCGGGTCAGCAGCATATCAAAGGTGAGGGGGGATTTTGTCCATATTGATGATGTGGTCGGCTTGTATATTTTTTTCAGCGATCTTGCTTTTGCAGTGACTGCG
The DNA here is from genome assembly GCF_009819885.2 of Catharus ustulatus. NCBI lineage: Eukaryota > Metazoa > Chordata > Aves > Passeriformes > Turdidae > Catharus > Catharus ustulatus. The sequence continues at coordinate 24,617,775 of NC_046225.1, read as the reverse complement.
GAAGCTGGCTAACTTTTCCTCGTAATCCGCTGGTAGCTGCTGAGAAACCTTCATTCTGGTACAGATAGAGAGCTGCCTGCTTTAAAGAGAGAGCTGCCTGCTTTAAAGTCATTTATACCCATTTCATTTGCCAGCGCTTTGGCTTTTATCCGAATGGCAACAGTTGAGAAGCTTCTGCCAGCTGCTCTTTGTTTGGAAATCCATCGGTCCAGTCTGTCTTCTAGTTGCGGTCATCTTGCTTTATTTCTGTGGAAACTTTTCTTTGTCTTCTTTGCAAGACGTAGGTCTTCTTGCTTTCTTCACTTGCGCACCATGGACTCATTAATGTTGTATTCTCTAGCTGCAGATCTATTTCTATGTTCTTTTGCATGGTTGATTACTTTCAATTTAAAATCTGCATCGTAAGCAAGTCTCGTCTGTGGAGCCATTTCGAAGTCACTCTCCCTGTTAACACCCTCCCTCAGTAACACCTTCATCCATGGGTAGGCAAGAAGTTTTTGTCTGATTGATTTATCGTGGTCAGAAATGCGGGATTCGTCTAAATCACCACATCCAAACAATCCCGTAGTCTAAACAATGCAAGCGACTCAACTTTTTGCTTGGGAAAGGTGCGGCGCAGTGTTTCCGAACTTTGTCCATGTAGAAGGAGCACCATGTAGAAGGCACACTTTTTTTTGCAGCAAGGATCCACACGTAATAAAGTAACCAAATAGTAAGGGAATCACGCAATCACAGGGTTTACTGGCAGGTGCTCAATTTGGAAACATTTTTCACAGATCGGCACAGCCTTTAAACGCAGTCACAGGCTCTCTGTGCCGTGGGCCCTGGCACTCCCGCCCGCCCCTGGCGCCGGCTGGTGCAGCACGCGGCTCTCACAGCTGGTGCGGCACGTGGCTCGGTGCTCGTGGCTTGCGGCGTGGTGCTCGCGGCGTGGAGCTCGCACTTCCAGGTTGGCAAATTTCCGAACTTTGTCCATATGTAAGGCACACCGGATTATAAAGCGCACTTCCGAGTTTCGATCAAAATTTTAGTCAAAAGGGTGCGTCTTATAGTCGTGAAGTTACTTTTTTTCCTCTCTGACAGCCCTTAGTTTGCCTTTCCATATCTGAAAGCAACTTTTGTTACTTCTAAAAGATTCACAATTCAGGTATTTTCTCTAGGGAGGAAATACATTTAAGAGAAATGTATTACCAGGAAAAAAAAGAATGGGCCTACTCATAACTCCAAGGCAATCAGGATATAAGGAATGGGATACTAAAACTGATACAGTCTGGACTACTGAGCATATTTAGATTACTTGACAAGAGCCACAGCGTAAGGAGAAATCAGAGAGAGGTAATAAAACTGTTAGAGATCAGCAGAAAAGTGAAAATTGACCATCACATACACATACAGCACCAGGCAGAAGGAAAAAAGGTTAAAAAAATGAACTCTTCTGGATTCCATTTGTGTAATTTAGAATATATCTAATTCACGTACAGTAATTTCACGATTATAAGCCGCACCATTTTGACTAAAATTTTGCTTCCACCCCGGAAATGCGGCTTACACCCAAGGGCGGCTAATATATGAAAAAAGTTCAGAAATTTCCAACCCCGGAAGTGCCAGCTAGGGTGCCGAGCCGAGCACCTGCCAGTAAAACCCGGGCTTGCGTGACTGTTACAAATTGGTTACTCTGTTGCGCGGCGGGTTACTCTGTGCCAGCAGCGCGGAAGGGGAGGCGGAAGGCTCCCTCCTGCCGGCCCCACGGGGGCTCCGCCCCCCCTTGCCGCCACGGGAGCGGGGGGGGGCTCCGTCCCTGCCTGCCACCGTGGAGCAGTGCTGGGTCAGGGCGAGCAAGCCCAGTGGCAGTGGCGGCCGGCCCCAAGCAGCCCCGCCGAGCGGCAGCGCCGAGCTGGGCCACCTGGCCCCGTCAGCAGCCCCAAGCAAGCCGAGCCCGCTCAGCCCCGAGCCGAGCCAGTAAACCCTGTGATCCCGCAATTCTGTTACTAATTGGCAACTTTGTTGCATGCGAGTTCTCGCTGCGAACAACAGTGTGGCTTATAATCAGGTGTGGCTTATATATGGACAAAGACCTAAAGGTTGCTGACACCCGGAGCTGCGGCTTATAATCAGGTGCGGCTTGTAATCATGAAATTACTGTAACTGCATATCAAGCCAAGTGTGATGTTGTGTGATAAAACACAACATTAAAAACAGAAGAATAAATCACAACAAAAGTTTACTTTACATTTGTCCCCAGTGAACTCTCTCTCCCATATACTAAACTGATGCCCTATTTTGCAATCTTTGGTCAACAGTTTGGTTGACTTTGTGCAATAAACTGTGACCTTGACCTATTTAAAGAGATTTTTCCAAACAGATACAACTCAGGGTAGATGAGACGACTACCAGTCATGACCCACTTAGTTCTGAAAAATTCTATAACCAGAGATTCTGTTAATTCTCAGGTCAATCTGTGTCACTCCTTTGCCATGTTTACAGGGCAATTTCTTTTCCTAGTATCTGATCAGAATTTTCTTGTAGGTTGTTTCCACTGCTTCCCTTCACTACACACCTCAAGGGAGACTGCCTCCATCTTCTTAGCATCTTTTGATCAGATATCAGTTGTAGATAGCATAAGGTTTCCCCTCATTCATCCTTCCCTAACACTGAACAAGACTAATCTGTTCTGCCTCTCTTTTGTGGTCTCATGTTCCATGTGTCCTGCCCCTACACCTCATCATCAGCAATTCACCTGACTGCTCTGAGCACCCAAGACTGATGGGGAGAGGGCCTCTAATGACACTGGCAGCTGGTGCTGCGAATTTCTGCAAGTCCAGTTTGCTTAAGCTATCTCTGATTTGATCTTCCTCTACAGCAGGTAGTGTTCCACTTCCTCAGACTCTTCTGCCAGGCTCAAGAACCTCCCTGCTCAGGGAGCCATAAAAGTAGACTTTAGTGCTATGGTCTTCACACACCTTATGTCAATCTTACGTCATTTCTATAAGCCTGGAATGTCACAATTGCCAAAGTTTTTCAAACATGCTAGAGCTCCCTGGAATTGCTTGGGAAAGATAAAGTTGTCCCAAAACAGAAGAAATTCACAGATTAAAGGGCCATTTCACACTTAACACATAGCACTAACTCAGAAATCATCATAGAACAGCAGGATAGAAGATGCCTGATCACATACCAGCCTTTCAAATCATACATACAACACGAACCATTGGCACTCCAAACGATTTCTTCACTGTTGCTTTTTGCTTCTGTTTCTGAACATCCATCTGGAGCTTTATTGCTGGAATAAATCACCTAGAATAAAAGTAATCTCACCTTGGACTTCAGGGTAAAGAGACATGTAGAGTAGGCACCACAGCAATGTGTTGGAAGTAGTATCTGTGCCCGCAATGAAGAGATCACCAATGATAAAAAACAGGTAATCATCATTAAAACTGCTCTCCTTGTTGTTCTTCTCTTCTTCCGCATGGATGAAGTACATGTCAATGAAGTCCCTGGGATTTGTTGTATCCAGTGTATCCCTGTGCTGGGCAATTATTCTCTTGAGAAAAGCAGTAATGTCTAATTCTGTTTGCCGAAGCTCCCGGAAAGGCCCAAAGGGAAGGTAGTAGAGCCAAGGGCAGATGTTGACCAGGATCAGGTAGCTGTTCACGCTCAGCTCCAGGGCGCGGGCCATGTTCTTCAGCATTGTCTTGAACTCATTATCCTCATAGTTAAAACGCTTGCCAAAGGCCATGGAACAAATAACGTTGGACACTGCATTGCGAATGATTGGGAAGGGATTAAATGAATCCTTCCCATGCTTCAGCATTTCCTCCTTTATAAAGTTCAGCTCCTCAATGATTTTAGGCTCTAAGCTGAGTCTCCCTACTCCAAAATGACGCAGTGTTGACAGAGAGAATTTCCTCTGTTGCTTCCAGACAGGGCCATAAGGTGCAAAAATTACACCTGGAAGAAAAAGGGAGAGACTGAAACCAAAATGCCCAGTTTTCAATTAGAAATAGTTAGACATGCCTGCAACCCAAGAGCCCCAAGAGAAGGAAATGACACACAGCAAAATCTCTCCCAAGCACCTATCTAAGAGCTAAAGGAAAAACACATGATTCTTATAGCTTTTAGAAATCCTGTCCCTCCTTCTCCTCATCACTGAAATGAATGTTCAAGTTACATCACTAGTTTTATTAGATTTTGCAAGACACAAATAGATGGAGAAGAGGCAACAGTTAGTCTGGGACATATGTTAAATATAGCCTTTTCTTCCCAATGTCCTGAGACATGAATTTCTTAAGCAAGCATAACAGAAGACATTAAAACATAAACTGATCCGCATTTTTTCCCCTTCGTATTATACAAACTTCTCAATAGTTTTTGCAAGTGTGTCTATTACAAACGAGCTTTATCTTTAAGTCATAATAAAAATACAGGATACTCACACTGCAAGAAAACTGGGAAGGCAAAAACAGGTTCAGAGACACTTGGCAAAACCCTGCTTGATTTGCATCTCAACAGTTTTGACGCCCCTAGGCACTTGTTCTGCATGATTGTGTCATTATGAAACATTATTTAAATTAAATCCCTATTACTCACTTTCAAACAGAAACATCTCTTAGGCTGAATTAAAAGACCACACCAAAGACACCACAGGGTAACAAATACACAACCTGTGATTTCCAATGTACTCTTTGGTTAACCTGGGAAAGTTTAGTCATCAAACATGACCTAGATCTGGATTTGTTCTAGTAAAATGATACCACTTTTTTTTCCTGGAAATAAAAAATTACTTTGTAAAAGGAAAATCAATTCTTCTGTCAACTGCAAACCGTAACATGGAATTTAAAAGGAAAAATGGCCATAAGAAAATAGAAGTAGTACATAAGTGCTAGAGGATGCACAATATTTCAATAATTAACATTACTTACATTTCTATTACAAGTTAATGTTCCTAGTCCTTGATGCTAAAAGAATACAAACACATGACCTAGCTTCAAACGTCCTAAACAAAACCATTAGGAAGAGTCAGGACAAGCTCAGAATCAGCTGAATTTCATCTTCTCTGCATGAAGACATTCCTCAGGCAATCTATTCAAATGCCTACTTCCTGGCCCTTCAAAAACAGAACCAAAAACTTTCCAGATTTCCTCTCTCAACTGTTTCCTGTTAGCACTGGTGTCCTCAAGCAGGTTAAGTGAAAAAACAGGAGTATATTTGGGGCTGAATTTGGCCAAGAACCAACTTGGGTTTCCAGGGCTTGTGGCTGGGTTGTGAAAGAAACATGAATTTCTTGGAACAAAACAAAGTTATTACTATTTCTATCCCACAACAAACATCTTCAAAACAGGTTATGCATCCACAATCTCTTCCCTTTTTTGTTGTTAGGAAAATTAGTTTTAGGATCCAAATATTTTCATAAAAGAAAGCAGAACTATTGTCTTGAATATAAAAGAGACTCCTAGGCCCACAGAAAAGCTAACAGCAACAACACACCTCCTCACACCCAGTGAGCCTCTCTAGCAGTCCTGCAGAGACCATGGGTGTCCCCAAAACCCAAACTGCTGCAGAATACTAATAACTGATTTGTAAATTGGGAAAGAATGACATGAGAGACAGATCAAGGAAGAAGAGCATAAAGACAGAACAACAAAGGTAAGAGAAGATAGCAAACTCTCAACTGCATCCCTACCAAGTTACAATAATGGATTTCAAAGAAAATCTGCCTGCTCTAAAAAGCCAAGTTACTCAGCATAGACATCTCTATACTTAAAAAAAAACCCAACCAACAAAAACAACATCCCCTGCAAACAAATTACAGCAAAACAAACAACAACAACAACAAAAGCCTGAAGGGCATACAGTAATACATTCTGAAGCAATAACCAGGACTTCATGCTCACTATAGAGGCCTAATTTCTATGAGCTGATAATGAAACTCTTTCAATACAACCAGCAAACCCACAAAACCACAGAGTACGTTTTATTCCCCCTTTTTTACACACAAAAAAATTTTAAATCCTCACAAGAAGCAAGTTCTGGCAAAAGCTTACTTACTCTCCTCCATCCTCCCATTTTTTACTGCTAGCTCTAGTGCTGCTACAATACTGGGAACATTGACAAACAGAGCAGTCATGAAATTCCATAACATTAAACTTCTGTATTGTCCTGTATTGTGGATATGTACAGAGCAGGGCTATAAATGCAGACAACCACCCAGACACCATGTACTCTGCAGATTCAGTCTTTGCTACCCTTCATAAGTATACAATACAAAAAACTAAAATACTAAAATTAGACCACAGAAATGTCTTGTCTCTCCACTCTACTACTTCCCTTTCTGCAAACATACGTGATCAATTAAGAATTAACTACTACCTTCTCCCTTAAGCTCTTATGGCACTTTCGATCCAGTCAAGAAGGCCTCCCTCACTTGTTAATCAAGTTGCTGAAATGCAGTACTTGGCATTTCTGATACTTCTATCTGCTCTTCCCCAGGCACAATTATTTTATTTGCATCTTACATGTAACAGAGCCACACAGCTGAGATAAGCCCCTTTCTTCCATACCATAACTGGCAGGGCAGCTCAAGGTAAAGAGAAATGTAGCTTACAAGAAAATAGCTCTGGAAGTTCATACCACAATAGCTCACTTACAGAACAAAGGAACCCAAAGAATCCAAGGACATGCAGGAACCCAAAATGGACACCAAACCTTCCAGAGCTGTAGTACCCAAACTGTGAGTGGTAGATCTGAAGTTACCCATCATCCTGCCTTTGTTTCCTTTCCTAGTACCTACTAGCACAACTGCCACTGTCCTGACCTGCAGCAACATTTTACCCACAAAGTCCTGAAGTTATCTCCCAAACCAATCTCGAGGCCTCCGGTTTGAGAGCTGTAACCCATCTACGTCCCCCAAGAACCACATATGGAGAAAATTACACCTGTTAGCAAAAACACAGCATCACAGATGCTCAGTCATCTCCTCATGCCACCACTAAACCCAAGCCAGCACAGGGACAGCATCTGTAATTTCCACTGGCATTTTAAGAACCAGCTTGCGCGGGGCAGTGACTCCACTGTCCATATTTGCCAACTTCTTCCTTTGTGCACTCAGAACACATCATCCCTGCGGTTCACTCTACAATACTCCTACATCTGTGGCAATCCAGCATGCTGCTAACATGAGCACTATGGAGTAGTTGAGGATGTTTTATGGACACTGGGCAGCCCTGATACTGCAGCCCTCATGCCTGAGCACAGCTATGGTATCCTTCCAGATAAAACCAAACCTAAAGCAACACAATGTCCCTGCCCCAGATTAAACCAAACCTAGAGCAACACGATGTCCCTGCCATAGTGCAACATAGACAGGCACCATCCCTGAGCTTGGTTGCAGCCTGCTCTGGCTATGGACAACAGGCTCCTGGTACCTCCAACTCTCCTGGAGCACCACTGGTGGAAGCTGCCAAATGCCCAGGCTACTCTTTCATTCACCATATTCAAAAAAATCTGACAGAAAACAAGAAATATTTGAAATTCACGGCATTCAAGGAAAAAGAAATCTACCATGAGCCTGAACACGAGGCATTTACAGCACTGCTAAAATTATCTAACTCCTCTACCCACTTCCTCCTCCAGTTCTTACTGAAGTACTGTACCTAAAAATACTCATGCATGACAACAAGGTGCCAGTAAGATCTGTCTTGGAACAATATTATTAAATCAATGCAATATATAACTTTTTTTTTTATTCTTTAAACTGATTTCAGCAATAGTACCTGATAGTACTTTAATAAATATGATCTGGTCCCTTTCTTCTTCTCTTTGCTAGGGCTATTCTGGTAAAGACAAAAAAAAAAAAAAAAAGTTTCATGCACTTACAAACCAAATTCCCCTAGCCTTGGAAAAAAAAAGAAAAAAGCTAAGTTTCACAACAAGCTAGCACATTAACAAGCCTTCTGGGGCACACCTCCTAAACTGGAAAAGGGTAAGTATATCTCCATAAACACTGAAATCAGTAATGATCTAAAACCTAAACATGAAGAAATTCTGCCCACAGTATTGCCAGCACGTGTTTAAACTCTTCATGCCTTTTTCCTGCAAAAGCTAGTAAATCTTCTTGGGACTCTTAAAAAAAAAAAAAAAGACAACCCAATCCAAATGTGCTCAGGAAGTTTTGACAAGCAGAATAACACATTTGCAAATATCTCAGCAACAGCAGCTTGCACGCAGGCAGCGCGGACTGCAGAGCCACACGACTCCACAGAAGCCTGATCTCCGCTGCCGCTACCACTCCAAATTTCTTCCCCTCACACAGCCAAAATCAGAAAGCCCCCAGGTGACAAACCAGTTGTGCCTTAAACCGCTGCACAAATGCCAGAAACAGAAACAATATGGTTGGAAAAGACCTCCGAGATTGATTCCAGCCCATGACCGAGCACCACCTTGTCAATGGGACCATGGCGCTGAGTGTCACATCCAGCCTTTCCATAAATTACCTCCACGGACGGTGATTCCACCATCTCCCCGTGCAGTCCATTCCACTGCCAAACCACCACTATTTCCTCTAGTCCTATCCCTTATCTACCCAGGAGATCGACCCCCTCCCCCCACCCCCACCCCGGCTACAAGCCCTTTTCAGGAAGTTGGGGAGAAAGAGAAAAGGTCTCCCGCGAGGCTCCTCTTCTCCAGTCTAAAGCTACCTCAGCAGCTCCTGACTGCCTTTACTGCTCACAGACCCAAAGGGATCAGGCACTTCAGTCTCCCAGAGATGCTCTGCGGTGCACGGCACAGCACTGCCAACTTCGCGGGGATGCTGTACCTCTGAAGGCAGGGCGAGTTTCTCTCTGAGTGCGAAGCAGGGCGAGGGACAAAAAGCAAGCAAATTCAGTCCACCATTCGTGGGAGTTATTTATGAATTTCAGTAGAGCAGCCACGATCCCGAGCAGCTCCTAAACATCACGCTGGCCCTGACCGGGCGTGAGGCAGCTCCCGAGCGGGACGAGGGTGGCCCCAGGCGCTTACCCTTGTGATGGGTGATCATGAGGACGATGGGCACGGAGGGCCGGTCGCTGAACACCTCCGCCTTCTGCACCAGCGCCTCCCGCACCGCCTCGAAAGTGTTGAGGACGATGAATGGGCGGCTGCCCACGAAGAGCCGGAAGACGCTGCCGTACATCTTGGTGAGGCCAGTGAGGAAGACATGAGGCGAGAATGCAGGGGAGAGCCGGTCGCCCTTCACATCCACCGCCCACCTGCGCAGCAGCGGAGGCGGCAGAAGGGCGAAGGCGAAGTTGCCCACGAGCGGCCAGGGTGCGGGGCCCGGCGGCAGCCCCGACAGCGCCCGCGGCCGTCGCCGCAGCAGCCAGTAGCAGCCGAGCCAGCACAGGGCCACCAGCAGCAGCTCGGTGACCGTGGGTGGCCGCAGCAGCCATGTCCAAGCTTCCGTGCTCGGCCCCGCCATGGTCGCCGGCAGTGCGACCACGGGGCTCGCTTCGCTGCCGGCGCGTAGCGGTTTAAGATGGCGGGGGCGGGCGGGAGGCGAGGCCGGCGGAGCTCTGACCCCGTCCCGCCGGGCCTGTGGGCGGGAGCGGGGCCGGGCCCGACACCGCCCCCGCGCTCGGCAAAACGCGACAGAGCCCAAGTTTACAAACAATTAAACATAAGCACGCGAGTCCTGCTCGTGTAGAAAAACAAACACCACCGACAAAAAAGTGAGCACTCCTCTCCACCCCCCACAGGACTTGCTTTCAAATGCTCCTTCCGCAAATACCTCTTTTTTTAGTGGTTTAGAAGGGAAGGCAATGCAGATGACCCTTTTCCCCCCGTTCCCGGCAGTTCGAGGTAATACACCGAAACTTTGTTTCCAGAGCCAAGGACGAACCTAGAACCATGTCCCAGCTCTAGGTTCCCTGCTTGGCAAATACAGAACAGCACAGAGAGGCTTGGAAGAAGGACATTTAAATTTTAGAGGACAAAGACGTGTAGCTCTCCTCCCTTCCCTCAAACAAAAATAATGATAAAAAACCCCAAACACACACACAAAAACCCCAAACCCACCCAGAATTGGTTTTGAGGGTAACCTCCCTCTCCCTCCAGTGCACACCTTAGCCCGCTTTCTTCCAGTTGATCAGCATAAAACCCTAGAGTCAATTAGACTTTGAAAAATGCCTCTGTCTGGTCTTCACAATAATTTGCTGCAGCATCAGTGGGTTTAGCAAGCACTCTTGCTATCCCCTCACTAACAGAGAAAAGTATTTGTGTTTTGCCCACAGTGCTTCTTTAAAGTGATCCCCCAAAAATAAAAAAAATGCACAGAATAAAGGGCACTTATCCATTACAACAGGTGTTTTTAAACTATTTTTTTAAACACTTGAACATTCAGTAAAGATAGTGACAAGTTGCTCATAAAATAGCGGCTGAATTGTATGAAAAATGTTTTATTGCAATTATACAGAAGTTACAGCAATTTCAGAAATACATAAAGCTTTAAATGGTCAAGGTCAGATTTCCTCTGAGCAATTAAGGCAACTGTCTCTTTAACCTAAATAGCAAGTGGACATTTTACCAGCCATGGACAAAGCAAAAGAGAAGAAACTAAGAACAGAGTTAAATGGTAGAACAGAATGTGGCTTTTATTTTGTCCATATTTGGCAGAAATTCTGCAGCTAATTACAATGTGTACCAATAAAATGCATCTGCTAGGAAAAAAAATACATAAAAACAGGTGAAAATTCAGCTGAACTAAAGATATTTTAAATCTGAGTCTTCAGAAAAGTTTAAGTTCTGTAGTAGGAAAATAAGAAACTAAAGTATTCAGCACAGCTGAAACACATTTGTTTTTGCCAGTTTTCTTTGTACAAGAGTAATTTAGCCTCACTTCCTTCTCTAGTCTAGTCAAGAAGCTGAACTAGATTTTAAAAATGCCTTCCATTCCTATGTATGCACTTGAAATATTGGTTTCAGTGGCATATGGCCAATTCTAGGGTGTCCAGAGATTAAATTTCACATTAATTTTGATAAAAATGAGATTAATTTCAAAATTTTAAGTGATAAAATGCAACTTTAGCTCTAACATACCAGTACCTAAGTGGATGTTTCAAGTTAAAATAATAGCTGTTGCAACATTAAAATCTGTTTCTCCAACTTAAATTGGAACTAAATAGCATCTTTTTAAAGCATTAAATTAACAGCAAAACGTATCCAAGTACTTTACTAATGTTCTGCATACCCCAAATAACTACGTATACAAGTTTTAGCACTATAGTTCTTTCCATGGAAATCCTTCTTCTTCAGTCCTAGCATCAGTGTAATAAAAACCGCACCCTCTTTATTTCTGCACTTAAGGAAAAACCATTCTTCAAACTCCTTTACCCCTGAGGAATGAAAGCTTTTGGTGACTCCACTTATAACAGGTCAAAAAATAGCTCCACATAACAAGCAAACAAAAATCCCCACCAGAATAAAGACTATCATGAAAACAAGCATTAAAAATAGAATAGTTCAAAGGAAGTAATTTTTCCCTAAAGATAACCAAGTTACAGAGTTAAGGCCCAAGCAGAAGCATTGGAAGTTTAATTAACACAGTAAACTCTCAAAAGCAACATAATATTCTTCTCTCAAACTTAATCTTTGAATCAATGCTTAGGACTGTTGAACAGCTGTTCTCTGCAGCTGCTCACTTAGCACCCATTCTCAAGTATGGGCTGTGGTTTTATATGCTTTATTTGAGATCGCAGGCAACTTTTAGATTTTTATTTCCACAGGCACTTTATTCATAAAAAACACACTCCTTGTCAAAAGCACATTGAAAATATTTGAAAGTTCTGAGTTACACTAGTGCACTGAAACACAGTTGCTGTAACACAGCAACTAAAGCTAAAAAAATCGACTTTTCGTCAAGTGCATGTCACATGCTTGCAAAGGTGTTGTTTTTGCAGGACATTGAAGCATGCAGCCATTTGCCTCTTAATATTTTCATAAATATTGCACTTTTTTGTAAATTAAAAAAATGCAGTCATTTTCTCTGAAGCATCTAGTAATTAAGATAGGAGGGTTATATTTCAATGTGGCTTAGGACTACGATGGGTAACCATTCAATCTTTGGTGCACTGAGAGAAACAGGAAGACAATCCAGACTATTGTTACTGGAGTATCCACCTTCACACAAACAAAAACCCCAACTAGTCCTGGTTTTATCCTAGATGATGGGCTTGTTTTGTTTCTGCTTTAAGTTACACCAAACATGGAATATTCCTTCCACTGACACAGAAGTTCCATCAAATAGATCTTAGAGAAGCCCTTTTACTTCTTGAAATACTAGGTGGAAGTGATTTAAGAGAATTTATTCTAGTAAATGAAGAATAGCAACTTAGGGTACAACCATTTCAGAGCACAGGCGTGTGCTGCAGTGGCACCAGTGCACATGGACATAGCACCCACTCTTGCACATTCATGTGTCTGGCTGAATTAGGAGCAGTATGCTCATTTAAGAGCTGACCATAGCAGGACTGCCATACCTGCCACAGGCAGACATTTTCACAACAGCAAGCTCATGAGTAAGGGGCCTTTTACAAAAACTAAAGTCTCAGTATTCTCTGGGGATGGAAAGTGTAGGCACTGCTGCCCAAAAATGCCTCTTTGAAAGATCTGGAAGTGTGATGTCCACTACATACAATAAAATCACAACCAAAAGCAAGGGGGAAAGCAATGATAGCTTCTGCAAGAGAAGGCACAAGATAATTTTTCACTTTAAGAAAAAGTTGCTTGTGAAGCTTTCAAACAAAGTTGGAAAATTACTTTGCCATTTCACAATCTAAAAAATCTAGTTTAAAGTTCTTTCACATGTTTTTATAATCTCCTACTGTGAACTGTCTTGGCAATTAAGTTGTTTCACTTCTGTTCTTTAGATAGTTACATGGTCATGTCCATCACAAGTTGTTTGGGTTTTTAAGTTTCAGCAAAAAGTACATCTACACTGTATAATCAGTGTCTTTCTAATACACCTTTGTCCACTTTACATCCTCTCCCTCTGTCTTCCAGGCTTCAGCAGTGATGATGAAGCCAGAGAGTTATTTTCTTTGAACTACAAGCCTGGCATTTAATCCTACCTAGTACAATTCTTACATTTTAGACTGAGTTCCCAAAGATCAGCTATCCTAAAATGTATGAAAATTTAGAAATGGACATGTAGTTTAGAATAATATACATTCCTAATGTTTTCCTGCATTAAAATACTATTTTTTGCAGTTTTTATACAAAAAAATTAGGAAAATGTATCTATATAAAAAGCATTTGGAACAGGCTTAAAATGTAGAGAAATTTTGTTTTATTGAGATGGTGTCAGAACAACTTTCCTTAGTGCTCACATATAATAAGAGAAGGCCAGCTCTTTATAATATTTGAAATTATTAGCACCATAAATGGATATAAGCGTTTTTATTTTTAAAGATGTAGGTGGTTATGTAAGTAATCCAGCTGTATTCATTAGTACGCAGGCTGGCCATAAAAAATTTCAACTTACATGTGCCCAGTAAACCACATAGGACAATTTCTTTAACATGTTTTTACCAAGTTCACAGTTGACAGTAAAGTGTTCATGACAGACGCACCTTTGGAGAGAAAAGCTACAAGATGCTCCCATTATTGCTTCTTCTAAAGTACAGCTAGTGCAATAGTTGGTTTTGGTTTGGGTTTTTTTAACACAGTGAATAGATTGCAGCACAAATCACAACTCTAGCTCTAGCACCTCTTGCATATATACAGCAAACCATAACACTCAGTTACCTAACAAAGTATCAGCTATAAAGTGTCATCCTGAAAGTTTTAACACTTAAAAGCCAACTCTTGCTAATTGTGAAGAATTTATATGAAAAAAACACCCAGTTTGCAAAGATCAGTAGAAACTACAGCACCAAAGGTTTCTCAATTTGTTACTGTAGTAGTCTGCTGCATGGCGTTTGCAGAACTAAAGTAACAGAACACCACCATCTTACCAGCTTCTTATCACACATGCATTACAGCATTCTTACACTACCATGTAGGGTTCCTCAGCAGTCAACCTCTTTTCTTGCCTAGTTTTTCCACAGTTGGATAAACAGCTCAAATTCACATACAGAGCTATGGATACATAAAAGTCCTGCAAGAAAAGCTGTCAGTTGACAAGGATGAAACATGTTACAGCCAAAGTGAGGTCCTGCACCTTAGGGAAGTCTTGAGAGTTTTCAAAGTCACATGGAAAGCATGAGAACCACAGCCATAAAACCATTATTTCCGCTTTTACTTTCAGGTTCCTTGGTATAAACCTGACCTCAAAAGCTAGCAGAACCTTTTTTACATCTCACACATGCTCTTCTGAATCACAAAAATAAACACAAACAAACATGCTTAACGTTTAAGAAGCAAGAATTGGTTCCTGAGAGAAAAAAAGTACATCCTAGCATGTCAGGTTTTGAAACCTGAAATTATTTTCAAGTACTAATTGTGCAAAGATGTGTCTGACAAGAATGCATTTTGGCTTTAGTGTTAATTACAAGGCACTCTCAAATGTAAATCCTACTCTTCTGTATTGAGTCACTTAAAAAAAATAATTAGTAGAAGCAGATGTAGTTAGACAGGAGGCTAAAGCAGCACAGGCTTCAGCATAAGCAGCATTCTGAGTGGTAACAAACTGAAAAAAGTGGAATGCAAACCCAGTTTTTACATAAGTAACAAAGCACTGCTAAGTAACTCAAAATGTAAGAGGGGTTGGAGTTCTGTAATATTGTTTAAGGTTCATGCACAAACACTTCAATGGTAGAGGTAAAAGTAATCAGGGAGATCAATTTCCTCTTGATATTCTCAGCACACCTGCCATCTTTAATGAAAATAATTTAGAAAGCAAACAGTTCCACTCATCTTAAATGTGACTCACACACCTGTAGTAACACCCAATTGTATGTTCAGTTGAATTGGAATACAGCTCTCTGATGACTGGTTTTACAGAGATTTGCCTTTTCAGGCCCATTTATAGTTTTGATTTGTAAGTGCCCTTCACTTCTTAGTACTGCACTGTCAGTCTGAAAGCAGCTTAAAAGGACAGGCAAAGATAGCTCACAGCCATCTGTATTGTACATGTACAACCTGGTTTGTCTTCCTACGGAAGCCATTGTGTACTGAATCCAATGTTATTTATGCCAGAGAATCCCCTTTCCACACCCATGTGTCTACATGGTGCCTGGCCCAAACTGCTTAAGATGCTCTTATTTCAGACTCATTTCTGATCACTTTTTCTCTTATTTAAAAAATTAAATACACCCCAGAAAGTAATCTTCAAGCATATTTCAGCAAAGACACTTCGTGAAAATTGATCTCAGTTGGCATAAAGGAGATTATTCTGTGTAATTCTTTGCAGTGTCACAAATGCTAACCTCCTAAAGACCATATTATGCTGTGAGAAAATGCAAGAGCTGACATTATTACTATTTAGGCACAGCTTGAAAAAGGAGTATTTCTCCTAGAAGAAACCCATGCACAGACACCTTGAAACATCTTAGGTACTGCATCCAAGCGATCTGCAATTTTTCCACTGACATTTACCAGAACTAAAACCAGTTATGCTCAACCATACAGACAGCAAGTAAAGGACACACTCACTCCTCATCCAGTTAAAGGATTGGGGTCAACCACTACAGAATCATTTGAAAAAGTGAAAACACTAACTATACAGCATCTTTTTTCAACAGTAATACAGGTAAGTCTGCATGGAACATGCAGGCAACATAATTTCAATTCCAAAAAGTCACACACTGCTCTTCTCCCAGAAAGAAGTGGTTTGCCCTCTCTTCCTAGGACTGAAAACTAGTTTGCATCTTAAAGGTTAGTACACAGCTAAGAGGTACAGAAAATAAACATCTAGCCATTTGCTCAACTCCAAGTCCTTTGCAATTAAAATTTTTTTACTGAAAACAAGTCAAACCTTTGTGGGCTTTTAATAACTGATTTACAGTAGAAAGAGGGAATCTTAAACACCAGTATTTCATATACACATGAAAGACTGCACAGTATTGTTACTTCATCTTTAAACATCATACAGGTATTGAGAGTTTAGTTAGGAAAGATGAGTTCGGAACTGTTTCCCTGCAGTACATGAGCTACCTCTATCTAGCCTGACATTGTTATGTCCTGATTTCTAGGTTAATAACATTTAATCATATGGTTAAATCCATGGTAACTGAAGTCAACTAGGAAAAAAGCTTCCATTTGCTTTTAGCATCGCAGCATTTTGTTCTTGTTTTAGAAACTATTAGTGACAGCTTGTAGGAACAACTTATAAGAAAAACTGCTAATAATATTTAAGTACTTTAATCTCCAAGCACCTCTGAGTTGGGTTTTGTTTTTATATTTTAACTTATGGATGAGAGCCAGCACAGAATACACAGCTGTACCATAGAATAATGTGTTTAATACTGCTGCTTCCTTATAGGTTTGGGTTTGTTGTTTTCTTTTTTTAATAACCGTTACACAACTTAAATCTATGCTTCTGAGAAGTTAGGTGTAGTTTTAGCTCAATTTCATGCAAGAAGCAATATATGACTACCATCTATTTCAGTGTTTTCATCTTCCTTCCTTTTCCTTATAAATACTACAAATGCCTTTGTCTCTATTCTGTTTCACAGCACTTCCTTCTAGATTCCAAGCAGCAACATAAAGTGGCACATGAAGGCTTACTTATAAGCAAAGCTACTCTGATGGTCTGCTAGGGTATTTTTCTCATGTGCACTTCAGCAGCAACACTCATTTGAATGATACCTAATACAAGTATTTACTTTTAAGATACCTATGCTTAATAACTGAATTTAAGACATTAATTTTACAATGTCTGGAATAGAATACTTCTATACAGAACTGTTCAATCTTTTAGCATTATTCTAATTTTGTGTGCCTACATAAGAGTCCTAGATAAGTTCAAAACATGTATATTGTAAAAATATCAAGATGACAATGGAGCTTTAAAACTATTAGATCTGCCAGTAAGGCAAAATGGTTCCAGTCCATCTGGCAACTTGGACCCATTTCCAAAATTACCCCATCAATCTTTAAGATTCAAGGTTTATGCATTTAAAAAAACACCACAAAAAACTCCCAAAAATCCTACTAACAAAGGAAAAAAAATCCCCACAAACAAAAAAAAAAGAGCTATATGAAAGTTCATTTAAAGTTAATGGAAAGACCACCTTCCACTGAAGTTAATAGATCTGTCTCTAGAACAGTAAATCCCATCCAACAACATGAGAAAAAGAATTTGTGTTAGTACCAAGCAACTTAGGATAAACTGTCTAGCCAGATACTACTGATAGGAGAAAGCCAGAGATTGAACCAATTCTGATTTAAGACCCTAGTAAGTGGATTTGCAATAATCCAATTGGGAGAATGTTCTCATCTCTTTTAAGACTTCCCAGTTCTGTCTCTGTTGCTGAGCTTTATTTCTCTATTACATGAATATAGTGTATTTTAACAAGCTTTGTCTTAGTTTCCTTCTCTCCCGAATGCTTTTTTAAGGAGGGCAGCAAATCCAGTACTAGGATTCATTGCAATGTTTAGCACAGCTATTTTTGTTGTTACACCACCTGTGGCGATCTTCCCAAGAAAACAGTAGTGAAGGATAACAAACAGTACCATTTATGTCCACATGGGAGTGCTAAGCACGTACCGAAAAAGGTGTCCATTTACAGTGCTTTCGAGTAGACATTAACAACTTCTTGCATATAGAAGTAAGCATCTGTAGCATGACCACTTAGCAGCACATTTTTTTAAATGCTCAAGTTAACATTTTAAATCCAGATTTAAATTTATGTTTGTTTGGCATTTTAAGAAAGTCCATCAGTATTCATACTGATAGGTCAGGTGTACAAATGTAGTGGGTTTTTTTTTATTAAGTGCCTGTAAAGTTCAACATGTAAATGCTCTTTAGTCAAGAGGAGCATGTTATAATCACAGTAAAGGGACGTGATATCTCTGAGAAATATTATTGTAACTAGCAAAAAATTATTAGTGACACACTAGAAAGTACTGGGCATATACAGACAAAATAATATACTGACCAGTTGATTGTAGGACTAACAAAGTCCAAGTTTGTCCTTCTAACCTATTGCAATGTCTTGCTGCTCAGGATGAAACTATACTTTAAGCTTCAGGGTATTTGTATTCAATGATCACTAAGATGTTAAAATTAGTAATTCTTATGTAGCAGTTGTAGTTTGTATTGGATAAACTACTATAGCAGTAAGAACTAGAGTATACCACTACTTACCCCATTTTATCACCTTGCATATAGGTCTAAAGAGTCGTCAAATACAGCTATACCATCCAAGTTGCAAAAGCAATCAAAAGCTATTGAGAGGGCAGACAACTGGCGCTTTATGCTAATTAAACACACACACACACACTCCTTTGTGAGTTTTCATACAATGGATAAATATTAAGCACTTAAGGGAGGACTGAGCCAGAACAGGAACTAAGTATTTTGAGCTAGAGTTGCTATCTAAACTTTCCTTTTGTGTTACAATACAAGTCTCTATCAAATTCAGCAGTGGAATGAAAGCTCACACAGCCCAACAAAAGCAAAGTCTTTACTTGGTTCTATTTCATCACTTCCACTTTTTTTTTCTTCAGAAAAGGAATAAGAGTAAAAAAAAACCCCAAACATCTCCTCCTGCATGAAGAAAGCCTGCTTTGCAGTTCTATTACAGAAATCCCACCAAGGCATGGTGGTGGTTATGCAGACAATTAGATACGTAGACTATCAAAGTGTTTATTTTTCAGCCACCAGATGAAAACCACTGCTTAAGCTCCTTAGATAGTGCTTTTCATCATGCTATTTTCAAGGCACAGTGACCACTAACAAAATCCATTCATAACTCCTAAAAGATAGCATTACTACAAGTGGATTAACTTGACTGTATTTAAGGTATCACAAAGCTTAGATTTTAGCTTAAATTATGATCTGTGAAGTAGTACTGATATAACATGTAACTTGGGAGATCTATTGACTAGTATTGAATAGAATCATTTATATGATAGAGAACAAGGATTCAAAAGTATTTTGATACTGGCTTTTTAGCCATTCAAAGTCTGCTAGAAGCAAGCAAATAAAAGCACAGATATGCCCATACACACACAACTTCAGGGGTACATTGTCAGAGTCTACTAAGCTCATTTTAAATAACAAAACCAAACAACAGCAGAATTTATCTTTCTTAACTAGGTTTTTTTGAAGAATGTATTGAAAGGAACACTTTTTATTGTATTATTTTGATAATGCACATCAAAAATAACCTCATATACAACTCAGATCCCCATAACTAAGTATGATTATATTTGAATACTCTATTTAATTTTATAACTTTAACTCTACTTTTTTTTTAAAAAAAGTCATCATTTAAATTGTATTCACACTTTACCCTCAGTTCAAGACATTCTTAAAATATGCAGCATTTCATTTATACTAGTATTACCTCAACACTTAAAGCAGTTCTATCTTTTCATTAGGTTTTAGCGAAGATCTGAAAAAAATATTGAGTTAACTGCAGAAATAAATACGGAATATAAATGGCTAAACATGGTGTGCTAATTTTCTACTCTGCTTCCATAACAATACGAAACAACATAAACCAACAAGAAACAGGTAGCTGTTAATCTGTAGTTTTGTCACATGTTCACCCCATGGTAATTCCCCCATTCTCAGCCAACTTGTTTAAATAGCCATTTTAGCTGGACTGAAACCCTGAGGTAAACATTTGAGTTCTATGACAGTGTCATTTAGTACTAAATTATTTTAGGTTGTAATTGAAGAAATGCTGCTGTTGTAGATATTTCACCTCAGCACTTTTTTGTCTGTTTTTTTTTTTTTAAATAAGTCACAAACATGTGTCAAGAGGTAAAAGACAAAAAGAAATTCCATGGAGAACTATGGCTCCCAAGCAAACCTGCTACATAGTTTCAGCAAGAGATTGCTACTAAAATTAAAACATTTTAAATGCAGTCCCATTTTGGACCTAGCCTTGCATTCCTCACACAGGGAGAGCTTTACAATTTTTGCCTGCATCAAGAACTCTATGCTCACTCTTCTCACTAAATTTTGTTTTAAGGTGTGTGCTTTTGTGTATATATGCATCTATATACACTCACAGGCACTGTATAGCTATAATACACAAGGCCAGCTGCAATTCAAGGTTTAAATGTTGAAACTGTGTCCCTTATTAAAAGTAAAACTTTAGGCTCCTTGAGCTCTGATGTTAGTAGCTATTTCTAATTTGCAAATTCATCAGGTAGCACAACTGTTTAAATATAAAATTACTAATAAAAATGTAAAAATTGGTATATAGTACAATACATGGAAGTTAATGGTGGTAAGTAGTATTTTATGGTCATAAGATATTCATACCCACAGCATATAAAAGTCAGACTTGCTTCCAGCTGTATCAGTCACACGAAGGCCTTACCTTCATTAGCAAGAATAATGCAACAAACCACTTCCCACAATCGTGTTTTTTTTTATACACCTCAATATGCAAATATCGTGCCTTTACATTTTAGAATGTTTTTGCCCTTACGCACTCCAGAACTCTGAGGATGAGACTTTTGGGTGCTTCTGTGGATGAGTGATAGTAATGGAAGTGTTACTGTGGTCTTTGGCACCTCTATCTCATTAATAAAGCAAAGTCCTGCTCCAATTTTTCTTTAATAAAAAAATCCCATCAGTGGTGCATTTGGTTAGCACTGAAGAGTAGAACAGGTCTATACAGCCTGATGAGAGGAAAACATCTGAAATGCAATACATGTTTACAATTGTCTTTCCATCAATTGCACAGAAGTTTGGTCCACTTCTTCAGTTACAGTCTTCTCAAAAACTTTGGTTACAGCATTAATATTTTGGTAAAAAAAAAATCAAAAATCAAAAAGCCAGAGTAGATGCTTTCCTTCTTTTCTTCAGGTAGATTTTTCATTGTCCTCTCCAGTCTTCTGAACACGTGAATACTTTTTGCATGAAGATTTGAAGCAGCTGGGGGGCCAAGATATTGGCCAAGAAAAACTGCAAGGAACAGAGCCTTGCACATTCTTCTCAAAGAAATAAAATATTGGATACCACCATGCTCGAGAGAGAAAATTCGTCTGTGAAGACACCTTTAAAGTCTGTATTGGCACAAGCATGTAAAGAGGAAAAGGCAACTGTCAGTTTAAAGGCTTATAATCAGTTACATTGAGTCAAGACAACAGTAAAAATGCAATGTATTTGCATGCATTTCTGCAAAGACTGAGTATTTAGCCTAGAAAACACAGAACTGAGATAGACACTGTCAACCAAATGCATACTACAAACTGAGCATCTTTACTACAAAGGGATGCTTTGCTGCTGCGCAAAATGTGGGGCAACAAAGCACTCAAGCCCTTTTCAAGTGCTTTCAGGCATGTCTTGTTTCCATTGATGAGCAGTAGTTGAGAATTACATTAAATGGGCTTCAGAGCTATGTTTTTACTTGAAAGTGTTATTGAAACAACAACAGCAGCAACTTTCTGTACAGTGTACCTTTAATGACATTTATAAAAGAATTGTCACTAGAATTATAGGATTGTCTGGGTAATTTCAGTTGGCCAGAAGTTTTACTACTCAACTACTTATAAATAAGCTGAGACAAAGAAGGGCTATTCTATACATCAACTACAGCATTAAAACCTCAAAAACTCAGAAAATTTTTTTAAGACTAATTATTTACCTAAATAACAATGAAATTCCTTGGCCATTCTGTTTAAACTTGTGTTTAAAATATGGAACATCTATTTTTATTCTGAAATTAAGAACTAACTTTAACGTTTAGGCCATTTTAAGAAATACAGGCTATACATTGATTGTGAAGGTATTTGCCACTCACCTTTTCATTAGCCATTGAGTGGTACCACCAGAAGAGCCGTGTGGTGATATAGTAGGCAATGATGACATCTACAGTATAGTGTTCATGAGCAACCAGGATACAAATGATGCCAGCAGCACTCATCAGCCAGCAGATTAAGTGATACCACCAGAAATGACGTGGTGAATCTGTGAGACAGGGAGGTGACAGGGAAAAAACACAGCAAAAAGCCATCTGTTATTCTAACAATCCACAAAAGGAAGGGGAAAAGATAAAATTAATTAAAGGCGACTGAATTTGAAAACATATATCACACTGGTACAGACTCCCTGCTTTGATTGGTATGAATCTACATGGTGAATTACGTAAACTTACTGAGGTGCTCTTACTTCTTAAAGTGAGCACAAGACAGGTTAGTTACACAACACCCACTCATTTTCAAGTCAAATTAAGTTTTCCCGTTAAATCACTTCTAGGATTTGGGGTGCAGAGGAAGAGACAAAATTGAGGTAAAACATACACTTGGGTTATTTAACTTGGGTGTATTTAATCTTTTCTTTTCACTGTTGATATTCAAGTAAACTCAAATCTCTAGAATTGATACAACTTGAGCAGAAATCACAAAATAAACAGAAAAGGACACTCATTTTAATTCTAAAGTTTTAATTAATTTGCATGAAGCCTCAGTTCTGTGAAACAAAGGACAGTATATGAATTTGCAGGATTTACAAATGGGAGCAAAACTATTTAAAATGCATTTCAGCCACTTCAGTGGAAAAGTTCTCCTGAACTTCTTTCCCCATTGAAAAAATGCCCTCAGTGTCACAATGACCATTCATAACTTCTGACAGGCTAACTGGTTTCATTTCACTCACAGCAGGAGGTTTTGGCACCTCTTGCATTGTGGGGCAATGGTCAGCCTTTACTTTCACACAATATCAGCATAAAAGTTACTGATCTCAACAAGCCGACCCAACAGGTTCTCAGAGGCCTGTGCAAAATAATAACTATAGGGCCACTTTTTTGTGTAAATATCAAGACAATAAATTCTTTTAACTCCCCCCATAACACTACAGACAGATCTTAAAAAAAAAAAAATCAGTAGGTGGAGATAAGAAGCCAAGCAATCTCAAGAAGTTGATAAAAACAGCATTGAGCAAGACAAAGGTTGAAAATACTAGAAGTACAAATAACTATTCTGGTGAAGAATGTGGTACAGAGAATAAGTGAAAAAATGGCAGAGTATGAAAGGAAGAGAAGAGCAGAGCAAACACTGAACTAAGCCAAACAAAAACCTCAGAATGTATCTTATACATGTTACCAAAAGAGCAAAGAAGACCACCATAAGCAGCCTCTAATTCAGAGCAATTATAGGGCTTATACCCTGGTTCAGACAACATTTTGATCATTATATGGAAGGTAAAAAAAGGAAAACTATGCATTTCTAACTTACAGAGCTTGATCTAAGGGAAAGATATGCCTAAAATTAGGCAGCAAAGACCTTATTACAAAAATTTGTGTCATAATATTGCTCCAATCCCATATAGCATAAAGAGAAACTAGCCCAGAAAATATTGGGTTGTCTTCATCTTTCCTGGTACAACTGAATACACGAATAGCATTAAAATACAACATAACAGGCAAAACAAGGCAAACAATAACTCTTATTAGACTATTTTCCTAATATTGCTCTGATATTTGTGGTGAGTTATAAATGCCATTCCCACACCAATATTCACATCACAGGAAAGACCTAGGTCTAAGAATCATCAGACTAATCAGCATCCTAAATCACTATTCAAAGAAGAACATCTCAAATCTGCAATTTGGAGTCTATCACATTCAAGAGGCCCTTTTTTATTATGTTTTTTGTTTAAGGCAGAATGCAGCACTGCAGCACCTTGTTCCCTCAACATTTTAATAAAAGGAAGGCATCAAATTAATGCTGGTTAGTCTTTTTTTTACTTCAGTGAGAACTACATATTCCTATGAGCCAAGCTAGCATTTGCATAGTTTGGGATACAACAACAGGAGGGAAGATTCCAACACCAAACACATGAACCAAGAAGGGAACTCCCCACTACACATTCATGAGTGGCCAAGTTCCCAGGAGAGAGCTCTTCTTACCACATATTAGATTTAGAAGTCAATGCTAATTCTAACACTTCAATAAGATGCGCTGGGTACAGCATATAAGATTTTTCCTCCCATGCCCCAGAGCAATATAAAGCAAAGTGGGAAACCATAACTGCATGTTCTGCATGCTTGCCAAACTCTTATCAACTACAAGAAGCATTAAGTAGGAGACGAGCACAAGACATCCAAAAAGCATGAATTAACTTTTCATTGCTTGCAGTAACTAATATATAGCACACCTGAGAAACCTAACTTTGCTTCTGGATGCAGTAAAGTGTGCAATGATGCTGTGGTCAAGCTACAAAATTCCCTACAACCCCCTGCAGCTAACCTGCACAGAGCTAGTGTGCATAATTACTACAGCACGTTTTATACAAATTTTAAATAACCTGTCAGCAAATGATGAAAAACTATCTTGTTTTAATCAAGCAATAAACACTTACATAAAGATAGAGCTGACATGTTTAGCCACATTTAGCTCTTCATTAAAGCCCACAACACTTTTAGTCAGCCTTACCACAATCCCTAGGACGGTGATGGAACAGCTCATCCTTGAGGCCATCATTAAGCATGTGGAAGACAAGAAGGTGATCAACAGTAGTTAGCATGGATTCACCATAGGGAAGTCATGCTTAACCAGTTTGATTACCTTGAAAATGTGGACAACTGGCTGGATAGGTAATGGGAGATAACTGTCAATGGGAACTTCAAGCAAGACTTCTGACACTGTCTCCCATGATATCCTCACAGGCAAGGCTGGACAATTAGTGAGGCCAGACTGAGAACTGTCTGAACGGCAGGGCTTAGAGGGTTTTGAATCATTGGCACAGTCTAGGTTCAACCCAAAGGTTCATACTGGGCCCAGTATTGTTTAAATTACTCATCAACAACTTAGATGAAGGGATAGAGTTCATCGTCAGCAAGTCTGCTGCAAATACAAAGTTTAGAGGAGCGGTGCTTCTGCCCTTCAGATCTCACACATTGAAGGAATGGGCAGAGCAGAACCTTTTGAAACTCAGCAAGGGCAAGTTCAGGGTCCTATACTTGGGAAGGAAGAACCTGGTGCACCAATACAGGGTGGGGCCCAACCTGCTGGAAAGCAGTTCTGCTAAAGAGTACCTGGGGGTTCTGGTGGCCAAGCTGTCCATGAGCAGTGCCCTCACGGCCAAGAAGGGCAGAGTAGCCTGGGGTGTATTGGCAAGACCACTGTCAGCAGGTGGACAGAGATAGTCCTGACCCTCTACTCAGCCTGGTGAAGCAGGTCCACTGGAGGGCTAGGAGAACAATTAGGAAACTGGAACATCTCCCTTATGAGGAATGACAGAGGAAAATATGCCTGCTTAGACTAGAGAAGTGTGAGAGGAAACTTCAATGTGTCTAAACATTGAATGGAAGAAGTCAAGAGGACAGAACCAGACCCTTCTTACTGGTGCCAAGCAATAGGACTAGAGGCATCATGCAGGAAATGATGCACAGGAAGTTCTACCTAAATGTGGTAAGAACTTGTTCAGGTGGTCATGCACTGGAACAGACTGTCCAGAGAGGCTGTTAAGTCTCCCTCACTGGAAAGGTTCAAGAACTGTCTGGACATAACCCTATGCAATGTACTCTACAGAACTCTGCCTGAGCAGAAAGGTTGGGCTAGATAATCTACAATGGTCCCTTCCAGCCTCAACCATTTTGACTTTACTACAGCCACAGTTCCATTTCCACTCAATTTGTGTTTCAAGCCCATATAAATACAGTCTGCATACAACTGACAGTACTAGGGCAGTAGTTTTACACATACTTTTGTCATTTGTTTTCCCAGTGCAACAAATATGAACAAGAAAGTGCATTGAAATACAATCACTTACACTCTTTGATGAACAGATAGACCAGCGTTAATACTACAGTGTGTCCACTAAACAGGAAGTCTCCACACAGGATGTGTGATCCAGTTATGGATAGACCACCACCAGAAATCAGTCGCAGGATTCTCTGAATCTTTGCCTGAGCATCTCCGTTCAACTAAAACACCAGAAGTATAAAATAAATTAAGATACACTGTGACATTTCTTGCCCAAACACACATAGAGTCAGGGAGACAGATAAAAGGACAAATTATTTTCATTTTCTTCAGTTTCTTTCACATATTCTTAAACAAATAAGCATGCATTTCAAAGTTGACAGGTGATAAAGATCAGTTTGGTAACACTAGCATTCTATCTATGCTTTCCTAGGCTGTTTTAAAATATGCATTGGATGAGAATGAGATGCAGAATATACTGAAAAGGTAAACCTTAAAAATTTGTAAGGTCAGATATCTCATGACAGCAATTGACAGAATGAATGAAATCCATTAAAAACTGGTACAACCTTGCATACCAATTCTTATTCCGTTCAGAGCTGACCAGTGTTTCTACTGAGTAAAAAGTCCAAACTCATTTCATTTTAGATTTAGTTACAAATTCAGTCAGGACTTAACTCCTTTTGGGAGGATGTACATTTCAAAGTATGTATTAGGACCTGCTTTTGACTTCTCATAGATACTAGGCAGTTTTATCAAGCTGTGTTAAATTAACTCTAGGAAAAAAAAAACCAAGAAAAATGGATAACTTTTTCATAATCAGAAAAATATTCATATATGACAAAAAAGTCCAAAAGAATTATCAAGCATTTTTCCAGAGTTCAAGTAACTAATCCTGGTTTCATGCTAGCAGAATGCACTTTCAGCAGACATTTGCATCTTCCTTTGATTACCTCTTCGCACTCCTCAATACACAGTATACTACACAGTCATTCCCCAAGCATTTTCAGACACTGATTCATAAGAAAGTAATTTAATCCACTATATCCCTAAGTTATCTCAATGTAGAAGACAATGACCATGATGTTGTAACTCAAGACTGGAAATCCTATTATCCAAGAGGTGACAAATTTATCCCCCCACTAAACTGGTAATAGTTTTTTTCAGTACAGCCAACACAATAGTTTGTACCAAGGAATTTTAAGTCTACAACTTTTTATTAGTAACCTAAAGTGGGAGTAGCAACTCCCTTATGCCACCACTTAACTCCAATGTTATTAAATTTAAAAAATATATTTTGTAAAACTATTAGCACATCCATGTTTCTATATTTACGCAGTTGAACTTAAGTCACATTCCTATATATTTTGTAGGTTGGAAGTGGAGACAGGAAGTTGACTCCAGGTATTGTAATAGCTCTTGACCAAATAGTGTGAGAAACTAGGCAAAGCACATAACAGTGGGGGTTTTCAAAGGGATACTGCAACACAAGATCGCACACCAGCGCATGAATTACAGTATTCACCTTGGGTATCCTACCATATAAGAAGAAACATTGCTACAGTATTAAGAGTGATTAGCTTTAGCCTCAGAAACAAGTTGACTTAGCAGCATTTATTTCAACCAAAGATGTTCTGAAAAGGAACACTCAACTGCATCAACAACTTGAGGATCTGTTATCACACAAGTTTTGGTTTATCACTACCTATGTTTCTGAAGACATCAACTGAAAGTAACTTGTGTTATTTAGTAATATCTGAAACATTATCTTCTATTTATTCTAAGGAGCCATCAGGACTAATGCAGAGACTAAGGCAAGAAGCAAGAGACAAAGACTCTTACCTTTGGCGCACACTGAAAATGCATTCCAGGCACAGGTAAGGTGGTAACATACATGGTAATACAGCGATACAGATACAAAGTTCCTATTATAAAAAAGAACCTGCGTCCCACTATTGATCTGAAAGCAAGGAAAGGAGGGAGAAACAGATTGAGTACAATGTTTACATGCAGGATATTCAACAGTTATGGAGCTCCAGCTTCATGAGATAGCTAACTCCTCAGAACAAAAGAGCAGCCTCACCCCAGCTCTGTTCACCATACACCTCTCTGAATGAAATACTAAAACATCCCTCTTCATCTTTTAGTCTCGTTAGCTCCTTACAGTGTAACTTACAGGCATTTTTTCCTCAACTCGGTGAGCTTTTCTTTTTAGTCCCATACCATAACCACATTCTCGACTTAAATATATATAGTTTAAGCAAACAAAGACACAAGAGAAAAGGTTCTATTTTGCTGTAGAGGACAGTGGGCTCTTCCTCAAATTTTGATAAGATTTTCTTATATCATCAAGATTTTCCCAGGTCAGTAAACACACTTTGAAAAGCCCAATCTTAGAATAAATTTGACTAGTGTATAAGTGTTAGAAATTCAGAGTTTAAAAATATTGTCCAATAATCAGAAAACCTGTATTTCCATATCTGGCATGGACTCTAGGACATTTTGTAAACAAGCCATCCCTTTGTATTTTCCTGCCAGCCCTATTCTACAAGATTGTTACAGATTTTACTGTACAATTTCTTCTACCTAAAATGAGCAATATAAACATAAAGCAGAGAAAAAACCCATATTGCTAACTTACTTGTATCTAAGAAACAACCACTGGAATATCCATAATCCAAGTAGTATCATTCCATTTATTTCTGATACAGAAAAAGCCCATTTTACACGATCAATGTAATCAAAAAATTTGTCAGGCAAGGGAGGGCTTAGCTCCTTTGGAGGTACTCTCTCATGGACCACAGTGATCATGACAGTTGTTAAAATCAAGTTGAAGAGAGCATAGACAAAGGCAATGCCTGTTTTCCACCATTCCAGAGGAAATTTGTTCCTAGATTCAGCAGGCATAGCAATCTGGATGTAATCGGGATATTTCTTTGTTGTTTTTCGCAAGCCATTAGACAAGCCCTTTGGTTTGCTAGTGCCATTTTTGTTCTCTTCACTGACTGAGAGTGTAGGTCGTGAGTAGCCATTAGAAGTCTCATTTGGCTGACCCTCCATATGCTCTTCAAGCTTTGCTGTCTCAATGGTATTCATTTCCAAGCTGTATGATCAAAGAGGCTTTATTAGTGACTAATTTCTGGGCTCTCTGAACTCTGTTATTCCTCAAAGTCCAATGTTCTTGTTCCTAGATGACTTCTGTAGAACTCTAACATGCATCCATTGTGCTTTCAAAGGAATTTGTGAAGACAAATCTTTCTTCTAGAGCTGAATTATCTGGAAAAAAACCCCAAAACAGATACTG
Source organism: Catharus ustulatus (assembly GCF_009819885.2). Taxonomy (NCBI): domain Eukaryota; kingdom Metazoa; phylum Chordata; class Aves; order Passeriformes; family Turdidae; genus Catharus; species Catharus ustulatus. Next base: position 24,588,668 of record NC_046225.1, on the reverse strand, counting down.
AGGACCTTCTTAACTAGTAATGCAACAGTGAACAAGATATTCTCTGAACAGGCATTTTAAAGTATTTAAATTCCATCCAAGCCTACTTTCAAACACAGTCAAAAGTCAACTTAGTGTGAAATAATTCAAGCCAACTCCTACTTGAGAAATCTCATATCAGTTTAAGAACAAGTACCAACTTAGGCTTGGGTATTTTTGGACAAGATCCACATCATGACATCATTTGCTTTATCAGTTATCAGACTTAAAGCTAATCCATATTTATAGCAGGATTGAATTTTACTGCTTAGAGATATTCCATGCAAAATATCCTGGTTTTGACCATAGGGTTGATACAGATATTAATATGGGTAGTCCATATAGATCAGACAAATCTTGTTAGTTCAGGTGGTAGGACAAAAAACAGAAGGGTACTACAAAATTTGATTTTGTAGGGCAAAAATTAATTTAGATTCATCTAGAAAATCTACTCAATAGATAGCTCCATTAAATTTCATTAGATCTAAATTAGTATTCCATCAAGACAAAAAAGCATTTATATAGCCACTGTAATACCCACTAAATGTCTGAAATCTCATAACTGAGAAATATGCCCCTGGATTCAATTCTTAGTTACGGTACCCTATACACAGGACAGATGATAAATGAATCTGTGTTTGTCCTTCAGCTACTTAAAAAAATCTATTTAGATCGTTTTCAAACAAGAACAAGTAGAAAGAGTCATTATTACTCAGTATTTCAGGCTGCATTTGCTAATTCATAAAAGTTTTGTAAGCTAAAAAACAGGTAAGTGTGTACGTTTCATAACAAGATTTTCTACAAGGAGAACAGAATGAAGTTCATCTCCAGCAAACAGACATCTCTCTAGTAAAAATAAAGGCCATTTCCCCATCTTTAAAATTCTGTGAAACTACTTACCATAGTTGCGATCTACCTATTTTTCTTACTCTGTTCAGCTCCTACGACAAAAATAGTATTACCATATACAAATTGCTCCCCATCTACCAGTAAATTGTGATTCTCTCTCATTTTAGTGTTTCCTGCAAGAAAAGTTCAGCACTGCTACACCCCCTTAAGTCTCTGTATGCCAACACAGGCTGCCAGTTTGCCATGCTTTGCATACAATTAAGCTATCATGATAGCAGCTAGAGCTACCAGTCTCCCTAACCATACACAGGACTTAAGAACATGCAACCCGCTGAGAGGACAATCTAAACCAAAAAGAGCCTGGAAAGGCAAGGGATTGTGTTTTGGTCCCTCCAGCCTGATCCCATCCAAACAGAAGACTAATGTGATCAGCACATAAATCCCACTGATTTTATGGGTACTACTCCAACCAGTGAAAAAGAGAAGAAGTAAAAGTTCAGATCCCAAATATGAGATTCACACAATTAATACTGAAATAGCTGAGAAGCATTTCTAAATTTATCCCCCAGCAGTGTTTCTGAAATCCACTGTCATTGGTTGACCTTCTCTACATTCCTGATCAACAAGTGTATGATAACTATCCACATACAACACAAACATCCAAGAAAACGTGGTGATTTTTTATGCTTTTTCTCCCTCTTACCAATGATACTGTGATCTCTGCATCTTTAAGAAAAGGGGATGTTTAACCCATCAACTAGGCAACAACTTCTCTGATGCTGCCTACAACTAAAAATAGCCTTTTAGAGCATCTGCAAAAGCAACAGCCTTACTCAAAAACTGTAACACAGAATAACACTTTAGCTTTCACAAGTCTTTCTTAACACAGTCTTCTATTCCTTCTGTCTACTAAAGCTAAGCATATGACAGAACACTTTAGTGACAGTAGAGAAAAAAATCTGAATCTAATTGCTTATGTTTTGGAATGCATGTACCTAACATTCATCTACTAAGTCAAGACCCCACTTCTCAGCATTATGTCACATATAGCAGCCACTGAGGTAGCAATCAGCACAACCTGGTAAATTTTACATTCTATGTAGTTGAAACATTATTAGAATTATGCATTTACTGAGAGTTAACTACCTTAGTTATTTCCTTCTCTTCTCCACAAATACCTAACCTAGTGTGCCTTAATGACATTCAAGTAAGCCTTACAGATCAAAGTGTCTGAAGTACAGATGAATAATAATCTAAGAACCTATAAAGTAGAGTGGTGTTCATCTTCTCATATTAACTTATTAAAGCAAAACAATTATAGCTATAGCTTGCAGGAGACACTTGTGTTCCTTCCTGGTACTTTCAAATGGCTTGTAAGGCATATTGATCTACCACTTCTGATGGTGCATCAAGATTATTTCAAGCAGAGTGCATACTGAGGCCAAAAGTTTGTTTACATTGATAATTAAAGGTGCTACATATCATCTGATGAGTGATCTGTAAGAAGGTAAGTGCTTCCCTTTATAGGAACGTTTTCAACCTCATTCTCCCATATTCTAAAAGAAATTAGCAATTCTATTGATGAAAAAGATAAAAGTTGCTCTTGAAGCTCTCAATCCCTTGCTGCCACTCTGACTGGCCAGAGAAGTGACAGATACAGAGCACCAACAGCCTAACCATCCTCTGCTACTGGCTGTAAAAGGAACTACCTAGAAGTACACAGGTTCTTCTTCCAAGTTCCTGTCTCCAATTCAAATATCCATTCACATACCTATAAGGAGTATGGTCCCTTTTAACTTCATGTTGTCCTCATGATCCTTTAGATAAAACATACATTTGATTTTTTTTTTGCCAAATCCAAAACAACTCCATATCAAAACCAGAAGATGCCCACAAACTGCCTAGTAGAAGGCCTTGGAATTCTTCAGCAACCAGGCAGCAACGCTTAGATCTGGCCATCTTGCCAATACCTAGGTCTGAAAACCATACCAAATTGCTCCAACACAGAGAGCAACTACTGGGAAGTCTCAAACTCACAAAAAAACAGCCAAGTAACCCAAAAGGATAAATAAAATTCCCATAAGGGATACCTCCAAGTTTTAGGAACAAGTTTTCTTTTTGGAACCACTTCTATACCTTATAAAAATAAATGTTACCTCATCAAGAAGTAGAGCTTCTTAACCAGCAGCTTGACAGCAGAAATCATAACTGCCTCAAGGAACAACATATTTCAAAGAAAATCTTAAGAATTAAAAGAGGAAGGGTCATAATATTTTATCCTGAGCTCCTACCTGCTCCCATGCAAACAGTTTCCTTAGTTTTCTGCATCCCTACTTGACTGTCATTTGAAAGAAAACAGCTGATAGGGGCACAGCTTTGAGACAAACATCAGAAAGCATGTCTGCATTTGGCTCTTTCTGCTAGAACTTAAGAATAACATGGAGTTTTATTTAGCGTGTTAGTCATCCCATTTTCACAGAAAGGTCATTTTCACATAAAGTTAGCTCCCAAGTGGTATTTCTCATCCAGTATTGGAGCTTCAACATTTCTCAAAATATTTTAATTTCTATAATTCATGAAGGGTTGAATAGTCACAATTTGCACAGTTTTCAAATAAGCGGTTCTTAACCTGCTCTTTCAATACTATTTGAACAAGAGCATCCAGAACAGGGAGACCAATCTATTCTGCCATTAAGAGAAGCTATACTTTCATATCCAAGATGGAAAAGATTTCTGACAGTACCATTTTGAAGCATCATTCACTTCTGGTAAGGCTAGCTCAAACTTTTGATACAGTCGCATTCTTGTATTTGGTAGCTGCAGAAAAAGGGTCTGTAAACAAAGTACAGCTTAAAGTAACATGAGAGAATACTTCAGTATATTTTATCTTTATCACAGTTACTGGGAAACAATTGTTAGCTAGCTTGTATTTTAGTCAGTTAAATTTTTAAGACTACCAATGGAACCAGAACTAAAAAAGAAGCCAGGTTACCACTGTTTTCTAGACAGCAAAGAATAAAAACTTGCTTTCAGGGGTTTCTCCTTAATTTTTATTTTTGAAAGCATTCCAGGTCTCAGCTAATTTTTATAGTATCCCTTCTTCCAGGATATATGGACATCTCACAGCATGCAGACTGCTGGAAGGAAGCAAAAAGAAACCCATCACCATCCAAAACCTCCAAAAGACAACTGCTGTGATGCTAAAGAACTGCAAGTAAAACAAAGCTGGATTTCAGAAGTACCATTCATTGTCATCACATTATCACTTGCAATAAATGTTAACTTTTTTATAAAAAGCATTAACTACTTATGTCTCAAAATTCTTTTCAGCAGTAGAAATAGAGCAGTTACTTCCTCTACCTTGACAGAGGGATTTTGCAAGTCCCTCATTTAGGATTACTAATGTACCAACAGAAGACATCTTTAAGGACTAAATCCCTACACTAAATACAGGAGTAAAGCTTCAAAGTTACAGATTATCCATTTGTACAAACCATTTCCCAGTCCTGTGGAATTCTTCTTCTTCATATCTCTTAATAGTAACAAGTATGAGAGGCTTCATTTTCCTAGTAATTCATTATCCAGTGTGCCTACAGCAGTGCTGGGTTTCCGAAACAGTATGTCCCAAAAATGAACAAAAAACCCCATTCATAGCATCACAGAATGGCTTGGGTTAAAAATGACCTTAAAGATCATCTAGTTCCAATCCTCCTGCCATGATCAGGGATGCCTTCCACTGGACCACGCCCTCAAAGTCCCATCCAACCTGTCCCCAGTAACTAAGCAAGCAGGGAAAAAAGGTCTCTTTAAGCTCTTTTATAATTTTAAACATTGCTGAGTAGGTTTGCCTTAACTGCATGAAGAAATCTTCAAACTCTTGAACTGTTTGGTTCCCAGATGCCAAAGAACTATATTTGGTAACTAAGAGTCTGATGTCCTTTAAAGGTGACACCATGACACGGCTAGATTTTCCTTATAATTATTACCCTTATCTTTCAAGGAACAAGATCACAACAGCTGTCAAGTATTTATCTTTTAGTGCCACTGTAACTCATTCCAGAAAAAAACCCACACCTATATGACAAAGTTGATTTTATTTGCAGGTTAACAATCTTTCCCAAAAGAAGTGTTTTGAGAATGGTCAGTCTCTGTAGAACCAGCAGAACAAACAGAATCATTCAGGTTAAAAGAAATCTCAGGAGGTATCTGGGCCTCTGGCCAGGATCAGCAATGACTCAGGGTTTCAATCCAGCCATACTTTTAAAGCCTACAAAGATGCACAACTGCCCCATGCAGCCTGTTTCACTGCATGGTTGCTCTCATAGCGAAAACTGGACTGCTATTTTTGTTACAGTGTTTTGTTTGTCGTTTATTGTTAAATCTACTGGTTTTGCATTACTTCTTATTAGAAGTTACAGCCTTTCTGTATCTCATCTTCCCACTGCTATGAAGAGCCTGGGGTCCTGATGTTCCTTATGGCATCCTTGCAGATATGAAGGGGCTGCAGTCGGGTACCTCTGACACTACTCTTCTTCAGGCCAAAGCAACCCTGGTTCCCCCAGCCTCATCTCCCAGGCCTATGCTCCAGGCTCCTGACCGCCCCGATGGGCTTGTTGCCAGTTCATGTTTTGCCTGGATCAAGGACCAAAAACCAGATATAGTATTCTAGACACAGTTAAGTAGTATTGAGCAGAGAGGAATAATCACTTCCCTACAAATAATGACTATGCTTCTATTAAATACAGCTCAGGACAGCGTTGGCTGCCTTCACTGTCAATGCACACTGCTAAATTCCTTTTCAACAGAGCCAGAATGTAGTATTAATGCTACTCCAATGTTAAAGTCTAAAGCCTCCCTCACAATTTCTTTATACCAGAAAAAAAAAAATTAAGTTCTCTTCCTGCTTAACCCATCCTCTCCAAAAAGAGACTGTTTCAGTATTTCAGATCTGCACAGAAAGGTCTGCTAACCTGAAGTGGTATTTAAGCTCTGAATCAGCTGCTTTTAAAGAAAGGCAAAAAAAGTTCTCTATCACTGCATATTTTGTAACACTGCAAAAAAAGTTTCATTCATAACCTTCTATTCATTAGAAAAGACTATTATAAACACGGTACAAAGTGTGGAAGTCACCGTACTCAGTCGCATCGGACACTGACAAAAATGAGTGCCAAAATAAGCCTCTGGATCAGGCTTTTATGTGCAGGCTGGCTTCTCATTGCTAACTCTTTTCATTCGGCTAGAGCTTCACAGACACTGCTGAAGAGCTACTATCCAAAGCAAGATTCTTCTCAAAGAGACAGCAAAGTCTAAAGATTTGTTAAGAGCCTAGCAGCACATCTGATACCTCAAATCTTTCCTAGCTGACACACAGACGTTGCATTGCAGACACTGGCTGGGAGGTAAGGGGGACCCAGCACAGGAGGCAGGAATGTTTTGGACTATTTTGTAAACTCCTCCACCTAGTTACTGAGGGTAAAGGTTTGTAATGGAAGTCAGACTCAGAGATTAGTCACCACTTTCAGTACAGAGCAGTGAGGAGTCACAGTGACTAATGTGTGCTTTAAAGTGACTGTGCTACAGCTTATCAGCCATCAGGCAGCTAGAAGAGGAAGTTACATACTCAGTAAATTTATCAGTGATATACCCTAAAAATATTTGAGTAATTATTAAGATGATAATGCCTGTCAAATTTTTCCCCTTTTACTTCCAAAATGTAGCTGTGTCAACTCAAAAATCACAGAATCACAAGGTTGGGAGAGACCTTCAAGATCATTGAGTCCAGCCCATGCCCTAACACCTCAACTAAACCATGGCACCAAGTGCTACATCCAGTCTTTTTTTAAACACAGTCAGGGATGGTGACTCCACTACCTCACCAGGCAGACCATTCCAGTACTTTATCACTCTTTCCATAAAAATCTTTTTCCTAATATCCAACCTATATTTCCCTTGACATAGCTCGAGATTGTGTCCCCTTGTTCTGTCAGCTGCTGCCTGGAGAAAGAGACTTGACCCCACCTGACTATAAACACCTCTCAGGAAGTTGTAGAGAGTGATAAGGTCACCTCTGAGTCTCCCTTTCTCCAGGCTAAACAACCCCAGCTCCCTCAGCTACTCCTCACAGGGTTTGTTCTAATTTGGGGGGCCCAGAACTGGACACAGCACTCAAGGTGCAGCCCCATCAGTACAGGGTGAAGTACAGGGGAAGAATGACCTCCCTGCTCCTGCTGGCCACACTATTCCTGATCCAGGCCAGGAGCCATTGGCCTTCTTGGTCACCTGGGCACACTGCTGGCTCATGTAGCCAGCTGCTGACCAGCACCCTCAGGTCCCTTTCTGCCTGGGCACTGTCCAGCCACACCATCCCCAGCCTATAACACTGCAGAGGGTTATTGAGGCCAAAATGCAGGATCAGCACTTGGACTTACTAAACTTCATCCCACCGGACTCTGCCCATCCTGTTCCAGGTCTCTCTGCAGAGCCCTCCTGCCTTCCAACAGATCAGCACACACTCCCAGCTAAGGGTCATCTGCAAAATTACTACTGAAAAGACTCAATACCCTCAATCATATAATCAGTAAAAATATTGAACAGAACTGGCCCTAGCACAGACCCCTGAGAGGCACCACTGGTGACTGATACCCAGCTGGATGCAGCACCATTCACCACCACTCTCTGGGCCCAGCCATCCAGACAGTTCTTAACTGTCCAAACAGTGGTCTGCCAGGAGTATGCTGTGGGAGCCAGTGTCAAAGGCCTTGCTGAAGTCCAAACAATACAACATCCATAGCCTTTCCCACATCCAAATAAGAGGTCACATTTATGAGAACATTCTAGCGCATTTTCTGCAACAAGAACTCTCCTCCTAAAAGCTTAAAGTGAGAGGACAGTAACTGCTTAAATCTGCAGAGCATTTTACAATATCAGCAGTAATACACATAAAAGTTGCACAACCCAGAGAAAAGCTATCTTAGCACTGAGGTGTATGCAGGGGTCCTACCTCATAATCCACATTTTTAAAAGGCCTGAAACAGACAATAGTCCTTGCAAAGCATAGGACTGTAATCCTCACCCCACATGAGTTCTTAGGCCAAGGCATATTTAAAACTAATTAGTATCATACTATAAGCTGGTTTCATATATCCCTCAGTTCATGTGGCACAATACAAATTGTGACTCTGTACATAGCAGCACCACTTGCTGTGTTCAGAGCTTAAGCAGTGAAAACATCCCCTTTCAGAAACACCAATATCTACAAACCCACACACACCCTTGTCTGATGGTATTCAGACCAATGTTTTACCCTCTATGCCAACAATAGAAGTCTAGCACACTACACATTATTAAAGCTGGTCAGGAGAGAATCAATGACTCACTTCTCTCTTCTTCCTAAGAACAGTTTTCAGCTTGCTCAACTCCACAGTTGCCTGGAAAGCTTTATGAATATTAGTTAAGAAGGATAATGCTGACATAATACACTATCTATCTCTCACAGTAAAGAGAGAGACTAAAACTCACCAAGAAACCTGGTGCAGTCCTAGTTTGGTCTTCCCCTCCGCCTTCTTGCCACATCTACCACCAAACAGCAAGAGCCTAAGGCTTGCACTATCACATTCAGCACCTCCAGTCAAACAGAAATGGGAATACATAGATCCCTCATTCAACCCATTTGTTTACAGGCTCAGACACCCAAATCTACATCCAGCTCATATGCTAGATGTTTCCTTCCCACTTCTCTCCCCAGCTTTTGGTGACACGTTTTCAGAACTAAAACTTGGTAAATCTAATTCTAACACCAAGAAGAGTACCAAGCAATTTCAGCAATTACCACAATCAAGATATGTTTACTTAGGAGATTAGAAAGGTAGCAGAGAACCTTTTCAGAACCTCTTCAAGCTTCCAGTTTGCAATAACCAAAATGATATCAAGTTTTCTCTAACTGGTTTCTCACTGAAGTTCTATGCACCAACTTGAAAAACTATACAGTTAAAAAAAGGAACGACAACCTAAGCTTCCAGTGCAGTCCCATAGTTTTCTTTAAACTTGTTCAAGTATTCCATTAGCTCAAAGCTTTCTATTAATAGAAGAAAATACTTTCCACATTATGTTGGCAAGAAAAAACATTTCTTTTTAATATTATTTAATTCAGAATAGACACTGTTTAACTTCAAATACTAAACACTTAAGTACAATGTACTTCAACACTTCCTTCTTCATTTTTGTTTCTGCCACAGACTGACGAACAGAACACACGTTTCCTTAGGATAATCACTTCTCCTGCCTGTCAAGCTATCTCCACACAACACAGGGTATCATTGTCGAATAAATTTTCTGAGAGGTTGTTAACAGTGGGGTAGCAGTGGAAAATAATTATAATCTAAAATATTTCTGTTATACCTTTCCCAGATATTTTGCTATTTCCATTTCAGCCTCACCCTAGAGGTCAGAAAAAGAGCCCAAGAATCCTATTAATGCATTTTTTACTGCCTCTCATAGAGCTACTATTTAAGAACATAACTAAACACCTCCAAAACAATTCAAACCTCTCATCATTACTCCCTGCTGAACTGTAGCCTTTGGTAAGAACAACCCTGCATTGAACACCAGGGCAGTAACAAAATTCCTTTATGCCAAGCTGCTCATAAGACACAGCATAGAGGGTTTCACCCCTCACATCAGTACTTTCATTTATTTCTCTTCCCCTTCTCGACTAACAGTTTGAGAATTCTATTGCTTTTTAAAAAGTTTTTAAAAGGATTTAAAGACCAACTTAGTCAGAATTTAAACAAAGAAGTTGGTGATGTTCAAATTCCCACTTACTAAAAGTAAGATAAAACTATTTCTGCAAGAAAACAGCTGAATAGCATCTTCAGCATTGCTCCTAAAAAGTCATCACTAGAGTCTCTCATTTTAACATCACACAACTGTTTTGTAACACCTACATCTTCTTGCCCATGCACATACAGCATAACTAAAAAGGTACATATGAAATTAATGACTCAAATTAAATTGATCTTATCCTATCAGTTGGTGAAACTGGTGTGAAAGTACTGAGGTGACTCTCAATCTACACCGAATGATTTATATTACACTGTACCATCACATACCCCAAGCAGTAACTTCCACACCTTAAGCTGTGTGTTGTACTCAAGGAAGGTTTCTGGTCATCACTGAATCTGTTATCTTTAGAAGCATATGATGATATGGCAAGCAAGTGATCACTCAAACCAATCAAGCCTGAATGTCAAGTGGAAATACAAGCTGGCAAATCAAAACTGCCAGCTAAATGGCATTCATACCAGTGCCACAGTGTGTTGCACTGAACATCATTTATTTTCCATTTCTTTATTTAAGTAACATTACTGTCACTTTAAATTTTGAATCAAGAGACTATTTCCACAGAGAAAAATCCCACAGGCTGGAAACCAGGACTACTTCTGACCTTTGTCTTACCATCCATGAAAAAATTTGGGGGAGAAGTAGTAAAGAACATGTGATCAAAAGAGAGGTTTCCAGAAGGACATTCGGAAAAAGTGATTTACAAACATACATTGTAATTCTTGGTCACATTTTCATGTGATGTCCTAGAGTTCCAAAGCTTACTTTAAAATAGAAAGTATTTCATAAAAATTATCCAAAAAGCATTTTATGGCATTCTTATTCCAATGTCCAGCAGACATCTATATCCACATTGATTTGGGAAGAAGGGAGGCCAGAGACTAGCCGGAACATGGAAGGCAAAACAGATTCTATTAACTGTTCCCCAGTCAGAACTGCAGCTGACAAAGCTGTTCAGGACAAAGTCAGTCTCATCTTTAGACTCCCTGAGACCAGTAATGTTGTGAATGTGTGCTAAGTAGTCATGGTGTATAGTAAAAAGTGGTGAATCAACTAATTTCATGTGATTGGCTACAAAAGTCTGATGACAGAACTAAGTGTTCAACTGGAAATAGTGTCAATCAATTTTAAAAGAAGAGAATGAAGAACTTGGCAAAACTAGGGCAAACTAAAAACAATTATTCTAGTCTACCAACTGTCTTTTTCCATGAAGGAGGGCACTATCTTATTACACACTGCTATTTCTGCTGTGTTCCTGCATAAGTTTTCCTCCAAAATACCAAATATGTCAAGAGATCTGTGTCTATCAGCAAGCACAGATCACAGTCTGGCTTTATAAGTAACCTTCTAAATTTAGGACAAATGGACATAATCTGAAAAAATTGTCCAGAACATAGTTTGAAATCGAGCTACAATAGTAGCTTCAATTTCAAAAGCTTTCATTAACATAGCACTACAGTAACCCAGGCCTCTTTAAGGTACTTACCTAGCTAAACGCAGGCCAGGACAAGGGCTTGCACAACACAGCCTCTGTTGCAGGAACTGCTCCTGCATGGCCATTTTGCAGCTGTAGCAAAGAGCCACTGCAGGTCTCTTTGCTCTCAACTTCTCTTCTCTGGGTGAATATCATCTTGCCAGGAGTAGGATGGCACATCCAAGTATCAGTGGCACCAAGAATACCCTAAATTCAAATCTATTCTAGAGATACAGCAAAGGGAATGAAGAGAAGTGAGAAGTCTCACAGCAATTTATCCGAGAAGGTCCTCACATCAGTTGAACTTGAGCACTACTTTAAAAGATAATTTCACCATTTCAAAGGCGCACAACTGAAGCACAAAACACACCACAAGGACAATATTAAACATGTGAATGCCACACCTTCCATGACAGATACTGTATAACAAGAAACACCCCCACAGGAGCAATTACAGATCTGCAGAGGAGAGAGGCAGCAGCCTTCTAGAATGATGCAAGCCAATTAGGAAGAAATCAAAAAATCCACATTACAGTAGGCTACAACCATAACGTATGAAGTGTGCTAAGATGTTAATGACATCTGGGGCAGACCAGAATGGCCTGAAACATTCCATACCAATCCCAGCTCATGGAATCTCTTAACACTGCTTTATCAAGACAACATACAAACATGGGGGTGGTTCAGGACTGATCATAAAAGCTGCCTCCCAGAAAGGCATATTTTATCTGGAAGCAGAAGCCAGGCTGGGATACAAGCATATTCCAGACCATGTTAAGCTGTTCCACTCCCAGTGCAGAAGCATTGATTACAGTAATTTCACGAGTATAAGGCACACCGGAGTATAAAGTTCACTTCCGGGTGTCAGCAATTTTCCGTACTTTTCCATATATAAGGCAAACCGGGGTATGAGGCACACTTCATTTTTTTGCAGCGAGGATCCGCCGCCGGCTTCCCCTGCGGCTCTTGCAGCTCACACTTCTGGGTTGGCAAATTTCCAAACTTTGTCCATACGTAAGGCGCACCGGCGTATAAGGCACACTTCCAGGTTTGGATCAAAATTTCACTCAAAAATGTGCGCCTCACACACATGAAATTACTGTAGTTAAGTTCATGCAAACAGTTTAGGCCATGCATGTTTAACTTATATGACAGGTCAGTGTTCATTTTATTGCACCACATGAAGTGCAGTTACCTATATTGTACATCTGTATAAACAGAGATAGCGGATCACAAGTTACCCATGCATTGCTAAGTTTTGTTGGTAAAGAATAGAAGGAATTTTTATGAAATCCCAAAGTAGATCTGTTTTCCCTCCTTCCTAATATTTTAACTTCAAAAAAGTAAAAACTGTTTGCAAATGAAACTCGAGGAACACAAAACGCTGTTCTAGCATAAGACACAAATTGATTTAGAATTTCACAGTTTGAGACCTTCAGAAGAGAATCTATGCCCTACAGCAGGTATGTTATTCCTCCCTGAAACTTTCCAGATGAGCTCCCTATCTCATGCAAGACAAGGAACAAAGAAGGAACAAATTTTACACAGTTACAGTCCAGCAGAGACTGTGAATCAGCCCAAAAAATAAGCACAATCTCTGAACAAATCTGATTGCCTTTTCAGATAATGCACATTGTGAGTTGCCTTAAATATTGAATACGCATATCTGTGGGCCTTATGCAGAAAAAGTGCTACATCTTTAGAATGAAGCAATCTGCCAAAGCCTACATTTTCCTATATTCCTGGGACAGCTTTACCAAATACACTCAAACAAGTTAAGCATTGAAGTTCAATAGTTTAATTCCAACAGCATGAGTAACTTCCCTAACCTAAAAAGGGTTGTTCAGAGAAAGTTCTTGACTTCCCAAAGTTCTCTTGTCTGACTGTAAGATTTATAAAAACAGATTTAGACAGAACTGACACTTGTTTAATTCTGCTTCTATGCAGCAAGGGAACAAACTGTCATCTTATTCTGCAAGGAGACAGGGCAATCACCTGAAGTGTCCAGGATAAAAACAGTAGAATTCCTTAAGCATATTCAGACACCAGAACACTGAATATTCATAGACACATACTGAGACACTTTCCAGGAGGAACTTGAATTGCCACTAACCTTCAACACTTGAGCTAATGTGCAGGTTTCACAGCAGGTAATTGAAAAAACAAACACAAAACAACAAACAAACAATTTCCAATAAACACCAAATTAAAAACCTCACTGGAACAGGTACTATTCAGTCTAACTACACAAACCATTTTCTTAACATATGTAAGGAACAGAAAAACACAAGACAGAGAGGCTCACACACACTCAGACTCTTAGAGCTGTAACTGTTAGATAAAAAGCTACATATTCTTTGATATGTACCAGCATGAAAATCTGTTTGACATACAGCTTTGTTATCTGCCAACATATCTCACAGGCTATCACTCTGTAGGTGCTGCCTGGCTAGGAGGTAAACTGACACAAAGGTCCTCTCAGGCCTCTGAACCATCCTACTCGCAAAAAGAGATGAGAGGTGTGGAAACAGTGTTGTAAACCAGTCAACATAATGCTAAATAACAATACATTTTCTGTCCAATAAGATTGTCTTTTACTCCATCACACTATGACAAACACACAACACTAAAAATACTGTCCTACAGTTTATAAGCCTTTTTTGATAAAAGCAGAAAGTCTTTTTCTCTGATTCTAATTGGAAACACCATAGAATAGCAATATAAAAGCATGTGTCAGGACATTTTTCATGCTACATTCTCATCAATGCATGACCAAATCATAAGCTATGTAATATCATTCTAAAAACCTTGAGAGCAATACACACCATTAAAATCAGAAGTATCTTCATTATAATGGCATGGAAGATTAATCAAGATAAAAGTTCTTCAAGCAAATTATGGAAGCCTAAGTACAATATTCCTCCTGTAGCCATCCTTGTAACTGCAATAGAGACTTTGACAACCACCTTGATCTGCATGTTACGCACATCACAGTAAAATTCTGACTGAACTGTGTTGCCTCTGTCACATGTTCTAGTAAAGCTTGCAGCGCTAAAAGCTTTGTTCCTGGTTCTATTATCATGGGATGCAGGGGGAGAATAGGAAGAAAGCACATAGGCATGCATACTCAAAAAGAGTTACAGGTAAGGTAAAAGAACATGGTTCTAGTGTTTGCCCTTACAGCAGCATAACAGAACAAAGACTGCTTTCCTGCCACTCTTCTCTGCCCTGCAGGCCTTTGAAGAGGAATAATACCCCATTTTAAATTCAGTCACTCAGTTCTGAGCTCCTCAAATTTAAGAGGGGTAAAGAGTTTAGTCAAACTCTATGTTAAAGACTTTAATAAAAAGTTTACCATACTACAAATTAAGGAAAAAAACTCCAAATAAGAAACTTTTTACAGGAACATTCATTCTGCATAGTAAAACAAAGCCATGCACCTTAGCTTGTTCATATTGTCTAGCAACTAGGAAATAACGTACACAAGAACGCATAGACTGCCTGCAATCTGTAGAATTATGCTTTTAAAAACCCCAAACACTTCATATAAAAGAAAAATACTTTTAGAGCAAGAAGTACAATTATTAAGCCCAACTACTTGAGTTTTGCTATTTGAGGTATTGTGCCTTGTGATATTGTTGGTCAGCTGAGATATATTTCATCAGTCTTAACTTTTTAAAGTCAATACAAGTTACTGACTTACCAAAGAGATACACATTTTTCCACCCTACTTTACATAGTTCGTTTCAAACAGAAGAATGAAGAAATGTCACTTATCTTAACACTTACACCTGTTTGTACATATGGAAATAGCTGAGTCATTTTTTTAAGAACCTGCATGGAGGAAGTTAATGACCATGGTTACAGCAGAACACAAAACAAAAGCCAACAAGAAAATTATTCTCTTTGGAAAGCACTTGCCATTCAGCTGTGCAGCATGTGTAGTAGTCAGTTTCCAAGTCACAGTTATCACCAAAAATATGAATTTGAATAATCTGAAAATTCAGGACACTATCACTGCAGTGGACAGAAGTTTAAACCCATAACTACAAAATCTTCAATAAGTTGTCTTAATATTAACTTCTAAATTAACATCTAAGTTCACTATGGCACCTTGGAAGGAACAATGTCTTTAACACTTCTTGCTTCACTGCCAAACAGGATGCCACAGCCCTTTCCGTCAAGACTGAAATCCACCATGAAAGTTAAAAAGTTTCTAGGAAAACAAAAACACTGTAGTGTTGTTTTTCTATGTCAGTGGACAAGCACTTTCAATAGTCAATAATAGGATTCAAACCATTTCAGTCAATGTGCTGTCTCTCAGAATGGAAATAAATAGTGTTTCACTTTGGAGGACTACTTTTAGCTTTCTGGCACCTTTTCCACATCAAGCAGAGTTGATTTTTTTCCCCAAAAAAATTTCAACATCATTCCCCATAACTGCATGCAAAGTATAAACATGCTTTCAAAGCAATTTGCAAACAATTCTGTGAAAAACTGCATATGCATTTCAGTAGAAGCTTAAACAAGTGTATTAATTTTTCCTTATAAATTAGAGCCAAGTTCTGGCCTCTAAAAGACCAAGATGGTATGCCAGAAGGCAAGAAGGAACTCTTGTCCAGTGACACTCTAACACACAAAATCTGTGTAAAATCAAATGAAGACAAGTTTGTGGTTCTGAGACTGGCATTGTAAGGAACTCTTACCTTGCATCCTTACAGATTAGCTCAGTATTATGAAAACAGGAAAAACCACAAGCTTTGGTAGGACTTTTGTCAGGTTCCTAACACATAGACCTAAAAGTAATACGAGCTAACTTTTTAAGCTACAACGTATCAATAGTTTCTGCACACTCCTGAAAAAGTTACCAGAAAAAAACCACCACCTATGAACTAATCCAAATTAGAGTCATAAGAATTAATATCTCTCATAATTACACCAAAAAATCTCACCAAAACAAAACAAGGCATTCAGAACTTCAGTTTAAAAATGCTTTTGTTTTTTTACTGAAATCGTAGTACATAAATTTGAACTAGAATAACTGTCAGAAGATGAAACAGAATTCTACGTTAAGTGTTGTTTCAGCACTGTCAAGACAGCAACACAGCATCAACAGTTTTTAAGATGTCCTTTTTAAGGAGCTGCAGTGATGGGAACACTTTGCTCCAATACAGTTTGTGTTCAATCTCAAACAAGACATGGGAAGGGGCATTTGGCACAAAGCATCTACAGACAGCAAATGTAGTTTCCCATTTAGAAGGCTGACGTGAGGAAGTAAATAAAGAAACTTAAAAAATAATAAACTATAATTACTGTAGAAGCACGCTAGAACTATTAACAAGCAACAGGATTATATCATGCCCTCCAGATGAAAGACAGAATTACAGTAATTTCACGACCATAAGGCGCACCGGACTATAAGGCGCACCCACCAGGAGTCGGCAAAATTCACAACTCTGTAGATCAGATAAGGCGCACCGGACTACAGGGCGCACTTTTTTTTTGCAGTGAGGCTCCGCCCCCAGCTCCCTCCACGCGGTTGCTGGCCGAGGCCCTGCCTCAACCCGGCAGCCATTGGCCCCGGGGCCCGCCTGTACCCGGCAGGGGCGGTGCCACAGGGCCCCAGGCCCGCCTGCATCCAGCGGGGCCGGGGCATGGCCACCACCCCTCCGTGCTGCCTCTCTGGGGCGGGGCTATGGCCGCCGCCCCTCCGTGCCACATGCATGGGGCCATGGGGGTGCCTGTGTAGGGGCCGTGCTGCCTGCACGGGGCCCGGGCGTGCCTCTGGAGGGGCGGCTCCGCCTCCACAGGGCCGGGGCGTGCCCGCCGCTGCTCCACCCCGCCTCCACCTGGCAGCCACGGCCCTGCCGGCTCCCCCTGTGGCTCGCAGCTCGCACTTCCGGGTAGGCAATTTTTTTGAACTTTGTCCATCAGATAAGGAGCACCGGACTATAAGGCGCACTTCCGGGTTCCAGGGAAAATTTTAGTCAAATGGGTGCGCCTTACAGTCGTGAAATTACTGTAATGACTATGAGGCATGACCTTCTCTACTGCTGCTTCTCTTCAGAAAATTATGTCACCTAAAGGAGACTATCTTATTATTTCTGATTTAGCAGTAGTCTGGAATATTAAATGGAGCATATAGAGTTGAATTCAGTTCCTTGGATAGAACATAAGCATAACAGAGCTGAAACTGGGGAAAAAAAGTCCCGAGACTGTGTCTCCTTATTTAGCTCTGCTCCACTAACCAACCGTCCAGCACTAAAGTGAACATAAGCAGGAACTTGGGTGTGTGCATAAGTAAACATTTTGTCACTGTTATGTACATTTCACATGGCTGAAAGGAACCATGAGAAGTCATTCAGCATTCATCACACAACAGCTTAAGATCTTAGGAGGCTAAGCAGAATACACACTCTAAAACCAGAAAAATTAGAAAATACAAACATTTCAACATAAAAAAAAAAGTAGTAAGAGCAGGTGACTTCTTAATAAAGGACTTTTACAGTCATAAGTGGTCTACTAAAGATTTTCTGGGGAGATAACATATGCCAAAATACTTGCAATAATATCTCAAGAAATAAAAAACATTACCTTTTGCTTAAGGCTTTAAGCTAGGTCTCACAGTTCTTTGAGACTGGAACAGATTTCTGCACTCTGAAGTCTACAGTTACATTCAGTTACACTGAGTCTAAAGACTCCATTTATTTTATCGTTAACTCAGACAAAAAAAAAAACCCAAAAAACCCCAAAAAACCCCAAAGCCACGACCAAAACCAACCAATCAAAAAAACCCCAATCATATTTAAGTCCTAATATTAGAGACATGAACTATGACCATAGATGTATGATCAAGCTAGATGTATGATCAAGCCAAACAAAAAAACCCCATCCTTCTCTAAGTTAGACACTACAAATGCAAACTACAGTAAGTTTTGATAGCTCATAGTGACACTTTGCTATCAGAACTTGCATAAGGACAGATATAATATACAATTAAATAAAAACTGTACTAATACCAGGCTTTTTTATTTATATGGATTTAGTCCATATTAGCACTTAAAACTTCACTATATGAATATTTAAGCTTACAGAAGCAGCAAGACTGACACAGGCCTAAGATATCAAGAGGCAGTCTAGGCAAAAGACCCTCTTTCCCAAATGTGAAGAGGTTATAGAACTTTACATGGGCCATACTGGTTTATGACAACTAACAGGTAAACCTGCCTCAAACATTTCACTAAGAACATGATCAATTGCCTGGAGACCCTTTAATAACACTGATCATAAACTGCTGCAAGCAGTTTGTAAATTCTCAGATGGGGCATTAGAAAAAACACAAATATAAATAGCTTCCTGGTGTTTTTTGCTCACTTCCGTTGATTTCTTTTGTGATATCCATCTCTTCTGCCATCAAAGTAACTTTGCTGTAATTGAAAATACAGTTAATCATTATTTGTACTTCAAATTTATTTCCTGATTTCAGCCATGATATGCTTACATCTTATCTGAAAAACTGAATCCAACTCTCTATGTTCCATTTAAGATTTTGGATTACTGCTAAATCAAAAGTAATCCAGAGGGATTTTTTTTTTAAATTTAGCCATTCTTAAGCAAACATATTCCTAAGTACTCCGTACCAGTTCAGCTTAAATCAACCAAATGAAGCTGATGCAACTTTTGAAAATATTCAGTGCTGTGCCTAAGAGGCTCAGCATTTCCCCAAGGAAGAACAGGCATACAACCCTGATCCTAAATTGCAGCAGTAACCACAACAGTGCAAAGTTTAGTGCAAAGCTTATTGCATGGCACAGAATGGAAGTAAGATTTAGCCTGAGGAAATCTCTATATATAAAGAAAAAGAAAAAAGACTATAGAACAGAGCAGAAAGAGACAAACACTAAAGGCCAGGAGGAAAGCCAGGAACAGGAAGACATTGCAATATGTGACTGCAAAGCTCAGACTTTGAAACCCTGAGAGATCTACTAATATCAGCAACTTCATTTTTGTATACAAACTTTATCAAGAATAAGATGTCCTCGAAACTTACACACAACAGTTGAAAGTTAACCTCTATCAACTGGGAAGGGTAAGTGACAACAAGGGTAAGTGACACCTGATTTTTTGTTCTGGTACCTTCAATTGAATGGGACATTCTCCCACTCTAGAGTAACATATTGGAGAAACTATTTTTCTGAAAAAAATAAGTAACTAAATATTGAACACCTTCTTTTTTGCTATAAAATTCTCTTGTCAGAATGAATGCAGTGAAGCTCTCCTGATTAACGATGCTCATTATTTTCTCTGAGGATCTAGTCCCAAATACTGTTTCAGTAAGAACCATTCTATTTGCAATGATCACCTCAACAGCCTCAGATACTCTGAAAAACTTTCTTCATCTGTACAACAGACTGTACTCCAGCATTTTTAAATGCCATCAGATTGCAAGAAGGACCCATTGACACACAGCAAAGCAGCAAGTTTTATTCAGCAACTACAAGCATGACCTCAAGGCACAGCAGTCCCCTTATTTTACAGATACTGCATATATGTTAGCTAGACGGTAAGTACTATGTTTCCCTAAAGCTGATTCACTTTTACCATATATTTTGGTGCTATTAAAATTGCTATCAATAGCCACACAAACTTCCAAAACCAATTACATTTTTGAGAAGTACTTCATTCTCTGAATCACCTGTATCCCCAAAAGATTGGTTCTGAGGAAGAGAAACAGTGATATGGTAACTGCTAGTGTTAATTTAAGCAAGCATCCTCATACAGGAGACGCTTGTGGTTATTAACATTCTGAAGCCTCACTAGAATAGCTGGGTTTTAGGATAGTTAAGAAGTGTCCCAAACAGACTTTCTGTTTGAAAGATAAGACAGAGCTATCGGTATTACATAAAACTTTCCCATTAGCAGCTCTTAAGGTCTTCAGCATCTGTTGGGACAGTGGTGCCTGGATGCCTGACATTCTTTGTGTGCGCAGCATCTTTGGGGACAGTGGTGCCCATGGTACAAACAATTCTCCCAGCAGCGAGACATCTCTGAAGACAGTGGACCTAGTGTTACATTAATCTTCACAGCATCTGTCCGGACTAGTGCAATACCACAGCCACACCAAATAATATGTCACAGCATCTGTATTTTCCACTCCCCACAATCTGTATCAAATAACATCATAGGCCAACAGCCCACCAAAATTAGGAAAAAATATCCAAACAGAAGATCCATGCAATTTAATTACAAATATCTGTATCTTCAAAGTCCACTTCTGTTCCAAGAGACTTAAGTGTAATGAGCCACTTCTTCAAAAACCTTCTACATTTTCTGCTTGTTAAAAAAGGCTACTCATTTTTTAAATTAATCACTTGTTTCAATAATTATTTTGTTAATCCTTAATCAATATACTACTTTTCAGTCTTCATTCCTTTAATATGCTATACTCATACACTGTAAATAAAGAACTCCAGTTTTTTAGAATTAAAAATACCTACAGATTAAGTCTCTTATTCAGCTCTTCCAGAGACAGAGAAGTATGCGTGTAAGCTGAATCTTTTGTGTTGATAAGGAAATGTTCTGTTTTTCACTATACTGTATCCCTGATACAACACTTCTCATGCCTATTTAAAACATTAAGTTCTGAATTGGTTTCTGTCAATTACAATCTTACGACTACAATACACTTTTACAATGCAGAAAAATAGACGCTTATCAACATACCATCCATGGCTCAATATTTAAAATTCGGGGGTAGAGGCATTCTATATTGAGATTACCAACCCATAACTGAAGAAAAAGATGTCTTTGCTTTCTTGAAGTTGTCATTTCTCCATTGTATGTTCACTTCAAGGACAGCACAGAAATCTACCTCGTTAGGGCCCTATATCAGCTTACTATTGTTGTCCCCTTAGATTTTCACCTAAAGTTTCTCCCAATCACCACTTGATTTGTCCAACACCCTCTAAGACCAACATACTACAAAGTACACTGGAATATTTTTCTGAAGGACAGAGGCAAGCGCATGCTTTTCAATAGAATGTGATAATCCATGTCTGATTTTTTAACTAAACCCAAAAGGAAAGAAATATGGAAGCAAGCACATTGACCTTTCTATTTAATTAAGCCCTAGATTACTTTAGTTAGGGCAAAATAAGGAATAAAAGTTACTGGTTTCATAGTAAGAAAGTATTTAAGGGTAGAGAGCCTCAAAAAACCTGCCTTGTCAAATAATACACCTAAGCAACTACATTAAATATAATAAAAAAGCAAATTGATTTTGGACAAACCATTTAATAAATGTGGTTTAAAGTGAAGCCTGCCAAAATTCCTGTAAGGTCTGCTGTCTCAGATGAAGTACCATGCACCTGCTCAGCTTATGCTAGCTAATACTTGTATGGAACCATTCACTTGTATAATTAACTATGCATAAATTAATAGTTGTCAAGTGGTTTGAGGATGGATGTTGGATTTTCTATGATGTTCAAATGAAACAAAATAAAATGTTTAGAAATGGACTAAACTGAACAACAGCTATTCTACATTATATCCTGGTTTTATTACCTTGTCAGAAGATGATGCATTAATTGCTCTTCACAAGGATTTCAAGCTAAATTTACACCAGAAACCACAGGACATTAAAAGAAATGCAATCTGCTTCTAAGTCAAGAAGTTTAGTTCAGCAGCACTTCAGGAAGTTTAAGAGTGGCTTCAACAGGACAGACATGCAACATGGAAAAAAACCACAACAAAATACCTTTACAACACCCTTAAGAGCCTTATAACAAATACGTTATCTTCCCGAGTTGAAATCCCACATTTTGAAGTCCTCTCCTGAGCAGCTAGGCATGT
Organism: Catharus ustulatus; assembly: GCF_009819885.2. NCBI lineage: Eukaryota > Metazoa > Chordata > Aves > Passeriformes > Turdidae > Catharus > Catharus ustulatus. Next base: position 24,566,638 of record NC_046225.1, on the reverse strand, counting down.
GGTACTGCTCTAAGGGGCACGTATACATTGCCCATACCAAAACCATAGAATTTTACTTGCAAACTAGGTATGTTCCGCAATTTACATATTGGCAAGAGAAAACAAAACAGCAGGTGCCCTCTCTAGCTAGAGGGGCTTCAAACTCTAGAAATGCAAGAGACCACAAGCGTGGGATTGCTCTTCCCAGTCTCTATCCAGTTGACACGTGCAGGTCTTCTGTGAAAGAGGTTCTCCAAGTGGCTACCTGAGGTACGCCACGCTTTTAATTCACCTATGCTGTTCCCAACTTACCTACTCAGCCGTATATGCAAAAGCTTGCACTGCTGGCAGTTCCTCCTCCAAAGGTGGCTGGAAGTCTTTTTTGGAGCCCCAGGGCTCTTAGGTTTGGGCTCTTGCAGTTCCTTATGGGCAGACACTCCCACCAGTGAGGTAGCAGCACGCAGAAGCAGCTAGAAAGTTTGCCACAATCTCTACCTTCCCCTGCAATTCGCTCCTCTCCCAGCCTCAGCCTCTTCTCCTTCCTGGCGAAAGGGACCGGCTTTAAGGGCGTCGGCAGAGGCGACACTTCTCGCAGAGGTTTCCTGCCTCAGCAGTGCCGCAGCTGGAAGGGCTCTCCCGCTGGAGGCGGCTCCGGGCCGGGGGACGCCGGGGGCAGCGCTCGTTCGGGGCTGCGGCCGCCGCCGTGTTTGCCGCGAGCCTCATGCTCGCCGCGCTGCTCCCTGACATCATTCATTCTGCTACGCGCACGCCCGCCCACTCCATTTCCAAGCAGTGACTCACCCCGGCGCCGCCGCTGTCCGGGGCAGGGCCTGCCGGACCGGCCGGACCTCTCGCAGCCCCCCGCCCGCCGCGAAAGGTGCCGGCCCCGCCCGCGCGGCCCCCGGACCACCCCCGACACGCGCCTCTGCGCGCGCGCACCGCCCCCTCTGGTGGGGCCGCGCGCCCGCACCGCCCCGGCGCGCGCCTCTGCCGGGGCCGCGGCATCCCCGGGCGGGCGCGTGCCCCCCCGAACCGTGCCCGCTCCTTCCCGAGCCAGAGCCCCCTCCCGCGGGACGGCTCAACGCCGCTGCCGCCGGGCAAGGGCCACGTCAGCCCGCGGAAGGGGGCACAGATATCTGCTCTGCCCCTGAAACGCCTGCTACGGCAAGGGCACCGCCCGTCCCCGCAGCCAGCCCGGGGGCAGGTGCCGGGGCCGCTCCCGCAGTCAGATCACAACCGAGCCGCCCTCCGCAGCCACGGGCTTCCCGGTTTTGCCGGGGGATTTGATTTCCCCAACTCCACTCACATGACGGATGACTGTCACTGAAACCCCCTGCTTCTCAAGTGTTTCACCCCGCCTCTGGACTTGCCTTTCCTTGGGGTTTTGGTTTTTTGGACTTTTTGTTTTTGCGGCGGGTGGAGGGGTATTTTCCCCCACTCCCCCCTTTTATTTTCAAAAGCGTTCCCCCATCATGACGTAGCAGCCAGATTTTGTTGGGAGTTTTCCAGAGTAAGTAACACGTGAATGGCGGGGGAGGAAGGGAGGGGGAAGGTGTCAGCTCATCCTCACCGAAACTCGCTCCGGCCGATACACACCTGTCCTGCCTTAGTCACCCGGCTGCAGCGCCAACCGGGCACATGACAGCGGCGGCCCGGCACACAACCCTGGCTTCGAGGAAGGCACCTGACCCTCTGTTCGTCACACCGCTGGAAAGCCCCCTTCACCCAGCTATTGGCTATTCTGCTTGGGTTGCTTACACTTTTGTTTTTTTCCACAAAAGCTTGGGGGAAGGGAAGAGAGAATCTGCTTTATTCCAGCACTGAGTGGAAAAATTTTCCACACTCTCAGATTTCTGTGGGACAGGGAAACTACACTGGTTCAACAGTGACAGCCAGGGCACTGCTACAGACAGAATGCCAGGATTTCCAAGTTTTATCTCCTGCAGGCTTAATGCAAACAGTCTCTTATAACCACATAAACAATTCAGCAAGGCTACTGCTGTTCCTGTTACCAGGTGAATGCACATACACACCTGTAATGCTGAACCAAAGATGTCTGCTGGAACCTCACAGCCCTCTCTACTGCCATCGTGATCTCCTCCCCCACCCCCTCCAGTTCTCCTAAGTGAGTAATGCCTCCTTTAAAATAAAATCTGAAGAAAAAAAAAAAAAAGCACCACGTGCTGGGCATTTGTTTTTAACTGATTACAAAGATATCTACATATGCTTTATTGCGTACACAATCACATGCATGTCTTTGCAGAATTGTATCTTACTTCAAGCTGTTACAGAGAGGATAATAGCTGACAGAGTAACAGATCAGGAGTAGAAATAGCAATGCAAGTGAAAAAAGAAGTATCTACAGGCAAACACACATATAGGTACAGCAAAGGCTAAACAGAGGTCTCCCCAAGTTTTCCTTAACAAAAACGAGCCACTGAAGAAAGGTTAAAAGCAAAGACTGGAAACTTTACTGTCATTTTTCCAAATTATTTATAGATCAGTAAGATGAAACACTAGCATTACTCTTAGATAATATTCTCTGAAGCACTGCGTTTAAGTAAAAAATAGTAGTACATTTTCTTAGTCTATTCAAGGCTACACTTCACACCCAACCCTACAAGCCCATCCACACAGATGAGAGGTTGAAGTGTAGAGCTCAGAAATGGAGCTGTGAGGAGCAGGTTGCAGGAGAAGGTCTTTAATCTGGTAAGAACTGTTTGCAAGTCCTGCATAGCAGCAAACCTTCAAAAGCAAGCAGAAAATTTGTGAAGTCACAAAACTTGCCAGAGGAAATAGTACATCTCTTGATCTTTACTTTAAACTAAATTAACTTCAGAAGATTGTTTTCAGAGAGGAATTGCGTGAGAGATAACATGACTTACAAAATGATAACGTATATTAAGGAAAAAGAAACCTTGCACACACAGACAGAATTCTACGGGGAGACTCACAAGTCACATTCCCCTTCACCTCCCAGGGAGGCAGATGAGAGGGAGAGAGTACAGAAACAGAGTTTTGAGAGGGAAACAAAAATTACTGTTTCTTTCACTTGGAACAAACCCAGCATCTTTTTCATTACTGTTTACTTTTTCCCCCTTTCATGAGATCAGCAGGGATATTATTGGAAACAGTAATTCTATAAATGAACACAGCCAGCTTGTGCATTAAAATTCTGACTATTTCCAAAGAGACACTCTGGCAGTTTTCAGAAGCAGCACCACCAGAATCCTGCTTAGTTCTACCATGGGAAAACTGAAACTGCAAGACTGTGTTTGTAGTAGGGGAAACCAAGAACCATAGAGAAATTTCTAGGTCAAGCTAACTCTACAGTTTACAGGCAGAATAAACAGTACTACTACTACCAGAAAAAAAAAAAAAAAAAGAAAAAAACCCAAAAACCCAGCCAAACAAACCCCCTTCCCCCCGCAAAAAAAAAGCTTTTTTTATGGAGCAAGCCATAGGAGAATTCTGTGCAGAAACTTGATAGACAAAAACTAAAAAAAAAAACTATATACTTGTACTCAGTCCAAGTAGTTTCAGAACTACTCAACTGTATAAGTATACATATTTTAAGGAGCTCACATATATTTGCAGCCTTTATTGCAGCTGTGTTAAGGGCAGATGAAAAATTAGATATTTTATATTGAAGTGTGCCATACACTCCCACAACTATAGTCACTTATAATTCTTCCTTGCCTTTTTTTCAAGTAGCATATACATCAGGGTAATCCTGCAAACTGCTTCTATTCAGGTCTAACATTTCATCTGTACCTGGTTCTCATGGCAGCCCTATTTTATCTGAAGGTGCTAGTTGATACTTCTACCTTAAAACAGATGGAGCAACTCTAGAATGACTTATTATGCCTATGCAATTACGAAAGAGTAAAACACACTAAAGCCTAAAGTAAGTAGATGATACCATGAGGAGATTCTTCATGAGTACACACTTGCTAAATTCCTAAACACCCCCTAAGAGAAATAAGTTCCACAGTTTTTGAATTAGATGAATTTGAGCAATGACATGAATTCCAGGTCTCCAGATTATTATTTTTGATCCATTCACTAGTTCTTTTTCATCATCAAGGGCTTTTTTTAGAACAAGGAGAAAGCTTACCTTGTAAGTTCACTATTAATGTCACTATTTTTGGCAACTGAACAAGTGGATGAAAAGATAAGCCACAATAGAAATCATAAGACAAGCTTTTCCATCACTCCTTCATAAGTACCAGTTCCAACATACACAGTCCCACCCTACTATTGGAGGGGCTGGGGCCTTAAGAAACACGTTTATAGATCATTCACAGCAGGATCAAGCACAAGTTCAGCTGCTTAACAGGTAGGTTACTATTTATTACAGAGAACTAAGCTGCCAAGCCAAGCACTGCCATACTGAGCACATAAAGCATCGCTTTAGCAGTACCACCTTGCAGGAAGAACCCGCGAGCCAAGAAACCCCAGCGGCGCTCACTCAGCTCAGTGGAGCCCGCCCCATTCCCCATGAGGTAAAAGCCAGGGAAAGCGCTCTCCGCCGGCTGCCCGAGGTTACCTGCGGCCTCCTGCACTGGCCCAGCTCTCCCGCGGCAACCCGGCCCGACTGCCGAGGCACAGCTGCCGCCCGCCCTTCCCGAGCTTTCAAAGGAGGCGGGAAGCGGCGCCAGGCCAATGGCAGCGGAGCCTGCCCGCCCCGCAGGTGCCCGGCCGGGCTCGGGACGGAGCGGCCGCCGCCGTGTCCAGCTCCGCTCACAGCGGGGTCCAGCTTGGAGGCATCTCCGGAGACAGTAGATGCTTCCTCCAGCCACTCTCTTTCGACTCCCCGAGACTTACAAATCCGTGATTATTGACTCCCCTTTTCGTAACCTTGGTGCTTTACACATTTTACGTTCCTCAAAAATTGCTATATTAGCTGTTTTCATAACCAAAAGCTGGGCAGAGATATTAAGTCTTTTAAACTATTTTTTTCAAGGGCTTATGTGTTATTGAGAATGTCCCTGGGTAGTTTCGGGAGGGGAAAATGAAGCCTTGTGGAATTAGACTCCCTGCTAAAGCTCATGAGGAAAAAACCCCAGATTTAGACAATAGATTTCCTTTTTTTTTTTTTTTTTTTTAAACAAAGCAGTAAGTTAAACCAAACTTTTAACTTTTCCCTCACTATTTCACTTTCATAAGCAGAAAAGGCTATACCTTAAAGTCATCCTATTTTTTTCCTTTAGATTTATTGTGGGATTATAGAATTATGTAATCCTAGAATGTTTTTGGGTTGGAAGGGGACCTTAAAAATCAAGGTCCAACATCCCTGCTGGGGCAGGGACACCTTCCACTAGAGCAGGTTGCTCAAAGCCCCATCCAGGGATGAGGCATCCACAACTTCCCTGGGCAACCTGTTCCAGTGCTTTACCACTCTCACAGGGAAGAAATTTTTTCCAATTATAATTAGCAATGGAAAAGAGCAGGGAAAGGGGGTGGTAGAGGAAGGGGGAATGTCTGTTTTTCTTGTTTGATTTTGGTAATTCTTCAAGTATCCAAACTATATGAAATCAGACATGCTTTAGAAGCAGTAAATAAGAGCTCCTGATTGTTTCTTTCAACCAGTTTCCTTGAAAACTGAAGCCAAAAATTGATTTTCTATCTAAAAATACGTGCATCCAAAATCACTGTCTCCAGCTTCAGAGAGCTTTCTATACACAACAGTGGCATTTCAAGAAATGTTTTTCTTGTATGAAGCAAGGCTTTGCCAGAAATAAGAAGAGTGCAGGTACTTACTTGACAGAGGCTGTAGGGAGGAAATGGGAGATTAGGGAACAATGAAAAAAAATTCTAATTTATCATCTCTATATGCACGCAAAATGATTCTAGGAAACTAGATGCAGATGACATCAAGTTAAGTGATAATGCTGACACACCTGAAGGACAGGATACCAATCATAGGGACCTAGACAGGCTCTAGAAGTGAGCCCATGGGAACCTCATGAGGTTTAACAAGGCCAAGAGCAAGATGCTGCACCTGGGTAAGGACAACCCCGGTACCAACACAGGCTGGAGATGAACAGACCAAGAGAAGGACTTGGGGGTGCTGGTGGGCAAGAGGTTGGACATGACCCAGCCATGGGCACTCACAGCCCAGGGAGCCAACTGTGTCCCAGGCTGCATCCAAAGCAGTGTGGGCAGCAGGGTGAGGGAGGAGATTCTGTTCCTCTGCTCTGCTCTGCTCTGCTCTGCTCTGCTCTGCTCTGCTCTGGTGAGACTCCACCTGCAGGGCTGCATCCAGTTCTGGAGTTCCCAGCATAGGAAGGTCACAGACCTGGTGAAGCAAGTCCAGAGAAGTCCACCAAGTCATCAGAAAAATGGAGCACATCTCCAGTAAGGAAGGGCTGAGAGAGCTGGTATTCTTGAGCCTGGAAAAGACAAGGCTTTGGGGTGACCTAATTGTTGCCTTTCGGTACCTGAAGGAAACTTACAGAAAAGATGAGGCGAGATTACTCACAAGTGCATGTAGTGAAAGGACGAGGGTGAATGGGTTTAAACTGAAACAGGATACATTCCGTTTAGATATTAGGAAAAAAAATCTTTATTGTAAGCATGGTGAGGCACTAGAACAGGCTGCCCAGGGAAGCTGTGGATGCCCCATCCATGGAGGTGTTCAAGGGCAGGTTGGATGGGGCTTTGAGCAACCTGGTCGAATTGAAAGTGTCCCTGCACACAGATATCTTCAAGATCCCCTTCCAAGCCAAACCATTCTATGATTCTATGCAGCTGCATCAAGCAGAAGTATGGGAAATATTCTGTCTCCTTTGGAAAAGTGGTAACACTTTTGGAAACAACTAGAAGATCAGAATGATGCTAGGCAGCTAAAAAGGCTTATTAAAGCTTTTCTGTAACATCATAAGGATTTCTGGATATGATATTAAATGCATGAAAAATAAGACAAGACTGCTGCGCTGTAACAATTGCCACAAAGTCAACTGACAGGTGAATTAGCCCATTTTCTTTGCTATTCAGCCTTTTCTACTGTATCTTCTTTTCACGCTCCTGAATAGCCTTCCTCTCTAACTCCTCTGATCCCATCTTTCCCATGTAACTTTCTTTTAATTTCTCGTCCTTGGGATTTTTTTTGCAGCAGGTTCATATTCTGAAACAGAATAGTTGGGCTAAACCTCTGACTACTAGACAACATCCTCTTCAACAAAAAGTTCATAGGGCTTTTCCCCAGTAATGTAAAACAGAAATCCATAAATTTTAATATAAACTGAACAGTAGCTGAACAGATCAATAGATGATCTCTATTTGTCTCTCTGTGCGTGCTTTTTCTATGAGGGAGAATTTTATCTGATTCAGCAGGAAAAGGAGAAAAAAAATAGAGAGAAAAGGAAGTAAGACTGGAAAACGAATGAACAATACAAAACTAAGACTTACCCCTCCCCACTGAATCTTAGGAGCAATATAATTTTTGTATCATTATCTTACATTTGAGGATTCTATTAGTATAAGGACTTTGGTTTTTAGCAAAAATTATTTTTAAACCTAAGCAGCTGACATAATTGCATGAGGGACAGGTGGCCTACTTAAAAAAAAGTGGCTGCTGTTATCATCTGAATGTAAATTTAGTGTGAAACACATGGAAAGCTCTAATGTACTAGGATAACCTCCTGTCTAATCTTCTGTCCTGGCTCTGATAGCATGCAATGCAAGAAGCTTCAAGAGAGGCATAGGAGCAACATCAGTAAAAGCTGGCAAAAGGACAATAAGGGGTAAAGCATCCTCCTATCCTAGCTGCTTATCTACTTACCCCTCCAAAGAAGAAGAATAGAATCATAAAAGTTGGAAAATACCTCTAAGATCATCAAGTCCAACCTTCCACCTAGCACCACCACAATGTTCACCGTTAAACCGTGTCCTCAAGCACAACATCCATACATTTTTGGAACATTTCCAGGGATGGTGCCTCCACCACTTTCCTGGGAAGTCTATTCCAATAGTTTGCAACCCTTTCCATGAATTTATTTTTCTAATATCTAAGCTAAACCTCCTCTGGTGCAACTTGAGGTAATTTCTTTTAGTTTCCTTTCTGCCTAGCATAACAGGAGATTCATTTTTTTCCTTTTAAATAAAAAGGCCAGGAACCAACAAGTAAATCTTAATGAAATTATGCACTTAACACAAAAAGATTCCTGCTTTTGGTGCATTTTTCTTGTGCATAAGTTGTGATTATCCTCAATTATGTAAGACCTTAATACAATCCCATTACTATTTCTCTAAGGGTTTAAAAAAGTTTGAGGAAAAATACCAGAAGGTGTACAAAATAGTCTCAAAAGAAATTTTGCTATTATTTTGTGCAATACTGTAGAATAAAGTCTGACTGTGAAATAATGGCTAAAGACATTCTGACAGATATCCTTCAAGTAAGTGAATGAGACATGAACCTCAAAGATAAAGAAGCAAAAGACAGAACTGACTCATAAATCAATTCTGAATTTCAAATATGACATGCTTCTTTGATATGCTGTGTATTAGCAGGGCTTTAACAGGTCTTCTTTCTCACAAGACCCAAAAGATAAATGACTTTGGTAAAAAGACACATGTAGAATTTTGTTCCACTGTATTTGAAATGTATTCAGAAGTAATTTAGTATTTATTCTTACTTGGAAGCAAAATGGCCTGGTGTCACTTTTTAAAGTCATGGCCAAGATTTAGTGCAAAGGCCACAGTCAAGAAAATATTGTTTAATGGATGATTTTTTAGATTGAAAAGCGTAACTCTTTCTGCCAGTTTCTATGTATCATCACATAGATATGATTAGATGGCTTTTGATGGCATGAAGCCAAGGGATCCAGGTATTGCTATGTCCTGCCCAATGTAAATTTACTGTCATAAAAACATGTTCTAAAGTGTCTTTTCCTTTGATCCATGTTTTTAAATTGATTTGAAGGAGGATGGATAAAAAGAGTGAGTTATAATAAAAGGAGAAGGGTTCTTCCTATTTGATAAGAAAAAGGATGAAGCATCTTCTCAAGTGTCTAGCTTGAGAAGAGGGGCAGATCTCAGAACAGATGAAGCTGATAGTTTTCCATTAAATATCTCAACGAAGACACAATGGCAGTCTCGATTTTGGGTGCTACAAGTTTATACATAGGCAGACCTCTGAGATGTTTTCATTGCTAGATTCTTGTTCTGCTCTTACAAATAAATCACAAGGACTTGTAAATATAGATATCTCCAAGTCTGCACATGCTAGGAAAGGTAATAGAAAACAAGATGGAAATAGAAGTATATTCAGCAATCTGATGTTGACAGTAATCTATCTAGTATGAATAAAATTGATACTGATTAATTATGCATCAAGATGATTTATCATTGTGCCAGCTCAGGGATAGGCATAAAAAGTATGAAAGCATGAAAAACCCACAGTGTAATAGGCTTTGAAGAAGAAATATGAGAATCCTTAGCTTCCTTTCGGAGTATGAAGAAAAGCAAAGCATGAATTATACTCTGACTGGAGAGCAGTACTTCCTTCCGATCAAGTAACAGTGAGAAAATGGTGGTAGCCACTGCCCTGACAATAACATCCCTAGTAAGTTATTGACCAAACATAATCAATGAAAAGAATAAGCTTTTTAACATGTTTGCCTGAACCAAAAGCAGCCTTTGTCGATCACCTCATAGAAATAACTCCAGGCAAGCATTTTTCTAACCCATCTGGAAAACCTGCAGTACCTGTGGTCTCTTCTAAGGCAAAAAAACCCCAACAAACCAAAACCAAGAAAAAAATCCCTCTGCAAATATCCAGTATGCACCCTCACTCAAATATCTTATTTCTACTCTGCATAACACTTGTATTTTCTAAATATTACTTTATAACTTTGTGAATCTCTTAACAAAAACATTGAGGGAATGGCTAATGAGAATACCAGAAAAATATTGCAACAGAGAACAGTGCCACAGTAGGAAGTCATGGCTAAACATAGTAGTGTGGTCTCTGGGATCACAGTTAGTTTTAGAATCTCTTTCTTTACCTCTCTGCTGGAGCCTGGGACACGTCAGCTGGGAATGGCACAATCCACAGTGCTGTAAAAGCATTTTCACATCACCCAAGAGTTGTAAGTGGAGTCTATGTAATGATTCCTGAAGATTTCATGCTGAAGTGATTATACAAGTTGATCATACACTGTACTTAGAGGTACTGAGATCTTTCTTTCATTCTCTTTTTAAAACCTAGTGCTACTTAATTTGAAATGCCTTACTTTGTATCTTAAGGATACAAAGTTATTTTGCTGTCATAGAGAGACAAGTAGAAGGACAAACTAGAAACAGTCCCTTATATATATGTGTATGTTTGTGACTCTGACTCCTGTTGCAGACAGAAAGAGAAGGAAATCAGATTTTTAGATCAGGTACAGGACACCTCCAGCAGCAAAAAATATTAAATCCGGGATGTAAAGTGAAATAGAAGTGTCTTATATTCCTTTTATCTCTGTAATCATCTGGGGAATAACAGCCTTTGAACCAGAGAGCTCTTGGCTAAGAGGTCATTATCTAACTTACACTGGGCATCCTGGGAACTAGAGTCCACCAGTGGCCATTGTCAATCACTTCCACTCCACTCTTCTCCTATACATCACAACAGTCCACATGTTGATGCTAACAGGTTTATGTCCATGCAGTCCTTCATGCAGACATCAGTTCCTGGGATAATTTTTGTTTCCTGTATATCTGCCTTACAGCAGTTGCATTATTTACTGGTCATCTGTACAATTACATTTTATGTCTTAAAATGGATTTGTGGCAATAACTTTCTCAGACAATGAAGGTATTATGCTACCGTCTATCCTTTAAAAAATGCAAGGCTGGCTAGGGCACAAATGCGATGAATGCAAATACTGCTGACTGTGACTGCCCAATGAAGCTTAAAGGAAATACATTTTTTCTACTTAGCTAAATTTTCCTCGAGACTATCAGAGTTACATCTCACTTTGTGTCCTTTTGACCTCCTCCTCAAAGTCAAATCAACACTCAGTTCAGACCAGACTGCTCAGAGCTTTACCAGCTGGGTCTTGAAAACCTCTGAGACCTCGCAGACTCTCTGGGAAACCTGCTCCAAGATATTTTCTTTCTATCTAGTTGGAGCTCCCTTCCTCAATTTCTGATTGATGTTCCTCATTCTCTTTTCTTGTCCCTCTGTAGAGCCTGGCATCAGACTTTTGGTTGATAACTTTCTCCTGAGCGCTGGAATGTGGTGGTGGAATTGGTTAAGATGGACCAGGACTTAGCCCAGGTTTCCTATACGAAGGGCATAAATCTAAGACCCTGGTAGGCAGGCTATTAAAAGGCAAGGCCTTAGACATGAGGTCAGGCCCCTGCCCTGCAGATGCAGAGGTATTAGCCTAAAACCGTGGGACTTGTGGGGACATGTAAGGGCATTCCCAGAGACGTTCCTAGATCTCATTTGTGACTGGACCTTTGCCCTCAGGTATCCCGATGCATTGTTAACCTGACACCTCCCCCTGGTCTTTGGATGCTGCCTCTCAGACTGCAGTGGTCATGGATGGATAAAAGATTTCTCAGGCACACCATCATACCCGTCCCATTTATCATTATTATACAGCCATGCTCTGACCTGGTCAAGATGGTGAGGTTGTCGCTAAGAGAAAAACTCCCCTGAGGTGACACTGGAAGGCTGCCCTAGGCCTTCACTAGGGCTTCTCTTCTGACAAACTTACTGTCTACTTTAACTGAATGTCTGCTAAATCTTTAAAGTGTCTAAAGAGGTACTGGATTTAAAAATCCATGCAAATCCATAAAGTTCTTCAGGTCACTGGTAATACACTCGAAATCCTACAAAATCTCTGTATTATATTCAGAAATATGTTTGCGGACTTAAAATTTTAGGAGAAATCCAACATTTTAAAGAGAAATACAGAATCATATTTTATTTGAGTCCTTAGCAACCAAGTAGGTGGTCATGATTTCCAGCTCTTTGTTGATCTAGGAGGAGTTTCCAAAATAAAATGGAGAAAGCCCCATATCTCTCTTCTGCAGGATTTCAAATACTACTTAAATTCATCAAGAACAGAAGGTGTAGTATGAGAATAATAGTTACAAAAGCTTCATTTTCACACTGACTATTCAGTTATAAAAAAATTTAATTCTTACTGATGGAAGAATCCAAGGCAGTCATTAATGTGCAAGCTCAAAGTCTTGAGGGATATACATTGTGACTGCTTCTCCTCTGCCTAAATTTACTATAACTTTCCCTGTTCATTATTATTTCATCATCCTCCTCTGCTACTGCTTCCCTGTGCTCTGCAGATCTTTGAATGGCTGAGGTGCTCTGTGTATATTCTTCCTTTCATTCAAGGTTTTTATGACCTGCCTTCTTTTCTTTATACAACTCTCGAAGTGACAAAAAGTTAAGATATTATCGAATAGCTTACATTTGAGTCAGTAAGAAAATGAAGATATGGTTACTTTTTCCACATCATAAGGGTATCTTCTTTAAGTGTTAACCTAAGTTTCACATAATTTCAATGTTTTCAATCTTTCTTCAAGTATTGATATGGATATTCAGTTGATTTTTCTAATTATTTTTATTAGCAATATAATATTCAGGTTTTTTATCTTTAGGCATCCAGGCTTTTGTAGAAAGTATATACGATTTCCCCAGTTACTATATATAAAAATGGGATTGTACAGTATTGAATTCTCCAGCATACAGCTGCATATTGGAAAGAGGACAAAGTTTTCTGACTTCAGCTCATTCATCTATATACCACAAGCAAACACCACACTATTTTTTATCAGTGGGAAATCTAGTCCATCTAAAACAAATAAATATTGGAAATTTGAAATAAGCTCAGAAAGAAAACATATTGGGGTAGGGGGAGAGTCTGTGTGTGTGCTTGCACAGATGTGAGACAGATCATGCCTCTGGTATTTGGAGTAAGAGAAGAAACTTCAGAATCACAAAGTGTTGGAGTAATCCTTTTAACATGACTATATTATAATATTATTCCAAGAATATTACAGAGCGTAAGAAGGCCACATAAGTCCACAGTGTTACACTAAACTTTTTTAGCCTGCCAAAAAAATAAAATCCCAAACTTCACAGAAGATAGGGAACACTGCAAATCTAGTATTTGTCTTAGGATTTTTAAATATAAGACTGGAATTCTCTTTCTAGGTCTGCTTTGCAATACCTGGCAAATTGCTTCTAATTATAGTTAATATATATTTTCACTGGTTTTTGACAGCCCAGTTACCAGGGACCTGTGACCAGCCTCCTCTATCAAAGATTTTGATGGGTCGTGACTGTATTTTGAAACTCTCAAATAAGTATATATATTTTTCTCGGGGGGACCTGCCCCTCAATTTTGATTCCCATTAATCTGTCCATTTTTTGAAACACTTTTGAGATGGTCACCTAAAAGTGAAGATCTGGAAAACTGACTGTATGTCTGTACTTGTATTTCTGACTATGAGGATAAAGTTTATATACATTTTTTTTTTACTTCCAAGACTATTTCGTAAGTATATACTAAAGAGGTTGGTTGTTTTTTTAATATACAAGCATATTGCTTGTATTGTAAGTACTGCTAATATTAGCTCAGCTAAGACATGGGCCATAGCATCCAAAGACCTAATGGATAGACACTTGTATTAGTCACAATCATTACTGCTTTTAGAAAACCCCTTCTCAGTTTACAGAAATACTATAACTATATAAGGGAAACTACAGGGACCTGTATGTTTCAACAGTATCTCCTGGATGGTTTATAAATAAATAAATAAGAATTTAAAAAGCACCTTGACATCCTTTATATGAAGTACAAACATCAATAACAGCAATGGGAAAAACATGGATTAAAATAATGCTTCTTTCCATCTGAAAACTGGTGTTGAAAAGCAGTTGTGGATATTTCCTAAAATTACATTGACAGCAGCACTGAAAAAACAGAGATTCACCTTGCTAATGACCTCTGGTTTTGGCAAGATAGTAAGTAACAGAAAAAGGAGATGATTCTAACCATAAACAGGAAAAGAGGCTTTATAGCAGCAGCATTTGCTAGCACCTCTAAAATTAACCCTGGGTCAAACTTTCCATGAGAAATGCTTTTTTTAGAATTAATACAGAGAAGCTGAGCTATAGACACATCAGAGAATATATTTTAAACAAGTCAGTCTGGAAACCAGGTTTTTAAATAGTACACATGGAAAAAAACCTCATAATTTTGTATGGAGTATCCATTTTCTCTTATAAATTTTCCGGTCTAAGTTGTTTCTATCTTTCCTGTGATTGAAACATAAGGTAATTTAGGCCACAGAGTTCTCTTTAAATTGTAGCAGAGGTTAGAAGGCATCTCTGGTTGCAATCCAACCCATTGTCAAAGCTGGCCTAGTCAAATATTTATTTTCTCTGAACTTTAAGGCATTTAAAATATATATATATATTTCATGCTATTTTTTGAACAAGGCAAATATTTACTATGAAATTATTTTGTAGTGATGGGTGGTAAACTGCATATACAAGTTCTAGAAAAAGGTTGTGAGGTTAAAAAACATGAATGTGGGTGGTAAATGTAATCTATCTTAAGATGTTGCTGTTACCAGCAACTAACCACTGGTCTCTGCCCACTTTTTAAGATCAATCAGTTAGAGTCCAGTTAGATATTAATATCTATTAAATTTTCACATTAAATACTAGGGCATCACTGTATTCTAGATTCTCCTGGATTCTGGTTGGGGGAATTGCTTCAGTTACAAAACTTAAATCTCATATGTAGAAATTCAGATCCAAACAATTCTAGACAGAGCCATCTATCATCTTTCATATCAATATTAATTTTTGAAGTCTAATCCTAACAGTACAAAGACTAATCTATGTACTTTGTAGAACTTGAATATCCACAGACAAAGGCCTTTCTATGCATTTTGCTGCCTGTTTGTAACCAAATAAGCAATTTGAGCTAAATAAATGTAGGCAATCTAAATAACCGCGTTTTCTTATGTCCCATTTTCTTTTCTGTGTAAGTACATAAAAGCATAAATATGACAAAGTATGTATCAAACATCTTGCTATCCTCATTATGAAAATACAAGCTTTAACTATTAGCATATTTACAGAGAGTTAAAATAGAATTAAACCGATAAAAATGAATAGCCATTATTGTTCCCTAAGCAGAGAAAAAGCAAGTTTTTCTTTTCTTCTTGTATCTAATTTGGAATTAGAAGAAAAATAAAAGAAAAAAAAATTACTATTAACTATTTAATTAATGGATAGCTTGTATGATTTAAAGAAAATAATCTATATTGAATTGGTGCATATGTTTGGAATTTGTTCTGCAAAAGGAACACGATGGCATTTTGCAGTAGCTGGCATATACAGCAGTGGGAATGTTTATATCTATATTGATCTTTTGTGCTGTCTTGCAAAAAAGCTCTTTAAATTATTAATGTCTAAATCAAATTAGATTCTAAAAAAATGCCTTTAGTGAAATCTATTTTAAGGACAGTAGAATTGTGATGTCGGCTGGCTTAGCTATAGTGACTTCTGACAACCATTTGGTTGTCACCATGTAAAAACCACCCTCAGACACTGAAGGAAAAAACAATGGTGCAAATTAAGTTTAGGTGACAGGCTTCAGAAGGCACCCTAATGGTCTATCCCTTTGTCTCAGAAGTACTAGCCTGTTATGTTCTTTCAGGGCAGGAAACAAAACCCTGTGGATAATAAAAGATCAGTCCTAGAGCCTTGAGATTAACACACTTTAACACATTGAAGGGTGTCTTAACATATGTCTATTCCCCTGAATAGGGGCTGCATTATAAAGCAACTTAATGAAATTATTCAGGTTTGCAATTTTTTGAAGAAATGGAATCAGGTTTTCAATGGGCACTCTGAAACAGTACTGGCCAAAGTCAACAGGCTTCTCGAGCTCCTCAGTTTAACAGTGCAGGAACAAATACAAGTTTATGAAGTGCTCATCTGAATGATGAAATGAATATGTAAAATGAATTGTTTCTAGGAAACATATACAGTAATTACACGATTATAAACTGCACCATTTTGACTAAAATTTTGCTCCCAACCCGGAAATGCGGCTTACACTCAAGAGCAGCTAATATATGAAAAAAGTTTGGAAATTTCCAAACCCAGAAGTGGAAGCCGAGGTGCCGAGCTGAGCACCTGCCAGTAAAACCCGGGATTGCATGATTGTTACAAATGGGTTACTCTGTTGCGCGGTGGGTGGAGGTGGGCTCTGTGCTGGCAGCATGGGGGGGGAGGAGGCGGGGGGGCTCCCTCCTGCCGGCCCCGCGGCCCAGGGGGGAGGCAGGGGCTCCGTGCCTCCCCCTCCCACTGCCGCCGTGGGTGCAAGCGGGCTCCGTGCCTCCCTCCTGCCGGCACCACGGGGCAGCGCCGGGCCAGGGCGAGCGATCCCTTGATTCCATTACTAATTTGTTACTTTGTTGCACGCGGGTCCTCCCTGCGAATGAAAATGCGGTTATATTCCGGTGCGGCTTATACATGGACAAAGACCTAAACATTGCCGACACCCGGACATGCGGCTTATAATCAGGTGCGGCTTGTAATTGTGAAATTACTGTACATACAAGAACTGGTAATATTATTTGAATACACTGATAATTGTTATCACTTACTCTATAATGGCGTATACTTGAGTACTTGGGAGGGAAAAGGTACTGACAGCTCAAGACTAATAAGCATCTGTTAGTCTCTCTTGACCAAGAGATTGCTACACAGATACTCATAAAGAATTGGTAGAGTTTAAAATTTGTTTTTCTTTTAATGAATGCTTCCAAGACTATTGTGCAAGGCATTGATCTGCCAGCAGGTCTAACTATGCCATCTCCTTAGGCTGAGGTCATCCTGAGTGGCACATAAAATAGCTGAAGTAGTGCAGCTGTTGTAGCACAAGAACTCTGTGCCAGTAAGTCGTCCAAATATTTACCTACCTTTACAGGCAGCTTTTACAGCTGACATGAACTGCTTGCTGCCATGGCTACACTGTTTCCAGTAGCTGAGCTAGTTCATTTGAATCTAGTTTGAGTTTCTCTTTAAAACTCTGCAGGTATCTCTCCAGATCTCTCTCCACAAGGTTTAGTGACTGTAGTTACCTATATGCAATTTTTTTATGTTCACTTTCTACAGAATGTAAAACATTAGATTAGGATTAAGTTAAATATATCACAAAATCTTACATATAAAACAGTCTTACTCTGTGACATTGGAAAAGGAATTACATGATAAAGCTGTAAAACCAGCTGAATTTAAAGGTGTTTCTCAAGATGTCTTAGCACCATTAACTTCTCAGGATTTCAATTTGTGCTACGGAGAGTCTTTTAGTGTTTGGAATTTGCGAGCATACTCTGTACTGTTCCATTTTGTTGGTGGTTTGGTTTTTGTTTTTTTCACTTTCCTGTCATGTATTACTCCACATCTAACATAACCCTCTCTACTGCTTTAACATAATACAATTCATTTACTATAATTAAAGCTGCACTGTTGAACTGGTGAATGGATTTTATGCTGGATGTAGAGTGCTTGATTTCCGTTCACTACTATGTACCAAACCCAGCTGCTTTTACTTACCCTCCATTTTAGTGAAGCATGTCTGGAAAGACCCGCAAGGAGGGAAGAGACCAATAAAATTTATGTTAATTACTATATATAATACAAAGCCCTCTATTTTTCAGTTACTTCACAAACTCCTATGTAATTTGCCTTTAGACAGATCACATTTATAAAGATAAAAATAGATCAACTTTGTTCAAATTGTTATGGTTTATTATTTGACTTAAATGCCCTATTGCAAACTTCCCTTGGATTGCCTGGTTCTACATACTCTTCACTATAAATTCCTAAATATCTATATATTAAATATTTGTTATTTATTGTTAAATATTTACATATATATAGACAGACATTCATGTAGTTAACTCTTGAAGGATGTGTTCCAAAATTATTGCTCTCCATATGAAAAGGATACAGCCAAGTTGCAGACTATGAAATTCATCTAGTCTGGTCTGGCTTTCGAAAACTTTGGTATTTACTGTAAGGCTTTCTCTACCCAATGTAAAAAGACTGAAATTAACAAATGCCATTCAAAGGCAGCTCAGATAAATAATTTGCTTTCTCATTCTTATAACTGTAGCAGAAGACCAGGCAACTAGTTTAGTTCTGATATATTCCCAATCAAAATCAAATGAAATTACACTTACCCTATCAGACAGATGTAGATTTTCTGAAGAACATGTCAAAAGTAGCTTATTTTCCTTGTCCTGAAAGAGGCAATGAGGACCAGCTTCAAATTAAAATAATCTGGCACTGAAATTTGTTAACAGTAGCAAACAGTCTCTCACTTTGAATTCAGTCTTACTTTTTCCTCACAGCCTGTAGCATGCACTTGATTTTTGGTATTGAGAGGGGACTCTTACAATCTGGATTGCTGACAATGGTGTTGTTTAAAACATTTCTCTTGACTGTTTTTAAAGTGGTTCAGTGTGCAAATAAATAATGTTTTGGCTGCACCAATTACCAAGTTGAGAAATTTTTAGGCGAGATCAGTATTTGGAGGAGTATCACTTTCCAAAAAACACCTTCTTTAGGCATCTAATAAGGAACATTGAAAGACATAAAGACAGTATTGTTCCTGAAATCATTCTCTGAGCTCCATGGAAGGTCATCTTTGTTTCATCTTCATAGGTACATTTATTAAAGTTCAAATATTCTCAATGATTTTAGATGATGATCTGATATGCAGTACTAGTAGCATGCCATAATTCCATTAATTCAGCGTTGAGTTTAATATACACATGGTATAGGGAGAGCTATACTATTGGAAAATTCTACTCTCTTCCTTGGCAACTGAGAGCTGAGAACTCCTGATGGGTATGATACATCCTAGGGCACATTCACAAGCATCTATACTTATGCTCCTGAATAATCTCAGTAAATTATTTGAGTAATTGCAGTTGGTTTAGTGGTTTAAACTGGTTTAGTATTACTCCCTTCTTTTCTAAAATTGCAGAAGAGACAATTTGTGCTCTTTGCTAGCTGCAACTTTCCATTGCAGAAACACTAAATTTCTGGTTAGCTTGCCTATAAATACCTCCTTTTCAAAAAATTCCATGATATGTCTGCAAGACATGTCTATCAATGCTGCCACATACCTATGCATATTGCACTAAGATTTTAGTAATTTTTCAATTCATAGTACCAATTTTACCTGCAGAGACAAGAGAGTAATTGTGAGAACTGCTTGAAATGCAGCAACATATCTTCTACTAAAATTAGGAAGAATTAATATAATACCGTAGAATTATTTGCACTAAGATTTCCTTTCAACCCATAGTAACATTCTGATGGAAACATTTCAAATTTACTGTTAGTGCATTTCTGTAGACACAAGGCTTCAAACAGGCATCACAAACTCAGTGTGGTTTCTTCTGTAATTAAAAATATTTTCATTTAATAGCAAAATATTTTTGTTCTTGTTCCAAGAACACACCACTGCAATCCAGTGTTTAAGCCAAATGTTTTCTTTTAGCTTTCCTCAAATCCTTAACAGCCAAGCTATACGACTTCAGTGGATTCTACTCAAGTTTTCCATAATAAACCAAAAACCTTTCTTATAAGTGTAGCAAAGAAGAAAAGTTGTGTCACACAGTAAATTTCAAGTCCTCTCCTGCTGGAAAACTTTACCATTTGTATGAGAAATAAGCATCCTCCAGCCAGCACCTTGCTGAGATAATTCAGATTCATTAAGGTGTTTCCATAAACTTCAGTAAATCAAAGTATGCTGGAAGAGCTCTGAGATTACCTCATATTGAGGTAAATATGCTGATAATGTTCTAAAGTGAAATCACAATGCAGGATATTTATCTTAACCAAAAGTGCAACTCTGCTTAGGTTGGGAACATCACAAAGAACTGCAAATGAGATACACTGTAGAAAAAAAACCAGATAAAAACACAAAGTAGGCAACCTGACAATTTCCTAACACAACAACAACTGAAATCTGGTCTGCAAATATAATTCTATCAGCTGCAATATTAGAATCTGGTTTTGAAAGCCATGACATGCTACAGTCTGGATCATAGTGAATTTAAACAGGGAAAGGAAATCTTCCTAATCCTTAGCTTTGCTTTTTTATATCATTTGGTTAAATTAGATCATCTGTATTGACTGATGCCTTCAACGTGCTCCCAAATGAGCAGAAGTACTACTAGTCTGTCTTTTTTGTGTTTTGATGTGTTTATTTAATGGAACCTGAGGTCAAAATTACTTTTTAAAAAGTTTTTTGCTAGAGTCATAGGAACAACATTCATTGTGAAGAGAAAAGGAGAAAATAGGTATATCAGATGAAAGGTTTCTCTCTCCCCACCTAAAAAGAAAATAGATTGAAAGCATATTTTGATTTTATCATGCAAGTAAAAGTCAAAAATACTAATGAATTTGCTTTTAGTTACTGTTTTTACTGTTTTCGTAATCCAAATAACTTGAAAATACAATTCCCCTTAATACCGTTTAGCTATATAGCAAACAAATGGATTTGAAAACTTGGTAAGGGAGTGGCAGGAGGCTAAATAAACACATAGAAATCACAGTGTTTTGGCATATAACAAACTACAATAGCACTTCAAAGTTTTGGACAGATTTCCTTATATTATGGGTTTAGGGTGTAGCTGTGTGGAAAAATCTAAATGTTGATTTTTGGTATTTACTTTACAACCCTTTGTAATCTTCAGCTGTATTTATAGCTTCAAGCGGGAAGGAATCAAAATTAAAGAGGCCAGCTTGAGCATCCTTTGTAATCAAATGCTTTTCCCATTTCTCCTTAAAATAAATGTGCAGCCTGCACATTTGGCTGTCTGAGGAGACCACCCGAAGAGTTTACAAACTGTGACCTTACAGTGAAATAGTTTTGTGGAAAAGCACAAACTGCAGGAACACACAAAGAGGAGTCGTGGATAAACTAGCCGGTTTTTTGAGGGGAGAACGAGTAATTCGGCTTTGAGTTGGAGGGTTTAACTAGCGGTAAGAGGGAAGGGGTGAGGTTCTTATTCCAAAGGAGCTGGGATCGCCACTCACTCTCGTTCAGCAGCGCAGGCCGCCCCGGGCCGGGCAGGGCACAGGCTGCAGTCCCAGGCCGGGCAGTACACAGGCTATAGCCCCGGGCCGGGCAGGGCAGGGCACAGGCTGCAGTCCCGGGCCGGGCAGGGCACAGGCTACAGCCCCGGCGGTGCCCGGGCCGGGCAGGGCACAGGCTGCAGTCCCGGGCCGGGCAGGGCACACGCTACAGCCCCGGCCGTGCCCCAGCAGCCGCCGCGGGGCCGCCCGAGGCGGGCTGGGAGCTGTGGGGTTGGGCCGGTAGCGGAGCCAGGCGAGGGGGGCCAGAGCTGCCCCCTCTGAGCTGCTCCCCGAGCCAGGCACCGGCCCAAATGAGTTCTATCTGTCTTGGACTGGGAAGATAGGAGGGGAGGGAAGGCCGTCCGAGGGGAAGTCACTCCTGTGAGGGCATGGCTGTTGCAAGGCGATGAATCCAGTGCAACTGGCAGCGCAACTGCGCCAGCTGGCAAGAGCCAGCGACGAGCGCACAGGCAAATAAGGGCAACAAAATGCAGAACCCAAGGCGGAGGGTGAAAATTCGGCCAAGAGTTACCTGAAAATGGCTTCTCTTATTAGAAAAAGGGCTATTTGAGAGCTGCTTTTAGGACTTGACTTTGCCCTGTTGTTTGCTCAATGCTCGAGGCAAGGTTTATGAAGAGAATTGCTTTTTATTGGTCTAACTGCATTTCTTGGCAAAAATAGCTAAGCTTTGGGGTAAACAAAACCTTCAGACTTGTGCAGCTATGGAAAGGTGTCATGGGTACATAAATTACAGGATATCCTCTCCGTGCTGCCAAACACACTTGGTCTAGGATTTAAAAACTGTTGCTACATAGGGAATATCCCTGGGGAGCAAAGTGGGGGAGTTCAAGAAATACAGGAGACTGAGATAGCTTTTGGTTCTGAACTGTCAGTATAGTGAAAGCAGGCCCTCATTCGTTATAACTGAAACAAAAGTAGAAGTGCTAAGGGAAGACAAAATTTATCTCCCTTAGCTGCTTTGGAAACATCCCAGAGGTGTAGTTGGAGGAGTATCATTGCTGTGTTTCATTGCTGTGAAAGAAACAGAACAGGAACATTTTCCAAAATTCCAAGTAAGAGAGTTTGCCTTTTTGCCAGCTAACCTAGGTCTAGGGATTAGATCACAGCTACATTTCATTTAAGTTTTGTTCCTTTATGTTTGGACATAATGTCCGTTTTGCCTTGTGCTTCCTCCATTGCTTAAGTCTTCTGATCTGCTTTATTTCTAAACAGAACACAGGATCAGAAAATATTTCATGGGTGATGGAGTCTAGCTCCTTCCCTGCAGCATTTAAACCTGTCATATAACCCCATTTTGAAATTTATCAAGCTTTCATCTTAAAACTGGTTTGTGGGTTTTGCCCCCATACTCCTATTGGGAAGATGTTGCAGCACTTCATGTCCCTAATAACTGGAAACTTTTTGAATCTCTGTGATGAATTTTCATGGCAATTTTCTCAGATGATTTCATGCTGTGGCAAAGTTCTACTTCAAGTATCTTTCCTTTTAGTGTTTCTCTTACCCTCCTTTATCCCCAGTATAACTGGAGAGAAGTAATAAACATTTTCACAGATTTTCTTTAAATAGCCTAAATAATGTAATGAAGTTAAGGTAACAAGCTAAATTAAATAAGGCAATAAACTAAATAAGAGAAATCCTTTTTAGGGGAGGGTTTCATAAATTCACCTCCCTCATAGTATACAGTTTTGCTGCAACAGATGTATATAGGTTTATATAGGTTTTTTACCTAATTTTTTCTAAACTATAAACTATCATCTGGTAATAGAAAATGCCTGCAATTAATTCCAAGTCTGCAATTGTGCACTTTGTACACTCTAACCTCTTCTTCTTTCAGTAACTGAAGTTCATGACCTGTATGATATTCCAAGCCTTTTCTAGTTTGACACTGCCTCCAGACTTTGTCATCAGTAAATGTCATAAGCACACACTTACGCTGTACCAAAATTAGCCATGATACTATCTGCTATTTTTAGTCTCCAAGCTAATCCTAGAAAATTCGGCTGGTAGCTTTCTTCCAAACATGCACTTTCTCTTTCAATGCAATGTTTGTATTTGTGAAGATAGTAGAGTCAGTCCAACACTGAGGAATTTGTGGTTTTCTCTGTAATTTTGATCTGATTTCAGATACAGTAGTTTCACGAATACAAGGCACACGGATTATAAGCCGCACTTCCGGTGCCTCGACAATGTTGCTGTCTTTGTCAATAGATAAGCCGCACCCCGAATATTAGCCGCACTTTTGTTCGTCGCGAGAATCCGTGCGCAGCTTTCACAAATTGGCCAATTAGTAACAGGATCGCAGCATAGCGGGCTTTACTGGCTCGGGGCGGGGCCAGGAAGGCTCGGCCCGCTCATGGTTGCCGACGGGGCCGGGTGGCCCAGCTCAGTGCCACGGCTCGGCGGGGCTGGCCGGGTGGTGCTGCCGCCGCCGCCGGGCTCGCTGGCCCCCCTCTCCCGTCAGCACCGCCCGCTGCCGCATTCGCTCGCCCGGCCGGCGGGCTGCCGCCGCCGCCGCCGGGCTCGCCGGCCGCCCCGCGCCGCGTTTGCTCGCCCGGCCGGCGGGCTGCCGCCGCCGCCGCCGGGCTCGCCGGCCGCCCCACGCCGCGTTCGCTCGCCCGGCCGGCGGGCTGCCGCCGCTGCCACCGGGCTCGCCGGCCGCCCCCTCCCGTCTGCACCGCCGCCGCGTTTCCTCACCCTGGCCGGCACTGCAGGCCCCCGCACCGCCGGGCTCCCCCACGCTGCTGGCCCCAATTCTGCTGGGCTTCCCCCGCTGCCAGGCAGCCCCACCCGCCGGCCTTCCTGCTTCTGCCATGCTCCCCTGCACTGCTAGCCCCAGTTCTCCCAGGCTCCCCCGCCCTGCTGGCCCGGGCTCTGCCGCCCCCTTGCCCCGCCCTGCTGGCTCAGGCTCTGCCGCCCGCCCCCCACACTGCTGGCCCCGCCTCTGCCAGGCTTTCCCACCTCTGCCGGGGCCGGCCGGGCTCCAGCTTGGCTTGGGGCTGCCGCGGGCTCTCACTTCCGTGTTGGCAGCTTTTAGAATTTTGTTAATGTATTAGCCGCCCCGGAATATTGGCCGCACTTCCGGGTTTCCACCAAAATTTTGGTCAAATTGGTGCGGCTTGTATTCATCAAATTACTGTAATTTCCTTCCTCTAAATTATTTTTTTTTCTCACAGTGAAGTCTTTCTCCCATTGTGGGCTAATTGTTGATGGGCTGATGTATAAATGGTTTAATAAGGTAAACTGGAAAAAAAAAAGGAATTGTTTTTATTTGGTAGAAGGCCATTAGGTAGATTTCTCATAGTCTCATAGTCTGTTTGACATAAAATGATTTTTTATCTTTCACTGTTTCAAAATTCCATTTATGTGGATATGTTAATTGTTCTTTCCCATGCTGTTTGTTTTTAAACCTTTCATAATATTAACGTCATCTTAATGGGGTTGTAGTTTATTTAGTTACTTCCTCTCCTCTTCCATACTGCATTTGCTAATCTTTAGTAATATGATGCAATATGTGCCTCATTCACTTAGCTAACATTCTGCTGTTCAGTTCACCATTTCAGGCAAATGTATTTTTAAAAAGTTAGATTTTAAAAAAATTTTGTC
The DNA here is from genome assembly GCF_009819885.2 of Catharus ustulatus. Classification (NCBI taxonomy): domain Eukaryota; kingdom Metazoa; phylum Chordata; class Aves; order Passeriformes; family Turdidae; genus Catharus; species Catharus ustulatus. The sequence goes on along the minus strand of NC_046225.1, from coordinate 24,541,893 downwards.
TTTACAAAAATAAGCTTTTTAAGGAGTAATGTACTATTAGGAGCAGAACTGGGGTGCCTGAAGCAACAACTATACAGAACTCACTTGGCTGTGTGCTTAATCGTTAGTAAATTCACATGAGTTTTATCTAAACTGGGGAATAGAAGGAGGAGCCTCACTGTAATTGTATCTCACTTAAGTTAATTGCTGAAGTTCCTGGTTTTCCTAGGCTTTGTTACTAGAAGTCACTGTGATTTACTGTAACAATTACTAATCAGTTTGGTCTGAATCATTCTTCTGATTCATATGCTACGTTCATAAAAAGTAATACAGTAATTTCACTACTATAAGGCGCACCGGAGTATAAGGCGCACTCCCGGGTGTTGGCAAATTTCCAAACTTTGTCCATATATAAGGTGCACCGGATTATAAGGCGCACTTTTCTTTTGCAGCGAGGATCCATGTGCAACAAAGAAACGAATTAGTAAAGGAATCCTGCGATCACGGGGTTTATTGGCAGGTGCTCAATTTAGAAACATTTTTCACAGATTGGCGTAGCCATTGAATGCAGCCCCAGGCGCCCTCCCTGTGCTGCGGGCCGCTGCAGTCCTGCCCACCCCCGGCACCGGCTGGCACAGCTCGGCGCTGCCACGGGGCCACTTCTTCCTCACGGCTCAGTGCTGCCACGGGGCCGCCTCTCCCTCATGGCTCAGCACTGCTGCGGGGCCACCTCTCCCTTGCGACTCCATGCTGCCATGGGGCCGTTCCCCCTCGTGACTCAGTGCTGCCGCGAGGCCGCCTCTCCCTCGCGGCTCAGCTCTGCCGCGGCTCGGGGCGGCACGGGGCTCCTGTGGCACTGGGAGTGCTGCAGAACAGGTCTCCTGTGGCTCGGGGCGGCCATGGCGCCGGGTTGCTGCGGTGCGGGTGCAGCTTGCAGCTCGGGGCGGCCGCGGCTCGCACTTCCGGGTTGGCAAATTTCTGAACTTTGTCCATATATAAGGCGTACTGGACTATAAGGTGCACTTCTGGGTTCGGACCAAAATTTTAGTCAAAAGGGTGCGCCTTATAGTCGTGAAATTACTGTAGTTTTTTCAGTTGTTTATGTTATCCTTAACCTGTTCAAATAAATTTCATAATTAACGTGTGATATTTTTTCCTGTATCTACACCAAAACAAGAAAGATGTGCAGTATTCTGACTGACCAGCATTCTGGAGAATCTTGTTGGAACTTCCAAAGACCACAAGTGAAAATAAAGCTTAGGGTATTCTCATCAGCTGTAGTACATATTGTACAAATGTTACTCCATAGCAGGTATTTAAAATGAAATTTTTCTGTGTTGACAGGTCACTGCAGAGCTCAGGCATCTAAAACTGCCATCCAGATATCTTTTATTTTAATGCAAATGGTAAAATTTTCCATTTAGATTCTTACAACATATATCTCAAACTTATATAAACATGCTATTCTAGGATGAAACAATAATTTCATTGTTTCCCTTATGCTGTAGAAAGGAATGAAAAATAAGACCTGCAAAATTTTTGAGAAGGAATCTGAACTTCTGCTGTTTGCATAAAGATCTTTCTTTATGGATTTTTCTTTGTGATATGCACTGTAAATGATACCACTTAGCATTCGCAGTGATGATTCCAAAGAAATCTGATTTTTGCTTAGTAAAGAAAGCATGTCAAGTTAGAATTTCTAAAAATCATGCATTTAAATTTTGACCATTATCTGGTAATATAGAAGGCCTTAATATTTTCTTTTAGGTTCTGATTCTCTCATATGTTCATCTGTCTTACTCTATTAACACTATTGATACAAAGCCTTAGCCATAGAGCTGGAGCAGTCTCCCATGAAGCCAGAAAATATGAGAAGGAAGCTGTCCTGGTCCGATGCCTTCCTTTCTCAACAGTGGTATTCAAGGACATGCAGTAGCTTATTCTGCATCTTTGAAAACCATGCCTCCTGATGGTTGGTTTCTTTGGTTAATGTCCTGAAATGTAAATAGGAGGTCAGTGTGTACCGTGTCTGCTATTTCAGGGACATAGCTATTAAGATGGGAGAAAGAAGGCCTCTGCTTTGCTAGGCACCAAACAGATGGATCAAAAGGGCCTGAAGCCTGTGGGTTTCCTCATTGACAAAGAATGCAGCTTGCTTCTAAGTTTCATTTTAAATCCCAGTGAATCAAGGGCTTCAAATATGAAGTGAGAGATAGCAGATTCTGAAGAGAAGACTGGCTTCTATAGATGTATCATGTGAGTTGCTGTAAATGTTAGGTCTACAAAAGAGCCTTTCAAGCCAGTGGCCTGAAAATTACAGTCTTAGATGGATAGGGTGAGGCTGAAGTGGAGAGTGAAGGACATTATCCCAATCTGCCAAACTGCGTAGACTCTGAGGAGCATGGATTCTGGAGGAGTGAGTTACATTGTATGGAGACTGTTGATCTCATGTTTTACTTCAGTCGGAAGATACATCACTGTGTCATCTTGGTACAAGATGCTTGCTCTTCTTGTTCTTTAGCTGTGAATCTTACATGGTATGAGGCCATAAAAAACCACCTGCTGGAGCTCAACTACATTTTTCAGAGTAAATAACCTGAAAAGCTTGCATTGTTTAAAGTGCAGGGGAAAGTATGTGAGAAGTTTGTGTTCTACATGTCAAACAAATTATTCTTCTTTACAAAAGGTTTGTCAGCTAACCTTGTGGTTTGAGCCCTCTCATGACAGTGTCTATAAAAAGAAATGACTGGTTTTATATTTGGCTTAATGCAAAGTTCAGGTTCTGCACTTCCCTGATATACACAGACACAGGGATTGTTTAAAGACAGGTGTGTAAGTTGCTCATCTTCTCTTTTTCTTTTCTTCTCTTCTATTTTTGACAGGTTAACTCATACCTCCTTAGTTATAACTTTGGGAAATTTCCCAAGAAACCTAAAAAATTCACTGAGTGTTCTTTGAGCTAAAAAGAGACATTAAACTGTAATTCTATGCTTTCAGATTATACAGGAAGATTATGAAGGTCATACTCATATTTCAGATCTGAATAAAATTTTATAGGCTGCTGTGTAAATATACACAGAGTAGTTCTTATGTGGTTTCCCATGATAGTTGCTTTAGGTTTTCATCTGGTCCAATTTTCACTGAGTGCCATAATGACAGGTTCCACAAAGGCCCCCTCATTCATTTTTAGCTCTAACAATTCAAAGACAGAAAAAAAAGATCAGGACAGAACAGCCAGTATGTAAACCAGACTGAGAAACAAGAACTTCTACTGGTAAATCCTGTCTTCTGACAATGGGAACTGGTCACTCTAACTCTGTTGAAAAGCTGTATGTATAAACAAATATTTAGGATGCAGTGGAATAGAGATGGTTACTGGCATATTAGGCAAGGTGAATGATGAGTGGCAGCAAGAAATGAATTAATTTTATGGGACAGGTCAGTTTAACCAGATCAAAGGGACTAAGCACAAAGGCTAAGGATCAAATGGAGCCTTTCCCACAGCAGGTAGCCAGCTTTGGAATCATGTTCTGGATGAAGTAAGAACTTTACAAGTAAGAACTTTACCAAGCTAAGCAACTAAAATCAGCATGCGTAGTAATTTCACGATTATAAGCCGCACCATTTTGACTAAAATTTTGATCCGAACCCAAAGTGCGGCTTATAATCAGGTGCGGCTTATATATGGACAAAGAACAAAAAGTTGCTGTTTTAGTTTGGAGGACAGGTGTCTGCTGAGAAAGGCAGGAACTTCTCTTTGAAATGGAGAATGTAAACCCCCTCTCTCCAAATTATTATAATTTGGAAATCAAGGGGCTTTCAGGCAAAAATATGGAAATTAGGAATAACAGTTCTTTTCTAGGGAAATCAAAATAGAAATAGAGTACTACAAAGAAACAAACTCCAAACCCTGACAAAGTCAGAGTACAACCTGAGACCCCGTCAGGCAGGGTGTTGGTAGCAGCCCCATTAAATGGTGGCTGCATCCTCCTGCAGTGACAGATGTGGCTCAGTTGGAGCAGTGCTCCTGTACAAGGTGCACTTTCCCTCTGGAGGTCCAGTGGTGATGTGGAAAAATCCGGTTTTCCTCTGGAGTCCAGTGGAGAAAGTGGCTACCTTAGTGTCCCAAAACCTCTGTTTTATCTTGGTAAGAAATGTTGGGCTCTTCCCCCTGGCTGGAGCAATTTCCAATGGGATGCAGTAATTTTATCAGTCACACAGTGGGACTCAATGGGCCATTAGCAGACAATGACTCCCTGGAGGAAGGATGGGGTGTGAAAAGATAAAGAACAATGCCCTGCCTGGTTTCAATGGATGGCCCATTAGCAGATTATCTGCCATTGAGATAAGGATCACTGTCCCCACCCTCAACAGATGGTGATAGAATAGATACCTTTTATCACACTCTGTATTGTAACATGCGGCTTATAATCAGGTGCGGCTTATATATGGACAAAAAAACAAAAAGTTGCTGAAACCCAGAAGTGCGGCTTATACTCAGTGCGGCTTATAATCGTGAAATTACTGTAAGTCTAATGAGTTTGCTGAGAAGATACCCTTCTTAAAAAAAAGAATTTTAATAAAGCAGTAAAGATGCTCTAGAGCATCTGGAGCTAATTAAGGAAAATTAGAATTATTCAGTTAGAAGGAGCTTCATCTCTGTCTGAGCTATACTTTTGGTTAACTGGGGGAGATTAAAATCATAAACTGTAACATAAACAAGAAATGTGTACTTCCTGTCATGATCCTTCTCCTGATCATTGCAGCTTACCTTTCTAAGACAAAATTCTTCAAACCTTCCTCCCCACCAACTAAAAAAAAAAAAGAAAGTTTGTTGAAATATGCATAAAGCAATCCTGTATCAATATTCCACCTTGTTCTAGTAAGATCATGCTCTCCACTCTGCTCTGCTGACCAGTTCCTACAGAGAAAGATTTTAAAGCTGCCTTATCTCAAGGTGTAATTATTCAGGTAAGTTATTGAAATCAAAACTCTACATAGAAGCCTTTTGGCTTAGAATCTAACCAACTAATCCTCATGCTTCTGCTACTCTGTATAGTAGATTGAATTTAGGTAGCACTCTATTAACTGCCAATTGAGATATATAGATGACATTTACATGTGGCAACCTAAACCTCGATGTAAAACCATTTGTCCTAGTCAAAACTACTATGGTATTAATCATCAGTGAATATGTAAACACTGGAAGTGTTGAGATGATGTTTATGGAGCACTAATGTTTGTCTCTAAAATTAGCTCAGGAAGAACAATTTTCTTGAAAGGACTGTATATGAATGCCTGTATTTCAAGTAATTTAATATTGATAATCTATTTCTATTCACAGACTAACAAGATGGCAAGCTTTGTATAAAGGAAAATTTGGATATGAATACAGATATGATTCTGCCAGAGGTACACATTGCTTTACAAACTCAAAGCTTTCTTTGTTTCCTACTTATGTAACTTCTTCCATTTTGCTTCCTATTCAAATGTTTTCTTTTTTTTTTTTTTTTTTTTTTTCCAGATTACTGTGAGCTTTTTTTTTCATTCTGCTATAACATCTTGGAAAATTGTCCTGCAGCACAGTTTTCTAGAGAACAAAAATACACTGTTGAAATACTCTTTTTCCTGCATGACTGTATTTTATATCATTAAAGCCAACTCTGGGTAATAATATGATAAATTACTCACCACAATAAATAAATCTCATAAGATTTCTCTAATTACTATTAGGCATTCTGTTGAACATTACCAGAGTCCTTTGTGGGAATTAACTCATAAGTGAATACATATTAAATGGATTTCAAAGGCCATATACAGACATAACCTTTATAAAGATTTAGAAATGTGGGACAAACTGCAGGATTACCTGTCATGACCAAATGAGACACAGTGTAAAAGAGGAGTTCATGCTGCCACAAATCAGGTCAGTCTGTCCCTTGACTTACCAGATTATCTGTTTGCTCCCTGTTCACTGCCACTGGGCCTGGTATGTGTTAAGCTTCTGGAGTCTGAAGAGAGTGTTCAAATTGTGAGGTACAAACTTTAGTAGTCGCTCTGAAACTGAACATACAGTTCAACAATCTGACTCCCATGCCTGTTCTTGGCTCTTCAGGCTTTTTATTGTTGTTGTTAAAGCCACACTTTCAAGAAGAATTTGACATTTGAGGCTATGTTTTAGTTCTTTGTGCATACATAGAAATGAAGGTAAAGACTCAGTGAGCTGCAAAAGAACTAAAATATGAACCCTCTTTATTTACAAGGTAGTAGATATATTGGTTAAAACCCAGTAATGCAATTCACTTTTAAATTTCAAATTATTAGATGTCTGTCTGTTTAATGTGACAGGACTCCTTCCTGCAAATTTACTTTTTGCTCTGGATGAAAATGCCCATGTTACAAGGTTAGTTCTTAATATTGTTTAAGTTCTCAGCCCCTCTTGCAAAAGACTTCTTTATCTTAGTCATCACCTTAGGCAACCAGGTAATTTGTAGCTTAAATACTCCATCCTTTTCCCCTGCTGCAGACCAGAAAGGGTGCACTGTAAAACAAGTATCTCCGTGGATAAAAGATAATATTAAAAATGTTACAATCTTAGGCCAACTTCCCTTGGGGAATTCTGCTTCAAAATGCAGGTATAAAAATGACATATGGGCTTGCAATCAATGTTTTGAAATAACACAATTAATAATCAGCTTACTCTAACCCTTATAACAGGTACATGAATACAAATGTATTCCACATAGACACAGTATATTAGTATATTTGTAACAAATTTTAACTGTCATCCAACTTATCTGATTGGATTCTGTATTAAATGAACCATTTTATATTGGGAGGAAGCTTGATATGATTAGAACTATTTAAGACAGAAAGATATTATGAGAAAGAAAGATTCATGATAAGGACACATGATTACAGTGCTCATGAAGTAATGATTCATTTTTACTGAGACATTTTACACACATATATTTCAGAAAAACTTTCCTGCCAGGTATATGTCTTCTTTCCTAGTTTTTTGCCTCCTTTTTTTTTCATTCTTCACATGATAATAAAAGGACCTAGTTTTATTCTTCTCATGCCCCAGTATATCCTGGATGCCTTGGAGGCATCATTTTTGGTATTATATTTTTTTTCAGGATTTCTTCCCTCAATTCAAAATTTAAGCTTTTCTGAACATCCAGGTACTAGCCTGGAACCATTAGCTGGTGTTGATGAACGAAATGTCAGATTCTGGATGCAATCCCATCTAGTCTACTCGTTGAAAAGTTTGTCCAAGATATTTCAGTCTTTTTCAGTCAGTAATAATAATCCCAGATCTTTTTCCTTGGGTATCCCTTGACATCTCATTTAGATGTACAGTTAGGGAATACTAGTGACTCAAAAGATTACTCCAAAGAGTTTTTAAAGTTGAAAAAGTTTGAAAGGTGTCCGTTCCCAAGACCTTTATAAAACTATTTCTCCTTTTTTTTTTTTTTTTTACACTGTCTATCGTCACAAGAGAGAATTTTTAAGGCGTTAGAGAGGAGTGAAGGTCACCAGACAAATGGATCCAACCAAAACTGACTGTGCCCACAGAAAAGAACAGTTAAACTGTCAGCTCTTTTTTGTTGGTTTTCTTCTATTTCAGTTTTGCAGGTCAGCATAGCAAATAGTATTATTCTTGGACATGAAAAGGAATAAAAGGAAATAAATTATTACTGTAGGATTTGGAGACTGATCTCCTGTTAGCTACTGGGCTGAAAGGCTCTTTAAAAGGGCTAAAACCTTCAGATCTTTTTGATTTGATTAAGTGCACTAATCATCTGTTTGGCTTGAGTCAGCATGAGATCCAAGTACCAGCACTTCACAAGCTGTTCCCTGTGGCGCTGTGACCAAAGCCACAGAAAAGTCAGCCTGAGACCAGCACCTGCCCAAGGCACCAAGGTGAGAAACTGCTCCTTGGGAACCAAGTCAGCTCTTAGTTAACAAACCAGCCAACCAGCTGCTGCTGCTGCCACCTTGAACCAGGAGAGGGGACACAGGAAGTGACCAGCTCTAGGGTCGAACTATCACCAAGACAATGTGCAGCAGCTCTGCTCTGAACCTGGTTGGTTTTGTATCCCACTGAGGATTGAAGCAGTTATTCTGGGAAAACATGAATTCTAAGTTCTTTAGAGGTGACTCAAAGAAAGTATTTCAGTTAAAGCTGCTTCAGAGTTGCACATCTGACAAACAATTCAATATTTTTAGCTTTTAGGAAAATGTAGCTTAATGAAATATTTTCTATTGGAGAAGGATTTTCCCTGTTCTTGAGGTGCTATATTTAAGCACCTTTTTAACTGAATTAGAAATGTGTTTTGAGTCTCTGGTCACTTTGGCCATTGGGTATTCTCCACCAAAATAGATTTTATAATTCTGTACTAGCAGATGCCACCTAAAAGTAGAATAATTTTATTGAATGTATATGAAATAGTGATATTTTGGGTGTATAAGTCTTCGGTTTCAAAGCATTTTCCTCAATTTAAACAGCTACAGTAAAAAGAATGATTATTAATATGCTACAGAAGGAGAAATGATATGCCGAAAAACATTAGCCATGTAGTAATTTTGCAGACCTATTTCAAGCATTCATTTTTCAAGGATGTTTGGCATCTACATGCTTCAGTAATTCTGCGTAGTCCTCCAAAACTTACATCAATAGGTTTGATATTGAACAACAAATAGCAGAAGAATAATGTATAAATTACCTTTTTCCCTCCCAGTACACATTTTATGATCCCAGTCCTGTTTTCTAACATTTTTTTCTGGAAACCTTCAGTGTTTCACTTTTTCAGTAGTGATTCATACAAAGCTACATTTCAAAGTTAATGCAACTCAGCAATCTGTCTTACAGTATCCACCAGCACAACACTTTTAACACTTTTTTACAGAACGTTTTCCCAAGTTTTCAAGTTGTTGTGGGCAACATTCTACTTAAAAATTATCTTGGAACTTGCCAATTTCATTTAGGAAAAAAATAGAACTTTAAATTACATATATTTTTTTTCCAAACTGATAAAGCCAACTAAAGAAACCTTCATAAAAATTTCTTGAGAATAAATAATTCCTGGGGTAAATATCAGTTACATTCTCAAAATATGCCACGGTTGCATTGGTAATCAGATAGTGTGGCTCCTACAGCTCTTTCCAACAGGTGGGTTTTCATATGATACAGTCCACTAGTCAGTAGTCCAAGACAAGATATATATTTTTTGTCCTAAACTTGTTATTCTTAGAAGGTGGATTTGCATGTTGAAAGCAATAAATTATTGAAAAGCACTCTAATAGTTAACTTTTTGTTTGTAAGAAATCAAATGACTGAAGAAGAAATTGTATACAATTACTTCTGAGAAAGGGTCTTCCCTATTAAAAAAAATTTGTTTGAATTCCAATGACAAAAGCTATCATTAAGTTAAATGATGTATGAAGTGAGTAGCAAACAAAGTGGTAGAATACTTGTAGCTGACGAGAAAGCAATTCAATAATAGAGAGAAATTAGAAATTACTTTTCAAATATTTGTATACAATTAATTTACTTATATTGAAAACCATCTCTTCTTGGAAGGAACTTCCTTTTCAACACTTGTGATTTGGCAAAAACAGCCCTGGGGACATTATGTCCTGACATTGTTGACAGGCGTGAAAGTCCTCTGTATGTTTTCATTCCTAAGAAAACAAACTGATAGCTCACATTAACTTTCATTCTCAGCTTGTGTCTCCTACTAGGATCATAGCTAAAAAGTGCTGGTCCTTCTTTGGCTTTAGGATAAGAACTGTTGCATGTAACTTCTTCATCTTTTGCTCATCTGATAGGAGCTGTAACTGCTCATTATTCCTGTTCTCTTTCCTAAGCAACTTCCTGCCTGATAACCTTCTTTTGTTCCGCACCTACTTCGGAGATCCCACCAGGTTAACTTATTTACGCATTTGCCACAAGACTTTTTGCCCCACTTAATGTCGTGTTTGGAGATGTGGAAAAGGAAAGGAAAAAAATTAGTTTTCTTCAAATGTTGAACAAAGGCTTTAGTAGGAATAGAGGGATAAAACACCTTCAAAGTTACACTGTCTTTAGTTCTGCCTCACTAGAGGTCCCTCTGTCTAGCATTTATCAGTTTTATTCCTGTTTAAATAGACAATGCACGTGTCATTTCTTGTATCTGCCAAAGACAAGGTGACTATATAATACCTAAATTCAAAATAGACCAAGTCATATGGAAAAAAGACATCTCTCATACAGACAATTATTTTTAAAGTTTTGAACACTGGAATTAGGATATTCTGGGTGTTAATTACTAAATACACAGAGGCACACACAGCAAAGTATTCAGGTTTCTAAGTGTACGCCTAGTTTGCAGTCAAATTCAATAGCATTTGTGAAAGTGTCAGTAGTGATGTAGGGCTACCTAAAATCCCTGTGTACTTACAGAGCACACGGGTAGTCATTTATCTTCGGGAATGTAGTACTTAGCGCTCTTGTAAAGTTAATTCTTTTTGTTGTTAATGATAAAGAACAAAATAAAATAAACCCCAAGTAAGAAAATCACCCAACTGAAAACCTGAATTATTTCTTATTCATTGAATGACCTCTAGTGGTCATTCATCACAGCTTTTACAGCAGTTGAAATGCCAGTTTGGAACATGATGATAATTTTTTGTGAAATACAGAGCATGAGAATAAATTCTTTTTCAAAAATGCATTATGAAAATTTTCTCTACCTCTGGCACTGTTAAAATCATATTTTATTTCAATTTATACAGTGACCCTGGGACCTCTGCTGAAGTTTTAAGCCAGAGTTCTAGCACCTGCACTGCCCCTTGCTCTTTTCTCTTTGCTAGCCACTGCCTCTCTCAATCTTTGAAATCTCCCTCAGCCTCTTTGAAATTTGTCAGAGACACCCTTCTTTCGTCCAGCTCAACCTTGGCTGTATTCTGTTACCTTGATAACCTCTGTTCAGCTTCTCATAACATCACTGTATTACCTGAAAAGGGCCACCAACCATCATCTTTCACAGCTGGCCAAGTAGACCATTCTGAATATAGATGGCACACGGAGTGAGCTTATCTGTCTAAAGAGCAAACTCAGCAGATGTAATGCTTGCAATATAATTGGGAAGAGAGCTCTAATCCTCAGTATTGTGGGACATGAAAAGAAGTCTGTGTTAAACATTCAGCAATATGTCAGAAAACAAATAGTATTCTCATCACTCAGGGCTTTTATCAGCATTTCAGCTGATCTTTCTGTGGCTTCTTTAAATAGTTGGGCCAGATTGTTCTGCTGGACATGCATATCAGTACAAATATGAAATAATTTATTGAAAGCTTTTGGTAAAGACAGAAAATAGGTTCTGAGAAATATCTCCTCTATTTTTGTCTTTTTCAACTATGGGTGTTATGCAGGACAACTTATATTTTATTTTGTATGTAAATTGTGTCATATCTGCAACCCAAGCTACATTATAGGTGAAGTATCCACATTATAATTTTGTTAATCTCAGATAGCTCTTAATAGTCATCTTTTCCACTACACAAACCTGATAACAGAGGAAGAATAGCACCTTCAACAGAAGACCAGTAAATAAGGAATTTATGGTTAAAAGCCTTTAGAGATTGTTTCACAGCCTTACTTCCAGTATTGAGCGATACTTGACAGGAACTTGAACAAAATGTTTAATCTGTTTTAAAGGCATTCTGAAACTCTTGCTTCCTAGAATAGTGTCAAAAGAAGAATGATTTATGTGAGAAATAGAGTTTGGAAACTATGCTGACAGAACAGTGATAAGCCTTTTCTATGTAGGCAGCGTAATTTACACTGAAGATATTTTTTTCTTAAAAAAAGAAAAAAAAAAAGGATAAAAACTGTGGACAGCCTGTATGTCAACTTGAGTTGTATTGCTCTGGGTATTCTGCAAGGAAAAAAAAAAGGATAGATCTGTACATGAGCATGAGGTGTCATCACAATGTGATCAGAATGTTTACCAAAGGAGCAATTCCAGTATTAAAGGAAATTTCTCCCCTAATTTTTTCATTCATTTTATTTTAAGTGACAGCAGTAGGTGGATTCTAGAGAATGCTTCATTAATAATTTTTTTCTTCCTAGAAATAAGAGGAGATGCATCTTAAAAGTAATATTTATAGCTGAGGCACTTCTGGACTTATATACCAAGTCATGTAGATGGTCAGTCTTTAATCATAAAACCAAAGTGTTAGAGAATACTTTGTCTCCAGTCTGTAGTCAAGTCTAATTCAGACATTCTTTTTATGTTAGAATTGATGTGTAGAAGCTACTAAAAATATTTTTTCTAATATCCAATATTTTTGAACATCTAAAGCTTGATTTATCTCTGTTTGGTGAAACACCAGTAAAAAGTATCAGACAAAATATTTAGTATTATAATTAAATATTTTTTATTTGAAATGCTGAATTCTCCATTAAAAATTTGCACGTTTCTTTGGAATATAACCTAAGAAGAACTCTTCTTGTCTTGTTCCTAATATGATCAGTTGCTCAGATTTTACTGGAGATTGAAACTGTATGGTACCATGTGTGTCTCTCCTCAGTAATTTTAAATTATACACATTGGGACTCTTATTACATGTTTGGGATTGATTGGTATTAAGTAGTATAATTGGCTACGCAAAAGCTAACTCAGTAGAAAATTATTTTGTATGTAACTAGCCTGTAGAATTAAAAGGATTTCCTTAAGTTTGTCTGGTCAGCGTGTTTGTTTGTACCATTTACTCTGGGCTGAGAGTGCTTCTTCAAGAGTATTATGTGCATGTAGAGTGCTTTGCCTAAAACTACCTCTGTGCTCATGGACTATTTTTTTCCCAACCTTCATATCAAAATCCAACATTTCTTTAGTTTCTTTAACTAGTCCCCGTCCTGGCTATGAAGATTCTGGTACTTGGTTTTTAACAAATAACTCCATTTTAATGTAATTTTCCTTTTTGAAGCTAAGCCCAATATCAATGGCTATTTTGGGTTTGTTGCTCCTGACATTAAATCCAAAATTATTATCATTATTTTACAGAGTAGCTCTTTGACAGAAATATTCAGCATCAAAATCAACTCAAGGATACTAAATGGTGGATTTTTCAGAAGTTGAGTAGGTCTTCTTTTTGGAGGTTCAGACTAGCCAGAAATATAGCTCATGATCTTTTAGCTCAATTCTGCCTTCATTTTCTGAGCAGAATTTAAAATTTAGCAAGGCCCCAGCCTTAGCTGCATAATCTTTGTATAAATGAACATATATTTGCTTCCTATGTTTAAAGAAAGCTCTTCTCACCTCCCTCTTTAATAGTTTGAGGCGGTTAAGATGTTAAAAAGGCAAAATGTGTGGGCAGCAATGGATGGACTTACATATCAAACTTCTGTACGATAAAATTTCACGACTATAAGGCGCACCCTTTTGACTAAAATCTCCCCCCAAAACCGGAAGTGCGCCTTATAGTCCGGTGCGCCCTATCTGATCTACAAAGTTGCGACATTTGCCACCCCGGAAGTGAGAGCCCGTCGGCATCAGGGCCTCCCCCGTGCGGGGCGGGTCCGCCGGCATCGGGGCCTCCCCCACGCGGGGCGGGCCCACCGGCATCGGGGCGTCCCCGCCGGCATCGGGGCCGCCCCCGCGCGGGGCGGACCCGCCGGCTTCGGGGCCTCCCCCGCGCGGGGCGGACCCGCCGGCATCGGGGCGGACCCGCCGGCTTCGGGGCCGCCCCCGCGCGGGGCGGACCCGCCGGCATCGGGGCCTCCCCGCCGGCATCGGGGCCGCCCCAGCGCGGGGCGGGCCCGCCAGCATCGGGGCCTCCCCCGCGCGGGGCCGTCCCGCCGGCATCGGGGCCGCCCCCGCGCGGGGCCGGCCCGCCGACATTGGGACGGCTCCCTTGCGGGGGGTGTGAAAACCGCAGGAATCGGATCGGCTGCTGCGCGGGGGGGGGCGAAAGCCCCCGGAATCACGGCGGCCGCCGCGCGGGGGGGCGAAAGCCGCCGGAAGCACGGCGGCTGCCATGCGGAGAGGGGGAAAGCCGCCAGAATCGGAGCAGCTGCCACGCGGGGAGGGGGCAAGCAGCTGGAATCGGGGCAGCGGCGGCACGGGGCAAGCCTGCCGGCATTGGGTCACCCGGAGCGCCAGGGAACTCCCAGAACAGCGGGGCCCTGGGGATGCTGCACGGAGCGGCGGTGGGCGTAGCCTGGCCCTGCCGGGTACAGGCAGGCCCGGGAGCCAATGGCTGCCGGATTGAGGCGGGGCCTCGGCCAGCAAGCGCGCGGGAGGAGCTGGGGGCGGAGCCTCGCTGCAAAAAAAACCCGGTGCGCCTTATAGACCGGTGCGCCTTATCTGATCTACAAAGTTGCAAAATGTGCCGGCTCCCGGGGGGTGCGCCTTATAGTCCGGTGCGCCTTATGGTCGTGAAATTACTGTACATTTACATTTTCACTGAAAGTGACAAGAGCTGATTAAATGTGACCTATGCTTGTGACATTAGCCTCTGTAAAATATGTTATTGCTTATTCTTGGATATATTGCATTAGGAAGATCATTGCCAGCAGGTTGAGGGATGTGCTCTTCTCCCTCTATTCAGCCCTGGTCAGCCCCATCTGGAGTTTTGTGTCTAGTTCTGGGCTTCTCAGCACAAGAAAGACATGGAGCTCCTGAAGCAGGTCCAGTGGAGGGCTATTAAGTTAGTCAAAGGTCTGGAGCATCACTCTTACGAGGAAAGGCTGAGGGAGCTGTGTCTGTTCAGTCTTGAGAAGACTCAGAGAGGTCCTCCTCAGTGTCTGCAAGAATGTGGAGGGAGGATGCCAAGAGGATGGATCCAGGCTTTTCTCAGTGGTGCCAAACAATAGGACACAAGGCAACAGGCAGAAACTGATGCACAAGAAGTTCCACTTGAATATGAGCAACTTGGTCCCTGAAATGTGTCCCTGCCCACGGCAGGGGTCTTGGAAGTAGACATCTTTAAGGTGACTTCCAATCCAAGCCATTCTATGATTCTGATTCTATAAGGAAGAACTTCTTTACTGTGCAGGTGAACACTGAACAGATTGCCCAAGGAGGCTGTGGGGTCTCCTTACTGGAGATACTGAGGAAACATCCAGCTGCAATCCTGTGCCATGTGCTCCCTGCTTCAGCAGAAAGGTTGGACCAGATGAGCCCACTGGTGGTCACTTCCAGACTTACCAGTTTTGTGATATACCTCATCCAAGTGTATGCCTGTAATATTTTACTATACTATATATGCATATGTATGTATACATTATTTTAGAATGTATAGTGATTTGTTTTAGGAATTGCTGTTCAAAAATGCTTTTTTATTACCTCTAGGATTATGTCATCTGTCTGACCACTACTGTCTACATTTGCAGACATACTTCACATTTCACTCGTATATACTTCATTCATCAGGGTTTCTTCAACAGTTTCTGGAAGGAATCACGCAACTCCCCACCTTCAGTCTGAGCAGTATTGTATATTCATGCTGATCAATACAACTGCATTTCCTTCTCTTGTCGTTTTTCAAGCTGTAAATACCACAGCCTAAAACTTCACCAGTGCTAAATGCCTTGTTTTCTCAACCTTTAAATCAGAATGCAACACTTCTTTAGAAAGTATGTAGCAGAGAAGCTCCTGTGATGGGATGAGACTTCTTGCTGCCAAACAGCTGACCTAGGCTAAACTCCTATGCAAACCATTAAAAAATCCCAAAGTATTTTGCTCTCAGCCCATGTGTGAGTATTACAGGGGAGCCAAATGGACCTGTAAGAAATCACTGCTGCATAGTTAAGTGGGCTGCCTTTGTTTTTGGATTTAACTTAGAACCCTTGTGAATGACTTTTTTCCCCACTATTGTCTCTCAGAATGCAGAAAGAACAGTACCAATCTATACCTATACATTCAGAAGAAAATAGTAGAACTTAAAAAAAGAATGTGACCATAGATAACACTGAGAATTACTCTTAAGCAGTGTAAAATGAGCACACCCTAGCCATAACTGAATAGTCAGCAGGTAGAAGCTCTCAACTCACTGTTTCACAGCAGTGTGCTGGTTCCACACAATGTGATGGTTCTCTTTCCATAACTGGGAGAGCACTGCATGGGAGATTTTGCCCTGGCTTTGTTACTCTTTGTCATGATCAGAATACAGCCTGGGACCATTTGCTGAACAATTACTTACAGAGCATCATGTGGTATAACATTCAAATCAAGTCTAAATAAATAACTGCAATTTTAAATTTTGTAGTTACTTATTTGTTAATTCCATCTGACCTTCAAATTGGCTGAGAGCATTTCTAACTATTTTTCTTGATTTCAGAGACATTATCTACTTTGCATAAGGATTTTAATCAGAATATTATTCTCTCTTTTAAGCCAACACCTTCTTTTCTTTGGAAGGATGTCTTTCTGATACAGCAGGAGTAAAGATTGATCCACAAAGAGAGCCTTTTTATTTCCTGTTTAAACTGTCATTGAACAAACACTCTCCAGACGTTGAATGGCTTTAAATTATTTTTAAAGTAAATGCAACTCCTTTGATTACAGCACTATTTCCACCCATAACACTTAAGTGCTAAAGTACTTCCTTTCTTGAACTATTGTAAATGGACTTATATTTGTACAGTAAATGCCAGTAAATCCTGTTAGCATGGCATTGTCTCCACCTTAAGATTAGCACCCAGCTGCTGAAGCAGTTCCGTTCTGGAACTAAGAACCTAAGAACTTCTAGTTCTAAATCTACACTAAGAGACATTTCCTAGACAGCAGCACGGGATGAGCTTTGTTGGAGAAATTTTTGTCACGGAATAATGCCACTTCGCACATTGCCTGCCTCGAGTTTTTCACAAGGCGCGTACCAGCTTCTCCCCTGTGCATTAAGTGGAAAAGGTGGAGAGGACACGCCCAAGAGATGACATCTCCGCTATGCCGGCCGAGGAACGCTGTAGTGCGGAGGGTGGGAAGCACACCATCCATGGGGCTGGAAAAGACCTGGGAGCACATCGAGCCCAACCTGTGACCGAACAGACCATGGTACAAGTGCCCCATACAGTCTTTCCTTAAACACCTCTAGGGACCGTGACTCTATCCGCCCCCCGGGCAGCCCATTACAGTGTCTCATCACCCCTTCTGTGGAGAACTTCCTCCAAACGTCCAATCCACACCTCCCCTGGCGCAGCTTCAGGCTATTTCCTTTCATCGTAGCTTAGGACTGTGTCCTCTTGAATGAAGCGAGCTGCGTTCGTGGAAGCAGGGCCGGGCCGCGGGGGTCCGCAAGGACACGGACATGGGCAGGAATAAGGGCAGGGATAAGGAGAGGGACACGAACACGGCCGGGGTCAGGAGCGGAGCCAGCGGCGGAAGTGGCGGCCATGGCGCCCCCGCGCGCGTCACGGCGCAGGCGCCTGGCGGGGCTGCGGAGGCTCTGTCTCCCCTCAGCCGCCTCCCTCCGTCCCTCCCTCCCTCCGTCCCTCCCTCCGGCCGCCGGACCGCGGCTCCTCCCTGCACCACCTTTGGCCGAGTCGCGGGAGTGCGCCGACGGCAGCTCCTCGGCGGCAACGGCTTCATCCGCGCCGAGCATCAGTCGGGAAGGCGCGTCCTCATCCCCTGCCTCCTCTTCTCGCTGCCCCTGCGGCCATGGAGCTGCCCGAGAGCCAGTGCAAGAAAGTCAAGCTGAGCAACAGGGTGCCGAGCTGGGTGAGCGGGCGGGCGGTGCGCCGGTGGGCAGGTGGGCGTGCAGGGGCCGAGGAGCGGGGAGCAAGAAGCGGCCGAGCGCCGTGCTGATGTGGCAGTGGGCGCAGCGGGAGCCGGCACGGGGGGGCTCCGTGCGCCGCTGCCGCCCGGGCCGGGAGGGATGCGGGGCAGGGGCGCGGCGGCGCAAGCCCGGTCACGGAGCGGTAGCGCCGGGGCCCCGAGGGCAGCGCGGCCCGGGAGCCCCGCGGGGCGGCCCGGGGCAAGGCAAGAAGCCCCTCCGCAGAGGACCCGGTGTCTGTAGTTTTCATCCCTGCCTCTCCCGCCGTGAGCCCTCGGCTTCAGCTTTTTGGAAGAAGGAAGACTTAAGAATGCGATGTACAATGTAACCATTCATAAACCTGGGTTGGCCAAAGACTGGGGTTCTTTGTATGGTGGGTGTTATGTGGAAAACTGTCGAGACAGGGCTTAAAAAAATCTAACCAAAGCCTTCATTCTTGTTCAGAAAGATGGGGGAAGATCTGTTTACAGCAAAGACCAAAATGCAACTATTTGGAAGAGACATTGCAGGCCTTTCAGAACATTTGGTACCTCTGATGATGCAAGACAAGTGAAAAGAAATGAAAAAGAAAGTATGATTTCTTTCTATCAGTACTGAGTTGAAACAAGCAAGACATAAGATCCAGAAAACATTTGGTATGAATGTAAGAGTGTGAATCAGTATTTGAAGTCTTGCTGTGAGTAGTGCAGGCCACAGCTTTCCTGAAAAAAGCAGCTGTTGCCTGAAAACGGGGAAGTTGCTGTTATGCTGTTCGGTAGCTGTTGTGCCTGTCCAAGCCTCTTCCAGTAGGTACAAGCTCAAACTTGTTTACATGAGAGAGTAATAAGCAGTTTACATTCTTTCAATTTCTACTAGGAAAAAGCAAAATTAGATGTTTAGAAGATAGTGAAATAGACGATGTCTCTGTGGGGCTGACAAAGCGTATGCAAAAGTGTCATGACTCTGTGTCATTTCCTTAGTCTGTAAGTAAAGCGCAGATAGATTTGTCCAAACCAGGAAAATTCCTCAACAGACATGAAGTGTTTGCTGAGTTCAATTGAGGTTGGCAGCCCCCTCTCTGCTACGTGGCAAGCAGAGGAAGTCTTCTACTTCTTCCTTTTTCTTCAGAAGACCTCAACTGAAATGCTCTTTATAAACCAATAAGCTTCACCAGGAACAAAAATGCTGCTGATTCACATGCTGTGCAGGCAAATGTTCTGGCACTTCTGGCTCTGCATCTGTTCAACTGAGAGCAAAGTCAAAGCGACTTATCCTGATGGATCTGACTGCCCCTAGGATAGCAGGCAGAGCGCTGTCTTTCAGAATTTCTCTGTGCTTCCAGTGCTTTTCAAAATACACCTCTGCCTGTGGAAATGCCCTTGACAAGCCCACCTCTGAGAACAGCAAACAGTTACTCCACATTTACAGAGTACAGCATAGCCACAGACACTGCCATTAAGTGTGGAAAACATGGCTTGATAGGCAGATGTGTGGAACTTTCTTTGGAGCAGCTTGGATTCCCAACACAACTGAGCTGTTGTGTCAGTTTGCAGGTGACTCCAAATGAGAGCTTGCTCCAATTCTTGTTTCCAAGAGCATATTCAGTAGGGTAATTCTGCTTTCATTTTTTATCCTTTGCCTCTGATGCCACCAAGTGAGTCCCCTCCAGCACTGATCAAATGAGCTGTCTTTGCCTTTGGTCATGCTGGTACTGCAGCAGGTGGCAAGCAAGGACACATTCCTTAATAATGTCTTTAGCACTGAATGTCTTGTATCCACAGTACTGGAGAAGATTCTGGGTGATTTCTGCTGCTGTGATCTTTCAAATTGTCCCAGCTTTAGAGCACTTGGCAAAGGGGAGCTAGTCTGTGTCAGTGGCAGGAGAGCATGCATTCGGCAGCTCAGGTGGTGCTTTATGTAGAGGTGTTGAAGTGCCTTTTTGTACTGGTATCACTACTTTCTGGTGGGCTGTTGTAAGGATCCAAGTAAGAATTCTTGATGTAGGTGGGAGAAATGTGCTGTTGGCTGTGGCAGAATATGGATTAGGGAATTGTTAAGTTTTTAAAAGACTAGAAGATATTATTGTTTGATATTGCTAGATATCATTTCTGGGCTTGCCCTTCCTTCCCAAGCACAGTTGTCCAAATCAATGCACAGATTTTCAAACCAGAATTTGAGAAAGTAACTAATGGAAGGTATTCCTGATAGGTAGTTTAATCCTAAAATCTCATATAAATGTGTAGGTAGCTGAATTTTTGTGTTGGAACCATGTTTTTCCTTGCTCGTGTTTGTATGTAGGTAGACAAAAAAAATGGGCACTGTTCCATGTGCTTGAGTTGCTGTTTGGCTGAGTTGCTACTGTGAGCAGGACAGTTTGCTGGGGAAAAAAAGAAAACTACCATTTATCAGTACTGAATATTGAATGTCATAAAAATGTGTTGTTGTCGGGGAATCCCTGGTTTATAAGAGGCACGTGGTGAGCAAGTTAGCTAATGACCTAATGGCTGGGAAATGAGAAAGGCATTGGAAGTAAGACTGCGATTCAGAGGGGAACCTGCTTCTGTTCCTTTTCTAGCTTATGGAATTTCTTGGCTTGGGGAACCAACACTGCCATCTTAGAGCAGAAGGATATGCAAATAGTCACAGTTTCTTCAGTGTATGTGGTTTATATGGAAATCATGTCTGTTTTCTCATACTTCCAGCCTCAAGCTGTCCCAAGTTAGTGCTGCACCTTAGGCAGTCTCAGCTTGCCCTGGGAGGATTTACTTCCTTCCCCAGAGGTCTTGCTTTGTGAAAACTTAAAATTTGATACTGGTAATAGAAGTACAATATTGTTGCTTGGAAGTAATGAAGAATAAATTCAGCTTATGCCAGTGTATATGCTATCTGTCTGTTAACCATAAAACAATTAAGCAATAATCTGTTATTTTGGCTGTCTTTTGGTCTTGGCATTGCAACTTGGGTTTGCTTTCTGTCGTCTGGATGCCTGTCTGTGTTCTTGCATCAAAGGTGTTTGGCACTGATAGTCTTTGTCAATAAAAAAATTATAGATATAACTGGGCAAAACATCAAGAAAAGTAAGAAAAAAAGTGTAATCTCAGGAAGTCTGTACAGAGAGAAGTGACAGAGTTAGTATTTCCTTTTGACCCCCATTATCTTTCTTTTGTTACTTTGGTTCTAAGGTGCCTGTAGTGATTCATTTTCTTAGTCAACTACCTGCAAAGCTAAAATTTACCTTCATGGCAGAAAAAGTAAACAGTGGAGTTGTCCTTCCTTCTTTGTCATTGCAGCTCCCCAGTGGACATGTATGAAAGGATTTCTTTAGTACCCCTTTTTTTACTTCAATACCAAGATGTTTGCTTGTTAGAGCAATTTTGATTTCATGTGAGAAACAAACCAACACAGTGGGAGAGAAGAAAGGAATATATCAGCATTCTCAGCTGACATTACTGCTATAATGAAACACAGTTAACTGAAGCACTATTTCAGTTTAACATGGTGAAGTAGGAGGGAAAATTTCAATATGAAGTGTTTGTCTACATAAAGCAGAAGCAGTGTGTTGCAGGGTGGAAGACATATTTTTGTGGGGGTGTCAGAGTGAAAATATCCAATGTCTGTTAAAAAACCAGATAAACATTGGTGAATAATGCCCTTTTTTCATTAGCCCCTTTACAAAAATATAGTGTATCCTTCCGGGAGCGACTACTGTAGTGAATGTAATTAGACTTAGAATTTCAAATCAGCTTTTTCAAAGAGTACTTGCTCATCTCATTGAGTTTTTCTATTCCATGTTTTCTTATGTTTCATTTCTTTTAACATTGTTAATATAGATCTCCAAGGTGAGGGATGCTTTGATATAGTGTAAAAGGAAAAATGACTGTTCTTTATGTCTGGCATAATTTTGGTTGGTCATTTAATTTCCTCAGTTGATAGTCGGCAAATTTTATGTACAAGAATTTGAAGACTGACTAAATAATTTAAGAGCACAAACAATATGTGCCAGTGAGTATTTTTTTCTGCCACATCAATGTTTGTAGCAAGTGTGTATGTGAGAGATAGTAATTAAAAAACTGGCTTGTTGAAGATACAACGTTCAGCTTGTACAGCTGTTTATGCTCAGTGATGTGAGCAAATCATATGGAAGCAAATTATTTAATGGGAAAGTGGACATAATTAGGGAACTCTATTTTTTTTTCAGCCACAGAGAATGACTTGCTAAATTATTAACTTTTTAGAGCTACTATATGAAATTGCTTTTCTGTCAGAAGATAAGGGGGATTTAGATACTGCTTTGCCCAGGATTAGTACTGAACTGCCTTGTTTGTGTGCCTGTACACAGATACAAAAGATGGGGCAGCTGATGACTGGTAGGTGTGTTTTTGAGCGCATGCAGACTCTTTGGGCACTTTAACCTTTAATCTTAGGTACCTGCTTCTGAAGTACAGGTAGATTATTGTCCCTCTGTTCAACCCGCTGGCTACTCCACTGCCCATGTGTGCCTTGTAGTCTAGCAAGGCCTTCTCCTTGCTGTGATTTCTCATCTCTGCTAAGTAGGTATTAATACTTTTTTTTTCATAAAAGTTGTGCCTTTTTCATAATTTTAAGAATCCCTTCAGTCTGCTTCTGCAGGGTTTCATTTGTTTTGTATGCCTAGTGTAATACCCTGATTAGTTTCATTGCTGCTTTCCTAGTTTTGGGAAAGAGAGGAAACTGATGTAACTTATGAAATATGGACTGGAAGAGGTTTCCTTCAATGAGGCATTTGACCTCCAATGTATGAGTTTGATAATAGACTTGTTGCCAGGGGTCAAACGCAAAGCATATGTGGATTTATGTCTTAACCTAAGAGAGCTTAGTGAGACAGTGGTGTGGGATTTGTGCTTTGAGACTATTGTTATCCAGTGCCTGGTACAATACAGTACAACTGCAATTAATGAGAGAGAATGTAGCTGTTACTGTGTTTGCTTGAACGGCTGTGTGCATTCATTATGCACTATATGTCTTTTAATTGAAGCACTTCAATTATTTTTGTTGATTTTAATTCCACAATTTATGCATTTGCTCACTGAGATCTCCAGTTTTATGTCATCCATTATTGTTCCTACTCTTACAAAAAGAAAGATTTTTATTTTTTTAGTTTTGGTTTTAGTCAGCTGTAATGCAATGACTTTGTGCACAAAACAGCTTTGTTTTAAGAGATAAATTATTTGAAGGTAACATGATGAGCAAGGATAACTTCATTTTGTATGGGTATAACCTGTTTGCAGGTTGTGGTTTATTCCTGGTTGATATTCAGTGTTCTAATTTTAGTTGCTGGACTGTCACCACTGAAATACAGAGTTACTGTATTTAAAACCGGAACATAGGTTCTTACTGTGAGCTTCTGTTTCTGTTAGCTATGAGCCCAGCTGTGTGTAGAAGAGGGGACATATAATCGCACAACTTCATAATTTCCAAATAACTTACAGATAAACCTTTGAATAGAAGAATGATGTAGCAGCAGTCCTTGAAGCCACAAGCAGATACCATATTTTTGTTAATTCTACTTTGTGGTGTCTCTCTCTGAAACTATGAACAGGTCTTTGCTACTACTCCATAAAGGAATATAGTCTCTCTTTTATATTAAATATACTGCATGTTTTTCTTTTTCAACTGGCACTGATACAATGATGAAAGAGAACATAGTGCAATGTATTCGCAAGCAAGGGAAGCCAAAGCAGCATTACAGATACCACTAATTCCACTCATCCCCTATCCACCTCCCTACTTTTTTTTAAGTCTTCTTTTTTGTTTGATTGTTCGTACATGGTCTGACAATCTATGGTCTTGATCTTTCACAAACAAACTTCATATAGCCAGATACCATTAAAGTCTGAGATGATGCCAAGGCTGATTTTCCTGCCGGCTCCCTCAATTTAGGTTGTAAAATGTGTTTGACAGCAGAGTCATGTTACTGAATATATTTGTAGAGCAGGTTATTATGATGAATAGTTTTAAGAAAATCAGTAACCAGCTTTATTTTAATTAAAATTATATGAAAAAAACCCTATCTTTTAAAACAAGTTCTTTAAAAAGTTCCTTGAAATAATAATTTCTTTAAACATTTAGAATCTATGATAACTATGTCTTGTCTGGAGACTGGTGGTACCATATGTAAAGGCACTTGCTTAACTGAAATTTGGAAGACACATGCATAGTTTGCAATGAAAAGACCTCTTAGGAGTTAAAAATGATCTAAAGAACCAGTGCCACCAAATTTGACAGGCATGATTTGCCCTTAGTGAAGCCAAGTTGGCTGTCAGAAATCACCTCTTTTTTCTGTGTATCTTAGCATAGTTTCCAGGAGCTTCTGCTCCATGATCTTGATGGGCAGAGAAGTGGGTTTGTAGTTGCCCTGGATTCCTTACTTTCCTTTTTACAAATGGGCTTATGTTCCTCCAGCATCACCAGACTGCTGTGACTTCTCAAATATGATGGATTGTGGCTTAGCCACATCCTCTGCCAGTTTGCTCAGGGGTTGTGGATGTCTCTCCTCAGGTCCCATGGACCTGTGCACCTTCAGGCTCTGTAGATGGCCTCAAACTTGGTGGTCTTCTACTTTGGGCAATGGTTCTTCATTCTCCCAGTCCCTCCATTTGCCTTTCGTGACCTGGGTGGTGTGACTGGAGCACTTGGCAGTGAAGATTGAGGCAAAAAAAGTTGTTGGCTACCTCAGCCTTCTCCATGTCTCTCTTTTCCATCTAGAGAGAGCCTCTATTTTCCATTGTTTTCCACCCACTGTAGGATCTATTTTTGTCTTTGAGTTTGTTGGGAGTTCCTTGTTCATCCATGCAGGTTTCCTGGCTGTTTTTGCCTGGCTTCCTCTTTGTTGGGATGCATCACTCCTAAGCTTGGAGGAGATGGTCCTTAAATATTAACCAGTTTTCTTGGGCCCCTGTTCCATTCAGGTCTTTATCCCATGGCACTCTACCGAGTAGATCCCTAAAATTACTTGAATAGAAGTCAAGTCAAACAGCTCTAGCAGTTCATCTGTCATTTTTATAGTTGGATTTTCTTAAGCAAGTTTTATTTGAAAGTAGTAGTTGATTAACCAATCAGTCCCAAGCTTCACTAAGTAGCACAATGGATCTGGTTGTCTATGGCTGACTGTTCTGATTTCCCATCCCTGCTTTGATCCATGCTGGAGCTGGTGGAATGGGTATTGGTTTTACTTCCATTTTTCTGTCTCCAAGTCTTTCTTTGTGCCTGTGGATGGATTTGTTTGCTTTACCAATTTACCCTTTATCAAAGACTTAATTGATGTCTTCTTTTGCAGGGAATGCAAAGGGCAACCAATGTTACCTACCAAGCTCATCATGTCAGCAGGAATAAGAGAGGCCAAGTGGTAGGAACAAGAAGTGGTTTTCGTGGATGCACAGTCTGGTTAACAGGTACAGCCATGGATTTCTGAGGATCCTTTTGTTTTAGTTGCTCCATGGATTTCTGAGGACCCTTTGGTTTTAGTTACTCCTTTGAAAAGCAACTTAGCTGTAGCTCTTTTTTGCATGCAAAGTTGAATGTTTGTGAAATCTAAGACCTTGATGCAATTTTATTACTATTTTTAGGTAGACTAGCAGGAAGTTGCTTTGGAACAAATAGTAACTTGAGAATGTATTTTGTTCAGTGCTCTGGGAAGGTTGTTTGTTTGGTACTGTCTGCTACTTAATTCTAGTTTTCTTGGTGTATGTTGCTTTTTTTCTTTTTTTTTTTTGTTTTTACCAATTCTGTCTCTTTGTACTGTCCATTTTATCTATTTAGAAATGAAATGCAACTATTTTTGTAAGGGTTTGTACTTCTGGATCTTTTCTGTAAAAGCCTCTTCTCTTTAGATTGTTTTTGTCTCTGTGACTTTTCAACATTTCAACATAATCCTGTGCCATTGGGCAGCAATTGCATGTTCAGGCAACGCATATTGGCAGTTATTTTTGAAATCAACTCTGTGGGTTTTTTTTGTAAATAGATGAGGTAAATACATTGTGGAAGACATTTGTAGTTTCGTAACAGTGAGGGAATTTTTTTGTTCTGTCTTTCAAAGTTTTTGGAAGCTTTAAAATATTTCCTGTAAAGTGGGGGTTTTTTTTCAGTTAAAACTGGAATTTAAAAAATAGCAAAATATGTCATTTAATTGGCTTGTAAATCATTTAGAACACTGTTGTATTGCAACATAAAAGATCCTCACAGAGTACAGTCATTTCACGAATACAAGCCGCACCAATTTGACTAAGATTTTGCTCCTAAACCAGAAATGCGGCTAATAATCAGGAGCGGCTAATATGTGAATAATTTTCTGACATTTACAACCTCAGAAGTGCCAGCCAGAGTGCGGAACCAAGCTGCTGCAAAGTCGGCATTTTGCAATTGTTACAAATCGCTACTCTGTTGCACCGCGGGTGGAGCCTGGCTGCCTGCAGGCAGCACGGGGGGCGGGGAGAGAGGCGGGAGAGCTACCTCCTTCCCTCCTCTACCACAGCCTGGGGGAGAGACAGGGGGCCCCGCACCACCATTGCCGTGGCTCTGGGAGGAGAGGGCGGACCCGGGCCGCCCCTGCCGAGGCTCAGGGAGGAGCGGGGGGACCTGGGCCGCCCCTGCCGAGGCTCAGGGAGGAGCGGGGGGACCCGGGCCGCCCCTGCTGCGGCTCGGGGAGGTGGCGGGGGGCTCCGTCCCCGCCCGCCGCCGCCACCACGGGAGCGGGGGGGGCTCCATCCCTGCCTGCCACCACAGGGCAGCGCCGGGCCGTGGTGACCGAGCCCAGTGGCAGCGGCGGCTGGCCCCCAGTGGCCCTGCTGAGCGGCAGCTCCGGGCTGGGCTACCTGGCCCCGTCAGCAGCCCCTACTGGGCCGAGCCTGCACAGCCTTAGCTGAGCCAGTAAACTCCGCCCTGCCGCCATTCTGTTAGTATTTGGCAACTTTGTTGCACGCGGGTCCTCGCTCCGAATGACAGAGCGGCTTATATTCAGGTACAGCTTATTTATGGACAAAAAACGAAATATTTGCCAACACCCAGAGATGCGGCTTATACTCACTGCGGCTTGTATTCGTGAATTTACTGTATTAGAAACTTACTGCATTTACATTAAGTAAAACTGATTTCCACTAGTGTTAGTAAATGTGTGTGAAATGTAAAACAGTCATTGATAACAAACTGCTGAGAGCCATTCCCAGCAGATTTGATGCAGTGGCTTGCTGTCATGTATTTCTTTGGGAAAAGAATGGAGTCCTTTCTCTCCCTGTTTCCATCGCACAGCTCCAGCCTTTCTCTCAATGCGTAAATGATTTGGTGTGCTGCCTTTCTGTTCCTTCTGGTAATTCATTAATCTAATTTTGAAGAGGTCATGATAAAAATGTTTTCTCAGTTATCTATATGGCAACATTTTCCAGTCAATGTTTTTTTTTTAACAAATGTGATCTTAATGTCCAATTTCCTTTATCTTCAGGAAGGAGGGTGTTGATAGTAAGATATCAAGAATGCGTGTGGGTAGCTAGGTTATTGAAGAAGTTTGAGTAGTAATGTGAAAGGGTATAAAGGATTGTAGGCATTGAAGTAAGCCATTCTAGAACTGTGCAAACATGAGTTTCAAAATTCTGATAGGTATTAGAATAAAAGCTGAAATATTGGTACGCTTCAAGATTCTCTTGCTTTGTCAGCACTCATGGAGTGGGAGTGTATGGAAAGATCTTTTAGGGATTGCTTTTCATTTTTCAAGGTAACCTTTATTTGAGAGCTCTATTTTAATGAATGTTGAGTCAGAGGGTCCTAGTAAACTGAGGAATTTAGCAAAAATACAGAAAAAACGTTGCTTTCATATGTAAAATAATCTGCAATTTTTAGAGTGTAAGTTATTTTAAAGACTTGTCAGCTTGAAGAAAGTTTTTAAATTCATTAATGTATAACCTTAACTTGTGCAATTCACTACATGTTGGAGATCAAATGATGTGTGAAAAGACTGTGTTTGAGTGAATAGCAAGCTAGATGTGGGGACAAAAATGGCAAGTCAAAGACTGCATCAGTGAGAAGTAAATGATGAAGTGCTTGAAATCTTCTTTTGGACTGTTGTGCCTGTTTTCTCTGGTAGGAGTGTACTTAGTTGCTGCCAAAAGAAGACTGTTCTGTTTCCTGCCTTGTGTTCCTTCTCTTGCCTTGCACACACTGTACCTCTTACCCAGCTGAACACTGAGCTGATTCAGCTTGGGGAAATCATCACTGAACTTAACACAGCCTCCCCCTACACACATGAAAGGGAGAAAAGGGGTAAAAACCACCTGAGTATGGGGGGGTTGAATTAACAGACTGAGCTGGTTAAAAGGCACAAAAGTTGCACCCCAAGCTTCCTTTGCACTTCGTGGTTTTTTTTTTCAGGGCACACTTCTTAACATGGTTGCTTATCCTTTGCCATAGATGTCTTGGAAGTAACACCAAGCTACTGCTTTTGTGTGATTTTTCTTATTTTTCTCCATTCTCTGAAAGTTAGAATAAATATTGATCGCCACTAATACTATCTTTTTTATACTAACATTTCCTTTGTTTTTTCCCATCAATCAAAGGGTAATGTCAACTTATGAAGATCTGAGCATGTGCTCCAGATAAATTGAAATCTAGTCTGGAAAAATTACTTAAATACATTTCCAAATGAAAGTGAACAGTGAACTTTCTAGGACCAGCATGGGTTTGTTGCCAAAGATTCTAAATTAGACCAGAGTTTGATAGTACAATTTTTTTTTTTTTTTGCTAACACATGCCAGTGAGTGGAGCATTGCTGCTTTGTGTGAGTCTTGAGTGAGTCAGTGGTGTCTAATTCAGTGCATCATCTCTATAAGCAGCAGCAGAGCTCGAGACCAAACTCTTGCCTGCTTCAAATTAACTTTTACCTTACTCTGTCTTTACCTATTGTTTGTGTAAAAGCCACTTGTTTTATATTCCAAGTAAACTTATCCAGAAGGCATTGCTGCTAATGCCTGTCATTTTGGGATTTTCATAATACACATGTACTATAACTTGCCTTAACTCGTTCCTGTGCTTATATATTTATATTATTATTGAATATTTTAGGTCTGTCAGGTGCTGGGAAGACTACAGTGAGCATGGCACTGGAGGAGTATTTAGTATGCCATGGTATCCCATGCTACACATTGGATGGTGACAATATTCGCCAAGGCCTTAATAAGAATCTGGGTTTCACACCAGAAGATAGAGAAGAAAATGTGCGTCGTATTGCTGAAGTTGCTAAATTGTTTGCAGATGCTGGTTTGGTGTGCATTACTAGTTTCATCTCTCCTTATGCGCAGGTAAGCGAAAAACATCTAGATGAAATGCAGGAAAATTCAAAAAAATTGTTCAGAATCCTAGTTACAGAAATTAATTTCTGAACTTAGCCAGAATCAAATACTTACTTGTTTTTTTGGGGTTTTTTTGTGTGATGTTTGTGCTTTATGGAGATGATTACTCAAAACAGAAATATTAATTTTAAATATGAAATGTTTACATTACTTCTGTAACTGGAATGATCCTTCTATCCATTAGACAGAATTATTACTCTAATATTACAAACAAGCTCAAATGATGTTCCAAGAAAGACTCTTAAGGTTGCAATATCTTGTTTGATCCATGTAGGTTCCAGTAGTTTATAAATATGAAAAATAGATGTACACTTAACCTGAAGACTTAGGTAAATTGCTTTTAAAAGCAATTTTCCCATTAGTGAATTAATGGTGAGAGCTTTATTTTTACCAAGTGACTTAAGGGAAAAGTGTTTTAATTACTTGTAGGTCCTATTTACTTGATTTCATGTGTATACAACATGACATTATATAGTACTAAAAATTAATGTAAATCCACATTCATGTTGTGTGTGGACTGTTTTTGTCCATGCATGAGAACCTGGAGGGCAGAGAAAAAAAGGATATGTGAACATCCAAGTATCTTAAAGAATGACCTAGAGACTTTAAGCTTAGGTGTTTCATGGCGTGAGAATGTGTTATTTCGTTGTTTAGAGTGGTGAAAACACTTCTTCTGATAATAATTTGGGGAACTTGAACCCTACAGCATAACAGAAGTCTTTAGATATGAGAAAAATAACTAATAAAAATAAATGATATTTAGTAAGAAAAGATTTTAGTGGATTTTGGAAGGTTTTTTTTGTTCTCTTCATGAAAGTCACCAATACTGTTCCAATGCTTGTCAAGCCATAAAAATAATATGATAAAATAAAAGAATGCAAATAATACAATATGTTGACTACACAAGTCTTGTCAAATTAAGGAATGTAGGGAAAACTTGTGCTGGGGAGAGAAGGGTGGTTATATCAAGAGCAGCAGGTAACACCTCATCCTGGCTGTACTCAGCTAAGCAGATGTAATTCCTTAGACATATATCATATATGTATAGATATAGAAAACCCTGCATTCTATTGGCTGGGTTTGGTTGTGGGTTTCTCTTACAAACCAATATCTCACATCTTTCTGTCAGCTTTTACCATGTGATGTACTGTAGCCAAAGTGATGTAGCTTGCAGGACATCAGTTAATCAAATCGCATTTCTTTTTTCAAACTTTGAAAGCTTGTTTACATTGTGCTGCCAGCTTCTTTAAAATGAACTTCAAAGGCAAAAACCAGTAAAAATATGTGGGGATAAGCTTTTAGGATTTTTCTTCTGTTTTCTTTCAGGATCGTAATAATGCCAGACGAATTCATGAAGGAACAAGTTTGCCTTTTTTTGAAGTATTTGTGGATGCTCCATTGCATGTCTGTGAGCAGAGAGATGTTAAAGGACTCTACAAGAAAGCGAGGGCTGGAGAAATTAAAGGTGAACTTAGATGTATTCACATCCTTTCTGCATAAATGAAACATTGGTATAATTTGACTTCACTTAAGTGCATGTGCTCAAGTCTGAGTGTATCACCCTTAAAAGGAGCATGGATTCAGGACAGGACTGAGAAGAAAATTGGAATTGACTTCTCACTCATGGAACTGACTAGTTAAATGTGTAGGACAGAAAAAGGGTAAAAGCGGCTAACCACACACAGAAAAGACCTTGAGCATGTTAAAGGTTGCAGTAGAAACCACGTAACGATTGAGGATTAGTCTTGTCTCCTTTGCGTGTCCATTGACCAGTTAAAAAGAACCTGATTCTTAATGAAGTCATTAAAGAAGTGCATTAATAAAACTTGCTAGTTTCTTCCAAAAAGTAAAACATGGCCACTGTCTACCTGCAGACAATTAAGGACATTTCTAAAGATACTAACTTGTACTTTGAAATCTGTGTTCTGTTCTAGTACCCATGAACATTATTTCCTATTTGCAGCCTCAGGTCAATTTAAGTATAACCTGCAATAAAAAAAGCTTAGCTTGCAATCATTCACTGCAAGTATTGTTTCAAATACTGCTTTGCTCTGTGTTGCATTATAGTTTGCAGAGGCTGAGGATAGATAGTAGCAAAGCAGTTTTTTTAAAGTAACCATTTTTGGGGGTGGAGTTTGCAGATGCTTTATGAATTCATGTTAATCAGAACTGATATAAAATTCAAGAAATCTATGACATTCTTTATGAGTGGTTGCTTGATTCTTCTAGTACTACAGAATATTTCATGCAAACACCAGGAATAAAGAAATCTGAACTAAGATTTGTTCAAAATCAAAGCAAGATGGCTTGAGCTGATATGATACAAAGATACAGTTCTGTACAAATCCTTATTTGTGCCTATTTTATGACCTATCTGATATATGAAGGGTAAAAATGAAACAAACTTTCCACTTCACAAGGAATGTCAGCAACTGTTATCTTCTTTTTCTCTGGAAATGGTAATGAGACGCTTTCTTTGCCTCCTGTTCCTGCTCCCCCTGTAATCAGATCCTTCTAAAGTATGCATGTTTTAGAAATGGTATCAGCCTTTCTTTATCACATGGGGTACTGTAGTAATTGGTATTTTTCTTAGATGAGGAACTAAACTACTAATTTTGAGGGTATTTAAATCCAAAGTGAAAAACTGGAGTTCTAAGGTTTGCACTTGTGGAGAATGCAGATATCGAGTTGCTGAAGCCCAGCTGATATTCTGACAAACATCTGATTTGTAGTGCTTCTACTCTTTGCCTTTGGGCTTGATTTTTCCTCCTTGTTTATGCATTGGTGGTTAGAATCTCCACAATTTCAAAGCAGAGTGCAAGCAAGCTAAGTAGGTCAGAACAAGTGTCACTGGTAGCTTGTACAGTCTGTGACAGCTATAATAAACAAAGTCATCAATCTTACATTAGCAGCTATCTTCAGATGAGTATATTAGCTAAACTAACGTAAAAGGTGATGAAATTCCTTACTTCAGAGTAGTGCTTGATGGTATGACTGTGAATTTACATATATACTGGATGTTTGTAATATTTTTTCATCTTTTATTAATTTTTTAAGAGCAAGTCAGCTGATAATGAAAGAAAGTGGATGCATGACTAACTCTGGCTTGATGTGTACAGTTCTTCTGCCAGTGCTCTTTTCTTTATTCACAGTAAAAATCAAATAGCTTCACCAACAAAAAAGTGCTATGTATATACGGCAGAATGCTGAAGTTTGATCCTGTCAGATACTATGATTAGCTAAGAGTGTGAAAAAGAAAAAACCTGCAGATTTCCCTAAAAATTCCAGTATTAAGGAAGCTAAAACTCCATGTTCTTGCCTGTTGTGTTCATTTATATATAGAAAACTGTCTGTGAACAGCATTAAAATGAAGTCATCATTTGGAAGAAGTCACCTAATATTTTTATTTTGTGTTCTATAGGTTTTACTGGGATTGACTCTGAGTATGAAAAACCAGAAGCCCCAGAGCTTGTGCTGAAAACTGATTCCTGTGATGTGAATGATTGTATACAGCAAGTTGTGGAACTTCTTCAAGAAAGGGTGAGCAGAAATGGAGACATATCTTAGAAACTTTTTTCCCAAGTACTCGTACCTGCAATTTCCGAGTATTTCTAGCCTTTAAGTGCTGGGAAAAACAAAGATAGTTTTTGAGACACAAAGGCTTATGCATCATTCAATTCAAACTTTTAAACTTGTCCTATTGTGTGTTTCCTTTTTAAACCTAAACATTGCACAGCATTGATCTCCAAGTGAAGTAAGAGTTGGACAAGTGGAAAATTAATTTACAGTAATTTCATGACCATAAGGTGCATCGGACTATAAGGCGCACCCCCCGGGAGTTGGCAAAACTCGCAACTTTGTAGATCATATAAGGCACCCTGGACTATAAGGCGCAGTATTTTTTTGCAGCAAGGCTCCGCCCCCAGCTCCCCCTGCACGATTGCTGGCCGAGGCCCTGCCTCAACCTGGCAACCATTGGCCCACGGGCCTGCCTGTACCCGGCAGGGGCGGTGCCGCGAGCCACTGGGCCCGCCTGGACGCGGGAGTGGTGGTGCCGCGGGCCCCCTGGCCTGCCTTCACCCGGCAGCCATGGGCCCCTGGGACCGCCTGGACCTAGGAGGGGTGGTGCCGTGGGCCCCCGGGCCTGCCTGGACCCGGGAGGGGTGGTGCTGCGGGCCCCCAGGCCCGCCTCCACCCAGCTGCTGCGGCACTGCTGGTTCCCCCCGTGGCTCGCAGCTCTCACTTCCGGGTAGGCAAATTTCTGAACTTTTTCCATCAGATAAGACGCACCAGACTATAAGGTGCACTTCCGGGTTCGGGGGAAAAATTTTAGTCAAAAGGGTGCGCCTTATAGTCGTGAAATTACTGTATATCAATAACTGGGAGGGAGAGAAGGCTGTCTCAGTTGTTACAGGACCAACAGTCAATGCTGACTTAAAAATGCTAGCAAGCAATTCTTAAGAGTCTGAATTTTTACATTGTCTCTATAGCATACAAATTAATATATACTGCAGATGTGAAGAGATAGGGGTGCACTTACATAGTGATTTGATCTCATTTAAATAGGGGCTGCTGTGCTTGTGTCTGCTTTTCCTTGTTTCCAGTGTTTTTCTTGTACTAGTTAAAGTGGTCCTGCAATTGTGTAATGACCAGCTCAGGAAGCAGATCTTCTTGACATGAGTGAGTTGAGTTTATGGTTCATAGCTTCTGAAAAGGTAGATCTTTCCTTGTTCATGCCTGCAATCTGCACCATCTCTTTTGAAGTCTCTGGGCCTTTTCCTGTTGCCTGATAAGTGGATTTGGCTCATTACCCAACCTGAAAAACCTCACACCCAACAAACCCCACATAGAAAGCAAAACAGGCAGACCAAAAAAAGAAAACCCTAAACCCAACACTAAAAGTGAAGGCAGCAGAGAGATGGCTTTATCCTCTTGAAATCATACCCCCAGAATTTGCTAATCCTCACGTAGAAGAAATGTGTTTCCTTACATTCTTATCTATAGTCAGTGGGTAGTAGATGACATTTCAGACTATTTTTTTTTAAGTGAGATACTCTTGCAGATGATAACTCATGTTTTTTAATGTGAGTTGAATGTTCTTTAAATTTAGGATATAGAGAGTAGTTTGAGTAAAGCTCCACCAAGCGTTGAAGTTGATACAAGCAAAAGACCTCACCATGTAGCCAGCATGAGTTAATTTTAACCCTCTGTGGAAGTATAGCTCTGGAGAGATTTAGTCTCTTGCACTGAAATTTTCAAGAAAACTCCTCATGGATGAGTGCTTGCTCAGGGTTGCTCAGGAGATAAGACAGGGTAGAAAACTGTAAGAGAATTGTATATTTTTGCCCAAATCCCCATCTGAATTTTATTTTTGGAAGAAAATAGGAGAGCTGTGTAGGAGTCCTATGAGAGGTGGCAGTTCCTGACTGGGGGGGGGGCCCTGTGCCTCCTGCTCAGAGCAATTAACGGTTTTAGAAACTTATGTCACATGTGCCAAGATAATGATCCCGAGGGCTTGTACTGGTACACAGTGCTGACTGCTGGCTCCTAGCCCATCAGCTTTGTTTAAAGCACATCTAGCGCTTATTTCCTTTTCTTTGAAGATAACAGTGTAATGAATGGCAAGATATCTTAGTGGTTTCTTAGTTCAATGAGGGACAATGAAATCAAGGCAAGGCTAAACAGGCACATCTTGTTTTTAGACTATGTTAATGCAATGCTATGTTGAGAATATAATTTCTGTAGATTTCCTGTAGTTTGAACAAGATGGCTTATAGGAAGGCTGAAGAAGGGCGTTTTTATAAGGGCATTTAGGGAGAGGACAAGGCTTTAAACTGACAGAAGGTAGTTAAGATTTGATATCAGGAAGAAATTCATTACTGTGAGCCTGATGAAGCACTGGAACAGGCTGCCCATAGAAACTGTGGATGCCCCATCCCTGGAGGTGTTGAAGGCCAGGTTGAATGGGGTTGGTTTTGAGCTACTTGGTCTGGTGGAAGGTGCCCCTGCTGGTGGCAGGGTAGTTGGAACTAGATGGTCCTTAAGGGCCCTGCCAACCCCAACCACACTCTGTGCTTCTATGATTCTATGAAATTAATTGTTTGGCATTTTAAAAACATTTGTCAGCATTAAGAGAACATCTGTCTGTGCTGCAGAGAAGACTAACTGCATGCTCTACTGTAAATGACAAGAGCATAGTCAGGAGCTTGAGGGAAGCAATTTCACAATTTTATATTGCACTTGTAATAGCCTATCTGGATACCTTGTCCAGGTTTGTGCCCTTCTCCTTAATCCAGAAGAAAACAGACATTGATGTGCTTCTGTCAGCTGAGCAGAAGGTCACCAAGATGGTCAGAGGCTGGAGTATGTCATTGCACAAGGAGAGCCTGAGGGGAAGTGATTTGTTCAGCCTGGAGAAGAGACAGCTAAAGGAGTTCTTGTTGCAGTTTCTATCATCCAAGTGGGACAGTACAGGGAAGAAGACTGATGAAGACTTGTGTTAGAGGTGGAGGTGTACAAGGGTAGCATGAGGGACAGCACACATGAGATGAAATATGGGAGATTAAAATTAGACATAGGGGCAAAAACCCTTTTCCTATAAAGGTGGCCAATTATTAGAACAAATTGCTTTGAGTATTCATGGCTGTTCTGTCCACATGCTTGTCCGCATTAAATGCTTGGTTGGCCAATGTCCTGAGCAGCCTGCTGTAGTGGGACCAATTTTGAGCAGGAGGCTGGACTGGATGATCTCCAGAGGCAATCAGTATCAGCAAAGAATCCATCACTTCGTTGTGAGCAGGCACATTTCCGTCACGCATCTAGTTTATTTTTTTACTATTTTTGCTATTTTTTATATGAATGCATTGAGAAATAATAAATATTGGGGAATATTCTGTAACTTGTCCTTTGGGAATTAAGCTTTCAGTAAAATTAATGCCTTAGAATGGTCACTAGATGGCTTGCTAGCCTAGCATTTTCCTGATTCCTAAAATTCATGCAATTTAAAGATGCATGGATTCCTTCTGTTACTGGTTTTCTGTTTTGTTGGGGTTTTTTTTAATCTATGTTGATGTTTTAAGTACCAGTTTCATGTGTGCAAGGGAGTCTAGATTTACCAATCCTAGAAGTTCTCTAAATGTCAGACTCAGTTGCTGAAACTGTCTTCAAGCTGTTTACATTTGTATAATGAAGTAGGTTGTTGAGAGAAACTGCATTGTGAGACCTTTGTTTTGCCTGTTAGTGGGGCACTATAACCAGGATAATACTTGAAGAGATCTTTTTAATAGGCGTGCTTATTTTAAGCTATTGATGGTTTGTAAAATTAGGACATTCTAGCCTGGTAATGAGCCAGGATCCAGAGGGAAATCTGTGAAGCAGCGTAATGTGCACTCCATCATTATAGTGCTGCTTGCAGGAGGCAATACCTTCAATTGATTCTGGGCTTGTTGCTGTGACAGGAGACTACTGCAGCTCTCCTGGGCTGTAATGCTGCTGCTCAGGCAGAGAAAACAAAAGGCTGATTTTGCCAAACTTACAATGTAATAAAATCTGCTTCCAAAATGATGTCTGATACATAATGGATGAAGCTTTTCCTTATAAAACACCATTTTTAAGTGCTAGTTTAATTTGTCTTCTTTTGGTGTATCTTTGAGGATATGAATTATGCAACAGCCAATGAGATTCATTGCATCTTGTTACTCCCATAGTCATTTTCTCTCTCATTCTACTGCCTTTGTTTTACTTTCCATGGAGGTAGTGCCTAAGGTCTGATAATTGCCCTAAAATTCCTGAGCTAACGTTGTGTTTTCTACAAGCATACCTATTTACTCTGGCCTGCATATGCTGGAAAAGTAAAGATAATTTATTTATTGTTATTATGGGTCTGTATATACTCTGCTCCGAGGCCGAGCTTTTTATCATGATGACCATCTCTTCTTTTAATTATGTTTTTATCTTTGTGTCAATCTCTTTGAACAAGTTTAAGGTCTTACGTCTTGAGCATTGTGGAGTGAGAATATCTTGTTTAATACACATGGAAGAACACTGGCTTTTTTTGGTTTTTTTAAAATAAAAAATTGATATGTTGGTTATAGAGCTTGATTTTGGTTCATTGCATATGTATGCGCAGATGGCATCACATTTAAATATACTAAGAGTTAGCATATAGGTGAAAATACTGGTCTTATGTCATTAGTTGTAGAAAGTACATTTACAGTAATTTTACGATTATAAGCCGCACCTTTTTGACTAAAATTTTGATCCCAACCTGGAAATGCGGCTTACATTCAGGAGTGGCCAATATATGAAAAAAGTTTGGAAATTTCCCTACCCGGAAGTGCCAGCCAGGGTGCCGAGCCGAGCACCTGCCAGTAAAACCTGAGATTGCACGATTGTTACAAATTGGTTACTCTGTTGTGCAGCGGGTGGGGGCATGCTCTGTGCTGGCAGCGGAAGGGGAGTGGTGCTCCCTCCTGCTGGCCCCGCGGCCCGAGGACTGCTGCGCCACGAGAGCGGGCGGGCTCCGTCCCTGCCTGCCACCACAGGGCAGCGCCAGGCTGGGGCGAGCGAGCCCAGCGGCGGTGGCAGTGGCACCCGGCCCCGAGCGGCCCTGCCGAGTGGCAGTGCCGAGCTGGGCCACCCGGCCCCATCGGCAGCCCCGAGCGGGCCGAGCCCGCCCAGCCCCAACCGAGCCAGTAAACCCTGCGATCCTGCGATTCTGTTACTAATTGGCAACTTTGTTGCACATGGGTCCTCACTGCAAATGACAGTGTGGCTTATAATCAGGTGCAGTTTATATATGGACAAAGACCTAAAGGTTACCGACACCTGGAGGTGCAGCTTATAATCAGGTGCGGCTTGTAATCATGAAATTACTGTAATTTGTACTTCTGTATTAATTTTCAGTAGAGAAGGAACTTTATTTATTTTACCTTAATGTTACAATTTCTAATGTATCTTGTATAGTGAATGACTTAAATTCAAAAATGCTTAGTCTCAAAATCTTTTTACTTCTTAAGCACGTGTAAAATCATAGAGTCTATCTTTCTACTGTAGATACT
Source organism: Catharus ustulatus (assembly GCF_009819885.2). Lineage (NCBI taxonomy): Eukaryota > Metazoa > Chordata > Aves > Passeriformes > Turdidae > Catharus > Catharus ustulatus. Next base: position 24,503,744 of record NC_046225.1, on the reverse strand, counting down.
GTAGGCGTTAATAAATCAGAAAAACTTAATTCAGTAGTTAAATATTTAATAAGTATGTGTTATATGGATTACTTAAGGTTTAGAAAAAAGTCTCTTGTCAGAATGTATCAGTTTAGCCAGCCTGCTGGCTTGAGCAACTAGCAATATATAATAATCCTGGAGCAGTGCTGGGTTTTAGATGAGTATAATTGCATAATTAATAAACTCTTACTACTCTGTAGTGCAACATTATAATTTTACTTCTTAATGTGTGTTCAGTGCCCAAGAGGCATTCTGAGAAAACATTAAGTTCTGTTTATTCCTTTTATACAGGACATTGTACCAGTGGATGCCTCTTACGAGGTGAAAGAGCTTTATGTGCCAGAAAACAAGCTACAGTTGGCCAAAACTGATGCTGAGTCTCTGTTAACCCTGGAAATAAATAAGGTATTGTGTGTTCAGGTGTCTCATTGCTGCAGTTGAAGGAGGGTCTGATCTGTTGCTTAGTCTAAGTAGATGTAGTTGAAATACCTGTACTGGTTACAGAATAACCTTGAGATACTTTTTCCCCTCTTCCGTGGAGTGAAAGCACAGTGTCTATGATTTCTTTGTTTACAATGCCTGTCCTTGTCAAAAACATGACCAAGTCTTAGTAATGCACATGCAGAAATAATGGGGACCACACACTAAGTCATAATGTGACTGTGTGCTAAGGAAGGAAGGAAATTCTGTGTAAACTTATATGTCATACTAAAATAACTACTAATCCAGTGAGAATTTTACTTCTGGATTGTCTCAGTAGTTTATGAAAAAAAATATTTCTCATTTGTTTAAAGATTAGACCTCTTAATACTTACACCAGTAATTCAGATATTTTTTGTGGTAATTGTGTTGCTATTATTTTTTTCTTTTTAGCATCTTTGTTATCTTGTTTTGTCAGATAAAGGCAAGTGGGATTCTCTCATTTTGTTAAGGTTAACTTTATCAAGATTTCCAAATAAAATTTGTTGTTGTGTGTTTGTTGGTTTGGTTTTTTAAACAAATAGAAATTTGATCACATGTGAGGACTGGAAAATAGCCAAAAATATGAACAGTGAGGAACAAATTGTTCCTTTTTCTTTACTTGTAGAGATTTTAACTTATTTGTGATTAAAAACTGTAATACTGAGAAATCTTCCACTTGTACTGTCCTGCATTTTAGAATTAAATCATGATCTATTATGATTAATACCTGATACCAGTAATTAAGCAGCAACTTTGATCTGCTCTAACTCTATTTCTTCATTTCTTTACAAGGTGGATATGCAGTGGGTACAAGTGCTAGCAGAAGGTTGGGCAACACCCCTGAATGGCTTTATGAGAGAGAGAGAATACCTCCAGTGCCTTCACTTTGACTGTCTCCTTGATGGTAGGGTAAAATACACCATTTGGAAAACCAAACAAACTGATCATACTTCTAAAATATTTTTGATGTTTTGCTTCTTAGTATTGGTGCGGTAGCACATTATCAGGCTTGTGCACAGCTTGAAGTCTGAGATAAGAGAATAGAATATTATAATAAGCAGTTTTAGATGTGCTGTTTTTTTCTTTTTATACCTACCATCATATTAGAATTTGAATATTTTGTCTTTTTGCCTTTACAAAATTTTTTTCGAATATCTTAATTTTTGGAAAATGTTTATTTCTAAAATGCACACTTCTAATTTGTTCTGAAGAAATAGATCTTAGAATTTGGAATTTCAATTTAATTGCTGTTTAGCTCGGTGACCAAAAGATTTGTTCTGTATTAGTAATGAAGGAAAGCACAACAAACTGACTTGAGTGATAGGGCTGCTGCAAGTGTAAAATCAGATTTTGAGTATGAAAAATTGTCACATGTAATTGAATTATTATGATTTAGTAATTTTCCTGGGAGGATTTAAATGAATAAGTTTTATTTTGCATTGCTAGTTGGCTAAGAACTTTGTTAAGAGACTGAATAAGTCATAACATCATCAGATTTTGAAGTTTGATTGTGATCCTCTGTCAATTTTCATTTCTTCCTCTTTGAAGGCTGTTTTACTCCAGCCTTTTTCCTGTATTCATGCTTCCTTTTGCATCACTCTTGTCTTGATAGAGACCAAATAGCAGAACAAAAAGAAGTCACTTTTCTCTCAATTCTGCGATACAGACATCTGTCATCCTTCTTATATTTCTTAACTCCCTTTTGTCTAGGTGCTATCCTAGACAACATAATGCCATCCTGTTACTTTGCAGTATAATTTTGGGTTACTAGTTTTGTTCTCATTTCATTTTTGCCTTTTGTGCATCCATCCAGGTGAAAGGTCCTCTGCAGATGACATGTAATACATTGAGCTGCTAAAATAACTTGTAGGTCCTTGTTCTGTTCTGTAATTTTCTGTAAATCAGGATTTTTATAAGGCATTTAAGACTTTGTTTAGGTGAGTGTTTCAGATATAACAATATAACAATTTTTTGAACTTCTTTTGCTGTTGTTTTGCGTATCTTGTCTGTGCTACAAAAAAATGAGAGTAATGAAAAATAGCAACTTATTGATGGAAACAGTTTTTAGTCCTTAGCTTGGATAAAATCATTATGTTCCTTTAGATGTCCTTTTACTGATTTCTTCTTTTTAGAGATCTACTTCTTTTTAGAGATCTAGGGATTTACATGTGTAAATTTTTCAGAAAAGTATGATTGCTTTAAAGTTACTTTGCTACTTGCAGCAATGGCAACATTGCAAAAAACATCCTTAAAGTTTCCTCCTTCTTGATATGCTAATTCTGAGTCTTACAGCAGTGGTCGTTTTGCAGGGCTTTGATTCTGAAGAGAGGGAAATGGTTTATTACCTGCAATGCATCTCATCCTTTGGGCTTTAAAAGCAGTGTTCATACTGACTGACTTCTAAGCTATGGAGATCAGTGCAGATGTGTTGATAGTCTTCCTTTAAAGATTAAGTTGTCTGGAAAAGTCTCATCCTGACACTGTGCTCATCTGTGATTTAAGAGATTTGCTTCAATACATTTCCTCAGTTTCTTATTTGTACAGTGGCCAAAGGAAAATGTAGAAGATGTTGCTTATTTATTACTGGTTATGGACAAAATAATCAACAGATCTGACATCTCTTCATACTTTGAAATGTTTATTTACTTGTCTACAAAGCAAAAATGTTTTTTTTCTATGATCCATTTTGGGGTGTCAAACTGCTTTCTGTGGTTGCTGCCAAATTCAGTTTTATGACCTAGTTGCTTTGAAAATAACTCTGGACACCAAAACTGAACTTGGGAGAAGATGCACAGCATGCATTATACATTTTGCATTATGAAAGAAGGAGGATCTATTTTTCTCTTAAACTTTTCATCCAGCTTTATAATTTTTAATTTCCTAAGAAGTTTAATTTCCTAATGAAAAGTGTATTGCTTAAATAATAGCAAAATTAGCCTTATTTTAGTCTTGGCAAATGCCAAAACTTCCATTAACTTCCATTAACTTTAAAGGGTCCATGACTTTTTTCCTGGAGGCCACCCAAAAGTTTTGCATATACTTATAAGAGCACAAACCTTTGTAGAAGACTTACGATATTTACTCTGATGGGCTTCTCAAATCTCACTCTTGTAGAAAAGAAAAACAGGACTTTAGCATCTGGCAGTGAAGTAGGTCCCTAAAAATAAGGACCACACATAACATTAAAATTTCAGTTACATTGGCTTAATTTTAGAAGTAAAGTAGCTGGTAAACTTTCAACTGAACAAACTATGCAAAATGTTTGCCTGACTGAGCAGTTTTTTCTGAAAGGCAAATGCTTGAATCTGAATATGGTTTTAAGTAAACAACAAAAGTCACCTCCTGAAATACAGTAATTTCACGATTACAAGCCATACCTGATTATAAACCGCCCTTCCGGGGTATCAGCAACATTTCATTCTTTGTCCATATATAAGCTGCACCGGATTGTAAGCCGCACTTTTGTTTGCAGTGAGGATCCATGTGCAACTTTGACAGAGTTGCCAATTAGTAACAGAATCGTGGGATTGCAGGGTTTACTGGCTCGGCTCAGGGCCGGGTGGGCTTGGCCTGCTCGGGGCTGACAATGGGGCTGAGTGGCCCAGCTCGGCGCTGCCGCTTGGTGGGGCCGCTCGGGGCCGACCAGGCGGCGCGGCTGCTGAACTCATTCACCCCCACCCAACACCTGCACTGCCGCTACCGCCTCTGCCTGCCTGCCTCTGCTGGCCCTGCTGCCTCTGCCGGGGCCAGCCGGGCTCCAGCTCGGCTTGGGGCTGCCGCGGGGTCTCACTTCCGGGTTGGCAACTTTCAGAACATTGTTCATATATAAGCCGCTCTGGATTACAAGCCGCACTTCCAGGTTCGGACCAAAATTTTAGTCAAAATGGTGCGTCTTATAATCGTGAAGTTACTATGTATGTTAACTACTTGGGTACATTTGTCTGCTCCTATTGTGTTGTTTTTTCCCTTGGGGGCTGAAAGTATGTTTGCTGAGAATATAATTTCTTTTTTACTAATTTTCCACTCCAGTAGAAATCTTGTCTGATATTTTAGATAGTCTATTTTATAATGTCATTTGTGTATTTTTACTTTCTATGTAGATTCTTAAGAAAGATATTAATTTGAGTTTCCCAAAATGTATTCTCCTCGCAGTTTGAATATTTTTGTGCAGCTCTAAGTACTTGCTATTTTCAGTACTGTGTTCACTCTTTTTCAAACTTCAGTGGTTGCTCAATTTTATAGCACATGTATTTTATGGAGGCATGAGTTAATTCTAAAAGTTGTTTAATCCCTTTTAAAGTAAGTGTTTCAACTACCTGTCATGTAATACACTTACAGCCTTAAAAGTAACTTGTTAATTAGGTAGATTTGCATAACAACATCGATGACTGTTACTAAGGATAAAGGACGCTTTTTTTTTTCCCTCTGCAGGGGGAGTTATTAATCTGTCAGTGCCTATAGTGCTAACAGCTACTCAAGAAGACAAAGAAAGGCTCGATGGGTGCACAGCGATTGCCCTGGTGTATGAAGGTCACCGGGTTGCTATTCTCCGTAATCCTGAATTCTACGAGCACAGGAAAGAAGAACGCTGCGCTAGACAGTGGGGAACAACATGCAAGGAACATCCCTACATCAAGGTATATGTTTAAAAGTTGAAGATTTAGTCTTATTTGCTGTACTGTTGTGGAGCTGCAAATTAAGTGAAGTGCATGCCTATGATTGATGTAGTTTGACAAAAAAAACTACTTTGAAAATTAATTAAAATATCTGAGCAGAAACAAAGGTAATTTTTTTCTATGCATCTGTTGAATAGTCTGTACTTAGTGTGAAAATCTAATGTCAATATGTACACATGAAATGCATTTAGAATGTACTGTAGAATCTGTGCTACAGGAGAGGGAACTTTGCCCTCCAGTGTGCCTAGGAAACACATCCCTCTGTGTTGCCAGATGGATCATCAAAGCTCCTTAATTAGTGGATATATGCATTGTGAAGGATAGAAAATTTCTTTTCTGCCTGCATGTGGTGCACGTGAGACCTGCCTGTTTTAGATGTTTTTCAAACAGGCCCTCTTCCTGGAGAGTTCATAATTTAACTCTCTGGGGAGTAATTTCCCATCCATTGTGTTCGTTATGTTTTATTATCTTGGCCTTATTTGTGTGTGGTACTGAAATGTTCTAATTGTAACATGCTCATCAGAGTGCTGTGTTGGCTTATGCAAGCTGATGTGAACGTTGCATTTTAGCTCTGCAGAGCCAAAATGTGTTTATTTCCTCATTTGTCTCTGAGGTATTTTTGTTTACAGGTATGACATAAAATTAGGTAAAGAGAAATAATGCTTTATTTCTCAAATTATTAGCTTGCTCTTGAAAAGGGAAGCCTTTGAAATGTTGTAAAAGTGTTTGTATGACTACTAGAAGATTTTCAACGCCCTTGATGTGTTCTATGATGTTGAACTTAAGATTATCCCTTTACTGAAAACTTAACACAGATCTAATACATTCTAAGAAAATCTCATGCAGACAAAATTTTAATGACTTCTTATGTAGGAGGTGAGGAGCTTGTATTCTTATGCCTGTACTGGACTGTATAGTAGTGACATGACAGCACATGAATTTGGTAGCCCTTCTTAATTATTCAGAAATATTTGGGCGTCTGAGAGATTCTGTAGTGCGGAGTTTTCTCATCTTTGTATCATTATCACACCTTCCCTCCACCTGGGTAAGATGTTAAAGTCTGTCATTTTCTTCAGGAAAGGAATGGTTACTGTGGGATCATTTAATTCCAGCAGGTCAAAGGAAAACTAAATTGAAAGATTCATGCCTAATTTTTGCATCTTGGCTTTTTGATTTATTCTCATTTCTAAATTGCATAAGACTAAAAAAGTTATCAGAAATGTGTATGAATCTTGGAGGTTTTTTGTGATTTCATCTTCAAAAGAAAATGCATTATCAGAAATTAAAAATTTTGAAGTAATGTCTATGGCTATTTGTAGAGTATGTTAAGCAGCTTACCATAATTTTTGATAAAGCGTGAGGTGATACTTAAAGATATAAAAAGAAGTGTAGTGGCTGTCCAACATCTGTTACTTGGGTAAACTGCTACCATGAAACAAATCCAAAAGCTGTTCTACTTCAAAGATTCTGATTTTATTTGTAAATTAAAGTAGTTAAGAATTGATTTTTTGTTACTTTATTCCTGATGAAAATCTTGTAAACTACAGAGTGACACTGCAACAGCGTTTGCTTTGACCAATAACTATAAAGCATGCAACTTCATTGTATTGCTATATTGTTATTAAATTTTAAAATATGTACTAATAAAAATACATGCTAATGTATGCTAAATAAATTGTAATAGACAAGGCTTTCCAGACACTATCTATCTTTGTCATGCAGTGCTATTTGCATTTCTGTGTATTACGTCAATTTTGAAAGAAAGGCACATACCTACTGAAGATTTATGCATCTCTCCTGCATCATGGTATAACATGACTGGACTGTGCTCCAGTTAGTGTTAAAAAAAGGAAAAAAATTGATGCTTGAGTTATGACCATAAATAAAATCAACCTGAAATGCATTCCTTGGTAGAGATGTGTTCCCACTGCAATGCTTTAGGTACTCAGGAGAAGTTGATAACTAATCCTGACATGGACTTTTCTTTCTTTTCTTAGATGGTTATGGAACAAGGGAACTGGCTTGTGGGTGGAGATCTACAGGTCCTTGATCGTATTTATTGGAATGATGGACTTGATCAATACCGTCTCACTCCAGCTGAACTAAGGCAGAAATTCAAGGAAATGAATGCCGGTGAGTAAGATTTTTCTTTCTTTTTTCCTGCATACGTTTATCCAAATGTCTGCTGCCACCACTGAGGGGGGCATTGTTTCAAGGATGAAAATTTTAAATGCTCTGTTAGGTGGCATTCTTTGCTTTTTATAGTGAAAATTTTTATGATCTCAGGCTTTGCGTTGCCTCAATACATAACAGAAGCTGGTAATGCCTGAGGTTCTGAACTTTATCTTTCCATGCACTGTAGACATATAAGTAATGCAAGAAAAGATAATGTTAAAATGTGGTAAGATGTGATTTAAAAATTATGTTTGGTGAAAACTACAGAGGTATGGTTGAATGCTGAGCTTTCATACTCTGCTATTTTTAAGTCTGTTCCATGCTGCTTCTGGGGAACAAGGCTTCTGAAAGTAGTGCAGGTAGGCTGGTGCCAAGTTTCTTTTCTGCACAAGAAATAAAACAGTTTTTTTCACCAAGGTAGTTGTGTTAGGCAGATAAGTAAGAGTCTGAGGAATGTCTTAAAGCAGAGAACAAACATGCTGCTTTCACTGTGGCAGTGACTGGCAGGCAACTGCGCTTTTAAATGTGAGGAGAGAGATTAACATCAAGAATGCTAAGCACAACTGGTCCTGAGCTGCTGTTGTTGTTCTGTGTGGTCAGTATGTCCAGGAGCTGTAGGTCTGGGAAATCAGTTTTTTGGCTAACCCCTAAGCAAACACACATTTGAAATCTGAAGAAATCCTGCTCTCAAGGTTTCATTGGTTCCATATTGAAAAACCTCTCAGTTACAGTGATTTTGCTATCTTGTGGGGTACTTTAGTACATCTGAATTTGCAGGAGAGAGAAATTCTGGTTTTGGCAGGGTTTCTCATTTAAGGGTTTGTAATACTCTGGAATAGCAGTTAGTCTGGCTTTCCTTCTTACCGTGCTTAAAATCTACTAAACTAAGGTGAAGGAGACTTAGTAAGGAACATGTTATTAGTTTTGTTCCAAACAGGTCCATTTGTTCTCTTGATGGTTGATTTAGCCTTTAAGATAGGTAGCATAGTTTGATTTCCTCTTAGAATATAGTACCCTTATGCAAGTGAAAAATCCAAATAGAAGATTATAGCTCTTGGAGAAACCAGAGTAATTCTGCGGAAAATTCAGAAGTTAAGGCAGCTGATTATTTTCTTTGTATGTTTGGTTTTTATTAGTTTTGCTTATGAAGAACAACGATTTTTGTAATAATTGAAAATTCTTTAATGACCTGTGAGCACTGCTTTTATACTTGTTTAATGGAGTTCAAAAGAAAGCATGTACTGAAGATTTTTCTGTGGCTGTACAACTCCTGATAAAACAACTTGCTTCCTTTATATCTTGTCTTGTTTTTTTACTGCACAGATGCTGTCTTTGCATTCCAGTTACGCAACCCAGTGCACAATGGGCATGCTCTTTTAATGCAAGATACTCATAAGCAACTTCTGGAACGTGGCTACCGGCGCCCAGTTCTGCTCTTGCACCCCCTTGGAGGCTGGACAAAGGAGGATGATGTTCCTCTTATGTGGCGCATGAAGCAGCACGCCGCAGTGCTGGAGGAGGGAATCCTGAATCCAGAAACAACAGTGGTAGCTATATTCCCTTCCCCCATGATGTATGCAGGACCAACTGAGGTAAATATATCAAAAGTTTGAAGTAAAACAAAACCCTTTTGATAGTGCACTAAAATATTTTGCGCTATGTCTGATGTTTGTGTGTTGTGTTGTTTTAATGGAGGGAAAGAGGAGACTAATTTTCCTTGAGAATGCAGATTATCAAGTCTCTGTCACCAACCAAAACATTCTCTTCTGAAGAAAATTCTATATTGGAGGATTTTGCAGGAAATGGTGGGAGAAAATACTGGGTTTATAATTTCCTTTCTTTACAGTTCCAAGGATATGATAATAATTTAATCCTTCCTCCTTAGTTTTACAGTCTTTTTCAGAAGGAACTGTGATATTTGATGCCAAGTGATTATCCTGAATGTTAAAATACTTAAGTTTTATGATTGTTAAGCAAAAAGTTTGTATGTCGGAGGGGTATTAAGAAAAAAGCAGTCTTTTTTTTTTTTTTGGCAAATGTAAATTCAGAGAGAATTGTTTCAAGGCTTTTGTGTGAAATAATTCTTTGGCAACACTTTATTTAGGAGGAGTCCCTAGTGGTTTATGGGAGGCAGCAGAAAGAATAAATGTTCTCAGTTGAGGACAATTCCTTGAGGGGATATTGATTCTCCATCTCATTCTGTTCCTTTTTTTTCCCCGTTCCTTTCTTTTTCCGTTCCTTTTTTTTTCCGATCCTTTTTTTTTCCTTTAATTTTTTGAGTTATGACCAGGCTCCGAGGTTGACTCCAGGGTAGCTTTTTTGATAGACAGGAGATCTTGCTAGTGAATTTAAATTAGGCAGATGCCACTTATTTTCTGCTGACCAGTTGACTGGTCAAACAGAGCTTTCAGTGCTTTTCAGTCCAGAGAAAAAACTGCAGTCCAGATCTAGCTGAGGCATGTGACTGAGTTAATGTGGGGAATCTTCTACTGTTCTCCATAGGTCTTCTGTGAGAATTAACAGAAATCTTCTACCTCATTCTTGTATGTGTAGGAGGAACAAAATCCACATTCCTTATTCTGAACAGGATAAAACTTTTCTCCTTACCTATATGACATTTTCAGTGACCTCAGAGTACAGCCTGGCAGTAATGTTTGTTCAAGTAATAAAAGAGTTTCTTTCTTTAAAAATTGTTGTTTAAAAACAATTGTTTAAGTTTCTACAGCACAAGTGCTTTACAGAAGAACAAGCAGCTGGTAATATGGTTATCTACAGGTTGGGTGGGTCCTTCCAGTCTGTAAAAATCCTAATGGACAAGTGTAATAAATATCAGTTTAGCATTTTTTGTGTTTTTAACATTCCTGATAAGTGCCTTGGAAGAAAAGAAACAGTTCTGTAAGGCAAAGCTGTATCAAAATGCAATAAATTCACCTGCTTAGGAAAGTAAATCTATTACAAGCATTCATGTGCATTGTGTACCTAGTTTATGTGTCCTTTGGGTTTTAATGTTTACACAGACAAAGTGTTAGTTCTGCTTTGAACAACATCCTTGCCACATGTACAAGTTGAAAATGCTGAACATGGGTTGTTTTTCATTCTGAATGTGTAGATAGTGCTGAAGTAATTTTCTGGGTGCCTACTGTGCAGATAAAAGGGAATAGTATGTTTTAGCTGTGAGTTTGATGGTGATAAACTTAACTGGTTCTTTATTATGTTGTGGCTCCATAGTAAAAGTCGCATCTGATTACACTCATTACACAGTGCATGCCCATTTTGAGAGCTGCAGTTTTGGAGCATTTTCTTCTGTTAATTGTTTTTCCTGTCTCTGCTGTAGGTTCAGTGGCACTGCAGATCACGGATGGTTGCAGGAGCTAACTTCTACATTGTAGGACGAGATCCGGCAGGGATGCCACACCCCGACACTGGGAAAGATCTGTATGAACCAACCCATGGTGCTAAAGTGCTGACAATGGCTCCAGGCCTCCGAGCACTGGAAATAGTACCCTTCAGGGTTGCAGCTTATAATAAGAAAAAGAAATGCATGGATTATTATGACTCTGATCAGTAAGTTGTATTTTCATTTTAAGAAAATCTTGAACAATAGCAGCCTCTTACCCCTGCACACATTAAAAAAAAATTGTTTGTAATGAAATTCATATTGCTCAAATATGGCAGTGTTTGGACATGGTTTTAGATCAATGTGACTTTTAGACAAATGTAGCTTGATTTCAGCATGATTTGTTTCACAGTGCAACTACCTGCTCTAACTTCAGCTGCCACATGGAAGTCCCCCAGGTACTGGGGTTTCTGGGACATAGTGGCTCAGATTGGTAAATCCAGAGAAAGATATTACTATTTATTATAATGGTAAGATTAGCTTTCTGCTGCTTTGTCTTTCTAAATAAGCTTCTCAAGTGTCAGGTGTGCATCAGATAGGAGGGAAGACACACAAGTGACACTGTGCATGGTGAAGAAAGTGGACAAGATGGGGTGAAAAATAGCTATTTATTTTCTCTGTTAGTAATAAAGCACAATGATGCCTTAGAGAATATTGCGTCCCAGGGTTTTCAGCTGTTTTGTTGTTTATTTTTTTAAATCCAATTACAGAACAGTTCATTTCACCTTCTGTGTGCGTATTTCAATTCAATGTTATTTTCCCCTTGTGTGGCCTAGCAGCGTCCAAAACTTAGTGTATGTGTTGCTCTGGTGACTATGAATGATGCTGGGAAGATGACTTGTCATTTTAATTTAATCCTATTTATTCAGATTATTAAAATGTACTTCCGCTTTACATCAAACTACAGTTGAAATTGGTACTGAAATGCAAACTTCTCTGGGCAGCCTGTTCAGTGCCTCACCACCTTCACAGGAATGAATTTCTTCCTAATATCTAATCTAAATCTACATTCCTTCAGTTTAAAGTCATTCCTCCTTCTATCACTACAAGCCCTTGCAAAAAGTTCCTCTCCAGCTCTCTTGTAACTTCTTTTAGGAGCATGAAGGTGCTATTAGGTCTTTCTGGAGTCTTCTCTTCTGCAGACTAAACAACTCCAACACTCAGCCTGTCTGCAGAGGAGAGGTGCTCCAGATCTCTGATCAAATTTTTGCCCTCATCTGGACTCACTCCATCAGATCCATGGACCTTCTATGTTGAGTACTGGGTGCCGTACTTCAGGTGGGCTGTCACAAGAGTGGACTAGAGGGGAAGAATCACTTTTCTAGACCTGCTGCTCATGCTTCAATACTGAAAGATCAAAGTGAAGTAGTCTTTTTGGTGTGTCAATTCTTAAAAAGTTAGAATAATAAGGGAGTAGCAACATTACTGGCCAAAATTCAGAACACTAATTCTCTGATCATCAATAGTGTACTCTCAGCAGGATAGATGTGATTTCAATCAAGGCAAGTAAAATTATACTTCTGTCATTAGCCATAGCAAATGATTAAAAAAATCCAAAACAACTCAGATTTTTTTATAAAAAGTAGTAGGAGCAGATTTTGCCTTCTACCACAAACTGCATCATGTGCACCCTTTTATCCTTTCACTGTGTCTGTGAGGCCTTGGTTTGGGTACTTTTTTGCCTGGTTCTATAACTGTCATGGAAAAAAGGCAGTGCTGCTACTAATACGCGGTTCTGCCCTGGTGCTGTCAGGATGTAAGCCCATTTGTCCTGTCCTTTCCTGAATACTGTTTGTGGATGGTCTGGAGTGTGGCAGCAATCCTCTAGATGTGGCAGCAGTCCTCTAGATGGCAATGCAGACACGTGCAGGCTCCTGTTCCTGCTCCTGCTTGCCAGACGGAGCACTGTGGTAGGCTCCAGACAGAGTTAGAGCTTGGGTGGGTGCAGATGGTTGCCTTTCTAGATAGTCCGTGTAATGCTGAAAATGTGGTGGGCTCCTGGACCATGTGGTGTTTGACTCTGCAAGGAGGATGGCAGGGAAGAGAGGATTGCCTGGAGGCATGAGAGGATCAGTACTAGTGGAAGACCCTTGCATGTGAAATAGTGATGCTTGTGGGAATGTTTCCTGAGCTCACTTGGTGACAAACGCCATTGCTGTGACTTGCTTTAGAAAAGGGTAGTTTGGTATCTCTTGCACCCTTGCCAGGTTTTTGAGGCTTGGACAACCAGCCAGGCAATTCCAGAATTTACATCACTAATGAATGTGTGGAAGCTTATGGCAAGGGGATTGCCTTTGGACTGTGCTATAGCTGGCCATGTATCTTAGCTGCTGGGTGTAGTTATTCTTTCCTTGTGTGATCATATCTTCTGTTCTTTCAGGCCTCCTAGACCCTTCTGTTTGGGAAGGTGCTTGTGAGAAACCATAATAGACCCCATCTGCTACCTTGAGTGTCTCTCTAATTTGCTAGAGTTGCACCCACACCTGGCTTGGCAGCAAAGACATGCAGAGGTTATTGCAGTCGGGCTCTTTGCAGCTATTAGTGAAATACCTTTTGGCTTCTGAGGAAAATCCTAAGGATGGTGGGAGATGAATCTTTGGCTTGTGGTGAGAGGTTACCAAAAGCTTAGTCCAGCTGCCAGAGGGATGTCTGAAAAGTTGTGGCTGCAGAATTAGCAATGGCAGAGTTGCTTTGCTTGGCTTTTATGAGAAAGGTGTAACGCTTGCTGATAGCATTCCTTGTGTCCCTGTGGGGGTGGGTGTTCAGGGGCTGGGTCACCACTGGTCAGCTGCCTACAATAAGGTGCTGGGCAGCTGTGTGAGAACTATGGCTATGGCTGGGCTGCTCATGACCTTGCTGGCAAGCCTGGAATCCACAAAAAAACCTACACTGGCCCGGCCTCCAAATTAGTACCAAAGGCCCTCACTTCTCTGGTGTGCTGCCTGTGATTCCAAGAGATTTTTTGCTTAAGGTCTTCTGCTCCCAAAGGTGTCCCCACAAGCACAGTTTTGTAGAGTTTGTGTAGAAGTTCATTTTGTTTCTTGCTTCTGTAAGTACCTTCCGGAACATGTGCTGCCCTTGGAGTTTCAGTGGACCCAGTACCTGCTTGGGACCAGTCTGGAGACTCGACTTGAGGTGTCAGGACCTCATGCTGCTGGTTAACAGTGCTGAGCTGCTGTGGTGCTGTGTGGAAGCTGAAGTCACTTGGCTCCTGTTAGTAAGGAAAGGCAGAAATATCCTGGTGGCATTCAGGGTAACAGAGCATTGTCTGTGAGGAAAGGGGTAAGGAAAGACTGATGTGAAAGCCTTTATAACAGCTGCAGAGCAACTGTAGCTGCAGCATGATGCACAAAGCTTAACTTGTATAAATTGTTTAAATAAAGTTACCCTTTAGAATATTAAGACATATGAACAACCAATGACTTGGAATTATATTTGTGTTTTACCTCATGAAGCCAACACAATTTTTAATTTGCTTCTTGGACATCTTAGAACTAGTTCATGAAACTGAACTCCTGAAACGTATTTTTGAAAAACAGTTTGTCTGAAACTTAGATCTAGGAGAGTGATTTGTGAAATGCATTTGAAATGATGTATAGCAGTACAGGTAGAGTAAATTTAATTTTTTTCCCCCTTTGGTCTAAATGAGGATAATAAAAATAAAACTGCCATTTTTACTGTTGCTCAAGTCAGATAGAAAGCCTAATATATAAGTTTCTGTGTGGGAAATTTGACCATTTCCACTTTCATAGAATTCTGAATTAATGCGTATAAAACCTAGTATGAATATTGTTACAGTCCTTATCAAAGTTTTTGTGCTTTTAGATTTCATATAATTTTTGATCTATAATTGGATATATCCAAATGTGTTTTAGAAAAGTTTGCAGGAAGAACTCTAGTTATAATGGAGTAATTCAAAATGAATGTCTGACCTGTAAATGACTGGTAGAGTGAAGTCTAAAGAAAACAACCAGAGAACCAAGAAACCAACAAATAACACCACTACCCACCTCCCCTCCCTGAAAAAATAGCTTACCCAATGATGAAATTCCTTCAGAAAAGCAATGTGTGTTTCTTCAGCCAAAAAGGCCTCACAAACAGTTACCACAGACAAGTGTACAGTAATTTCACGATTATAAGCCGCACTGAGTATAAGCCGCACTTCTGGGTTTCAGTAACTTTTCATTTTTTGTCCATATATAAGCCGCACCTGATTATAAGCCGCATGTTACAATACAGAGTGTGATAAAAGGTATCTATTCTATCACCATCTGTTGAGGGTGGGGACAGTGATCCTTATCTCAATGGCAGATAATCTGCTAATGGACCATCCATTGAAACCAGGCAGGGCATTGTTCTTTATCTTTTCACAACCCATCCTTCCTCCAGGGAGTCATTGTCTGCTAATGGCCCATTGAGTCCCACTGTGTGACTGATAAAATTACTGCATCCAATTGAAAGTTGCTCCAGCCAGGGGGAAGAGCCCGACATTTCTTACCAAGATAAAAACAGAGGGTTTGGGACACTAAGGGAGCCCCTTTCTCCACTGGACTCCAGAGAAAAACCGGATTTTTCCACATCACCACTGGACCTCCAGAGGGAAACTGCACCTTCTACAGGAGCACTGCTCCAACTGAATCACATCTGTCACTGCAAAAGGACTGCAACCACCATTTAATGGGACTGCTACCAACACCCTGCCTGACGGGGTGTCAGGTTGTACTCTGACTTTGTCAGGGTTTGGAGTTTGTTTCTTTGTAGTACTGTATTTCTATTTTGATTTCCCTAGAAAAGAACTGTTATTCCTAATTTCCATATTTTTACCTGAAAGCCCCTTGATTTCCAAATTATAATAATTTGGAGAGAGGGGGTTTACATTCTCCATTTCAAAGAGAAGTTCCTGCCTTTCTCAGCAGACACCTGTCCTCCAAACTAAAACAGCAACTTTTTGTTCTTTGTCCACATATAAGCCGCACCTGATTATAAGCCACACTTTGGATTCGGACCAAAATTTTAGTCAAAATGGTGCGGCTTATAATCGTGAAATTACTGTAATTTGGGATTGGTGGCTTAATAATAGAAGCTGGTTTTGTGAGCAGAGATTCCCGGTTCTTTATGGAAGATCAATCCTATAAAATGCAGCCACAGACTGTTGCTGAGAAAAAACTCAATTAAGAAAGGAAATTAGTCTGGCAATTAAAAAAGCCACAACAGTGTCTGAAATTAAATTTCCTGAAAGAAAACCAAAAAGAACATTTTGGCTAAAAGAAATCCAGAAGTAAGGTGACTGGAGCAGATTGTTCATCCTGTCTATAAAATGTGAATGAAGTGCGGGTATCGGTGAAGAAGAGAGATTTTAACTTTATATGTTTTTTTTGGTTTTTTTTCCCAGGACCTTTAATATGGTTACCATTACTGGTTTAATACTATCAAATAATACTTATAGGAGAGCTGCTTCAACTTAATACATACTGTTCTCAAATTTGCTTTTTTTAAGTGATAGTTAGAGGCTGGGATAAACACACTTGATTGTTCTCCTTAATTTAGTTATGTGAAATATGGTTTTTCAAATATGGTTTTTCATTAATACATAATGTAGGATACACTGAAACACTACATCAGGTCGGGAGACTTAAATCCTCCTGCCACTCAGAAAGGAATTAGGAAAGGATTTGCTTTGCATATGTTGATATTAATCACAATATTGTATTCTAATTTCATAAATACTTTTTCTCCTGGCTTGTTGGGATTTGAACCTAGCTGGCAGTAGCTGGTTCATTGAGCATCATGGCGCATTCATTCCCAAGGCCTAAAGTAGACTTCTTGTAGGAGTTAATGGTGTAAGTCATGACTTGATGCTGCAAAGGCAGGTTTAAATTCAGAGAGAGTCCTTCTAAAAAGGATTTAAGGTTAGAATTGGAGCCCAGACAAGGAGGTCTGTGAAGTGTCCTAGAAATTAGTCTGAAGTCTACTAGCTGAACAGAACATAGCAGTTGTTTTGAAGACAGACCAGGGTGAATAACTCATATTATTGTTTTATTTGCCTACTGTTCAACTTGCCTAAAAAAACCTGGCAAAACTATGAACGAATGGTCTTAACTTTTATCACGAGTTTTGTATTTAAGAGTAATTCTTTAAGACCTTGAAACATTGCCCTCCACAGAGAATGGGAATTCCTAGAAGATAATTTGCACAGTGTTAAATACCTAAGAGGCGGTCAGGGTTCCCAAGATTATGACTGATCTTTAGTGCTCCTAGATGAAAAATCAACTATGTAATGTGTAGAAATAAAAATATTCTGTGCAGTTACTGTATTAATGCACTGTATTGAAACCTCAGAGATACAGGACAGTAGGTTTCCTTAGGCCTGTGACAGTTGCTTCCTATTTGCAAACTAATGATGTCCTTGTTTTATCACAGGAACTGTAAGGTCTCTGAAATCCCTGTTCTCCATAAGTAAGAAAATTTCACAGTGTGTGTAGGTATGTTTTTTTCCGCACTGTGAGTGTAGTAGAGTTCTAGGATGCTATGCCACAGAGAAAATACCAGTCCTCAGAGTGGAATGTTTCAGGACTGGTTTTCTGTTGACAAATTTTTGTTGTGGTTTTATTTCTGCCTTCTTTTCCTCTTTCTTTTTTGGGAATGCTTTTTATTGCAGTGGCACAAAGTATTGTGTCAGTACCAGTCAAACTCAATTGCAGTGAAAGGTCAAGTCAATGTTACAAGTATTTAGTAGCATCCAGTGTGGCTAAAAGAAAGCTGATTGCAGCAGCTACTGAGTAGAAATTTCAAAGGCACTTAAATGCCATACTCAGAAAAACCTTGTATTGAGTTTCATTGAGGGTCATTTCCAATCTGAAAAGAATGGAATTTGAATGGCTTTGGCATTTAAATTTTATAGTGCCTTTAATGGTCGAATGTTTCCCCGTCTCATGTTCCACTCAAATCCACCTCGTATGGAGTAACTCTTAGTGTCCTCAGAATTCACTCTGAATGAAATTACTTGGTGACTCCTTTTACTGTCGTCTTCTACTGAAGCAAATGACTCATACTGATATGTTTAATTTCAAAATGCTTGTAGGTCACATCACGCCACAGTGATCACAGTACTGATAAGGTTTTCCTCCTTAACAGGAATCTCAGTTTCTGAAATTTGATTGAAATTTGTTAATGCAGTGATTTTTAAAGAGGCAAAAAATACTGTCTTGTTGTGTATATATTGCCAAGACTCCATTTGAGTCACTTTAGCAATTACTAATTCAAGTAATTTTTTTTAATAGAGAAAAACCTTTTCAAAATAGACCTTCAGGATAATGAGAGGACATTATTAGTATTTTTCTAATTTTTAATAACGTTTTGCAAACATGTCTACAAATGAGATGCTGAATGTACTGTGTTTCTGAAATGATGCACTCACTTTTTTTCCTTTCATTTTTTAATAATTTCTGTAGATCTCCTTAGCGTCATGTTTCTCTCTGGTATGTCTGCTTCTTACCTGCTTTTTGTGCAACTAGGGATAAGAAGCAGCTAAAGAAGTTGTATGTCTTATTGAAGCTTCTATGACATCTATATGTAGTGGCTTAATAGTATTATTTCGCTTGTTGGGTATGGGACGAAGTTGAATGCTTTTCTGAAAACTTAAGAAACAAGGGAGAATTAAGCACCTTTTTTTTTAAATACTCCAACTGTTTGTGTGGAGAAAAACACACACGGAGAAAAACTTCACAGTACTTGCTTTACTCTTCCTGATCATCTGAAGACTTGGTATTTTTATGACAGAATTAACCAGATTTATCACTTTCCCACATATATTTTATATAAATAGTTCTTTGCAAAGAACTCAAGTTACCTTCAGGCAGTGTTAGTGAGCAGCAGACATCTCTCTGCTAAGGAATAAAATTTTCAAATATAAATAGCAGTGCCAACTTTTTCTCCCATGGAGTTACATCAGGTTTAAATTTTCATTTTTATATAATTTATATTTTGCACAGTAGGGTTGTTTTTTGTTTTGTTTTTTTTTTTGCCTTGTGACACTTCAGGAACCCACAGTCCCAAATTTATAGCAACAAGAAAAGAGCATGTGTGATAGTGCTGGTGTGTAAATGTATATAATCCAAATAAAAAAAGTTACGGGGGTAGTGTTGTTGTGAAAGGGAACTGTGGAATGCTTTCTGCATCTTGCTAACTTCCATACCCTACTGAGCATAGACCAGCACTTAGAGCCAAGTTCTGCCCTCTGATGTGCACATTTGGCTCCTGTCTCTGTCTAAGGCATGTGCATCTGAGATTAATACTTGGTTTTTATTTCAAACAGACAAGTAAAGAATGAGTAATGCATACATGTTGCAAATGGAGCAAATGGTATAAGTAAAATTGCATATTTAATTTAGAAATACATATTTTTTTTCCCTTGGAGCATTTGATTGAACTCTGGCATTCATGTCTTACTTTAACTCTTTCAGTGCTGTGAGGAGTAATTTAATTTGTGGAACTTTTGCTGCCCACATAACTGAGAAGTTAATAATAAATCAGATTCTTATGTTAACAATGGTAAACAGTCCTGATCTGTGTTCAGTTTTGCATTTGTCCAACTGAATTCTGTTTTTTAGGGAAAAAACATCTTTAGGAGGAGGTATTTTTATTATTCCATTGCTTTCCTCTTTATTTTGAACCGTATATACCACGTTACTGATATGCATAAATATGTATACGTGTGCTCAGTGTCTTGAAATGGCACAGCTGCGAAGCATGCCTCTAGATTCTGAGGCTCTTACTTTCTCTGTTCACTAAAATGAAATGAAAAAGGCACTGAAATGACCTTCTTGAACCAACATGGGAACATTCAACCAGCTCCTCAGGCTGGTCTTATGCCCTGGCAAGGCAAGGTGTAAATCAGGATGGCTGCTGTTGCCTTGGCAGAGGGCTCAGACAGTAGGTAGAATAGATGGTTCTCTTTAAACAGGAGTTTGTTTCCTCACAGATAGCGAGCCAGGCTCAATGGAAGCACAGACTGAATTCAGTCCGCAGGGGTTCAGTTGCACCGTGCTGCTAAAACCTCAGGAGTTACCAAAGCTTTATATTGTAGAGGATGTATATTCTTGAGATTTACTGGCGTTACTGGCCTTGAAATGACAGCTGCTATACAACATTATACTTCCAAGAAAAAATGTATAAAGCATCAAGAAAGTAGAAGTAATATGAGCAACTTTGCCTGCTTTTAAAGTATGTTCTTTTCCTCCTCCCCTTTTCCTCCACCCCTACTCTCTCAGCCATGAAGACTTTGATTTTATATCGGGGACCCGCATGCGCAAGCTGGCTCGAGAAGGACAAAACCCACCAGAAGGCTTCATGGCTCCGAAGGCTTGGACTGTGCTGACAGAATACTACAAATCCTTGGAGAAGGCTTAGGCCTCTTATTAACTGCAGATCAACCTTTGACGCCTGATTTATTTACGAGAAGGGGACCACACAGTCACCAGTCATGTTGCTTTGTTGTGGTGTCTGTCAGGAAGTTCTCTGAAAACAGACTCTTTCTTCTTAACTTAGCATCATTCTTTGCCTGCCCTTATGGGTTCTATTATGTCCTGGCACCTAACTAGCTGCTGGTTTTAATGTCTTCTCTTTTATTACAGTTAATATTCTTGTGTAGGATTTTTAACTCTCGTATTTTTTTTTATGTTTTACTAGCTCTGTCCTGAGTTCTGCAGCTGTTAAGTAGATGCAGCTTTTTATGTTATTTAAGGTGCTGGATAGTGTCTGGTTTTAGTAGTTTGTAGGAGAAAATGTAACAGTTAATCCCTTAACTATGGATAGATTATCTATAACTCAAAAAAGTAAAGAATGTTTCGAAACATCTGTAAAAGTGTCTTCATCTTTATCTCATCATTATCATCTCCAGAAGCACTTAAAATTTATTTCTGACTATATGTAATCAAAAAGAATAAGGTTTCTTTATGCAGCATAATTAAAATTTTGCTTTCTTTAATTTTGGAGTTTGAGTTGTATAGTGGTTCTCTTCTGCTGTGGACATGTAAAGATGGCCAAGTAATGAATAAAAGAAACTGTCTAGTTTTCACTTTGAATTGTTAACAAATTCACTTATTGTTTTTGTATATGCTTGCTGCCATAGGTGTCAGTAGGATATGTTTTATTTCATTTGATATAATTTGCTGGTTTTTGATTCCAGATATACTTAATCAACCAACTACAACTTTTTAGAAAGCATGATAGCCCAAACTTAATTTCATGTTTAATTATTGCAAGAAAAATAAAGAAAATCCTTAGATTTTGGCATTTCCTGTGGTAAAAATGCTTAGATATTATTTTTCTGTCTATTTTTCAAGGAGTCCAAAGAGTAATCTTCTTGTGAGTCAGCTTTGCTTGCTTTAAAGACAAAGCATATGTTCTTTTAGAATCCTGAAGAAACATAAGAAATGGAAAGTAAAACAGTTCTTCAAGTGTAAAGTAGCACTGTCCTTTTGGTGTCTTTTCAAGGTAATCAGTGGAACAGTCATAACCTCTCTTAGCTAGAAACTGCCTCATATCCTTGCCACAGAAACTTACTTTTTTCTTGTTAAACAGTTTATGTAGGAAGAACCAGCTCATAATTGTTGTGGAATGTTGATACTGGATGGAACATATGTTCATCTAGATTTTTTGGATGGAGCGTGTGTTCATCTAGATTTTTTGGATGCTGGGAAGGGTGTGATGGGGGGGGATCTGTGTAATGAATGGGATGATGCTATTTGGAAGTCTTAATTTACTTTTTCACAGTAGCATTTTAGACAAATTCTTTGAAACTAACCTCCTTTCTCTGTCTCTGAAGAGATGTTGAATGTATTTTTTAGAGGAATTCTTTCCTCTGATAGACAGTAAGGTGGAATTGGGAAAAAGCAAGAGGCTTGTTTATTAGCAAACCACAACAATTGCTTGAGACAAGCTTATTTCTTCAGAATCACTGAACAGATTTTCTTCAAACTTGGCTTTTTTTTAAGATTATATCAATATATAGGATGTATAAAATCCAGAAGAAAGAGTCTGTTCGTCTATCTATGTGCAGCTGTTCATGCAAAACTTCGTGTTTAACCATGAAGGTGAACTAGAGTTGTCAGCTGCTAAAATGGGATTTACTGTTGGAAGTTGTAGTTTGGACTCTCTTCTGTCAGGTTTGATTCTTTTCCTATTTGTGATGAAAGATTATATTTTGACAAAATAGCAAACACAGGTGAATGTCTATAGAAGTTAATGTTTCTAAAATGCTATATGAAGCCTGGAAAATGCGTGATGAAGGTGAATGTGAATCATCCTGTGAAGTTAATTTAGAAGCAGGAATGCTGTCAAGCAAATTAATACAGTGATAACAAGACCTAGTTTTCTAGATGTAACCTATGTTGTTGTTATAATGCTTCTGCAAAACATTTCTTGGAGGGCTCTGCATTAAAGAAGCTGCAGGCTTTTGTGAGCTTAAAGCCACAGCACTCCCAGCATAATGCTAATTGGGAGCCAGAGCATCTGATTAATTTGTGTGCAGGACTTGCTCTATACAACAGTATTTTCCTCTACTGTATGAGTTTTCACTGTAGAGTTCAAATTTTTCCTCCTGTCTGCAGCTTCCTTATTTGAGGAAACCATACTTAAAAGAAAGGGCTGTCCTACCAAAAATTATTCTTTTGCCAATGTCCCTTTAGCTTCTCCCTGCCTTTTCTCAGTGGATAGCACTATCAGTTGACAAGTCCTAATATTCTGCTTTTAACAGTAGGTTCAGCTTTGTTAAGGGTGTTATGGAATTTGAGGTGCTTCTGAGACAGCACTTGCATGTTCTCCGGAAGGCAGCAGCAGGATCAATGAGGTGAGGGTTGTTGCACCAAATATGTGCCTTCCCACAGCTGCTCTGGCACCAAAGGGCAGTGACCTCAGGACATGTCATGCAACAGAAATAATGTGATCCATGGACCACTGTGTGATCTCATATGAGGATAGCACCTATCCTCAGGATTACATTTGATCAATGTAAGTAGGACCTAACTTTGCAGCTGGAAAAATAAGCTACATTGTCTTGCTTCTTCATTTCCTAAAACAGTCTTTTTTTTTAAACTGGAAAAATGCTGGTGTGTACAGGAGTCATGAATCTGAGCAGTTGTATAGGTGTGCTGTTACAAAGAGCAACAAAATCAAACTTCCAAGCATGTTGTCTTTCTAAAGGTTGTTTAATGGTCAAGAGGAGTTTTACTCTCATAATTAACACGAGAAATGTCAAAAAGTGTTCCCCCTGCCTCATATTTTCTGCCTGTACATTGGTTTACCTTATAAATGGTTCTTTACCTGGTACTGTTGTATAGGATATTTCATGGCAATTATCCTGTACTTTTTGTACAGTCTCAAAATGATTATTCTCTTCCAGAGGATCATTCTGATGTATTGGGCATGTGATCTATGAAAGTAGTAACACTCTTGATCTAAATGGCTGATACAAACACAGTCAGTTTTTCAAATCACCAGATGAACAAAGCAGGTGGAGATTACCCTAATTCTTAGGGTTAAATAAATGGTACAAAATTACTGCATCGCCTAGGTGAAGTAATTCCTGCAGTACCCATGAGCAACTTAAGAAAATGGAAACTTTTTCTAAAGGAACTCAGGGTTGAGAATTCATTTTTTTTTCCATTGTGAGTTCTTGTATGCTTTTTTTAAATTTTTTTTTAACTAACATGAATATGTAGAGTAGTTTTTCACATTAGGCTCTACAGGTTGTGATATAAAAATAGTAGATAAATGCTGAGGATGCTGACTTCTCTCTGATTTTTTTTTTCTAGTAGGGAATCTGAGCACTAGCAGCTCAGTAGTGCATCAGAGATGCAAAATGGAGAATGCAGACTGGGTCCCAGGTTGTTTTTCAGATGCAGCTTGGAGCTAATCAAGCTTCTACATCTGGAATAATGCATTAGAAATCAGGAGGGGAAGGAAATGAGAGTCTGTCCTGGCATGGTGGTTGTGTAAATAGACAAGGCTGACACAACCTGTGTAGCCAATACTGTAATTGCCTGAATTTGAACCTCTCTTGGCATATTTCTTTAATTTTAAAAAGTTTAATGAGTGGGTCATTCAAAGCATTATACTTATTGTCTTTCCATGCTAGAAAAGAAGTTATTTTGAGCACCCTAAACAAATATTAATGGTGTAGTCCAGATTATTTTCCTAATAGTTTAAAGGTGTCAACCAGCATATTACACCCTTTCTCTGTAAATGTTGACAGCTTCAATGCATGTGTGCATGCATGTGTGTGTGACTTTCAGCATTCCTTGTTTCTCTAGTCATGAACCTTAAAGTTATCATGCTAGGGATTGTAGGAGCACGGAAAAAAACCTCTCATCTCTGCTTCCCTGTGAGTCAGAAATCTGTTACTTCATCTATGGCACCTTCTCCAAAGAAAAAGGTAAAACTAATACTTCACTTAATATGGGAGAACTGATAGGGTAAAAAGAGGAGGGAAATTGGATCTTCATCTAACTTTTTCTATAGGAATGTGATTTACTGTGTGTTAGAATGTTTATAAGAAGTGTGTAGAGATGGTATTCTACTCAAACCTGACATAGAATCCCTTCCCCATCACCTGGAAAAAGCCAGGGACTTCAGCCTGGAGTGAGTAGGTCAAATTAAACGCTGCAATGAAAGCAACTAATAGCTCAGAATAAGTATGTTGTTTGTCTTCTTGAATGAGTCTTTGAAATTTGCTTACCAAAATTCTTCATTTAAATGCCATTAAAGAGAAGAGTGACTCTGACTCCATTTTTTTTTTTAATGCTTGGTTTTTTACTGGTGGAGCTGAGAGGCTAGACTGCTAAGGGGAAATTTAAAGCCTTCAATGGACAATTTGATGGATATGAGAGTTTCTTGACAGCAACCAAACAAGATAAATGTGTGGTTTTAAAAGTAGCTGTGTAGAGGTTTCTGCTCATTTACGTTGTTTTTACCTTGAAGAAAGCCCTGAAGGGCTGAAATGCTGGTGCCTCTTTAAAATTAGCTTTGTCATTCGCAAAAAACTTTTTGATTATAAGTATAGCTGGATTTCTACTAGGCTTTTGAAGTGTTCATTGAAGGGGTTTCTTTGTTTCTCCTACAAACTCTGTGTCTGCTCTTGTGGAATTAATTTTTTTTTAACCTTTTCATTATTTAGGCTTTATTAAAATCACTTTTTTCTTTTCTATGGAGGTTATATATGCTCATGAACCAGAATCACGCATTCAGTATTTCCAGAACTGTTTGCCCTAGAAATCTCATCTTGATATAATTTTAAAGTTGAGGGGGAAAGGCAGCAATACTGAAAGCTAGAAAACACAACTTTAAAGTCACATCTGGAATTCTTAGACTGTTAGTGGCTCCAACTTTAAACAGAGGGTACTGAGATTTTATATGCCATAAAACTCAAGTAGCTTTGGATTCAGTATAAGAGTAGTCGCCTGGCCATTATGTGAAAATCCATCTACATAATGCTTTGAAGAGTGATACCTGTCTATGTATAAAATGAGGAAAAAATGTAAGTTTCAGTATAAACTTTAGTGGGCTGGAAATTGTGCCCAAATCTTTATTTTATCCTCTGCAAGCAAAGCTGTTTTTTCTGTGGAGTCCTGTGTTCATTACTTAAATTTTATCACATGAGAAGAAAACAAATATTTTGGCCATATCCATTTAGTTTCATCTCATAACAGCAGTTATGGTGCCTGTAAAAAAAGCCCTTTCAGTCCAAGCTGGGAGTTTTTATATTTTACTGTGCACCTGCAGATCTCCCTGCTTTCTACCCAGATGACTTGTGCCTGAATTGGCGTGGTCTAAATCAATTATTTTTATAATGATTGATAGTAAAGTTTATTGCAACAATTGCGATGAGACAGATGAGAGGCACCACTATCCGTGTGTTAATGTTCCCTGAACATTGTCAATACATTTTATTTATTATAAATGTGACAGTTTTTTCAGGACAAATCTACTCTTAATATGAGACTATTTCTCTGATTTCAACAGTGCTCCTTAAAAAATGAGATATTATTTAGGCTTTTCTTTTATTAATTTGATTTCATTGAAAACTTTCTCAAAAACTCAAGTGGAAGCAGAAGAAACTCCTTTACCCTTAAAGACTGGGTTCAAATGGGCTGCCTGCTGTAGAATGGAAAACTGTACTTGATTAGTCAATTGAAGGTTATTTGCAGGATTGCTCATGTGTTATTGAGTTCTGCCTTGTTTATAGTTCATCTACGACCTGTGAAAAACAATATTTTAATGATTTGATCCAATTGTTTCCAGACAATGAAGACAATTAAGAGACTAGTTTGTTCATGTTTAACTTTCCACTAGGAAAAAGTTTAGTGTTATTACTGCATCCTAGTTTAAATATAAACTGTCTGAAAGATACAGTGTTTGTAGTTATATGAGCAAAAATTTCCTATCATACTATGTGACAGCAGAGCAATAAACATACCATTGGAGCCAACATCATAAGTACAATGCAAAATGCAAAGTATTATTGACACTTCTTTATTAGAGACAGTTATTTATAACTTCTTTGTTCCTAATTTCTTCAAGGAAAAATCTGGCTTCTTTCTGAAAACAGAAAATATGTATTCCTTACTTGGTAGTTAGAGACGTTCAGAATAGCAGTGATTCTTCATAGTTTTTCTGATTTGCTGTGAATATTTTTAAATACACAGACACTTATAAGCTCTACCATGAAACTGATTTGCAAATAACATGTAAGTTTAAAAGTTTTCCTGTGTAAATATTCTTGGCTATTTTGCTTATTGTAGTTTGATCATTTTCCTTTCTGTACAAAGAATTTGTCTTCTAAACATCAATCTCATGTAGAGATCAGTGAATTTTCATCAACTATTAAAACAACTCCAACTCTTTTCTTTTTCATATTAGCCTTTGGTTCAGGGATTCATTTGTGTTGTGAGGATTTCTTGTCAAATACTTTATGGGCTGGAGAAAAGTATTTTTAAAGATGGTGATTTGGTGGTAGAGAATTCCAGGATAACCTTATTCAAGCACTGATAATAAAAACTCACATCTTGTAATATGTGGTTTAACCCCAGCTGGCAACTAAGCCCCACACAGCTGCTCACTCACTCCCCCCATGTCTGGATAGGGGAGAGAGTCAGAAGAGTGAAAGTGAGAAATTCGTGTGTTGAGATAAAGGCAGTTTAATAGCTAAAGCAAAAGCCACACGCACAAGCAAAGAAAACAAGGAATGCGTTCACTGCTTCTTATGGGCAGGCAAGTGTTCGGTCCTCCCTAGGAAAGCAGGACTCCATCCTATGTAATAGGTTCTTAGGAAGAAAAACACCATCCTTGGAAATGTAAACCTCCTTCCTTTTTTTTTCCTCCAGATTTTTATGCTAAGCATGCTTACATATGGTATGGAATATTCCTTGGATCAGTTGGGGTCAGCTGTCCTGGCTGTATCTGCTCACAGCTTTTTTGTGCACCTCCCTGCTGGTGGGGCGAAAGCCACCAGCACAACTTTAAAAGAATATGGTGCCTTTTCTACAATCACAATTAACGTTAAATGCAAATTTAAAGCAGCATGTTTTACCTAAAACATGCACATTTTTAATGTGCTTGAAAAATTAAATATAAAAGTACTGATTTATGCAAGCGTCTCCCCTTCATAGGGGACCAATGTGTTTTCTTTCTCTTATTCAACCATTTGCATTACCTTCAGTTTGAGAGCTTGCTGCATGAGAATTGGCAGAGAACTGAAAAATCCTGGTCAATGTAGACCAATCCTGCACTAGACAGTTTCCAACAAGCAAACTCATGTTTTCATCTAGACATAAATAATTAAATTTTTCCACCTGTAAGCAGTAATTTATCTTTTGAGATTTTTCTACATAACCATGTAAGTAATGAAAAAAATTTCAGCCTCTCTATGCACTCTTGGTTTATTATCCTACATGTCTGTGGACCTTGAAGCTAATGCTAAGGAAGTAGGTTCTTTTCCATGTTGACTTTCTGACTTCAACTCTGGAAGATGTGTTTGGTGCTCATCAGTGTGAAGTTGAAGAAAGATCTGTCTGCTTGTGGAGAAATGAGTCTGTGTTGAGAGCCTCCTGAGCTTCTCTCTTTCAGTCTACGACAAAATGTTGGACCACATAGAGCTTTTATTTTGACAGAAAAGGAGTTAGGCACTTTTTTCTAAATATGTGACACAATTGGGTTTTCCAAAGAAACAGACTTATCTCAACAAGCCAAATAAAGACAAAAATGCAGCTTACAAAATGATCAGTACAAATTAAAGAAGGTCTGCCCACTAAAACCCAGTTTTGTGACCGTGTATACTCCCCACGGAGATTACCGCTAAAGTCAAGAATTCCAACATTGAAGAGGATTTTTTACAATATGAATTTATTATGCATTTCATGATTCCTGTGGAATTTTCAATGTCTGCTCCATCTCTGCATGCAGTTTTAACAAAATGTCGTACATTCACACAGTATTGTAACAGCATACGTTCCCCTCTTGAATCTTCTTCTTCCTTTTCTCATGAGATACCATCATTGTTTCAGGCTGAAAATTTTCTCGGCTCAGTTGTTCCAAGGGAAGCATTGCAGCTTAAAAGGGAACGCATGCAGTTCACAGTTTCATCAGTCAGCTGTGCAAAGTGAGAGGAGGAACTAGACAGTGTTCTCTGACAATGGAGATGTTAGTCAGGGTCAATATAAAAGGAGCATACAGTCTTGTCTTTTTGTGTTTATATTGTTTGCTGACTGTCACAGATGTGTAAGGGGTTTTCATTTGTTTTAGTAAACATTAGTCAGCCTGTCATCTTTTAATGGTAGTCTGCGAGCCTTTCTGGGAAGTGCAGCTCACAAGTTTTAAACAATTGCTCTACAAGAATGGTTAATGAGTTTTCATTAATTTTGTTTATGCAAAATTGCAGAGTACAGATACATTTAAAGAAGCAAGAATTTAAATAAAGAGGAAAAAAATATTATAAATTGAGTAGGCAGTATTTGAGATGTTGGCATGTTTCTAAAGAGGAACTGAGACCCTGAACTCTGGGACTGGATATCTTGTGCACAACCTAGTGAGTTGGAGCCAAAGCAAATACTACTATTTGTCTGGTAGAATGTTCATCTAGAAGAGTCTTGTTCACACAATATGTTGAACCTTGTCTGTGTAAGAAGAAATCTCTTTAGAAAAGGAAGTATTTTCTTGGACTTGATGGCCTTGACCTTTCCTACTTTGGGCTTACCTGGACTTTACCTACCATAGTGGGGCTCCAGGAGCTAATTTTCTTTGGGCTCAGCTGCTTCCTAGCTGTGACAGTTGTTGAATGTCTCTCATAGCCAAATTTTTTGGGTTTCCTGAGCATGCTTTTCAGTGAGCTTTGCTATTTTTATTATTTCTGGAGGATGTTTTTGTGGTCTGTGGTTTTGGGCAGGTGGTTTCCACCTCTCCCTCGTCATATATGTGGAGCTGAAAACAAGATATGTAGTATAAACCAAAATGTCCTAATTCACCATCTCTCTCTGCTTCTGCTGCTGCTTTTTATGTCACAGCTTCCTGTCAACAACCCACTTGCTGAGAAACAGCGAATGCACACAATATCCACCAATACTCAAATACTGGTGTGCTACCAATGCTGTTCAAGTTACAAATACAAAATACAGTGTCATAGGAGCTACTGCAAAGAAAGATATTTCCCTCCCAAACAAAGCCAGTACACCTTCTTCACAAGGGCTGTGAAGGTTGTAACAGCTTTAGCTCCAGATATCCTGGGTTATTTCTGTGTTTGGCAGAAACTGCACTTTTGATGTGGCCACATAGTAAAGACAGTTGCAATGCTTGTGGACTGCTCTAATTCCATCGCTTCTAGCTCTAGTTATAAAAGATTCTCTCTGTGGAATACCAAGGGCAAGGCACGGGTGAAGCCTGCTGAAAGAACTTGTGAAGATCTGGAAGCAGAACACTGCATTTATTTGTATTTTTTTTAATTCTTGCCATGTTATATTCCTTTTGTTGGTACAACAATCAGAATTGTTTCTCCTCAAAAATGAGGAGACAGTACAAAATCAAGTGACATGGAAGCAGTTGAACTGAAGATAATGAGGAGCTCTGAATTACCTTTTTCTCTTAATGTCTCTAAATAATACATACTTCATCTTTTGATCTCATCTCTTCATTGTTCTATATTTTGTTCTCTAATGCTTCTCTGATAAGCAACATAGACCAAAGAGACTAAACCTTGTTTGCTACTCATCTGACATAAAGGGCTTGATTCCTCAGTATTTCAAGGTAAAATTATAATCATGATAATGAGGAAAACTTTTTTGTTTGCAGTATGATATAATTAAGCTGCATCTAGTAGTACAGTAATTTCACGAATAAAGCCGCACGGAGTATAAGCCGCATTTCCGGTGTGTCGGCAACGTTGATGTCTTTGTCAATAAAAAAGCCGCACCCAAATATTAGCTGCACTTTCGTTCGCTGCGAACTTTCAAAGTCATCATTTAGTAACACAATCGTGGGATCTCCGGGGCTTACTGGCTTACTGCTGACCTCGGAAACATTGTTTCCAAGTGAAAAAAGACACAGACCATAGCTGCGGCAGCACCCTTTATTTACAAGCCAAAAAAGACACGAACAATAGTATGGTCATTTTGCGAGCGTTCCCAACGGATCCGCGTTGCCTTTAAACAGCAGCTCAGCTGTGCGGGCGAGTGGCCGAGCTCCAAGCAGAGCCAAATCTCCGTGCTGGCACAGCCACCCTGCTCAGCCGTGCGGGCGAGTGGCTCCCCCACCCCTCTCCTTGTGAGCCGAGCACCCCTCCCACCCCTCTCCTTGCGAGCTGAGCGCCTCCCCCACCCCTCTCCTTGTGAGCCGAGTGCCCCCCCACCCCTCTCCGTGCGAGCATGGCCAGCCGCACAGCTGCACAAGACTGAATACACTTAAAAAAGTACAGAGAAATATCACATACTTTTATCAAACTGCCAAGGTAACTCGCCAAGGGAACTCACCCCGATAACACGCCCCACCCCTCAGTAAAGCCGTCATCCACAGGCAGGCAATAAGCTGTTCTCTGATTGGTTCATCGTCGGAACACCAGGAAACCATGGATTTCAAACCATTTTGGCTCGGGACAGGACCAGCATGGTACCAGGTAAGGGCAGATATAATATTTTTTTTGATAAATTAGCCGCCCTGGAGTATTAGCTGCACTTCCGGGTTTCCACCAAAATTTTGGTCAAAACGGTGTGGCTTGTATTTGTGAAATTACTGTACTTAATTTGCGAAGTGTTCACATTAGTACCATCTATGGTACTAACGGGGAATGGTACTAACCTAGGGAATAGTCAAAAAGACTCTATTTTTTAGAAGCTTCATTGGAAACAAAGAGCAGAAGAGAAGCCTGCTCCTTTTCAAGTAGAAATATGCTAATCCTGCAGTGAGTGTAGGAGATATGAAAACATAAAAATTCCAAATCAATACATACAAAATACTAAAGGAATTTAATGCTTTCACTTATATTGGTCTTAATCAGCTTTTTTTATTAGAGACGATTGCATAAAAACTTAAAGATTAAGCTTGTTCAAAGAACTGAATATCACCGTTTTTTGTTTTTGAACTGATTTTCAGTAATCCAAGAGCTACTAAATTTGTTTTAATTAATAACGCTTTTAAATTGTAGGAGGATGGAAAAGTGCACTTGTAAAGTAGTAAGTTTCTTAATGTTTCAGATTTTTCCTTTGTCTCTGGTACCATGACTGTTTTCAACCTAGTCTGAAAATATAACACTTAATCTGCACATTGATGGTTGTTACACAGGAGCATGTCTCTGGGCTCTGTTAGAGCCTCTCTGAGGGCTGTTGACCTTGCCCTAATTAGAAGATGTCATTCCCAATGGACTGACAGCAGATCTGCCCTTAACATTCATGCTCTGGGATTAATTTAATGGGTGCAGTGCAAAATGTTATGTAGGTTTCTGTGAAAACAGGGTACTATGGGAACAGCTGTTTAAGCATGTTCTTACCTTGGTAGACTTTCAAGTCATTTGGACTTTCTTTCTGTGGCAGTCAGTGCTGGCAGATGCCCTCATATTCAGAGGTGAATCTTGTCCCTGGAAAAGTAATTTTGTAAGTGCAAAGAAAGGGCATTGTGGTTTCACTGCAGGAGTCACTGTTTGATCTTTTCCTGACACTGCTGAACAGGCCTTGCTGTCTTGTATTCTAGACTGACTTACTTGTTGAAAACTTAGTGGTTGCTGAGGGATTTTTTCCCTTTTCTTAGTTAGTAAAATTGAACATTCTCTGTAAATACATGTAGAAGAATAAAAATATTCCCTTTGAATATTGTTGGAGTTGTGCTGAATAAGCAGGACTATATCAGTCTTCCCCAAAATTAAATACCAGCTGGACCTGCTGCTCATATGTGACATACTTATTTGCATTTGCTGTGATCTTTTGCCCAAATAAAAAAGCAGGAACTGAATGGGATTTAATTACAGGCTTATTTAAGCTTTGTTTTGTGGAGACAGTCATGAAGTGTCATATTTATTTGAGTAGAACTTTTGAAACGTGGTCCTTTTTACTCTCCATTTTATCTTCTGAAGAAGGAGATATCTGATGTTTGCTTTTTTGTGTTTTGTTTCATTTCCTTCTGACAGAAGCATACATTTAGTGTAATGACATTAGGGTACTTCTGTCATAAAAAATATAATTAATTAAATTAATAATTTTTTCCCATTGTAAGTCCTAAGCAAAACAAGTTTTTAGGGAATGTAATTTTATAAGGTTCTATTTCATTAGAGCATGAAGGCGATAATAGACCAGATTAATCTTTCTAAAGTTTGGTGGGGCTTTACATTGCTTCTCAGAAGAACTTGTCCAATCCAACTTCTGTCAATTTTGGTTTATTGGTTTCTCTGGATTTCTATTAAATTATAGTTATTACCTATGAACCAAATTATTTTACTTGTGGCTTAACCATTTCAATTAACATAAAAACCAGACCTAAATATTCAGCCATTTTTAGAAGCAATTTATTTTTCAAAGTAAGTTTACATTAATTTTTTTTCATGTTGTGGTGTTTTTCTCATTCAGTAGAAAAGTGCACTAGATATGCTGGTCTTTTTCCACAGGACAAGATGCCTGATGATGTATGAGCAAGATCTACTCGGTATGGTGAAATAATGTTACTAGATGAGTTCTACCCTAATTTATGTTCAGGAGATGAGTTTTTTTCAGATACTTTTTGGCTTGCTGAATTAGTTCTGTTGAGTTCTGGTGCTAAGCATTATTTAGTAAGAATCACATTCTGAGAAATACAAGAAACCTCTTACAATAAAAGCGCTACCTGTAATATTTTTTTATATGAAGTGACAATTGAGTGGCATTCTTGTTTTCTTCAATGTTGCTCCCATTCGAGGATTACCAAGGTATTTTTAAGTGTTTGTGTATCCATGTAGAGAGATAGAGAGAGAGATGGGAAAAGAGAGAAAGTGTCTTAACCACAACATATGTTTCTCTGGAGATTCATCTGTTTTCTTCAGTGACAAAGCCACTTGATTATCTCTGTTGGGATTGCAAGCTAATGCAGCTATGGAAGAACAAGCTGGATGCCATATTGCTTAATCAGCCAAGTGGTTGGTTAGTCTAGTTATTTAGTGCAGAGGACAGATGCCATAGCCTCTGGCAGAAACAATATAACTTGAATTTTCAGATCCCGTCATTCTTTGCTACCAGCTGGAAAAAAGATATTTCCTAGACAAGTAAGCTTAGAGTATTGCAAACTAGTAGTATGAAATCAGTGAGGAAGGGTAAACAGTGTCTTTTCCAGGACTGGAATGTTTCTTGGATATTGAGGGATTATGCAGAATATTATTTTAAGCACCTTCAGGTTACTCACTTCAGTTGTCAAAGTTACCTTGACACATCTCCTAGGCCTCTTAATATGGCCACTAGAGAGCAAAGCCAACATTTCACACATGGAGAAAATTTTTAGAATTCAAGATAGCATTATCCCAGCTCAGAGAAACACACTCAATATGAACTTGCAATACTTTGTTTGAACTTCATGATGTGTGTACAATGACACAGAGAGAATAGATATCACCAAGAAAAGCTTTCCTGCTAAACAAAAAGTAAAAAACTTTCACCATTATTAGATTTTATTATTGTCAAGAATTTCATAAAGGCTTCAAGCAGAGCTCCTAGCACCTTTTGCTTTTCTACAAAGAGTAGATGAGTCCTGGTTTGAATTAGCTTGATATTCACTGAGAGTATAGTGAGGAAAAATGCATACAGTTAACTTTCATTTAATAATTTGTTATAATTCAGTTTGGTGTTGTTTAAAGAGAGTAATTCTAGTCTATAATATAGAGGAGTTCTGCAGGAATTTATTCACTGAAAGAGTTGTCAAGCATTGGAATGGCTGTGCAGGGAAGTGTGGAGCTACCATTCCTGGAAGTGTTTGATAAACAACTGGACATGGCACTTAGTCCTATGGTTTAGTTGACATGGTGGTGTTGAGTCAAATGTTGGATTCAATGATCATGGATGTCTTTTTCAACCTTGATGATCAGATGATTCTATAATTGACTTTTCAAGTAGGTATAACTTTGACCCATGCTTAGAATTGAAAAATCCTGAAGACATTATTTCCCAGATGATATTAGAGTTTTCTCTGTGACTGTTTTTTTATTAAGTTGCAGCTCAAATGAATTCTCAAGATTTCATACGGCTGGATTGTCCTTTTCTCCTGCTAGAGATTATGTTAATGAGAAATGTTTTATACCTGGAAGCAAGTAGTAAAGGAGGAAATGGGAGACTGGTATGAAAGAAAACTCTTTAACATATGCACTTTTGCATACAAAAAACCTCCATACCTGTTCTATTGTTACATAACATAAATGTCATGAATTGAAAATAATCTATTAACTGAAATGGAAGACCATAATGAAAAGTCATGTAGAATAGTCTGTAAGCTTTTAGAAAAAAAATCAATATTATTTCCAGGAATTAGTTTATCTTAGGATCCCACTAGTACCTCTGAATAAACCCATCCATGACTTTTTCATCATCTTTTTTTGTTACTCCTCTATCAGTCATATTTGCCTCTCTAATTTCATCTTTTTGTTCTGATGTGCTCCTATGAGTCTGTGTTCAGGACTATTGTGATTAAGAGGTACAAAGCTTGTTATTTTGTGCAAATTTATACTGAGCTGAAGTAAAGCATTTTACACTTGATTATGTGCTAATATTTAATGTCCTTGACTCTATTTAATACTTCAGATTATTAGAATCTGTGCTTTGAATACACTATTTTTGTAACTATCTCATCTATTTTAATTTTTCTCCATGTGTTTAACTGTGGTATTGGATAATCTCAAAGTGAACCTTATTTATTTAGCAGTGATGGCAACAAAATACTTTTAGGACTGAAGTGTAGCATGACAAATAATTGTTAGAAGGGAGTCTATGCTTTTTGAACTTTAAGAGCAATCATAAAATCTACCCCTAGACAGAAGTTTTTGCTCACCACTTGAGCAGAAAATACACACTGATGAAAGCAGGAGCTACTCTTCTGGCTTCATGGGAGCATTAAAAACAGGCACTTTTGGATTTGGCTCAGAAACTTGTAGTGATGTGAGTCCTTGAAGGTTCAAGTGGAGAACAGGCCTTTTAGCCTGGCCTTTGCATAAGAGATTCATATAAT
The DNA here is from genome assembly GCF_009819885.2 of Catharus ustulatus. Lineage (NCBI taxonomy): Eukaryota > Metazoa > Chordata > Aves > Passeriformes > Turdidae > Catharus > Catharus ustulatus. The sequence continues at coordinate 24,468,305 of NC_046225.1, read as the reverse complement.
CTGGGTGTATGGATTATCCTACATAAAAGGTCTTCATCAGTTTTTACCATATGGTTAAAACATATATACATATTTTTGCTGTTACATTCAGGCACTGTGAGGCAGCTGGTATTAATGAATAAAAATAACCAGCAAAATGCTGGCGTGTGATTGCTAGAAGGAACAATTTATAGCCAAGGGTCTTTTAGATTACTAGAAAGGAGAAAAAAGGAACAACCCCAAAACACATGACCTCTGAAAGTATGTATGAACTCTAAGTTTCATCTGCATTTTGGGCACCTGTATTGCTCAAGGCAACAGAATATGGAACCTATTAAAATATATTAATTCTATTTCTATGGCTAAAAATTATAGGGAAGGCAATTGAGGAGGGTGGTGTTTTGGGTTTCTTTTTTAAACACAATTGCTCTAGTTTGTGTTTTAGCTGATATTAGTATCAAGACATTTTTAGCTTCATGAAGAGCTTGGGAAAGAGAAATTTCTCAGAATAATTTGAATATAACTTACAAGGTGAGCCTTGGAAGGTAGTCTTACTACAATGCAAAACTATGAGTTCTAGTAATTTATTTCAGAGACCTGGTTTAGAATTTTGCCTTCTAAAAAAAAAGCTGACCTTCCTTCTGCACAGAGCAATGACAAAATGCAAGATTCTTATGTTTCAGAAAATGGTTCTTCGGTAGTCCTTACCATTTCATAATTGATAGTCACCAAGCAAAGGAGAGAAAAATACAAAAAAAAAAATCAAAGTAAGATCAAAATAAATTTAAAATTGGCAAACAGTTTATGGAACTATATTTTAAATGTTCCATAACTCCTTCAATTAGTTCATAAAGAAACAGAGTAGTGTCCGAATTATGTTAAAGTTGGGAAAGAACAGAGATCCTGATCTAGAGATAAACACAGCATTAGCATTGGTGAAAATTGGTCAAAGAAATTAAAATGAGAAATAGGAATGTATTTTTATAGTTAGCATGATTATGAGTTGAAACTGTTCCTAGAGATCTGATGGTTTCTTTTCCTTTTGTTTCATAAAAAGGCCACAAGCCTTGAAAGGTGCTTTAGACAAAAGAAGGCTTAGTGTAGGAGAATCCAGGTGAAATACTGTTGGCATGAGGAGAAGATATACAATGGCATAGAGCTGATCCACAGGAAGGATTCTACAGAAAATACTAACCTCTACTAAAATTTACCCTGAATGAGAAGTTCCCAGATTGTTACTCTGGCTGCAGTGACAAAGGAGCAAGACTTGCAGCAACATTGAGATGTGACCAAATTTTACTTCCCTATAAGGCTGATGGGAGCATAAGCAGCATACTGATGTAAAAAGTGGAAAAACTTGTTTCCTGATTATGCGTCTATGAACTCCAGAAAAGCCAACAGGGGCAAATGTCTGGTGGTTTTGTGGCTTCATTACAGAAAAACTTTTGGAGTATGGAAATCATAAACAGCAGGCAGGCAGACAGTTGTAGTGAGAACTCATTTCACGGTTAAAACTGCTAAACTGTGTTTTAGCTCTTTTTCATTCAAAAGATAATGCTGCTTACCATTGTTAAGTTTAAATTTTTGTTACCCACCATTGTTGGTAATGGCTTGTTAGATGTTTGAAAATGTGCATATTATTAAGCAGTAATATCCGTTCTACATTTCTGTTTGGCAAGTGTGAAATGCACATGTGTGGATGGTTCTAATACACTACTTTGGCTTTGTGCTTGAAAGCTATCACCTGCATTTTTTGTGGATTTCCAGTGACTATTGTTAGCAACCATTTGTTGTGAATATCAGAGAAACGAGAGTACCTAGGAAAGGGACACTTGGATTTTTCAGCAAGAAATGTGTGAAGATGGAAGATAATTCCAGGTTGGATGTTTACTTAATCCTAACAGAAGATGTAATTGTAAATTAACAAAAAGAAAATAAACACTAAAGCCATAAAACAACCTTTAGGAAAATTTGTGTTTCTTGTAACAAAGTATGAAAAAAATCAGGTTCACTGTAGTTTGTAAAGATGGAAATAAATATCTGTGGTAATGAAGTACTTTAAAACCTCCTAGTACAAGTGTTTGCACATAGAATTTTAGCATTTTTGCCAGGCAAATACAATTCCAAAGCTCCCACATGTGAGGCATTTCTAATTTTACCCAGCTGAAATTTATCATGTCAGCTGCCAGAGCTGAGTTCTGTGTTGTTTTGTTGCTTAGAGAGGGTTGGAACTCTTCATTTTTGGAAAATTCTTGCTCATAAACGGCAAGTGATTCTTCATTGTGGCTGAAAAAAAAAAAAAATCCTTCAGTGTTTTATATCAAATAGTGCCAATCTCCTCTTAACATTCTGTTCTTACTAATGATTTTCTGTGGAACTGCTGCTTGACAACTTCTAGTGTATGGAGTGTTTTCAAAAGGAGAGCGCTGATTGACTCCCAGAGGTCAGTGGTGCAAACTCACAAACTGGTAGTGATCTTATCACAGAGAGAGCAAACTGGTCCCTGGAAATTGTGTGTGTGTGCAAGTTCTTACCTCTATTGCCACATGGTAAGTTATTTCTCTTCAGAAGGAATAACCCAAGTGAAGCGTGCACATCTGTGGGTCTTTTGGAATAGCAGAGCTGCTGGAGCCACATGGTCCAGCCCCTATCTAGGCACTGTCATCTGCTGGTAGGAAAATGTGTGGAAAATAAACATTTATATAAAAATCCTGGGATTTATGTACTCTGTTATGCCAGTGTGATATTATTATAGAAAGCAGTAGCAGTATAAAGTAGGTACAAGACAGAGATGAGTAATAAAATTACTCCTGTCCTTGCCATGGTCAGAGTGCCTTTCCTGATTGATCAAACCAAAAGCTTTTTTTTTTTTTAATTTTTAATTTTTTTTTTTTCATTGAAAACATTATTTACAAGGAACAGAAATATTTCCATGGCTAACCTAGCACTGTAATTTTAATAAATCCCCAGTTACAGCTCTTTATCAAAATCTTGAGGGTTCTGAAGAATGGATTTTGATGTCACCATAAGACAACTGTCTCACACAAAAATTGGTACCAACTGTACCATATAGAATACTATGGATGCTTTAATGTGCTGTTAATTCTGAAAAAGGAACTTATTTTGCCAGACTACTCTCTGTCATCTTAAAAGTGTGGAGTCTTAGGCCACACATGCAATGTCTAAAAAATATATATGTATATATATAATATACATATTATATATATATTTACATATAAATATACATATTTACATATATATATATGTAAAATCTGTCTTAAAATCCAGATAAACTATTGCATGCTTTTGATGTACAAGAAACTAAAATACCTCCTCTCTGTATTCAGTATACTGGGAATTCCATTCAGATGTATGGGTTGTCACATTTATTGATGCTTTTATATTTACTGAAATGAAAATAACTTCTTAAAATTTTATTGTACAAAGTATGCTGTTATTGCATTCCATTATTGAGGGTGATAAGAATCTCAGAGATCTCAGTGGCTGTTTTATTGCTGGCGTACATTGCACATACCTGCTGAAATGAACACTGTGAAGTAGAGTTAAATGGGTGTGCTTCCAGACCTTACAGCCTTTAAGTATCATACAAGAAGAAAACATGTCAAGATAAGAAAATGTAATGGTAGTAAGGCATCCTGTGATTAAAAACAAATGCAGAGTACAATTCTGTTTATAAACTTTTTAAATTCCTTTATTTTCTTTCCATGCCTGAAAGATAGCTGTACTGTCATTTACCCTCAGAACAAGGCCTGAGGTGGTGATTTGATGAATCTTGATAAGCAGTGCTAGGTACAGTTGTGGGAGGAGGTCAAAGGTTCATATGAGCACCACCTGGCTCCATTAGTTTTACTACGAGTTTAGGTTTTTATGCTAGTTAACTCTGGAAAGACTTACTTATCTATGACATGCAAAATTGCATAAGTGAACACAGGAATGAAAATGTTCAACCTGGAACATGAAAATGTTTAAAAAATACTTTGTGAAGGAAGGTTGCTTAAATATTTTAATAAATAATAGATACTTGTTTTTAATGTATGATGAGGACAGCATAATCTTTTCCCCAGCAGGCCTGTCAGAAGAGTTTCTTTATAAATTCCTCCTGTGTCTAGGTGTTATGTAAGCTAAAAGTCCCTTGGCTATCATAAATTTTGGTTAGCTGACCTTTTAAATCAACGCTTAAAATTGTTTTGTTTCAGCCCAAAGTTATTTGTAAATGAAACAAATGTCCTTGTTTATTACTTATTGATTATATTACTTGTAATTTTAAATTAAACTAAAACATTGCTTATTTTAATTATTATTGTCCTTATTTATTACTCACATTGAATCAACTTCATTTTCCATAGTAATATGATTACATTGAACTGAAAGTAAAGATACCTCATTCATTACTCATCATGCAAGTTTGTGGTAGAATAGCCCCAATAACACATGCAGGAATGCTGTAATTGTGGTTTTTGTATTCTAAGGGCATCTTTGAGAGTCTTTGACTCTTTTCCTCATCATCTTTCCACAATTTCAGACCAGATAGAAACTTTTCAGGAAGAGGACTGATAGAATTCTAAAACTCTGCTAAAGAAAAGCAGTAGGATGCTTCACAAGAGTGCCTACCTAAAATTATATATATATATACATATTTTTTTTCTATAAGGTTAAGTAACAACTATAGCAAAAAAGGACCTGAGATTCCTAGGAAACATGAAGGAGGACATGAGGCACGTGCGGCCATGCACTGGAATGAGCCCATGGGAGTGGCACTAGTATCATTAGAGAGCAGGTTTTGTTCAGCTGTTGGGAACATTAAAGGGAGACCTTGGGTAGCTATCTGATGGTTTTAGAGAAGACAAACACCTGATGGAGGTACATAGCAAGAACTAAGAGGCAGCAGACACAAGTGGCAACAAATGAAGTTGTTAGGTATCAAAAAAATCATATTCACAACAAGGGGTAGTCAAATATTTAAAATAGCTGCTCAGAGAGGAGGTGAAATATCCATCCTTGGGGATATTAGGAATTCACCTGGACAAGGTTCTGAGTAACCTGCTTTGAACAGGGAATCTGATGAACTTCAGAAGTCCTTTCTGAATTATTCTGTGAACCCTGGGGAAGAAAAGGGAAGAACAAAAGGGTTTATTTAGGAAAAAAAAAAAATCTTATGGCTCTGATGTGAATTGTGTGCTGCAATGTTAAAAGTCACCCATGGCAGAAAATTTGGACATTTGGGGAGACACATCTTGGAAAAAAAACCCCAGATGAACTCTCTCCCCATCCTATAATGCAACAGTTATTTATCTTCATGCCTCTTTACCTTTTTCAGCTGTAGGGAACATCTGTTCCATGGGAGTTACCATCTCTTCATTAATTTATATCTGCAGATGGGAAAAAAAAGGGAAAAATATAGGAAAAAGTGAACTTCTGGATAAACCCAGGAAAAATAACATTTTATTGATTGTTTTCTCATTGTAGACTTTCTCACACTTAAGGAAGTTTTCCTTGCAAACTGTAAGAAAACACTTTTTGACTAAAGATTGCCTTAGACCTCCTATGATTTCCATAAAATGGATTCACATGCTTTTAAGATCAAGGCAAGATGTTACTACAATAAAATAATAAAAAACCCCCCAACCAACTAATAAAAATAGAGTAAATAACTTATTGAGTAAATGAAATATTGTTGGTAAGAAGAGGCATGACATGTTTAAAGGTTTCCCATGCCCCCACTCCCTCTCAGTTCTTCTGGCTGCTCTCTTTTTACAGGCTTGTCCTTACCATTGTCAGTTCAATGTCTCTGCCCTTATGAAACTGTGCTGCAACACTTTGGCCTTTGCTGCATCTTGTAATCCCTCTGGCCTTCCCTCACTAATCTTGTCTTGTGTCTGCCAAGCACAGTCTTTTACACCTTTCTTCAAGTTGTCCACCCAATTTCTTAGAGGAACAATGAAATGTAGAAAAAAAATGAAAGAAAATAATAATCTTGTCTGTCACACAAGGTTTAGGCATAAATCCAGTTTCTCTTGTTACGAGCTTCTTCTGTAAAGAAGAGCTTGCAAGAGGGCATGGTACAGTTCCTGTGGAGGAGAAAGGATATTAAACTACCATCTTGATTTGTGGGCAGAAAAAGGAGCTTGGATTTGAGGAAGATTTACTTATGTTGTTGGACAACTGAGTTTCTAGATTATTGAACTTGTAAGTCGAGAGGGAATTAATATTTTGCTACTTTTTTTCCACTATAAGCTCACTGTACTTGAGAGATAACTCCTTCCACCTGTATTCTTATTTTTATAGGAAAGGGAACATCAAGTGTATTTTGTACCAGAGCCCAACTGTGTTAGCAACTGTATGCACATTGTTTTATTTTTTTTCTCTTAGCCTTTTTTTATTATTCTATTGTTCCCATATGTGTTCATTCCAAATAAATATCTACCAACTTTCCTTGGAGCAGTCAGAAACCACCAATGAGCTGTTACATAGCAGCTGTGTCAGATTACTACCAGTTTTCAACCAAATTCTCTGCCCTTCTTGCTCTTCTTGCATGTGCTCTAAAGCAGCACTGGAGATTTTTGACTGACGGTGAACTCAAGAGTTGTTAAAGCACTCAAAACCATGCTTCATGAATATATCCAAGATGGGCCTTTGCTAATGTGTCTTCAAAATGTCAATTATGGACACATTCATTTCACAAAACAGCCAAAAGCTTAGGTCTTGCGCAGGTTCATGCTATGCAACAATAGGTTAAATCAGAATGATCGCATCTAGCATGACTGTGCCAGATTAGGATGTGTTTTTCTTTTCCACTTCTGTCTGATGCTTTGAATGTCATAAATGGTCTCCTTGCTGAGCTGTCTTTGACCAACTGCTGTCATGCCTGTGCTCTTTTCACTGCCGCTTTCTTCTTCTCATCCCACAGGCAGCTGAACAAGTTGCATGCCAGAAGCTCAATGGGAGCTGGAAAGAGCATTAAAGTGTCCCTTTGGCTTTATTTCAATATCTTTGCCAGATCCTGATGTTGGGTGGAACCCGGAAAGTTTTCACATAAAAAAACAATTGAGAAAATACCATTGATAGTACTAATTTGGTTTTTAACAAACTTGAGACTGTCTTAAAACTTAGATTAACCTTCTACAATGGTTTATTTGTTTGATGTGGTTACTAATTGATAATGAGTATAATTTTTTTAAAATTTTTGACATGGGAAATACAAAGTCTAGAATTTGTACTTTTTAATGCTCTAAGTCTTCTGGATGAGATGCATAAGTTAAAAAAACCCAAATTAACAACTCACACCCACCCCTTCAACTTCCATCCCCCCTCAACTAAACTGAAGTCCCAAAACAAAAGAGCCCCAAACTTTTAAACTGCAATTATGACTGCTGCAAGGGGTGAGAGGGAACTGCATCTGTGTCCTAGCACTTGAGCGTCTTGTCTCAGTGTTTTTAGTACACTGCTCTTATTCTAAATACAGTAAATTCACCCTCCAAAACAAGGGCTCTCTTATGATTAAGAGCTAGACTGTGTCTTGAAAGAATGGTGATGACATCGGTGCCCCTCTACCATTGGCTTTGCTGCCTCATTCCAATGCCATCTGGAGCAAGGCACTGTGCCCTGATGTTCAGAGGCGTCCAGCTGAGTGGGCTGCAGCTTTTCCACAGCCTGGAAACCACATGGTTCTGGTTCTACCACAGCTGGTGCTTCTGACTTTTTGGTGAATCTACCCCTTTGTAGGCTTCTAACTCCTTCTGGTTTCATTGTTCTTAGACTTGCGTTATCTACCTGTTGATCCTTTCTCTAGAAGGAATCTTTTAGTCTCTATTTAAATGTTAAGTAAGCCCAACACCACTTTCCTGTAGCTATTAGTGAATGGTATAATACAAATAATCATGTCTTAATGGAGCTGAATTAAAAGATCTCTGTCAAAATTGATGGAGAGAATAAATGACTGTACTATTTCTGACTCCTCAATGGATAATTTTAAACTTTTCTAGACTCTATTTAATTAAATTTCCAAGGCTATCAAGTGTGAAGTAGTGTTGAATATCATATCAGTACTTAGACATAGGTCTTCACTGACTCATGATGGAATATGGGCCTCATGTTTAAGCAAAAAAAAATCATACAAACAATACATACAAACAATATTATGGAAATTCAGAGCCATCTCCAAGTGTTACTGTGTAACAAGGCAATGTGGATGAACAATGCAAAACTAAAACCCTGCCATAAAAACACATTTTAGAGTGGTAAATGATTCTGAGTGAGAAATAGAGGAAAAAAAGTCATTTACTGATGATGCATAGCAAGCGGTTGAAGGTCAGAATCAATCTCAGACACTTTGCTTTCTAATATGCTGGTCTAATAATTATTTCTTCACAGTATTAATAAAGGACATAATGAAAGGATCAGAAAGTTCACCAAATATCGAAGTGCTCTTCAGAAATTTGACAACACTATCTATGGCCCCAGATAGTGTTTTCAGTGTTTGAAACTAGTTTTTAGCTTATTATGGATCCTAAGAGCAGTAATAATCACAATCCTACTTTCTCAGACAAAATTTCCACTGAAGTTCCTCTTAGTGAAGATAAGAAGATATATTTTATGTTTAAACTCAACCCTAAAAAATCTCCTCCCCTAATCTTTGATGTTGACTTCAGAGTTGTTTCTAACAGGTTTTCCTTTAATAAGATGCTTGCATCAAAATGGCATGTTTGGTTAGATAGTTCATTGTATTCATGAAAGATTATATCAGAGTACAGACCTCACTGAAGTGTTTTGTATCACTGGCAATTCAGCAAATAATCATCTTTTATTTTCATTCAGTCCTGATCCAAACTGTTGGAATAAACCAGGCTCTGTTTGTTGGAATGGACTGTGCAAAAAGACAATCAACTAGCCAACAGTAAACTGTATTTTCAAAAAATTCTGTCCGTGGTTTGTGTTTTAAAAATATTGAAAAAATAATCTCTATCTGCAGTCAAAAGAACTGCACTCAGATGTATCACAAGAGCAATTTGCCAAACAATCATCTGAAGTGGGAGGTTCCAATTTTTCAGAACTTTAAGGGCTCCTGGCAGAGACAAAAGCAGAGTTATGTACATGTTGACAAGTATGAGATAAGCAAGCACTTGCTGTGGTGTTGTTGGTTTAACTACCCTCCAGTGTCTAATTGTGATCCCCTCTTGGGAGGTCAGTACTGAGGATACAAGTTTAAGGCTCTCCTACTTTTAAAATAATTGTACAAAAAATAAGACCTGATTTAAAAGGAGTGAATGCTACAATTACAGTAAAACTAAAAAGAAACATCTCTCTTTAAAACAGTGTCCAGATCTATGATGAACAAAATTCCAGAAGCAAAAATACCTCTTTTTAAAGTGAGCTAAAACTACTCAGGTATTAAATAATTATATGTAGTCTGTAGAATAGACAATTAAGCAGAGCTTCTGGATATCTGCTTTGATACATATAAGCATAGTTAAAGGAATCTATAGTAGGGTTTGAAAAATAAATTTCTTTAATTATGTAATTAATGTAAGTTTTGCTTAATGTCCTGTGGGATTGAGGCAGATTCTGTAACATTTTGATGTTTTCTTCTTCATTCCATGATGAAGTCATATGAGGAAATGTTACCTATCTGGTAAACTGATTACCATTTTCTATTCTTGTACATGAAGAAGTTCATTTTTTTGCACAAGGAAAAAAAATGCAATCCCTTTATGATGTGCTAATACTGTAAATATTTACCCTTGAGGGTTGGTGACATTACATTTGTGTTAATAATATATAATTGTATCCTCTCTGCCTTTGAAAAATACTGCTGATATTTATTTCACTTCTGATTTCCATGTTTTCACTTTCAATATTTGAAAAGGCCTTTTAATCATACCCTTCTTTTAATATTTTGATTATTATTGATCTTTTTGTAATTATAAGATTTTTAATTTCTCTCCCATTTAATTGTATTTTTCTGATAGTCTAGCTGCAAAGGGCACAGCATAAGACCACATTGCCAACAGCTGTGGCTTTTTACAGAACTAACAGCAGAGGACCACCTCTTTGGTCCTTGACATGATGTAGCTTTATGCCATGCTTTCCTGCTTTGCTCTGACAGAAAGAAGTCTTTGGGGATCAAGCTCAAGCTGTTTGTTTTGCTTTGCTTTGTTTTATTTTATTTTTCCACAGCTCCTAATACATTAGGGTCATGTTCTCAGCAGGTCTTCTGGACATTGTTGCAATATACAGTAATTTCACGATTATAAGCCGCACCATTTTGACTAAAATTTTGGTCCGAACCCGAAGTGCGGCTTATAATCAGGTGCGGCTTATATATGGACAAAGAACAAAAAGTTGCTGTTTTAGTTTGGAGGACAGGTGTCAGCTGAGAAAGGCAAAAACTTCTCTTTGAAATGGAGAATGTAAACCCCCTCTCTCCAAGTTATTATAATTTTGAAATCAAGGGGCTTTCAGGCAAAAATATGGGAATTAGGAATAACAGTTCTTTTCTAGGGAAATTAAAATAGAAATACGGTACTACAAAGAAACAAACTCCAAACCCTGACAAAGTCAGAGTACAACCTGACACTCCGTCAGGCAGGGTGTTGGTAGCAGTCCCATCAAATGGTGGCTGCATCCTCCTGCAGTGACAGATGTGATTCAGTTGAAGCAGTGGTCCTGTAGAAGGTGTAGTTTCCCTCCGGAGGTCCAGTGGTGATGTGGAGAAATCCGGTTTTCCTCTGGAGTCCAGTGGAGAAAGGGGCTCCCTTAGTGTCCCAAAACCTCTGTTTTATCTTGGTAAGAAATGTTGGGCCCTTCCCCCTGGCTGGAGCAACTTCCAATGGGATGAAGTAATTTTATCAGTCACACAGTGGGACTCAATGGGCCATTAGCAGAAAATGACTCTCTAGAGGAAGGATGGGTTGTGACAAGATAAAGAACAATGCCCTACCTGGTTTCAATGGATGGCCCATTAGCAGAATATCTGCCGTTGAGATAAGGATCACTGCCCCCACCCTCAACAGATGGTGATAGAATAGATACCTTTTATCACACTCTGTATTGTAACGTGTGGCTTATAATTGGGTGCAGCTTATATATGGACAAAAAACAAAAAGTTGCTGAAACCCAGAAGTGCGGCTTATACTCAGTGTGGCTTATATTAGTGAAATTATGTAGCATTAACTCTATTTGATAAATCCTTATTCCAGCTGACTGATGGTGTTATCAATTATTTTTATACAGTTATACTGAGTTACCTACCCTTCTATATTTATTTTGTCATTTACAAAACAATTTGCAAATTATTTTTTTGGTAAATTATATCTCTGTTTTTAATATTCAGAATATTTCCCAGATCAATATAATATTTTATATTTGTTGTTGGTTTTGTTAAAAATTCAAAGATAAATAGATTATTAAGTATAAAACTGAGATATAAAGCATTCTTATCTACTGTGATACTTTGTGTGGTTGTGTTTTTTATGTTTCTTTGTTCCCTTGAAAATTTCTGATTGCAGTGATAGAGACTTGCTTAGAATGTAATTTAAATTGAACATTATGTGCCTGAGAACAAGCCTTTCTCTCTTATAATGGAAGAAACGACATAAAATTGAGGTTTGTGGAGTCTGTACCATGCAAATAATACTGGACATTTTTTTTCTTAGCATAATCACAGAGCAGATTACTTGTATTAGTCAGCAGGGTCAGTGAGTCTTTGATATTTGCTGTAAACCATAATGTGACTTATGAAAAGGCACCTGTGAAGTCTCTGAGGCTGAGGAATATTACCAGCTGAATGTATTCTGTGGAGGCATATCCCAGGCTGCTTCCTGGGTTCTGCACTGTTTCCTTGTCATGAGTCTGACTACTTTTGGAAACAGGGGCTCCATGGACTGTTGATGTGACCCCATGTGCGTGTTCTTAAATCCCACCAGAGTCTGCCCCAGAGCATATTTTCTCCCTGCACACTGTCTGTGGATCTTACCTCCAGGGGCTTCAGGGGCACAGCTGCCTCACCATGCTCTGCACCATGGGCTGCAAAGGAATTTGACACCTGGAGCACCTTCTGCCTCTCCTTCTGCACTGACCTTGGTGTCTTCAGAGCTGTTCCTCTCACATGGTCTCACCCCTCTCTTCTCTGGCTGCAATAACTTCTGTGCAATAGCTTTTGTTTCCTTATTCTTCAATAGCTTATCCCAGAGGTGCTGGCACTATCATTGGCATAGCCCAGTCTTGCCAGCATTGGGTCTGTTTTGGAGCCTGCTGGTGTTGGCTCTGTCAGACCTGGGGGATGCTTCTGGCAGCTTCTCACAGAAGGCAGCCCTGTGCTCCTGTACCTCCTTCTACCCCTGCATTACCAAAACCTTGCCATGCAAACCCCACACAGCATTTCAAAGGAGAGGATAATTTGAAGGTAAGTGAAGAATGGAATTAAGTGCAAAATGGGTTTCCAAATGTGGGTCACAGCCAACTAATCTGATAGTGTTTTTTAAACTTGTAATATTTGCCAATGCAGCATACTTGGATCCTAATAACAATCTTTCTGAAGTCGAATACTGAAATTTAGTAGACATCAGACAGAGTTGAATCAACTCCAGAGCTTGTTTGACAATAATCAAGCAGTCCTTTCTGTTTGTCATTAACAAAAATAGAGTTGTCAGGACAGTTTGCTGTTTTGCTGATGTTGGTTTCATTGGCTTTCTGGTGTTATGCTAATAAAATCTGTCAGCAGATGCAAATGAGACCTTATTTAGCAACAGCAAAACTTTTTGACAAACCTATTTTTTTTCCATGCAGAGTTACGTTTTTAGTGCTGAATGGAAGCCACGTGAAGAAGTCAGATATAAATTTCTTAATGTAAATCTGCAGTCCTGTTTTTGCTGACTTTTTTCCTCCCTCCTGCTTTCATGTCCAGCCAGGTATGTCCTATTAATTTAAGACTCTAGCCTTCCACAGATTCTTAGAAAACTCAGGATCTGAGGCATAAAAAGTTTGATACTGTAATTTGACTAAGATCAGTTGGAAAGAAAATGCAAATGAATCTAAAGAAAATACAGGATCTTCCTGCAGTAAAGGTCCAAACTTAATTGCTTAGGTCCTTACTAAATTCCCTGAGACAGCCTTGGAATATTACTTTTTATGTTAAGAAAATAAACAAAACTTTCTTCCTTTATATGAGAAATGAAATCTAATTTATTATGTTCATAAAGGCACAACATTTCTGATATTTGAGAATGAAATTCTGTTGAACAGCAGGAAATTATAGCTAGGCTTGGCTAGGCTAAACAGCTGTGTAGCTGTCACATGCTGCCTGGGATTCTCCATTAGTCAGAGAAGTAAAGGCTTGTATTTTAATGAAGAAAGTCTTATTGCTGTATCACCATGAAGTTCTTAGCTGTAACAAACTTATTACAGTAAATATGTTTACCAACATGGGTTCAGTATTATATGTATTAAACTGTCATAAAATGAACTGTTCTATAAATGATGGCATTGTGAAAAAAATAATAATTCTCTTTAAATGTCATAAACTGAGCTGATGAGAAGAAGAAACATATATAAAATGAAGAAGTGGATTCCAGTCACTTCTTTCACTTTATCCAGGCAGAAATAAAAAACACAGCCACCATATCTCCCTTTCATTTGGTTGACTTTGTAATCTGCTACATGCCGAAAGCACTGGGTGTATTCTTTGAAAGACCACCAGAAAGATATTAATGTATTTTTATTATTTGGAAGACTACCAGAATTATACTAGTATATTTCTGTTCATTGAGTATGAAGTTAAAAGGTAACAGGCTCAAAAGAGAGCATTAGAGAAGCTGAAAAATTGCAAGGATTCCCACTAGTCCTGTTTGAATGCACTGACCTCCTAACACAGCTCGGGCCATAGGTTGAAAAAATGATGCCAAACAATGCATATGACTTGTAAACTGCTAAACTTTTTCACTTTTTGCAGGTGAATCTCTCCACTCTGGAGATTGAAAAAAATAATCTAGAAAATAGGAATATCTTTAAAGCCCAGACAAATTCCTTAATTAAAATGTTTTTTAGCTGTTACATGTTCAAACTGAAATGAGATCTCTATTAATATTTTCTTTGATTTCTGTATGTCAGGTTATACTGCAAAATAAAATTTCTCCTGCAGCAGGAGAGAACTTTTGTGTTCCTTAAGATTCTTATGTTTTAAGTACCTACAGGGAATGCTTTGCATTAGCTGGAGAATGAAAGAAGTAAATGTTATCCTGCAGGCCCTTGTTTGTCATTTGTTGATAAGCAGTCAAAAAGTCAATGTGACCCATATGTCCAAACAATATACTGCTGGATATATTTTTCCTAATGCACTGCAAATGAGATCATACATTGTATAACAAGCATATACATTTATTCTATTTTTCCTTTGTAGAAAATTATAAAATATTATTTGACACAGTAATGTAAATGGCTTCCTTCCTTTATTAGTCTTTTGTGTGAAAGGCAGAGATAATGGGATTGGTCCCTTCCATCCAGTTATTTTCAGCAAGATGAATGAGAAATTATCATTGTGAATTATTATCCTCATTCATATTTTAGACTAGCTGTGAAAATGGATGCAAATGGTGGACAGCAGAAGGGATTTTCTAAGTATAGTTGTGTCTGTGGTGTCACACAGTACAGTAGTTTCACGAATACAAGCCGCACGGATTATAAGCCACACCCCCGGTGCCTCGACAATGTTGCTGTCTTTGTCAATAGATAAGCCGCACCCCGAATATTAGCCGCACTTTCGTTCGTGCGCAGCTTTCACAAATTGGCCAATTAGTAACAGGATCGCGGCATAGCGGGCTTTACTGGCTCGGGGCGGGGCCAGGAAGGCTCGGCCCGCTCATGGTTGCCGACGGGGCCGGGTGGCCCAGCTCAGCGCCACGGCTCGGCGGGGCTGGCCGGCTGGTGCTGCCGCCGCCGCCGGGCTCGCTGGCCCCCCTCTCCCGTCAGCACCGCCCCGCTGCCGCGTTCGCTCGCCCGGCTGGCAGGGCTGCCGCCGCCGGGCTCGCCGCCCGCCCCGCTGCCGCTTTCGCTCGCCCTGCGCCGCGCCTCGCGAGCGCCGCGCCTCGCGAGCGCCGCGCCCGCCCCGCGGCGCTTTCGCTCGCGGCGGCGCTTTCGCTCGCGGCGGCGGCGCTTCGCTCGCGGCGGCGGCGCTTCCGCGAGCGGCGGCGGCGCTTCGCGAGCGGCGGCGGCGCTTCCGCGAGCGGCGGCGCTTCGCTCGCGGCGGCGGCGCTTCCGCGAGCGGCGGCGGCGCTTCGCGAGCGGCGGCGGCGCTTCCGCGAGCGGCGGCGCTTCGCTCGCGGCGGCGGCGCTTCCGCGAGCGGCGGCGGCGCTTCGCGAGCGCCGCTTTCGCTCGCCCCGCCAGCAGGGCTGCCGCCGCCGCCACCAGGCTCGCCGGCCGCCCCCTCCCGTCTGCACCGCCGCCGCGTTTCCTCGCCCTAGCCGGCACTGCAGGCCCCCGCACCGCCGGGCTCCCCCACGCTGCTGGCCCCGATTATGCTGGGCTTCCCCCGCTGCCAGGCAGCCCCACCCGCCGGCCTTCCTGCTTCTGCCATGCTCCCCTGCACTGCTAGCCCCAGTTCTCCCGGGCTCCCCCGCCATGCTGGCTCAGGCTCTGCCACCCTCCCTGCCCCGCCCTGCTGGCTCAGGCTCTGCCGCCCGCCCCCACACTGCTGGCCCCGCCTCTGCCAGGCTTTCCCACCTCTGCCGGGGCCGGCCGGGCTCCAGCTTGGCTTGGGGCTGCCGCGGGCTCTCACTTCCATGTTGGCAGCTTTTAGAATTTTGTTAATAGATTAGCCGCCCCGGAATATTAGCCGCACTTCCGGGTTTCCACCAAAATTTTGGTCAAATTGGTGCGGCTTGTATTCGTGAAATTACTGTACATGAGCACTGGTGAGGTCACACCTCAAGGGCTGTGCCCAGCTCTGGGTCTCTCTTTTCAAGAAGGACACTGAGGAGCTGGAGCGTGTCCAGAGAAGGGCAGTGGGGCTAGGGAATTGTCTGGAGCATGAGTCCTGTGAGGAGCAGCTGAGGAACTGGGGGTGTTCAGCCTGGAGAAAAGGAGATTTAGGTGAGACCTTATGGCTGTCTACAGCTTCCTGACAGGAGGGTGTAACCTGTGGGGTTTGGTCTGTTTTCACAGGTAGCAAGTGATAAGACAAGTGGAAATGACTCCAAGTTGCACCAGAGAAGGTTTAGATTGAATATTAGGAAAAATTTCTTCACTGAAAAGGTGGTCTGGCATTTGAAGAGGCTGCCCAGGGATATGGTGGAGTCACCATCTCTGGAGGTATTTAAAAGACATGTCAATGTGGCATTTAGCGAGATGGCTTAGTGGTGGATTTGGCAGTGTCAGGTTTAGAGCTGGACTTCATGACCTTAATGGTCTGTGCTTATACATCAGCATATACATAAGCTGTCCCAAGTGTTTTGCAAAACTTGAACATAAAAATCCTTCATCAGTGGCAGGGATGGACACGATTGCAAGCCAGTAAGTCATTCAAGTGGTCAGCAGCTTTCAAATTCATGCTGAGAAAAACTTGGAGCAGATGGAGAAAGATCTCAGAAAACAGTGGCTAGAAATACTGTATGATGTGTTCAAATTGTCCAAAAATGTTGATTCATCTCTTAACTGTATTCTGCTTTAGACTAGGAAAGAAAAAAAGCTGCTTTCAGTTTTATTTATGCCTCTATGAATAATTCTGAAAAATGTGGAGAGAAAACATGGACACCAAAAGTGGTTGAGCTGCTCCCTTGTGCTTTGTTCCATGCAGAGCTCAGATCCTGTCTTGTCTCTCCCCTGCATTTCCTTCTTAATACATCTGAAAGGCATGACAGTTTTTCAAGTCACAGCATAGCTCTGAGAAGTTTACCTTCATTAATTCCATTTTCTCCTGATTGTTGGTCCCTGTTTTTTAGGTATGGCCTGCATGTTATAATCCAAAATGTATCACTACATATTTCCTCTAAAGGAAATTAATATAATCTGCAAGGTTGCTAGGAAATTCAGGATTATTTGTCTTGAAAGCCTGTCATCCTTATAACTGCTGTATTTAATGTACCAATTATCATCATCATTAAGGACTTCTGGAGTGTGTAGACAAGGATTATTTGAGTGGCATTTAATACTGCAGAACTCCACATGAACAATACAGTTTGATGTTTTTTCTAATACTGACACAAACACTTTGGTTTTAAACCTCCTAAGGTGCCTTGCTCTTGCTTAAGATTTACAGTAATTTCGAGACTATAAGGCGCACCCTTTTGTCTAAAATTTTCCCCCCAACCCGGAAGTGCACCTTATAGTCCGGTGCGCCATATATAATGGACAAAGTTGTGAAATTTGCCAAACCGGAAGTGTGAACCACAATGGGGGGGCGGTGCTGCGGGAGCACTGAGTCGCGAGGCAGGGCGGGAGTGGGCGGCCACGACGGGCAGGAGCCGCGCGGGGAGGGAGGGAGGTGCCGCTGGCCCAGGCCTGGGCACGGGCAGAACAAGAAGCCAGGCGGTGCCACCCCAGGCGCGGGGGGAACGAGAAGTGGGTGGCCCTGGCCCAGGTGCTGGGGGAACGAGAAGTGCGAGCCTGCAACAGCCCTGAGCTGAGCAGAGCCCGCCCAGTGGCGGCATTGGGGCAGTGGTGGCGCGGCCTGGGCAGCCGTGGGAAAGCGGCAGCGGCAATGGTGCGGCCCCTGCGGCCGTGGTGAAGGGGCAAAAAGCGGCGGTGCCACCGCCGACTGCGGGGAAGAGGCGAAAAGCGGCGCTGCTGCAGGAAAGCATCGACAAGCGGCGCAGCCGTGGGGAAGTGGGGAGAAGCGGTGCTGCCGCCACCGCAGGAAAGCGGTGAGAAGCGCCGCCGGCCAGGGGGAAGCCAGGGCACAGCACGGCTGCATGGTGGGAGCCGTGAGCCGTGCCAGCTGGCGCCGGGGGTGGGTGGGAGTGCTGGGGCCCGCTGCACAGGGAGGGTACCTGGGGCTGTGTTTAAAGGCTACACCGATCTTTGAAAAATGTTTGCAAATTGAGCACCTGCCAATAAACTCCATGATCGTGGGATTCTGTTACTAATTCGTTACTTTGTTGCGCACTGTGCGGCTCCTCGCTGCAAAAAAAAGTGCGCCTTATAGTCCGGTGCACCCTACATGATCTACAGAGTTGCGAAATTTGCCAACTCCTGGGGGGTGCGCCTTATAGTCTGGTGCATCTTATGGTCGTGAAATTACTGTAAACTGAATGTGATGTAGAATGAAATCAGAGATGTCATAAAATTCTGTATGTTTCATCCATGCAGTTATATTTTCTGGAATAAGAAAGAATTCTTTGTGTCTTTGTTAAGAGTATTCCTTTCTCAAACTATCAACTGGCATTTGTTAGCTTTGTAAATTCAGTAGCTGTCAACTGTACACAAAATATATTAAGACAGCCTGCAAAGAGTGACTAAGAAGAAAAAAACCACTTCTTTAGGGTCTTAGATTCACTATTAAAGATTCTGAAAGTCATTGTAAAATATATTTGGTTATAAGATTAGAAAAGGCAGAGGATTACTGTTAGCTCTGTATTAAGTTAATCCACATAAGTTTAATGCCCTGAAGTCCTCTCAAGGTATCTGACCTGCTGGTGTCTTGTCTTCCATATATCACACAGTGAATAAAGTCTTCAGGGATTTTTTTGACGCTTATCAAGATCCCAAGATTAATTTTAAAAATATTTATAATTTCACCAACTCTTGAAGGAATCATTAGAAATATTTTTTCTTTTTAGTCCTGAAATGTTGCTTCACATTATCCTTGATTTCTGAAGTAATGGATGATAAAAAGGCAACAGTCTAATCTGATGGTAGTTCCATTACATCCATCTTTTAAACACTTCATTCTTCTATTTTGTTCTGCTCCCATGGTAGAATATCCTTTACGGTTTGCACTTATAACTTTGCTTCTAAAAGCCCCAGTTATGATATGTTGATTCAATAGCTTCACATGTAATACTCTTTTGATAGAATATTACTAACTGTATTTTTTCCTGTTTGCATACTCTTTGCTTTCAAGTCTCAGTTGAAGATGTTTGGTTTCCCTTCCTTGCTTCTAATGTCCTGTTTTAAGTTCTTGTGACCTTGTAAATAGTGCAAAATGTTGGTAAATATTAGTAGATACTCCCAAAACATAGCATTTTGATTTTCTGCATGGTTAAAATGCTTGTTTTATTATTTTGTAAACTAATGTATCTTAATTTTTTGTTAGGTTAAAGTGCCAAAATTTAACTGAGAACTCACACCCCCCAGCCCCCATCCTACCCCCAATGACAGTAATTTCATGATTATAAGCTGCACCTGATTATAAGCCGCATGTCCGTGTGTCGGCAACATTTAGGTCTTCGTCAATATATAAGCCGCACCTGATTATAAGCCGCACTTTCGTTGGCAGCAAACCTTCACAAAGTTGCCAATTAGTAACAGAATCGCGGGATCGTGGGGTTTACTGGCAGGTGCCCACCTTGGAAACATTATTTCCAAGCAGAAAAAGATACAGACAATAGCTGCAGCAGTGTACCCTGCAAGTTTTATTTGCAAGTGGAAAAAGGTACGAACAATAGTGTGGTCATTTTGCAAGCATTTCCAACGGATCCCCGTTGCCTTTAAACAGCTGTGCAGCTGGGCAGCCGCACAATTGCGCAGATGGGCAGGCAGCTGGGCGGGTGGGGAGCCTGGCAGCCGCGTGGGCAGCCGGGGAGCCGGGCAGCCGTGCGGGCAGGTGGGGAGCTGGGCGGGCGAGGAGCTGGGCAGCTGCGTGGGCGGGCGGGGAGCCGCTCAGCCGCACAAGACTGAAAACACCAAAAAAAATACAGAGAAATATCACGGGCTCGGATCGGCAGCACTGCCCCGCTGCCAGGGCCACGCGGGCTCCGGCTCAGCTCGGGGCTGCTGCAGGCTTGCACTTCCAGGTTGGAAAATTTCTGAACATCATTCATATATCAGCTGCTCTGGAGTACAAGCCACACTTCCGGGTACAGACCAAAATTTTAGTCAAAATGGTGCGGCTTGTAATAGTGAAATTACTGTAATCCAACCAGTCACTAAGTTTTCAACTGTTCAGCAATGGCTGGATAGTCACTAAAAGCACCACCCTTGGCAAATTTGCCCATTATGACAGAGAAATAAGATCAGGTATTAAGTAGATTTGGGGTGTCTTCTCATTTTTTTGCTACCAGGCCTTTCTCTCATCCTTATCATTTCATTGAAACATTTGCTCCCTCTTTATTTTCTGGCCTTACACTACCAGAAAACTTTTCTCTTGGATTCACACTCTTGATTGTGAATTGTACAACCAATTGCGCTTTCCAATTTCTTTTGTCCCTGTACTCAGCTGAGGTTTGGCCTGATGGAAGCTGCTGAAAATAGAATGCTCTTCAGCTGAGACAGCACAGAAGATGTAATGTGCAGCCCAGGAAGAAGAGATTAATGTGGCAAGAAAGAACTTCGAGAGAGAGACAGATAAGAAAGGTGAGAAAGACAAGGCAGCGGAATGTGTGCCTTCATTAGGTCTGGCTAGAATTGTGTCTGGCATAAAACCTTGAGCTTTTGGACCTGTGTTCATACAGCATACAGGGGAAAAGATAGAAACATGGATAAAATTACAAGTATAAAGACTGGCATGCTATAGGTGAGATAAACAGGCCTCCTGCAATGGAACGATGATGTGCTTTGCCCGTCCTATTCCTTACACAGTTTGGACCTCCCAGAGGTTGATTTACTGCTCTTGGCTACAGTGTTCATGTTACACATTTGCTTTTTGCTTGCACAAAAAAGCGTGGTTTTAGAAGATGAGATGAACTCCATAATGTAGTTTAATACAAAGACAAAAACGTGCCATGGGCCATTTTCTGAGAGTGAAACAACACTGAATGAATGGTAGGAAATGAGAAAAGCTCCTGTTCTGGCAATTTTTGGTGCTGGCATTCAATCTGTTTGTAGTAGGTACATTAAAAGCGGCAGCACTGTGACTTTGCTTAGTTCAGATCCCACAAGAAGTTATTACAGAAGTATTGACTTTGTTGCAGTTGCTCTAAACACTGTGGTTTTACTGTTGGCATATACAGGTAAAACAGAGTGTAGCATTCTTTGTAGCCATCTGTTTCTTACATGTCCGTTCTGCAGATATCTATATATAAATAAAAAGTAGTGTCCTTGTTAACTGAAAATAAAAACCAAATTCAAGTGCCAAAAATTATTTATTTTTTCTTCCAGTGAGTGAGTCTTCTATGTCTTTTACAGCACTGAGAGATATACTTATTGTTTCTTTATGATTGTATGGCAGATAAATATTGATTACACAGCCACCATGCAGTCCTTGTCAGGTTGTTGCAATCCAATAATGGAAAAATTCTTTGCATACATCCTCATGAATAATTACCACTTCAGAGTTTGCCTGGAAGAGTTGCACCTTAAAAAGACCAATCATGATGTTTCAGATTAGTTGCAGTTGCAGTGTCTTGTCCTACTGGTTTTACTTTGGAGGTGCTGAGTGTGAAGGCTTTTGGTTTCCCAAAGTGATTTTGAATGCTTTGCTAACAGTCTGCAAGTTTCCAGTGTGTTTTTAATTTTCAGACAATCAAGTCCCTGTCATTTCTGTTACAGACTTCAAACACACTGAAGAAATTAAAATTGGAAAGAGTTTTTCACCTTTTTTTGTGAAAGGAAATATATTTCATAAGGTTTTCGTTTTCTTCTTTTTTAATGTAACTACACAGTATGAAAAAACTATTGGTAATGAATGTTTTTCCCAGAAAAGGTGTAAAAGGAAAATCTCTGGATGAGAAAAGCTTGGTATGAGCCACAACAATGAAGAAATAATTCCTGCATCTATCTCTGACAATGAGTATGGTTGTGAAATTTTTTTTAAAATCTTTCTGCCAGGTATCTTTTAGAAATCACTGATAAGTCACAGTTTCTGAGTTGTTGAGCAGGGTATTGCATTCAAGGGAATGGAAAAGAGCTGAGTTGGAATGCTAGTGATTTTATGTTTTAAATTAGACACAGATCATACAGAATGCATAAGTAATTAAAATGGAGCATCTTCATTTGTATCTATAAATAATCTTGATAAATAGATGTGTTTCCAGTTTTATCTGGATATTCTTCCAAAATATCTGTCTTGTGGATATGTGAAGGAACATATCTTCATTTTGTTGTGGAGTCTTAAGTTTCCTAATTGTAAAAAACCCTATTCTTTATAGAATGAAGGGTGTTTTTTTATGCAATCCACAATAAAATTGGAAGGAAACCTATTCCTATTCAAACTGTCTCAGGCAAAACAATTTATCACAACCATAGAAGTACTATTGGTCCACCAGTTGTAAGGAATAAAACTTTAGAGACATGTCCTGGCTATTTTCACCAGCCACCATGCTCAGGAGGTGGCTAATGTAATATTTTCTTTTAGTTTGGAGGAGCAAGAGAAAACGAGGGTAGATTTTTTTTATTACTGTTATTATTATCATTATCATTGATCTTTTGAGAGCTTGAGAAAAAAGCTGTGTTAAGCATAAAAAATGTTGATATTTTCTTTCAAGAGAATGAAATGCAACCAGAAATTGTCTTTTTTTTTTTTTTTGATACTGTTAATGGATGCTCTCATGAAATAATGCAAACACCTCCAAACATCTGTTTTAATTTATTGCATATCTAATATTGATGAAAAATGAAAGGGAATGTTTGTGAAATCCTTTCACAATAAAGTTCAGTCTTTCAGTTGTTTGTCTTTTAGGGTTCAGTGAAGATCTCCTAGTTTTTTAGGTCTAAACCAGTCTCAGTTGCTTTCAGTCCATTTTTACTGTACATGCAACACCTCAAGATCAAACCAATCACTACCACAAAATTCAGTGAGACTGAAATGAGTTTCTGTGTCTGCAGTTATGACATCTTTTCTTCCAAAGTGGCAACTTCCACTCTCTTTCACAGTAGCCTCCATGTGTGAGCCAATAAGCTAGCATAGAAAAATATGTCAAATTTAGATGATATAGGCATGTCTACCTTAATTGTTTTAACTTTTTAGACCTTCAGAGCCTTTTACATTTACTTAGTGCAAAATTATTCCCTTTGACTATGGTTAATTTTATCATCTTGGTTAGAAATAGAGGGAGAGTAAAAAACTCCAGACTGGTAACAGTTTAAATTACCCAGCAGTGAGCAATTAGAATAAGATCACAGGAAAAAAGAGGAATTCTGCAGATCAAGCCACTGCATTTTTAATAAAAACAGATTTATATAATTCTTGGTCAGAGTAAATTGATGCTACTACTAAGAAGTCAACAGGTTTAGACCTTTCAACTTAATACAGGAGTATTAAACCATTGCTTTCCATCTATGAAGCGTCACTGTAAACAAATGTTGACCCACCGAACACACTGAAAGCCTCTATCCCAAACCAGCTCCCTCCCTCCCTTCCCTCTCTAAATTTCTGGTTTACTTCTGAAGTGCTCTTCAGGTCAGTGCCATTCACTGGTGTGAACAGCTGTCCCTGCCCTAGGCCTCCCAGCCTCGCTACCACATTCCTCCACAAACCACCCTGTCCACAGCAGGGAGCAAAGCACAGGGCAAACTGCTCCTCTGCTGCTCCCAGGCGCTCCTTGCACACACAGGCAACGCAGAAACAGGTGAGAGGACAATTTTAAGGTTTTTGGGTGCCCACTCACCTGCCATGCTTTAAGGTGACACAATTGGCTGAGTTAATTAATAGCTATACACCCATCTGGGATCTTGTTCTGGTTTTGAGACAAAACTAATTTCACTATTCCAGCTGGGTTTTCCCCATGCCAGACCAGGCTTTCCTGCAAACCATGTCCTACTTACCAATCACATTTAGCTTTGTGTTTATGTGTGTAACATTCTTGCTAAAGCTATGTAGTGTCACATGTCTCAACATGACAGAATAGTGAAAAATGAATAGATTGTTATTGGATTTCTTTTAAATTTAATTCTTATAGCTGAGAAATCAGAGGGAAATGCTATATTACCACTCGACTAGGAAGTCACCCTGTTTCCATTAAACTGCTGTTTGCAGTGTGATATGAACCACTGTTCAACTCTTGGGACAGACAGGCAGTTTAAAGATAAAGTTGTCATCTACCTTCTGTCCCCTAATTGTGGATGATACAATTCCTCCAAAGCCATCTTCCCCTGGCCCCTGGAACTTACTATAATAGACAAGATCTCCTAGATACCAAGGCTGAGCCAAATTCCTTAAGAATTTGGTCACTCTCTAACATCTTGGAAGACAATTGGTTAGAAATTAATTTGTGTAATTGGTCAGTAAACCTTTAGAACTTTTGACTTAGATTGGATGCTGTTCTTTGTATAAACTTTTTATTGGCTATAGTTTCAATCCCCCTTGAACCTATAAATATGACTGTCTGCCCTTTGTTCTGAGAGAATCCTGCTTGACCACGCTTCACATGAAATAAAGATTCTTGTGGTACGCGTCAAGTAAGGCCTCTGGTCTTTCTCTGCTGGCTAAATGTAAGCTTTTGAGAGATGGCTGATTGATATTAGCACTCTCAGGTCCTGATAAAACAACTACCTGAGACAAAAAGAAAGCTTACACCTAATGAGTGTGTTTAAAAAAAGACAACATGTGTGGGCAAGATTTCTGGCCATGAACAAGAGGAAGCATTTTTCAATGGAATTAGAGTTCATCAAATCTGAAAAACAGTGTAGATCCCTAGAACTAAAGTGAGTGCAGCTGTGTTCTCTGCATTTTACTTTATGTTGTATTTCATGGGTTACACATAACAATAGGTAACAAAGTTTGTTTAATTTATCCTGGTAACACTGAGTGTGTAAGAATTACAGTAATTTCACGATTATAAGCCGCACCATTTTGACTAAAATTTTGGTCCGAACCCAAAGTGCTGCTTATAATCAGGTGCGGCTTATATATGGACAAAGAACAAAAAGTTGCTGTTTTAGTTTGGAGGACAGGTGTCTGCTGAGAAAGGCAGGAACTTCTCTTTGAAATGAAGAATGTAAACCCCCTCTCTCCAAATTATTATAATTTGGAAATCAAGGGGCTTTCAGGCAAAAATATGGAAATTAGGAATAACAGTTCTTTTCTAGGGAAATCAAAATAGAAATACAGTACTACAAAGAAACAAACTCCAAACCCTGACAAAGTCAGAGTACAACCTGACACCCCGTCAGGCAGGGTGTTGGTAGCAGTCCCATTAAATGGTGGTTGCATCCTCCTGCAGTGACAGATGTGGTTCAGTTGGAGCAGTGCTCCTGTAGAAGGTGCAGTTTCCCTCTGGAGGTCCAGTGGTGATGTGGAAAAATCCGGTTTTTCTCTGGAGTCCAGTGGAGAAAGGGGCTCCCTTAGTGTCCCAAAACCTCTGTTTTTATCTTGGTAAGAAATGTTGGGCTCTTCCCCCTGGCTGGAGCAAATTTCAATGGGATGCAGTAATTTTATCAGTCACACAGTGGGACTCAATGGGCCATTAGCAGACAATGACTCCCTGGAGGAAGGATGGGTTGTGAAAACATAAAGAACAATGCCCTGCCTGGTTTCAATGGATGGCCCATTAGCAGATTATCTGCCATTGAGATAAGGATCACTGTCCCCACCCTCAACAGATGGTGATAGAATAGATACCTTTTATCACACTCTGTATTGTAACATGCGGCTTATAATCAGGTGCGGCTTATATATGGACAAAAAATGAAAAGTTGCTGAAACCCAGAAGTGCGGCTTATATTCAGTGCGGCTTATAATCGTGAAATTACTGTAATAACATGGTGATGAGTGAATCTCAAAACATCCAGAGGTTTGTTCTAGTTTGGATAGCTGTAAAGAGTGCAGATGACGATCTGAATGTATTGAATCTCTCAAAACAGACTGGGGACCCCTGTACAGAATAATTTTGGCCACTGTGAGAATTAATTTTGTACTGAATGGAGCAGTGTCCAAGGCAACTGAAACCAAATGGTAGCAATCAGTGGCAAGGACAGTGAGAGAAAAATGCAAAACCTCCCCGAGTTATGTAGCCAGTTTCATTTCTATTTAACTCTGGCATGTTTTTTCTTGGCTCTGAAATCTCCTGGCATGTAGATGAAGATATCCAAGCAGTTGGAGAGGAGATTTACTCTTCATCTCTTTGAAAATGCTTTGTGCCTGCAGTTAAGGAAGCTCAGTAGCAACCTGAATCTTCAGACCGAGACCAATGCCAAATTTTAGTCTGTCCTGTCCATACTACTTCCACTAGAACTGTCTGGCTCCAAATATCCTGCTCTCTTCAAATGTTTGAAAGTACCAATCTGCTGTCCAGTGTGGAAGTCATAAACTGGAGTGGAGAGTTGTTTCCTCTCTAGAGCAGAGAGAGTTGGCATAAACAACTTGAAAGGGAAGTTACAGGATGAGAGATAAGGAGCTTAACCACAGATTTCCAGATTTTTTACATGTAAAAGATGTATATTTTAAAGAACAATGTATTCTCAGCCTTAATTCTGTTTTACCCAACAGTTTTGTTAAGAAATTAATTTATTTTTACTAAAATGCCACTTTGGTACTGAAACAACAAAAATAACTGAATAGTATACAATTCTAGATGTAGTGAGACCTTAAATGCATTAGAAATTCACATGAGGTTGACACCTCTCTAAGAAGGCTGTCAAGAACCTGCAAGTTCAGTGAACGTATTTCATGCCTAACCAGTAAGAGTTTTAAGTTTTTGGAAAAAACCCAGGCTTAAAAAAAGACTAAAATATATTTAATCTGAGATTCCTAAAACAACCATTAATTGAAGAAACTCTTCTTGATTCTGTGAGAGTCAAGGAAATCTGTATTTTTAAAATACAGTAGTTTCTTATAATGAAAATTAGGACTAAAAGTTCATTAGAAATCTGATTTACCAATATTTATCTTGTATATCTCTGCTGTCAAAATTACTTGGCCCAAAAATTCTGCTGTTAATCCCTGGGTGAATTAGATTTATTTTTGAATGTCAAGTAAGTTGATCAACCCCTTCTTGTTTTTATTACAGAACTCTGTAAAACTTGCGAGATACTGTTGATGAGGGGTGGTTTATGAAGATGCTTGTCAATGGCCTGATGTAGCATAGAAGTAGAAGGTCAAGGAGGTTATTTTTTGAATATGCAATGTGATATTTTGTGTTTTCACATTTTGTTTGAAGAGAGATAATAGACTGTGTGAGGTATTTTAAGTCCCCAGCTTTTTCTCCTGATAGCTTTGGGTTATTGTCCTTAAACAAAATTGGTTTGTTGGTGAGTTGTTTGTTAGTTTTGTTTGTTTGTTTTATTTTATTTGAGACAATAAGCAATGGTTGTCTGAAACTTGTCCTTTGTGTTGATGGGTACAGAACCTTCTGATCACACCCACTACTGAGCAAATACTAAACATGTGGTAACTGCCCTGCAAGTTTGTCAAAAAACTATAGAACTTGAGCTAATTTCTTAGACTTCAGTATGTTTGGTTTTAGTCACTTGAATCATCTGCAGTTCTTCAGGGAAGTAAAAAAATCAGTGACAGGTTTACAAGCTGAGATGCATGTTATAGGATATAATTTACTTCCATAATGAAAAGTTAACAAGAATATGAAAAATTTACATAAGGCATGGCAAAGACTGTAATTTTCACCAGTAGTCTCAGCCAAGCTCTTGAACTCTGTGCCAGCCATTTCACATATATCCAAATTATTAATTTTATTGGAAATAGCCCTTTGTGCCCATTGAGGACTCTGCACAGGAGTTTTTTAGTCTCTGGATTCTTCAGCTTTTGAATAGGAAAGAGGGGAGAGAAAGAAGAAAGAGAGAGTATACCTTTCAAACAGCATCCCCAACGCAAATTTTTCAGTATCCTAGAGTTAAAAAATTGTTGTTTGTCTGATTTTTTTATAATAAATGTCATCCTCTGGGTACAGTCTAGACAAGAGATATTTTAAATGGAAAGGCTCCTTTCCTTCCCTCTGTTACAGAAATGTAACAATCCAGTGTTGGGATTGTGGTTTAAAGGAAACCCTTACCTTTTGACTATGGAATTATTGACATGACCTCCTTATAAAGGGTTGGAAAGGGGTTTTACAGTTCTCACATCCAGGAATTTTTCTAGTCTCTCCACTTTAGGGGAGGAAGTGAGGTTGCTCAGGGAACTTGGTGACTGCAGTGGAGGAGCTGGTGGAGAAAGTCCTCGTCCAGTTTTTCCGGCACATCTATCAGCACTAAAGGATGCAAAAGAGACATTCCAAGAAGTAGTGATAAATTTGGCAGCACTCATGTGGCTAGTCTCAGTGAAGGGAAACAGACATCAGAAAAGCAGAGCAATTTTATTTAGTCATGACTTAAATAACAGTCTTCTAGTTCCATTAAATTAAATGTAATATAAAAAAATACAATGTTTCTTATACATGTACCCTCTAACAATGTAAAGCCAACATATACATTTTAGTTACTCAGTCAGTTTATATATTTGAGTGATATTATATATAGAAAGATTCATCCATGTTAGGTTAAAAAGGGGAATATTGTTCCTTACCTCATTCTTTATGGTGTAAGCTGACACAGTTTAATGAGGACAAAGGAAGTTATCCAAGGAATTCTATTTGGCTCTACGTACAAAAACCAGAGAGGCAGATCTGTAGAATGAATTCCAAAGCTATGCTTCAGAACATCATTTATATGCATGTGCATGAACAAGAATTTTTATTTTGAAGTGGCTGGTTTTATGTCCACTCACTTGTGTACTCCTCTTGGGAGATGGCACGAAATTTCCAATGAAACTGTTAGTTACTTCCAGAAAGCTGATCTGAAAAATATAAAACAGATAATGTCACACTTGGAGGAACCTGTGTTTTTTACTACCAGTAAAGTAAAAGATACCACATCTTGCTCAGGAAATAGTACTGATATTTTTTTCTTTCTCTTTGCAGCACCTTCACTATATAGTTTATTGGTTTATTGATTGGTATGGTTTACTGATTCGCCTTCATTACAATGAGGCTGTGTTTTGCCTATGTATTGTATATCCAAATTTCATCTTAAATTAAAGCTGAATATAATAATTTTCTTTTTGTTTGAGTTTGATTTTTTTTCACTTTGCCTGAGATTTGAAAAGGAGGGCAAATGCTATTTTATGAAAATCTGTTGTCTCAGGCTGGAAACCAGAATCATGTTAGAATGTAGATAGACAGAACATTTCTTTCTCTTTAAATTCTGGCAACTACATAATAATTTCAAATTAAAAGTGGATCAAGTTTTAGGATTGTGTGTATCTTGTGACAAGAATATTCCAGAATAAGTTCAGTTAGTTCTCAGGTAACTAAAGTAGTAGTAGCAGTAGTAGTAGGTCAAGCATTTTGCTAAAGGATTATATTCTTGTATGTGTTCAACAATAAAAATTCTGAAATCATGTAATATTCAAATACATGTATATTCATTGCCAGCACTGTAAATTTTCTGCTTTTGTTGTATCTTGCCTTCACTAAAACTTCACAACGGATGATTTAATAGAAATATATTAAAACTACATTTTTATTATCAAAAATCACTGGGCAAAGTTCTGTTAGTTTGAGATGGTCATTTGAGACCCTACAAACTGTATGAACAGGTAGACATTTATTGACAACAGGAGATAAAATTGGAGCATTTACTTGTCTATGCTCTCTTTTTACATTTTTTTAGGAGAGGAATATGCACAGTTGTAGCTTTTGAAGATGAAACAAAAGGCTGATACCAAAAATTGAGTTTTCCAGGAAACCAGTCTGTGAGCTGGAGGAATGGTAGGTCTAGTCACAAGCAACAGTCTTAACTGAATTTTCACAGGCTTTTGATCAAAATCCCATAGATCTCCGTTGTATTCATCGGCAATTGTACTTTGTCCTGTATGAGCCTGAGGCCTTTATGTACCTGAGATCAGGGAAATGGGATTTCTGTCCCACATTATTTTTGGACACTGCAAACCACTGTGGGCTGCTACAAAAATAAAGTCTGAAGAGGAATCCCTCAAAGTTTTGGTGAATCCATTTAATAAAACATGCAACAAGTTAAAAAAGAAACCAAAGGGAAGTGATAGGGAGTTCGTGGGTTCCTCTGGTCAGAGTAATGTAAAGCAGTGTTTACTCTTCATTTTACATATGCTCTATGTGTTGATATGACATCATTCCCTCTAAAGTTAGGAATACAGTGCACACATAACCACGAGTTTGTATGAGATGCAGAGAATATCCCATGAGAGAAGGAACATGACATATTTTAAAGTTGGAACCTGGAGTGATTTATGAAAGTCATTGTCTTACTGATTTAAATACTTTCCATATGTTGTTGTAAAAACTCCAGTTTGTATTGTATGTGCAAAATGTGTAGCAAATTAGTTTCAGTACAACTTTCTTCCTCCAAAATGTTTTGGTTTTAAAATGTTGATGTGTTTTTTATCTCTAGTCTGTGATATACCACTATACTTTAATGGAAGGAACCGTAAGGTAAAAGATTTTGAGGTGTCTTTGCTAAAGTTTGGCATGGTGGACAATAAGTGCTGCAAGTGCTTTTGATGGTAAAATATCCTATTGCACTGAATTTATGGCTTGACTTCTGTGCCATGCTTAGCTGATACAGGGTATGCCCTGTGTCATGCTTGAAGCCCTGAAGGTACTGTCCTAGTAGGGAAGGAAGAGAAGAATTTTTCTCTTACCAGGTGTAGCCCATCATAATTCCATCTCATTTTATTTTGGAAATTACTTGAAGATGGATCTAGTTACATTAAAATTATGTGATGGCAACATGATTGCTAAAAAATACATTACTGTCTGAGGTATTAAAAGGCTCAATTTAATTTACCATAATATATAAAATAATTTTATTGCAGGGAGACTTTATTCCAGAGGTTGCTTAGTAACTGAACAGACATTTGTTAATCAAATAAATCAACACTACCCATGGCAAACTGACCCGGAAGTACCTGCTGAGGAGAGATAGATGAACAAAGCATGAGGAAAAAGTTATCTGGTTTGTGTTGTGCGCTTCTGCTTGCAATTTCCTAGAATTTATTCATTGCTCAGCATTATTCACCAACCGGTGTCTGCAGAGTAGCTTACCTTGTAGCTTGTTCAGAAGCAATTTGTAGCGAGTATTCAATGTATACTTCAAGCAGAGATTATTTATCATTAATATGGGGGTAGGATTTTTATTTGTGCATCATCCCCTACTCAGAAAAAGTTTGTTGATGACAAATAAGGCTCTTAAGTATTACTGTGATACAAATTAATATTAGCATGAATTATGCTTTAGTTTTTGTTTCATAGTGATCTCCATAGACTTCAGTGGTATTGAAACCAAGATTTAAAGTATTTTCTTCAGCACTGACATTTGGAACAGGCACTTTAAAATACATCAGGTACACTTTCTCTACTCCTTTTTTATCAGTCTTTGTTTTGTGTCTTTTTCTGTCATTAAAGTTTTTGCTAATATACCCATGGAAGTGAATTGCAAAAGAAGATATAAACCTACCTGAAACAAATGATTCACATACCATTGGAAATTGTGAGCTTTCTTTTCCTGCAAATGCAAACTATGGTATATGTTTTTAGACCTTCTCCCACCTACCCATCTTGTAAGGCTTTTAAATGTGAAGTTGTGTGAAACAGCATAAACCAAACTCATACGTACCAAGAGTTCACTTTACATTTGTTTAAAATGTATTTTCAGAAACACAAAACACCATCAGTGCCAAAAACCAGCAATCCAGTCCCTTATTAAACACATCACAGAGAAGCATTCAGCTGGAGCACCAAGGGCGATTTTTTGGTTTGTTCCTCCCCTTGCTGCGCAGCCACGGAGTTGGGCGGGTGCAGAGGGCTGAGCATGCTGGTGCATGAATGGCACAGCAGCAATTCTTTGGCCATTCTTTGTTGAATCCTCTGCACTGCTAATGTATCGGTCCCCCACGGCTCCCACGCTGGGCGAGCTCGCTGCTGGGAGAGCAGAACAAACGTGGCTGTAAAGCTTTAACATCCACGGCAGCCACGAGTGGTTTGCTGGATGAGCTCTCCAGCAGGTGGGACAGCCTGTTCCTGATACCATTAACCAGAGCCACTGCTGCTCACCCCCGAGGATGGCTAATGAGTCTTTTGGGGCTTGGGAAAAACTGGTCAAACAAACAAGTATTCTCCTCAGAGCCTAAAGAGCAGGACAAACAACTCTTTCTGAGGCAGCTGTGGAAGCTGCTTCTGCATGCATAAGGATACAAGGCACATTTGCTTGTCAGAATGAAATTTATCCACAGACAGGACTGGGACAAGGCACATGGGATTCCTCCACTCTCAGGAGAATATCTGAGGTGTAAACATGAAGTGAGAGGACAGAATGCTGACTCTTTGAGTGGAATGCAGTTTACCAGAGATTAAAGCATTATGAGCATGTCAGGCAGCTAATTCAAAATGAGTCTATGGTTGTATCTTCCATCTTTATCTGGGTGCTTAAAACAATTTATCATCAGCTGCTTTCTTCTGCCCATTGGAGCACTGGAAATCCCATTCCAGTCCATCTTGCATTTCGATGTAAATCAGTTTCATTTTTCTCTCCATGGGCGATATACCTAATTGGAGAAATGGGAGGTATACATGACAACCCTGGGAGACCCTTTCCCAAGCGGAGTCACCCAAGCAAGGACTGCACCTCTTCTTGTCACTAGTTTGAACTTACCTTCTGATCGATGTTTCTCTGTTTAATTAAGTTCTCTGTAGCTCATCTCTTTCTCATTTTAATTTTCAAAAGCATTAATTTTTCTGACACTGTAATGAGTCTTCTTCAATGGCTTCACTCAGGTTCTCAGCAAAAATGAAAGTGGGCACCAAATACATCCCCAGCATGGAATAATTTCAATTGTCTCAGCTGAAGAAATTGCTATCTGGGTTATTTTTTTTTTTTTCCTTGAAGGTGCTCTGGTCATTCGTGAACCTGGTGCTCATTGTTTGAATACCTTTGCTTTGACGCTTTGTTCCTGGAAGGAAAAAGAAAGTTGTGCAGGCCACAGAAGGTTATTTTATCCCAACTCCATGCCCATATCAGCCCCTGCCCGACGCTGTTCTCCCGGCTCCAGGGCGCGTGTGGCAGCAGCAGGTGGCGCCCGAGCCCCTGGAATTCGCCCTTTTCCCGAGCCCTTTTCCCAGCACCAGCGCGGGTTTGCACCACACGCTCTGCCCACGCCCGGGAACGTGCATACCTAACAAATACATTTAATGATAGCAAAAGAAATTACATGGAGTTGTGGAAATCCCTACAGGCTATGGATGAGCCCTAATAGATTTTTAATTAAAAAAAAAATATATTATTTTTTTAAATTTTTTTTTTTAGTTTTTTTTTAGTTTTTTCAGGAAAGGCTATCAGTTCTCCTGTGTCAAGCAGGAAAGTGTTTCAGGACACGCTGCGAACTTTTTAGTTCAATCTAGCAACAAAATTATGTCATTTTACCCTGTTTATCAGAACACAAGTAATTTGGCAGTGCTTTTATACTGACTGCCTTCTCTAGTGACTGAAACAGGGTTAGGCAGCTCAGATACTTAGGGCCCTAATGCATGATCTGCATCCTTAATAAATGCAGACCTGACAGGCTTTGGCTCTCTGTGCAGTTAATGGAGAAAGTAGATACAATTCCTTAGGCACAGAACACTGTGCACCAGGAATGCATATTTCACAAGCATTTTTTGGTAGTATTTTTCTGTTCTTTGAATCAGCACTCACTACCTTCTAGTCCTTGATAATCCCCTCCCAACTTTTAAAAAAAATGTTCTGTAATAACTACTGGGAAGAAGTAAATTCTAATAGAGAAGACCCAAGAGAATGAAATTAGACATCTCTATGAAAAGGAGTGAAGAGAGATGATCTGTCTTTCTGGGTAAAAAAAAAAATAAATTTGCAAGCAGGGTTAATGATGAAAGCATTGACAGGAATGTCTACCTAGTGTCCATCCAGTGCTGTCCCACGTATTTACAGGGCCCCTCTAGTCATGCTTCACTTCCATGGCCTTGGAAAATAAGGAAATTGAGCAGACTGTAAGTGCTGTAAAGATATGAAAAATGAAGTGACTCCTATGACATTAGTCATAATAACAAAGAGGATTTCAGCTATAAAATAATAGTGCATTGCAGGATTATTCTTGCAAATTGAGATTAAAAAAGAGTTAGAAAGAATTATGTTTAACCATGTTTTGGGTGAGAGTGTATTTTTTTTTGTATGTCAAGGAGATTTTCACATTGACAAATGTGGTTTATGTTTCATTTCTGTCACAAGATGCTGGCTTCTAGTCGTATAGTCAAGTCACCAGAAAACAGGAGAAATGTGTAGTAGAAACATACAGAGTAGTAAGAGAGTTCCTACTGATTCAGTCAAGAGTCTGACTTCTAGACAACCTGTCAGCAAGAATATTTCTTCTTTTCACCTAGTGTTGTGTAATTACAGTAATTTCACGATTATAAGCTGCACTGAGTATAAGCCGCATTTCCGGGTGCCAGCAATTTTTCATTCTTTGTCCATATATAAGCCGCACCTGATTATAAGCCTCATGTTGCAATACAGAGTGTGATAAAAAGTATCTATTCTATCACCATCTGTTGATGGTGGGGGCAAAGATCCTTATCTCAATGGCAGATATTCTGCTAATGGACCATCTATTGAAACCAGGCGGGGCATTGTTCTTTATCTTTTCACAACCCATCCTTCCTCCAGCGAGTCATTTTCTGCTAACGGCCCATTGAGTCCCACTGTGTGACTGATAAAATTACTGCATCCCATTGGAAGTTGCTCCAGCCAGGGGGAAGAGCCCAACATTTCTTACCAAGATAAAAACAGAGGTTTTGGGACACTAAGGGAGCCCCTTTTTCCACTGGACTCCAGAGGAAAACCGGATTTCTCCACATCACCACTGGACCTCCGGAGGGAAACTGCACCTTCTACAGGACCACTGCTTCAACTGAATCACATCTGTCACTGCAAGAGGACTGCAACCACCATTTAATGGGACTGCTACCAACACCCTGCCTGACGGAGTGTCAGGTTGTACTCTGACTTTGTCAGGGTTTGGAGTTTGTTTCTTTGTAGTACTGTATTTCTATTTTAATTTCCCTAGAAAAGAACTGTTATTCCTAATTCCCATATTTTTGCCTGAAAACCCCTTGATTTCAAACTTATAATAATTTGGAGGGAGGGGATTTACACTCTCCATTTCAAAGAGAAGTTCCTGCCTTTCTCAGCAGACACCTGTCCTCCAAACTAAAACAGCAACCTTTTGTTCTTCGTCCATATATAAACTGCACCTGATTATAAACCGTACTTTGGGTTCGGACCAAAATTTTAGTCAAAATGGTGCGACTTATAATCGTGAAATTACTGTACTTCCTGAGAACCATTTAAGGTCATTACACACTCATCATTATAAAGTCTGATCTTTTCCCAGAAAGATATCAGATATCTGGTACATGGTCAAGCATGTTTTACAAGATCTGGTTTATCTGGTATTTCTGACCTGGTACTCTTAGACTAGAGACACACAATACCTTTTTGTATCTAACTTCGCCTTACTTATCCTCTGTGTCCTCTGTCATGACTTGGAATAGAGGCAGCCTGGTATCAAGACATTGCACACTTTCCCTGAAGGGACTTGATCTGAACCCCAATTTCCTGGCTGCATTGTTGGCAAATATATATTAATGATCTTGCCAGTCCATTGAAAACAACTTACAGTTTATCATTCTCCTTTTAGAGGAAAATATTTAATAACTTTTGCTTTTTCTTTTCTATATTTTATATAGAATGGGCTTAATACCTTTTCCTGGCTTTCCTTAATTGGTAAGTGTCAGAGTTGATTCTCTCTGCTTTCCATACTGTATAAATATCACCCTTTGTCCTGATAATCTGCAGTATATTAGCATGTTACAAGAGTGACATTTAAAATCTATTTGTCAAAAATATAGATAATGGATGACTAGTAACTTTGCTCAAAGCTCCTGCTTAAAAAGTACTTCACTCAGAGCCACAGTATTCAATGAATGGTGTAAATATACTTACAGACTATACAACTCTCAATACTAAATTCAAACAAATAAATGACATTGTACATGTTCTATTACCAAAATCATAAAGAATTAACAAAATCACCCAGACCCGAAAATCTGTGCCTGTTTTTTGTAATTAGTGCGCGTTGCCAGTCAAAAACAGCTTCAGCATACAGAATGTTCTAAGTGTTAATAAATTCCAACATAAACATTAAGTCTGTTCTAAGGAAAAAATAGTATTCTATGGTGTACATTTGAAACTTTGAGCCTACCACAAATCCCAGAAGCTCACATTCCCAAAACAAATGCTCTCCATTAAATACCAAACAAAAATAACTTTTCAACAGAAGATGTCACTGGAGTGTAGAAAAAATACCAGCTCTCTTAGGACAGTCATGCAGGAGAAAGTTAGTAAATAGTCATCATAAACTGCAGCTTCTTCTGTGAGCTCAACCAATAGCCATCACACTTGGGTGGTGGCAAGAAGAACAAGATTATTTTCATTTTCTCTATGTGACAAATTCCTCTGTTCTCCAGATTAAATGAAATAAAGCCCTCCACTGCATCTGGTACAATAAAATTATTGTACTACCCCCTTCTAGTCCAGATGAGGCAACCAGAAATGAACACTTTTCCCTTACAGCTGCTGCTGCTTCTTTTAATCAAAGTTTCTCTGTGTTCTGAGTGACAGTAAATCTGAAAGAGGAAGTGTTTTTAGGAGACAGAATAGATGTGCATCACCCTCTTTGGTAAGCATTCAAGGCTTTCTGTACTCTGGGGATTGCAAAAAAAGCTTTCTGCATAGTTTGAGGTCTCAGATGTTGTTCTTTATGAATGCTTATTAATGGGATTTTCCACATCAAAATCTCCAAGCATATCATGGATATTATTCAGCCCAAATGAATTCATAATTAAGAGTTCAAACAGTGCAAAATCCAGGATTTTTTTTGACAATCTTAATAGATCTCACATTACTAGGCTGTTACCAGCCCAATCCAGAAAGGAATGAATAATGCTTAAACCATTAAGCCATTAGGGTTTTTGAGGAAATGGAAAGCATCCACCCTATCTAAGAAATCAACTCCACAGAATTTGTTCCATTGTCAGACACTCTGGGAAAGCAAGTTCATTATTTTGTTGCGGTTTTTTTAAGTTAGCAGGGTTTCATCAAGACAACTTCTTTTTTAACTGTGCAGTATTATGTATAATGTTTCAACATAAACTGAAAAATAGGATGCATTAATGGCAAGTGCTGTCACATGGGCTACATTCCCAAATGAGACCATTCTTATTTCGAAACTATGAATTCTCACTACCTGCAGCAATAACACCTTGAGCTATTTATCTGGCTCTCTGCCATCTCAGAGTATCCAGCATGGATATTGGGTACAGGCTAAGTGTGAATGGAGGTAGGATCACAGGTCAGCAGGAACCTGGAAAGGTGAAGATGAGGAGACATTGCTCAGTGTAGCCGCATGGATTCACAGTGACTAGACTGGATTTCGTGAAATCCCAGCTTAGAAGGAAATTTTAAAATATTTTGCCATATCTCTGGTTTATCACAGGAGATATAGTTCACTCAAATATCCCTTTTCAAGCCCAACAACTTTGCATAAAGAACTTCAGACCAAGTAGGAAAATAATTTAAAGCAGAAAAACCCCAATATCTGAGGCTTCTGTAGTGACAGAAGCCCAAGTAAGCAGTACATTCCTCAGTGATCTGTGAGGCAGAAGACCTTTTTCACAGTTTTTCACAGTCCAACCTGGGAGGTAAAATGATTTTATGACCATTTAGTGATTGCCCTGGTCCCAAGAATTCAATTGATATAAATATCCATTTGAGACTGTAAAATCAAGTGTGCTTTACATCTTTGCCATGTGCTCATAGACTTTCTTGGCTAATGCTGGCCACTAGAAAATTCTTTTTCTGCATATGATTCTTAGGATACCAGCTCTAAAATCAGGCAGTACAGATGCCATTTTGTTAGAGCCCGGTAACTTTTGAACAGCGTAGGAAGATGTAGAGGGGAGATGAACACTTGGTAATAGGTTCAAATTCACCCAGTTTCACACCTGCCATACAATGGCTGAAGAATAAATTTATTATTTGGGAGTTTGTTATTATCTTCATTAACTTTCAAGCAAACTGTGATAAATTAATATGTAAACAGAATATTTGAAAGAGACAATACATGTATGGACTTTAAAAAATATAGGTTGAGGAATGTATGAAAATCTCAGGTATTTTGTACCAACATAAAACCTGTAAAGCATCTCTTTCATTTGAATAAATTGATGTAGGTATCCAGCAATTCTTTCATCTCAGAAAAGAGCACTTCCTGATGGAATTAATTGTCAATACTTTTTTCTGAAAGTGATTTAGATGCATCATGCACATTCAGTCTCCTCCCAATTATCTCTCAGCAAGGAAATTGTCTCTAACCTTTTCAAGAAGCAGTTTTGAAATTCCTCCTGTTGAACACAGTCCCAGTTTTTGGAGGTGTGAGTGCTTTGACAGGCTCTACATCTTCTGTGCATGACTGGCCTGCATAACATTCTTTGGCTATGATTTTCCTTTTGCTTCTCTGAAGTGTTTTCATCTAGGTGCAATATTAAAATCAGACAGTTAAATACTGGAGGCTTTGGGAAGAGCAGCACCCAGTATTCTTTTCTGAAACAGAGAGACTAGAGATGTACCTAAAAAAATTCCCTGTTCATCTCAGGGAATCAGGTTTACCTGATCCAATATCCCATCTCTGGCAGTATTCCACATCTGATCCTTTTGATGAAGATGGAAAAAAACCCTATGCTATGGAATATCTGGCCAAATACATATATTTATATCACTGTGTAATTTAGGACAGTGAAGTTACAAACTCATTGAAGGTTGTAGGAAGAAGGCTGAGTGGTGCTCCCCAGGGATGGGAATACAGAGAGTCAGAAAGTGAGATAGACGTTTCTGGAGAAGTCTGGGTTTTGAGAAGCATCAGACTTAAAAGGAAGGCACAGAACTTGGTCTAATACCTCTCAGTAAATATCCTGTCTCACCTACTGCAATCTTTGTTACCTGGGAACCAGTACTTTTCATCTTTTAATAGAATTTTTAAGGCAGTTAGGTGAAATAATTGGTAATCTCATTCATTGCTAGAGGCCTTTCAAGTATTATCTTCATGAGACTATTCTTTGGAACTTCAAGACCTTGAATCTGTGTGTTTCAGATGGGGAACAGGATTTCTAATTCTAAGGTCAAAAATACCAACCAATTTCCATAAGATTTTCAGTCTTGAGATTCAAGCAACTACAAAAAGACCATTTCCTTCCAAATTGCACTCCTTTTGAAGTGTGTGTCAATACTTCTGCGTTTTATTATTAACAAAAAACCCCAACTAACTACTTCTGATTGAATCTGTTCCATTTTCTCTGTCAAAAAATCCATATTCCATAATTGGTGTCTTGTTATTCTATAATGACCCACCTGCCTTCCAAGCTACAAAACCTCTTAAGAATTGTTTAGCTATGGATTTTGTTTTAATACCTCATCTATCTCATGCTGTCCATTTGAAAATCATGCTGTTGGTTTTTTACCCCTATGGTTTTGCAGTTAACCTCTAGTGATTTGATCTATTTCATAATCAGTCTTATGTCTAGAATGCCAAGGAGTTTCCTCCCCTTTCTGTGTCAAGGAGTGATTTATACCTGTGCTCTCCAGGGAACAGTGTTAAGGTTATACCTTCCTCTTTCCTGCTGTTCCAGAAACCAGGAAATTTCTACTTGTTTCTACTCCAACATTGTTCAGGGTTAAATGCTGTTAAAAATATGTATGTTGGAGCAGTTCACAAATTACAGGACAGTTTTGTGGATAGTCATATCATAAAAGGGAGATGTTTAATCTATACTCAGTTTTCACTGTTGCTTCTTAGGATCTTCTTTAGAGCAAAAGAGAAAAAGCACTGTCAAGAATGACAGTTTGGTTACAAGAATGAAAAATTGATCTGAAGACTTGTGTCAGTGTCCTGGTTTCAGCTACTGTGGAGTTATTTTCCTTTCAGTAGCTGTTACAATGCCATGTTTTGGATTTAGAATGAGAATGGTGTTGATAATATGCTGATGTTTTAGGTTTTTGCTAAGTCATGTTTATCCTGAGTTAAGGACATTTTTCCTTGGCTCATGCTGTGCTAGTGAGGAGGTACACAAAAGAAATTGGGAGGGAGCAGAGCTGGGACAAGTGACCCAAAGTGACCAGTGGGAAGATATTCCAGACCACATCACGCCCATCATCAGCTGCATCAGCTGGGGGGAGTTATGTGGAAGGGCAGCCTAGCCTGGGTCCAGAAAGGTCTGGCATCGGTCAGTGGGTGGTGAGCAATTGCATTTTGCATCACTGGTTTTTCCCATTTTATTACCATTTACCATTATTACTGTATTTTACTTTATTTTCAATTATGACACTAATCCTATATAGACCTACAAGTTTTACCTTGATTCTTCTTTCCAGTCCACTGAGGTGGGGCAAGAGAGGGAGGTTGAGTGAGTGGCTGCATGGTGCTTAATTTCCGACTGGGCTTAAACCACAACAGGCAGGTAGACCAGGAACTAAGTTTATCTTGTTCAAAGCATTTACTAGATTTTAAGATTATAGTGACTGTGTGTCAATTCTGAGTGATGAGTATAGTAAACTGGATACAAATTAAGGTGTGTATATTTGCTTTATTGCATCTTATATGAATGAGTGTTTGTATGTATGGAGATGTGTACAGATTATGGAGGAAAAGAATAATATAGCTGTCATCCTGTATGAGATGTCAATTTTGTATATTGAAGGAATGATTCAAAAATTATTGTCTATATGATACATAGATTCTACTGTAAGATGGTGTCTGTATTGGAAAAACACTGGCATGTCTAGCTGAGAAAGCTTTACATTTGGTATTTGCAAAGAGTGTAAAATAAATGGCTTGAACAATTTAGATTAAATTAACAGAATAATGTCAAAATCCCCAAAGGAAGTATTTTTCATTATAATCAACGCAATCAAGATTTCAGGAAAAAGTAGTATGTACAATTGGCTGCAACATCAAATTATAAAAGAATAAAATATCCTCCAGAATGTACTCTTAAATGTCTATTATGGGACAGCACAACATTATGTAAATGCTACTTATTTTTTCTTCTCGAAACAGAAGAGGAGCTAAAATAAAATGCTTCTTTGTCTGGTTCAGGAATAATGTCACTGAGAAGGTGGAAAGCCCAAAGAAAGCTCAGCTCAGCTCAGCTCAACTCAACTCAAATTTTATGCACTTATGTGGTGTCCTATATTAATAATAAAGATCTGTAGTTAAATAATTTTGCATTCTTGTAAACTGGTTAGGAGGACACTTATTATTAATGGCAATGTCTGCACAAAAATGTTTTTAAGGAAGCCATTAAGGATGATAGATGACATTGGAAACATAGAAAGAAGATAATGACTCCTTTCTCAGTGAGCAGTTGCATCTCTGTAAGAACCTAACTTATCCTCACTGCTCAGTATGAGAGTATTGCTCAAGCATTTGTGTGTTTGGGGGAAAAAAATAATTTTCCGAAAATGATGCTTGAGGAAGAATGTGCCCTGGTCTACTGTTACAGTGTTTTAAATTGAAGGAATCTGCAATTTCAGTTTGATCCAGGCGGCAGTCACTTTCTGTGTTAGTGGAGTTGCATTACAACAAATGTAATTTTTATGTCAGAAGATCCTTCAGGGGTAAGGGGATGTTTATTGGTTGTAAATGGCCATAGAAAATCGAATATGTAAGCTGGTACGGAAACTTTAGTCTGTAACAAGAGTTGTTTCTCCACTGCACTGTGCAGGTGAAGTTTTAATGATCTAGTCTAAGCATTATTACTCCACAAGGAGGGAAAATGGACCTCTTTCAAACACCTTTAGTTTTCATTTCTTCCTTTCTTTTTGCATTTCTTTGTATTTCTGCAAACCTTTTATAAAATCTTCTCCTTTATTTAAGACCATCTGTTGAGTTCTGGAGATGCTTCTACAGTCAGAGACTTACATCAGGGAGATGTTTCCCCCTCTGATTTTGTGAGGCAGCAAATGATGAGGTAGGCAGTGGTTTATGTGAGGACAACACTGCTGAAGGCAGCAGATGGAGGCAAAGTGCAATAAAAATTCTCCTGTGTTGTACTTCAGTCTCCATTCCAGGAACATCCCTGACTATTTGCTTCAGGCAACTTCTGAATGCCTTGTGGAACAAAGCTGCAGCCTGTCCAGTGGTCAGAGACAAATGGAAGAATGGAATTAAGACATTTTCTTGACTGAGCAGAAAGGATACCCTCTGAATTGGCTTGAGGTGGCTGCTATCTATACATGCCTCTCAGAAGGACATACAGAGAATTTGCTGAAATCAGGAGATGGCTGGGGTAGTAAAAAGTTCATGTCACAGGTACCTTCTTTCCTATGACTTGACTGTGGAAGGACAAGCTGTCTGCTCCACATTTTCTGAAGGATTTCAGGAGCAGTGGCTGTTATTGGGAACATTGCTGGAACACACAGTCCCAAACATGAAAATTAGAAAAGTATAGGCTAATCTGTGAAATACTTGTACAGTAGTTTCACGAATACAAGCCGCACGGATTATAAGCCGCACCCCCGGTGCCTCGACAATGTTGCTGTCTTTGTCAATAGATAAGCCGCACCCCGAATATTAGCCGCACTTTCGTTCGTCGCGAGAATCCGTGCGCAGCTTTCACAAATTGGCCAATTAGTAACAGGATCGCGGCATAGCGGGCTTTACTGGCTCGGGGCGGGGCCAGGCAGGCTCGGCCCGCTCATGGTTGCCGACGGGGCCGGGTGGCCCAGCTCAGCGCCACGGCTCGGCGGGGCTGGCCGGGTGGTACTGCCGCCGCCGCCGGGCTCGCTGGCCCCCCTCTCCCGTCAGCACCGCCCCACTGCCGCGTTCCCTAGCCCCGCCGGCGGGCTCGCCGGCCGCGGCGCGCCGCGTTCCCTAGCCCCGCCGGCAGGCTCGCCGGCCGCGGCGCGCCGCGTTCCCTAGCCCCGCCGGCGGGTTCGCCGGCCGCGGCGCGCCGCGTTCCCTAGCCCCGCCGCCGGGCTCGCCGGCCGCGGCGCGCCGCGTTCCCTAGCCCCGCCGCCGGGCTCGCCGGCCGCGGCGCGCCGCGTTCCCTAGCCCCGCCGCCGGGCTCGCCGGCCGCGGCGCGCCGTGTTCCCTAGCCCCGCCGCCGGGCTCGCCGGCCGCGGCGCGTTCCCTAGCCCCGCTGCCGGGCTCACCGGCCGCGGTGCGCCGCGTTCCCTAGCCCCGCCGGCGGGCTCGCCGGCCGCACCCTCCCATCTGCACCACCGCCGCGTTTCCTCGCCCTGGCCGGCACTGCAGGCCCCCGCACCGCCGGGCTCCCCCACGCTGCTGGCCCCAATTCTGCTGGGCTTCCCCCGCTGCCAGGCAGCCCCACCCGTCGGCCTTCCTGCTTCTGCCATGCTCCCCTGCACTGCTAGCCCCAGTTCTCCTGGGCTCCCCCGCCCTGCTGGCTCAGGCTCTGCCGCCCTCCCTGCCCCGCCCTGCTGGCTCAGGCTCAGCCGCCCGCCCCCCACACTGCTGGCCCCACCTCTGCCAGGCTTTCCCACCTCTGCCGGGGCCGGCCGGGCTCCAGCTTGGCTTGGGGCTGCCGCGGGCTCTCACTTCCGTGTTGGCCGCTTTTAGAATTTTGTTAATGTATTAGCCGCCCCGGAATATTGGCCGCACTTGCGGGTTTCCACCAAAATTTTGGTCAAATTGGTGCGGCTTGTATTGTTGAAATTACTGTATTTAGAATACATATGACAAAACATATATACAGTAATTTCACAATTATAAGCCGCACCATTTTGACTAAAAGTTTGGGCCGAACCCAAAGTGCGGCTTATAATCAGGTGCGGCTTATATATGGACAAAGAACAAAAAGTTACTGTTTTAGTTTGGAGGACAGGTGTCTGCTGAGAAAGGCAGGAACTTCTCTTTGAAATGGAGAGTGTAAACCCCCTCCCTCCAAATTATTATAAGTTTGAAATCAAGGGGCTTTCAGGCAAAAATATGGGG
Source organism: Catharus ustulatus (assembly GCF_009819885.2). Taxonomy (NCBI): domain Eukaryota; kingdom Metazoa; phylum Chordata; class Aves; order Passeriformes; family Turdidae; genus Catharus; species Catharus ustulatus. The sequence continues at coordinate 24,424,182 of NC_046225.1, read as the reverse complement.
ATTAGGAATAAGTTCTTTTCTAGGGAAATTAAAATAGAAATACAGTACTACAAAGAAACAAACTCCAAACCCTGACAAAGTCAGAGTACAACCTGACACTCCGTCAGGCAGGGTGTTGGTAGCAGTCCCATTAAATGGTGGTTGCAGTCCTTTTGCAGTGACAGATGTGATTCAGTTGAAGCAGTGGTCCTGTAGAAGGTGCAGTTTCCCTCCGGAGGTCCAGTGGTGATGTGGAGAAATCTGGTTTTCCTCTGGAGTCCAGTGGAGAAAGGGGCTCCCTTAGTGTCCCAAAACCTCTGTTTTTATCTTGGTAAGAAATGTTGGCTCTTCCCCCTGGCTGGAGCAACTTCCAATGGGATGCAGTAATTTTATCAGTCACACAGTGGGACTCAATGGGCCAGTAGCAGAAAATGACTCGTTGGAGGAAGGATGGGTTGTGAAAAGATAAAGAACAATGCCCTGCCTGGTTTCAATGGATGGGCCATTAGCAGAATATCTGCCATTGAGATAAGGATCTTTGCCCCCACCGTCAACAGATGGTGATAGAATAGATACCTTTTATCACACTCTGTATTGGCTTATAATCAGGTGCGGCTTATATATGGACAAAGAATGAAAAGTTGCTGGAACCCGGAAATGCGGCTTATACTCAGTGCGACTTATAATAATGAAATTATTGTATTTGAAAATGCCTTGTAAATGTCTTCATTGACTTTACCCAGATATTGCAGGTGAAAGAAAAGAGCATTGGAGCAATTAAAATATACTTCTTTTCAGTATTATTTCGGTCAGGACATCCAAAGAGCATAGGAAACAGAAGTTTCTCAGACTAGCCAGACAAAGAAGGGTTGCCATCATTCTCATTTTGCGAAATAACTCACAGGGAAAGGAATGCTTTGAAGATGCTGTCTCCTGCAAATGTGATGTAACCAGCAAGCTGAAGTAGGCCAGCCAGATTACAAACACGCAGGAGGTTGAGTTGTGAGGGGAGGCTACACCCATGTGCTAGGAGAGCTCTGTTGGTTTCTGGTGTTGCTTTTGTTTATTTCCCCTGTGATTCCTGTGGGGCGGTGGAGAGGTGGCTGTTTCTCTTTTTGCCACTGAACTGGATTAAGTGGCTGTCCTTAAGACTTGCTCCAGCAGGACAGCACAGAGGGGCGGAAGTCTGGCTTAAACCTGGATTTTGGAATGCATTTCTGAAGTTCAGGTTTTGTCCTCTTACATCTGTGTAAATTGTTTGGGTTTTTTCAGTGTTTGGATATGACTCGGAGGGGAAGTTAGCCAGACATTACACTTTCTTTCCTTTCTCACCCCATCTTTTGACATTTTTAGTGATTGACTGGAAAGAGTATAAAGAGGATGCATTAATATTTAACTATGCTGCAACGAATAATTGATGTTTTTAAAGTTCTCTTTCATTCAGACTGGTCTGGAGCTCTCTAGCCTAGTTTATTTTTGATTATAGAAATTCATTTCAGTTAAATCATACTATTATCAGCAGGATCTGCCCACATTTGGTTAGACTGAATGGCTCTAGAAACCACAGTGTTTTTTCCAATTGCTTTGAATCAAAGCTGCATTGACAAAAAAAAAAGTCTACTGAGATTGGCCTGGATCTTATTAATGCAGGAAGTTGTATTATGGGGTCTCTAATGTGTATCTGTGATGCTGTTCTAGTCGTAGCTTTATCTTAGTTTTGAGAAAAGTCTAATTCTCTAGTTTTCTCACTGAGAGTCTTGTTCATGCTCATGACTTGGAAGCTTCTATCGGCCCTTTTCTTTTGCCACTTTCTTGATCAGCAGTGTCCTTTAGTTCCTGTAAGCTTTACCTGCTCTTGTCTTTTGGCAGGTAAAGCTTACAGGTCAGAAATGAAAAAAACCTGTCTTATTTTTTTGAACAGCTGCATTTATGTTATTGATACATCTTCTTTTACTGAATGGCTTCATACTGCTATGTAAGACATGTTACATTCATTTTATGAATCCTTCATGGGTCTTGTCTGATCTCATAATTGCATATGCCATCAAATACTGAGAGGGTTCTTGAGGAGAAGAGGGAAGTTACAGGGTTGTAAAATTGGGGTGGTCTTTAGGTTTTTTGATGCTGTAATATTGTTTTGTGAATTAGTCCAACAGTAGAAAGGGAGCTACAAATTGATTTTGAGGTTGTTTTCCATACAGCTCTTCAAGACAGAAATGGTAAAATACCTCAGAGCCAGTGAGAAGAACCTCTGAGTGACACTAAAAAGGGTTTTAAATCTATGTGTAGCACTACAGTCCTGTACACTATGTTGATATGGGAAAAGGTGATAAAAGCATTCTGTAGATTTATACGGCTATTTTTCAACACTGTGTCATGTTCTGAATCCCTCTGCTCCTACCAGTAGCTGCATTCAAGTCTTGTGATGTATTTACAGGACTGCATCTTATCTCTGAAGAACAACAACCAGATGTCATAAATCAGAGAATCCCCGTGGTTGTGTTCGTTTATTTATTATTGTTTTGTCTTCTAAAGTGTTTTTGTCATTCTTGGTAAATAAGCATTTTGTCTGTGATCTTATCTTCCCAAATCTCCCCTGTTTTATTTGTCCATCTTATTAGTTCTTGTATGAGACTGTATTAATATGACAGTTGCTCTGTAAGTTCCCAACTTGCATCCCAGGTGTTACTCATGTTGGCGGTCCTAAATTTGGGAATGCAGAAAGTTTTTTACTGCTTCATGGCACTTCAGATCATATCCTGCATCTATTGAAATTATTCCTCCTCCTTGTTTTGTACAGTCATTACTGCTTTAATTGGCTGATGTACTGAATTAACAAACTCCAACAATTTTTAAAATTTATTCCAGGTGAAACATAAATGACATCTAATCTCTTTGAGACTGCATCTGTAGTGTATTAACAGATTGAATTCAGGATCCTGTAATTCAGGATCAATTAAAAAAATTATTTTTGAAGTAATTAAAGTTGTCCTATCTTCATGACTTTATGACTTCAGCTTCAGCATAAATAACCAGCGCTGAATGTCAGAGATTGGTGGTCAGACAAAGGGCCATGTTAGATGGAAAGTACCTACAATATCTTGCTTTAAAATATTTATTTTATTGTATATTGCTAAGTACACTCCTCTTATCTCTGGCTATTCCTTTTAACATAGGCTTCAGATAGGGAAAACGAATAAGAAAGATCATGTGCTATACTTCATGCTGATAAGTCATGTTCTGCAGGTTCTGGTTCTGTCTTAGGCTACCAGAGTAATGTGGCCCTGGAGTTAATCCTGCCTTCTTGCAAAACAGTCCTATATCACGCCAGCAAATGTGTTACTGCCTAAAAAATACATGAAGTGCAATTTTCTCTGTGGCAATCTTAACATTTCATAGACACAATCAATTTAGATGTGGGAAGCAGAAATCTCTGTGTTCAAGGAAATAAACTGGGGAATGGGAATGTTTCTTGTGCCTCCTATCATGTAAAGGATGTGTTGTGGTTTTATTGGGAGCTGACTGAAACAGCAGCTTTTCACAAGTGATCTGGATCTGAGTCTAAATGGACAGCTGTTAGGAGAAAACACAGGGTATCTGCAGGGCATAGTCTTCAGTTTTCTCATTTGTTAAAAAGATCAAAATGGCTGTTCCTTAGTTTTAATGTGAATATGCCTCTATTTTCTTTACTTATTACACAAAACTTGTGTTAGTTTCAGAACCTCTATCCATATTGCTGCACATTAGGACTATGAATCCACTTGTTTCTTGCACCCACTTTCCCATATGAAGCATCCAGAACCAGATTTGGGTGGAAATTCCAGGGAGGGCAAAGAAGTCAGATTTGGATAAAAGGGAACCATAACTGGGGAAAGTGGAACTGAAAAATCTAGCCAAAACAATTTTTGGGAAAAAACCAAAAAGGATCCTAGTGGTAAGGGAAAAAAAGTCCTAGTGATGAGATATATATTATCCTGTGCAATAATTTCTCCTGAATAAATACTGTCATTGAGGTTTTCCTTTATTTAAATAATAGCTCTAAAAAATGTGTTTGGAAGAAATCTTGTGTGAATGGGGATATATTGATCTCAATATATCCAACCTTGCTCTGAAATTTTATATTAAGAAAATCATCAGTTAAAAGAAAAAACAGTAACAATTAAATTATCCCCTAATTTGTGGACTTTTAGGAGTTTCAGGTTGGGCTGAGTGGTCCAATTATTCAGTGTTACTTGATATTCTCATAGTGAATATGCAGTAATTTATATATGTAACAACTTTGCAAACTTAATTCGTGAGAGTTCACTATTTGTACATGTTCAATGTTTAAAAGTACCTTATTTATGCCACAGTTAATTAACTGTGTTAATTTTCAGAACATTAGCCCCAGTGCTTAAGCTAGGAACACTCGGTTAATATCTCCTTTAATGTTATTGGGAAAGGTGAATATAACTACTGGCATGCTCTATTAACAATACTCTTATGTAGTCTCTACAAAGGACTTTTGTTTTGACTATCATATCTAAAAGCTTTTTGAAGTTCTGAAGGATTTTCTGAAGAGCTCTGCGCTGCACATCCATTAATTATCTAGATGCTGAAGTGAGAAAATGTTCCTACATTTTTACAAGACTCCTTTTCCAATTGAAAAAAAAAATAAAATAATGTTGCCCTGAAGTTAAACATCAGTTGTATGATCTTTCTGAAGATTTGGTTCAGGAAAACAAAAGAAAAAATAGCAGCTGTCATGGCAATAATAGGATTGACTTTTATAGTAAGGAAAAAACAGTTTCTGTGTCCACATTCTGTGGGCTGTTTTTCTTTTTCCTCTCTCAGTTATGACTCGCATGCTACATGCTGTAAGCAGTCCAACTTCACTAACAAACCACATTTTGGGATTGATCTAGGAGTTTCTTCTTCAATGTCTTGTACAATAGGAGCAGGGGAATAAACTACACTAATCTCCAGATGAATTTGGCATCTCTTCCTCAAAAATCCTTTTATTTTCCTTTGGACCCCCATAAAAGTCAAGTTTATATAATAATGAACTCCAGGAAGGAGCTGGAGCTCATTTACTATTTGAATAGTACAAAACCTTTCATAATAGGTTGACATTATTCACTATGCAGAGAACAGAACTGGTATAAATTTTTTTAAAATTTTTTTTTGCAAATACTTCAGTTGTTTGTTACCATGAGAAGAAAATATTAATTTACAAATTGCTCATCTTTCCTGTTCACAATTCCAGAGTTTTTATTCCACTTGTCTCTAGCTACTGTGTGCAATTACTCTGCAGGCTGCCAGGAAGAGAGACATAATGAAATAGCGTGTCCTTCAATTAACAGTGGCAGGTTGAATGGAAAGTATTACCAAGAAAACATTTCTCAACCAGCCTTCTGCAGAGCACACAAGTGTGATTAGAGACTGAGACATCCATTTTCTGCCTGTTATAAGGCCTAGTTATTTGAAACAACCTGCTTAGGGTGAGAAATAATCCTTTACAAAATTTAGCCCACTTATGAAATGCAAAGCAGCCAACCTGGAAATCCGGGATTTACGATGCTCTAATAACTGACACACAGAATATTCTAATAAATTCTTGTCAGATGATTGTCTTCCTCAGTTTGATTAAATCACTTATCCTTTGGTAAAGAAAGAAACAAAAAAAACCCCATAATTAAATCAAATAAGATTCCTTTAGTATTTTTCAATAAACTGTTTAAATCTGCAGTACAGAAGGCCATTAGGTTTACATAATTTTCAGTGACAAAAATAATCTGTCCATAATTTTCTCTCTCTAAGAATCCCTGCACCAAATAACCTAAATTACTGAAGATCCACGACCACCTCCAATTATTTATTTGATTTCTCTGGATTAACTGTGTTCCAGTTTGTTTGAATACCACCCCAAATGTGTAGAAATGGCAATATTCCAGTTTCTTCAGAACCATTCCCTTAGCATCACCTGTATTCTTTAAATGCTTTTTTAATTCTATAACAAACAGCTTACACAAGGGATACACCTTAGCTCTATCTTAAGATGCCTGGTCCCTGATGAACAGCTCCAAGTCCATTTTGCTTTCTTTTTTTTTTTTTTGTTTAAGCAAACTCAAGGCAATGCAGCAGCTTAAGTCCAGAGGTTTTCATTGTCCTTGAAGCTGTTGTTTTTACTCTATTTTGTTTTTTTCCAAAGAATATTCTATCTGCAAAGATGCCAATGCAGGAAGATTTGGGGAGCAGTGAAACCTCAGTTACTAAGAAGTCTGTGCTTTCTTTTCCATTAATAGATGCCATACTGTCTTCAGAAAAAAATCTGCTTGGATGTGTACACAAGAGGATATGAGTCATGAAAAGCCAAGAACAAATGTGGATGCTTCCCTGAGTGAAGAAATTAAGTCTAACACACTTACTGAGGTTTTCTTTGTCTTTATCTCTTGAGACCTGAATATAATTGTTCTCAAATCTGTGTTCCTCTCTTTGGTTATTGCAACAGTAATTGTTTTACAACTGAACTGGGGATTGCTTATCCTGTGCATAACTTTTGGGGTTTTACTTTGCTTTTGGAGATCCTTTCTGGGTTTGATGCTAGTTTGAGGGAAATGCATGCAGCAAATAATTATTAGAGATGGATCTGAAAATCAAAATTTCGTATATATTCCTAGGTGCTAGAGCTGATATTTGGCTTCTGCTGTTAGAACCACATGTGGTGAAATGTACTGGAAAAAATTCTTGTAAAGCCAAATTTTATGATTTGTTCAGATTTATGTTCTGAAATAAATGACCTCATTTTGGTCAGTTCCAGGTCTGTACCAGTAACATTTCCTTGAAAACAGACCTGCTTAGTCTCCATTAATGAGGAAAAAATGGGGGGAGAAACAAGCAAGAAAGTTGTTGGGGTGGGAGAGCAGAAACAAGTTATGGCACAAGAAGCTGAAGTCACAGGGCATCACAAGCCTGATTAGGTGAGCCCTAGGAAAGAAGAAAATGGAGACTTTACTGATATTTCAGTATTTATGGCAGAGTAATAAAATGAAGCATAGGAACAATGTACCAGTAGTACAGCTTGTAACTAAACCTGTTGTCTTGCTTACTTATGGTTTTAGAGTAGTCCAAATTGTAATTGAGTAGCTCAGGTAAAATTGAACATGATCTTGTACCTCTTTAGACATTAATCTGAGGGCATTTTCTTCAGATTATCTGCTTGGACACCTTACACTTATTTGTCTTATGTTTACATTTTTCAGTAGTTTGATTTATTAATTTGTGTTCCACTTACCTGTATATCAGATGACTAACCATTTCACAGGGAAAAAAACACAAGTAGAATCTGGCTTTAGCAATCTCCCCACGTAATGTGCTTCGAAAAGTTTTCACTGTTCATCTAATTCTGTGTCACTGACTTGAATCCATAGCAGCATGTGTGGTGTTCTGAAGAGTAGCTGCTTGAGGTTTTCATTTTACTAAGTTTAATGGCATTTACGGATCTGTAAATTCCATCAGTTGACTGAATAATTTTCTTTTACACATCTTTCCCATAGATGTTCACAATTCTTCTGGTAGGTCAGGGATATGTCAGGCACTTCATCCTTCACAGAGGCTTTAGAAAATTTTCACGTATGATGGCTGCTCTAAATAGATAGAATTGTATATTGTCTTGACTGTGGTATAGTTGCAAAAAAAAAAATTACTTCTGTTTTTGAGAGCATGTTAAAATAGTATTCATGGTTATAAGGGTGATGCCTAAAGGCTCCATAAAGTTTTTACTCTAGCCAGAATTGGTATGTCCTCTGTTAAAACTCTGGCTCCTGGAAACGGGGATTTTGTGAAAACTGCCATCAGCAGCTGAATTCAGACAAAAATCCCTCACTTTTTTCTACGCTTTTCCTCCAGCTTTTACAAAACCAGCTGTTGCAACAATACACACAGTTATTTCCCAGTTCAGCCCAGAACTCTCATTGTTCTCCACCTATGAATGTAGCAGGGAGGGAATGTTAGGCCTCATTTTGCTCTTTGTACAAGATGTTTATTTATTGCATGGTGCTCCAGAACTCCGAAGGGCAGACTTGGCACAAGTTCCTTCTGTTTAATTTTTTCTGAACTTGAGAAATATTTTACACCTCCTAGGTATTAGATCAAAACTCCTTCTCCAGGGACTTTGTCGAGTAATAGCAGCTGAAAAACAAGTGGGTCTTCCCTTTTTGTAGTGGATTTCATGTAACTCACCATTTTCCATTGAATGTTTGTGTTCTTCCTATATCTTTGAACATGAATTTCAGCTGAATATGCTTCACATAATATATTAGCCTGATTCTTTGTTTAGTTGCCCTGTGGAAGAGGGTCAGCAAACACAATTGTAATGGCTCCTGAGGAATTTCTTTGACGATTGAATAGTTCCAGAGTGGGACAAACCATTCTTTCATCCCTTGAGTCCTCCTACTCTGTGTGTTTCCAGTACAAGGAACACATTTCTATTACTTCTGGGATTCCGCTATTTTGCTTTTTGGAGCAACTTTATACTTAGCAGATTTATGCTTTTAATTAAACATTTGCAGCCTACACATAAAGGAGGATTAATTGACTGTCCTTCCCATTCAATTTACACTTCCTAATGGATGTATATTCAGCATAACAAGCTGACACTATGTTTTTTCAATTGAATTCAATGACAGAGACCAATAGTCAGAGTATGGTTGTACCATAGAGAGTGGTAAAATTTAATTTCTGAGGAGATGAAGAAAAATAAAACATGCAAGAAATATCAGCATGAATGGATCATGCTGATCAAATACTGAATATTTCCCATTCTCCAGAGAATTATAACAAGGTGTAGCTGCATTCAGTACATGTATTAATAGCTTGTGTTAGTTGGTCTAGGGACATCAAGATGTCACTATAGGCAGTTTAGTGTGCAGCTGTGTTTTAAAAGGTAAGTTATATGCTAGAATGTATAAAGGTGAAGTATCATATGGAAAATACTAAAGACCTTTATAGAAACATATGATGCTGTATCATTTAGAATAATTCTTTGAGCTAGTTATCTTGTGGAAAAAATTAGTCGTGCAAGTAAAAGAAATTAAAATGGAAAGGCTAGAATTGTTTCCTTAGACAAGAGGAGGAAAGCTGCCATAAAACTAAAAATGGGTTTCAGAGAGAGTAGTGCAACGAGGGCACATTCATGACAATTCAAGGAAGCAAATTCAAAAGTGATGAAAAGAAATAGCAACAGAATGTGTGGTTAAACTGAGACTCCACCATAATAAGTCAAGGAAAGTAGGAATTGAGTGAGAGTCAAAAAAGGAATGGAATGTTTTATATAGATGAAAAATGAGTTTTCTGAACTGGTATTAATAACTGTAAAAGTTCTGTTTGTTCGGTTCCATGTTCCAGATATTATTTGCAATTTTGTATGAAAGAGTAAATGAATGAAAAGATCCTGAGGACATGAACCTTGACTGGGACACAGCACTGCTATCTGTATGCTCAGTTATTATTTTTTCTTTTTGCCTGTCAACCTTCTGGATGTGTTCTTTACTATACAGAGGTTCAGGTTGAAAGGGTGGTTAGTTGGCACTTTTTTCCCTATTAGCTCTTTAATTACAGTAAATTCACGAATACAAGCCGCACTGAGTATAAGCCGCATCTCTGGGTGTTGGCAAATATTTCGGTTTTTGTCCATAGATAAGCCGCACATGAATATAAGCCGCTCTGTCGTTCGCAGCGAGGACCCGCGTGCAATTAGTAACAGAACCGCGGGAGGGCGGGGTTTACTGGCTGAGCTAAGGCTGTGCAGGCTCGGCCCGCTAGGGGCCGCTGACGGGGCCAGGTGGCCCAGCCCAGTGCTGCCGCTCGGGGCCGGCCGCCGCTGCCACTGGGCTCGGTCACTCCGGGTCGGCGCTGCCCCGCGGTGGCAGGCAGGGACGGAGCTTCCCCTGCTCCTACGGCAGCGGCGGCGGGCGGGGACGGAGCTTTCCCGCGCCCGTGGCGCCGGCGGCGGGCGCGGACAAAGCACCCCGCCTCCTCCCCGAGCAGCGGCAATGGCGGCGCGGGGCTCCCGCCGGCTCCCCGAGACGCGGCAATGGCGGCGCGCACTTCTCCCCCCCTCCCCGGGCTACGGCAATGGCGGTGCCCCCCCCCCCCGTCGGCTCCTGGAGCCGCGGCAATGGCGGCGCTTCCCCCCGTCGGCTCCCCGGGCCGTGGCAATGGCGGCGCCCCCCCCCCGTCGGCTCCCCGGGCCGCGGCAATGGCGGCGCCCCCCGCCCCCCCCCCCCACCTCTCCTCCCCGGGCCGCGGCAATGGCGGCGCGGCCCCCCCGAGCCGCGGCAATGGCGGCGCCCCCCCCGTCGGCTCCCGGAGCCGCGGCAATGGCGGCGCCCCCCCCCGTCGGCTCCCCGGGGCGTGGCAATGGCGGCGCGGCCCCCCCGCGTCCTCCCCGGGCCGCGGCAATGGCGGCGCCCCCCCCCCCGTCGGCTCCCCGGGCCGCAGCAATGGCGGTGCCCCCCGCCCCCCCCCCCCCCACATCTCCTCCCCGGGCCGCGGCAATGGCGGCGCCCCCCCCCCTCCTCCCCTGGGCTGCAGCAGAGGAGGAAAGAGAGCTCTCCTGCCTCTCTCCCCGCCCCCCGTGCTGCCTGCAGGGAGCCAGGGCGACACGGTAACACTGTAACAATTGCGAAATGCCGGCTTTTACTGGCCGGTGCTTGGCTCGGCACTCTGGCTGGCACGTCTGGGGTTGTAAATGTCAGAAAATTATGAATATATTAGCCGCACCCGACTATTAGCCGCACTTCCGGGTTTCCACCAAAATTTTTGTCAAATTGCTGCGGCTTGTATTCGTGAAATTACTGTAGGTGCTATGACACTTTGTTGGGAAGTGGGACGTATAAGTTCGAATCCTCTCAGTCTAATGAGTGGATCTAAGAAAGGTTTCCCAACTTATTTGGTAATTTCTCTAACTTTCCTTCTTTTTAATAGCAGGCAAAAACCATTCCTCTTCTATAGAATATATTTTATATCTGTTAAAGTCTCTGAAACTCTATCTTCAGCACGAGTGGACTTCAGGTTTCATGATTAAAAGGCCTCTCTACAGTTGGTTCAAATATCTGAGTACAAGACTGGAAGAAAACTATCAGAGTGTAAACAGTCCTGAATTTCAGATTCTGTCATAGGGCTGAGGCAGAGAAGCAGACGCTACAGATACAGCTGGTAGGTGTCCAGAGCTGTTATCTGTTATCTGTTATCTGCCCATCTCGTGGGCCCACACTTATCCCATATAAACTTTACTTGGGATTTTAGACCAGCCTGCTCTATCAGATGCTGGTGACTGTAAATGTTAGGATACAGATCTACTGGATTTTAGGTCCAATCCTCCATTTCAAAGTCACCTGCTAAGTATATACTGCAATGAAATTGAATGTAGCATTTTGCTCTTCATGTACTATGACACTAAAACCACATACAAAACCAAAATCATAAATTGTTTCCTCTTAATCAAAATCAAAATAATGTGAAGCCCTTGATATGGGATCTGATTCAACTTTCAACATACTTACTGACTTTCATTTATTTCAAGGACCGCTGTAGCACCTAAGGATGCAGTAATAAGAGAAAAATGACTCTAACATTTTTCAATTTAAAAATAAATAAAAATTAATATTTTGATATTTTTAAATTCCATGGTAAAAAAGGGATTATAGAGTTGAATGATCTCAATAGATGCTTGCTTGTTAGGCTTTGGGCAGCACAAATATGGCAGCAATGAAAATAATAGAATCTCAATTCACTTTATCTTACTGCCTTTTTCAAGAACATCATTTTTTTTTTTAAAGTTAGCTTTAAACTATGAAGATTATACCTCCTAGATATAAAATCCCTTCAATCAAACACTTTAGTTTACAACAGTGATGTGTTATGTAATCACCTTCCTCCCTGAGCTAATTTAATAATATTATAATTTAATAATATTCCTTAATGGCTGGGGTTGTCCTTCAAGCACAAATAAAAATACTAGAGAGAAAAAAAAGGAACAAAATATCAAATTAATCAAACAGCAATGTGAATAAGATAAAATCTCCTTTTGAGAGTTTGCACATTTCTGCAGCCCACTGTATTTCAGTGGGTGTTTCTTCATCTGGTTGATTTTGGAGGTTTTCTTTTTTGTTCTGTTTCGTTGTTGGTTTTTTGGAGGGTTGACTTTTCATTTTTCTTGTTTCTTTTAACACTTTCCAGAAAAAACAATAAAAATTGCCCCCCCTTTTTTTCCCCCACTGGGGCTTTTTTCTCCCATAAGAGTGAAAAATAATATCGCATTTCTAAGGTTTTGTATTTTTAGGAAAGTTTTTGAAAAACATACAACTTTTTTCTTTAAGAGTCTCTTTTTACTAAAATTTATCCCCTGTCATTACTGAAGCACTCCAGAGATATTAAGAATATATGTGTGCAGTCAAACTTTTTGACAATTACATTGATGTTATTGAGTACCATGTAATTCTTAGCTGGCAAAAAGAGGCATATGTGCTACTCCGTTTGCTTCATGGTATCACAACTATACACCTCCTTAGCATTACCTAGGTACTGCTACTTTTTGGTCCACTGATTTCAATCCTTACTTGGCTAGCTGCAGAGGGATTAGGGAGACAGTAAAGAATGTTTGTCAACTGTTTTATTTTTGTCTATAGGAAGCACATGTGTCATGCAGCATTGTCAATACATTACTCATATTATTAAAAATGGCAGGCTCATTATATTTACAATAGATTGTAAATGATGGAAATATGTTTTTAATATACAACAGTAATATATTACATTAGGAATTCATATTTCTTTCCCATCCATCCTTGAGGAGCTGAATAGACATCAGGATTCAACATTATCCACATTCCAGTGTCCTAGCCAGGCACATGTGCCTAATTTGGCTGTTTCCTATAGGCACATGATGCTGAAGCTGAGGGAGGTGCACAAATATCCAGCTGGATGTCACAGTGGCATTAACACAGGTATGTACTTACAGACATATACCACTTTCTACTTGGATGGATATAGTGTATTCTACCTTAAAAACATTCTTTCTGTATTTGTCTCCATGCAGACAGTCTGATTTTTCATCCTTCCATAGTTTTCTTTGCTTAAAGGATATATAAAATGCTCGCAGTTCCATAAGGAAGAAGCTGAAAAGGCATAATAGTTCACTTTATCCTAAGTCTTTCAAGACTTCCATCAGGAGCAGGCTGGTCCATTTGTAGTAAATATTGCCTTTTTTTCCAGTTTGCAGTCTATTTAAGTGTAAAGCATGGATTTTTATGCATTTTTTTGTTTGGTTTGAAATTGCTGAGAGAATGCTTCAAGCAAAAGCTTTGGGCTTATAGGTTGCTTCCAAACAATTTATTTAAATTGTCTTTCACTATTCATTATTTATGAATTGGTGTTAATTCATGCCCACATGGATAAAGTTTTCAAAAACATTGGGAAAGAAATCAATGGCATTTCTCAAGGGTGTGCAACCATTTCTGGGCTGAACTTTCACATATATGGGTATTTATGATTTTGATAACTTTGCAGAATGTGTGTACCTAGTGCATTCTGGTTGAATTAATGGAGTTATAAGACTTACATTTTTTAAAAATCTCTTTTGAATATGTTTCTGATGCTGCTGTCCTGATGCTGCTGGCCAGGACTTAACCACAGTCACTGCAGAGAGGGATACCTTGTGGAAGTTAGTTGCTGAGACGGAAATAACTTGCGACAATGGGCTCAGAAAGCCAAGGCTTTTTTGCTTCCTATCTGCAGGCAGGAGTTTTGAAGTAGTGGAAAATTAATAAAGGCAGAACAAAGAAGCCAGATGTTGTAAGAGGGACTAGAGGAGATTCAAAAATACTTTCAGCAGAATGAGAGAAGATATAAGCATGCTTAAGGATGGGGCGGTGGTTTTGTTGACCAACGTCAAAGACAGTGAGCTAAAGTGGGCTGAAACAATTTTCTCTGAGAACTAATTTTAGTTCTGAGAACTAATTTTAAATATTTGGGATATTTGGGATGGTTTCACATCATCTGAGGATTTTATCAAACTTATTGAAACTTGTGAATTAAGACAAATGGTGTTTTAATCCTGTGTAGAGCCAGTTTGGATGTCTGACTGCCTATGTGTGCAGTGTCCTCCAAAAATGTAAGTAGCACAGGGGAGAATAATTCAGATTCTCTTTCAGGAATAGAATTACAGAAAATGTTAGCTTAAATTATGAACTTGCTTCAAAGACCTTCCTCAGGTGGGGCCTCGGGAGAGAATCCATGCCCTAGAAATGTTTATAATTTCATAAATACCAGAAGTTGATGAGTTGTGTGCAAGCTAGTGATCAGCCTAGAGTCACAGAGGTTGTAGTATTGTCAATTCTACATCACCTTTTATTAAAAGACATTTTAACACAGCAAGGGACCAACACAGTATTACTAAGATCTTCCACCCCTAGACCAAGCTGATGACAAGTCTAGAACTGTGCAAAATACTGTTTTAAAACTATTGTCTGCTTGAGCTAGACAATTTAACATGTTTCATCACTGAATAGAGTATACATTTTAGATAATTCTTCAGGGAAGACAATGTAGTTTTGGAACTGCAAGCTGATAACATCTATCATAGGTGCCATGGATCTTGCAAGAGATTTTACTTTGACATATTAAACTATTACTATCAAAGTAATCCATGGTTATTGACCATTTCACTAGGTTAAAAAAAACCTGTTTGTATAATTAACTTGCCTGAGTACTTTGTTTTTCTAGGAATTATCAAAATAAGATAGTTTTGGGAACTTCTGAGATTAACCCAGTAAAAGTTTGTGAATGAATGGCAGCTGTGAGAAAGCTTAATGAAGATAAAAAGACCAATGCAATGGCATGACTTTACCATCTCTCAGATATAATGTCTTTAATGTATTTAACAAGTAAATAAATCTTGACAAAATCATTACTTGATAAACCTGCATTATCTGTGGAATTTCTGTTTATACAGACTGTAACATGAAAAGAGTTTTTGCCAGCTGATGTTAATGCACAGAATTGTGGGAATTACAGTAATTTCACAACTATAAGGCGCACTCTTTTGACTAAAATTTTGGTCTGAACCCGGAAGTACGCCTTATACTCCGGAACACCTTATATATGGTCAAAGTTCAGAAATTCACCAACCCGGAAGCGCGAGCTGCGAGTTGAACCGCAGCCGAAACAAACCCCAAACACTGACAAAGTGTCTTGGGTTGCAATACAGGATGTGATCAAAGTATCTGTTGTGACCAGGAGGGGCAGTGATCTTTATCTCTGTGGGAGATAGTCTGCTAATGGGTCATCCATTGAAACCAGTAGGACATTGTTCTTTATCTTTGTACCCCCCATCCTTCCTCCAGGGAGTTATCTTCTGCTAATGGCCCACTGAGTCTCACTGTGTGACTGATAAAATTACTGCATCCCATTGAGAGTTGCTCCAGCCAGGGAGGAGAGCCAAGCCTTTCTTACCTAGATAAAAACTGAAATTCTAGGACACCGAATAGCCCTTTCTCTATTGGACTCTAGAAAAAAAAAGAGATTTCTCCACATCACTATTAGACCTCTGGAAGGAAACTGCACCTTCGACAAGACCACTGCTTCAACTAAACCACATCTGTCACTGCAAGAAGACTGCAGCCACTATTTAATCAAACTGCTACCAACACCCTGCCTGACAGGGTGTCAGGTTGTACTCTGACTTTGCAGGGTTTGGGGTTTGTTTCTTTGTAGTACTGTATTTCTATTTTAATTTCCCTAGAAAAGAACTGTTATTCCTAATTCCCATATGTTTACCTGAGAGCCCCTTGATTTCAAAATTATAATAATTTGGAGGGAGGGGGTTTACATTCTCCATTTCAAAGAGAGGCTCCTACCTTTCTCAGCTGACACCTGTCCTCCAAACTAAGACACAAAGTCAGAGTACAACCTGACACCCCTTCAGGGTGACACCCGTCAGTCAGGGTGTTGGTAGCAGTCCCATTAAACGGTGGCTACAGTCCTCCTCCAGTGACAGATGTGGTTCAGTTGAAGCAGTGGTCTTGTAGAAGGTGCAGCCTCCCTCCAAAGGTTCGGTGATGATATGGGAAAAAAGTCCGGTTTTCCTCTGGAGTCCAGGGAAGAGAGGGAGACTTGGTGTCCCAGAATTTCAGTTTTTATCTAGGTAGGAAAGGCTGGACTCTCCGCCCTGGCTGGAGCAACTCTCAGTGGGATGAAGTAATTTTATCAGTCACACAATGGGACTCAATGGGCCATTAGCAGAAGATAACTCCCTGGAGGAAGGATGGGGGGTGCAAAGATAAAGAACAATGCCCTACTGGTTTCAATGGATGGCCCATTAGCAGAGTATCTCCCAGGGAGATAAAGATCACTGCCCCACCTGGTCACAAAAGATGGTGATAAAATCGATATTTTGATCACATCCTGTATTGTAACCGAAGACAAGCACGGCTGGAGTGATTGTTACTAATTCATTACTTTGTTGCACGCAGATACTCGCCGCAAAAAAAAGTGCTCCTTATAATCTGGTGCGCCTTATAGTTGTGAAATTACTGTAATTAATATGTTGAACCTTGTGAATGCTGTACTTTTTACATGCAAAATAATTGTTTTAAGTAAATGAATGCTTTTCTCATGCACCTTGCAGAAGAAGGAAATGCTTCTTTCTGGCCTTTATTTTGGCTTTGATATGAAAAGAGATTTCAAACAACCATTCATCTTTTTCTGTAATTTGGCCTATTTACTATGTAATATATTTCTTTAGTGTCAGGATATATTGTTTATTATAATCGGAACTATTTAATACTCTAACCACTTAAAAAACCTCTCTTTCTCTTAGAAGAAACTTGAAAAAATAATTGAGTTTGACAATAATATAGTAATTTCACTATAAGGTGCACCGGACTATAAGGCGCACTTTTTTTTGCAGCAAGGATCCGCGCACCACAAAGTAACGAATTAGTAATGGAATCACGCGATCACGGGCTTTACTGGCAGGTGCTCAATTTGCAAACATTTTTCACAGATTGGTGTAGCCTTTAAATGCAGCCCAGGCACCCTCCTCGTGCCACAGGCCCCGGCACTCCCACCCGCCCCCGGCGCCGGCTAGCACGGCTGGTGCGGCTCCCACAGCTCGGGGTTCCTGAGGCTCCACTGCCCCTTGCGGCTTGGCTCACGGCTCACACTTCCAGGTTGGCAAATTTCCAAACTTTGTCCATATATAAGGCACACCGGATTATAAGGCGCACTTCCAGGTTTCAATCAAAATTTTAGTCAAAAGGATGCGCCTTATAGTAATGAAATTACTGTAATTTGAAATCTACTTTCTCCTGCAAAAGTACTTGCTTGATGTGGAAAAGAAGTTCTAGCTTAACTGCTCCTGCCCAATCACCTTATTGTTTCCTATATAGTAGTATATTTCCATTTTTTATGAGCAGCCAGCACTGGAAGAACACGAGGGCGAACGCACAGTAGAATCAGACAAATCCATTCAAATAGCTGGGAAAGCCAGATTCCTTAGAAAAGCATTATTTCTTTCATCCCTTTTAAGCAAGTCTCGAGCTGTGAGAGGCACAGAAATCATTTAGGCTCCAGCTCCTTTCAAATACCCATCTTCTGACTGTGGAGTTCCTCTTGTAGCAAAGTTGAAAAAAATAATCTGTGAAACTTGCAAGTAAAGGATAAGGACATTGTATTCTTCAAGCAATAAAAACAGGAGCATGAAACATTTACACAAGGAACACATACAACAACAACTGTATTAACAAGAATAAAATATGTAAGGAATTGCAAAGTTTTGCTTTATGACATGGGATAAAGGCAGCAGCAACAATGTGTGAGCTCAGGATTTACCAGCGTAGCAGCCTGAGATGTGTCTCAAACTTGCCCTGCTGTGGCTGGGACTAATACCCTGCTCCTGACTCTGCAGCTGTAAGGATGTGTGTTAGTTAGATGACTTACACATGGAGTGTAGTCTGATCTCGAATGCAGTATGAATTTTCTCTCGGCCTGTTCCATGCTATGTCTTCGAGTCCCCTGGCCCCGCACAAGGAAGTTTTCTTGTTAATAAATGCACACTAATTATTACCTTCAGATAGCCATTATTACCCTGAGTTAATGCTCTGAATGGGAAGGGCTCTGTACACTGAGCTCTAGCCCATCTCCTAAGCCAGTCAATCACTCATATCACTGATGAAGGAAACCTGAAAGAAATTATTGCTTTTTTGGAAGTTAATAGGAGATAGAGCTGCTAGCATGTGACTATATAAGATGAAGAAAGTTAGAGGACTTCTTTTCTGTTAACCCCATGTTGTCTGCAGTTAATTACATGATAACTTACAAAACTCTGGACTACTATCCTAACAGTAGAAAAATCACATCTACCATTTCTGTTGGGCTAATGACAGACATACCAGTTTGTGCTTTTTAAAGAATCCACCACTGTGGTATGTGTTAGCAATATTATTTTAGTGTGTAGTTTTTAACCAGTAATACAAGACATAAACTGACAGCAGAACTGTTACTATGTTTTACTGAGGGTAACAGAAACCTACATAGGAGGGATTCATGCCAGTGGTTTCATAATACTTTTTGTTTCAACTAAAACTGCTCTATGTGGAATACAGAAAATTTTTTTCCTTCTATTCCATAAAAAATAATATTACAAGAAAATCTTCTGCTTGGAGTTTGTAATAGTTACATTTCTTTTCCTGTCTTACTTGATAATTCTTGTAACAATGACATTATGGTGAAATAATATTTTTCACTCTTTTCCTACTAGCAAAGGAATTTGTGAAAAATGTTTTCTAAAAAGTACCACCCTATTTTTAAAAACACTTTTATGTGAAATATTGGTCTTTTGGTTTGGGATCTGTAGCTGATAGGTTCTATATTGAACTGATGGCTTAAACTGATCCTTGCTAGAAATTTCTGGAAAGAAACTGACTTAGGTCAGTGCCTGCAACTAGTATAAAAATGATATGAATTTAGATACACTCTCTGTATTTTTGTTTATATTCACCTTTAAATCATGTTTGAATATGTGATAAAAGAAAGGAAATGAGAGGAGAAAGTGGAAACAAACCATCACTTCTCTAATTCTCTGGGCTCATGAGTCTTAGGTAAAAGTGAAAAGGAAAGATATTCATAACAGAGAATCTGATTAAAAGGTCTGGTTTAGATTGCAGTGTAAGCAGGAAATGATGAATCTTGGCAGAGTCTCAACTGTGAAACAAAGCAGTGAAGAAAGCTGATGCTGATGCTTTGGATAGACAGGAGAAAAAGAGGACTCAGAAAATAGGAAATTACAGACATATTTCATTTTGGCAGAGCCAGAGAAATTGGTTATTATTACCACCATTGTATGAACAGTTACTTATTATCTGTCCTGAAGAAAAACAGGGGCAGGTTAATTCTCTAACCGACAGCCTGAAAATAAAACCAGTGACTTGGGGATTGAGTGTGAGCATAAAATATACCCAGGCTGCTTTTTCTCTTTCTGGAGAATCATAATTTTGAGAGGAAAATCATGGACTTGTAATTAGCAGTAGGAAGCTCAGCATTGGCATTGGGGTCACAGTAGACAAGCTCAGCAGTTGATATGCAGAATCCTAGTCAATCCTCATCCTTAACATCAAAGGGACACTAAGTGAAACATATGCTTTTAAATTTATTAATGGTTAATTAATTTCTTTTGTTCTCTCTGCTTTTAAGAAAAAAAATGAGGTCATATGCAGATTATTCTTCGAATTATTATATAGTATTCCAGTAGAGTAGGGAAATTCTAGACTTTCTCAAAAGACAGGTGACATCAGTGACACCCCATATCTTCAGGCCAGCTCCACTGCTTGCTGAAACCAAAGGAAGAACTGCAAATAGTGGGAAATGACAGAGTTGTTATACTCTAAGAGTATATTTGTTCTTATGTTATCACACATGAAGATTTGAAATTACCTGATAAAAAATGTTGGGAACCTTGCTTTAAAACAGCAAGCTCTTGTCTAATGATAAAAAATGAAGTATGCTTGTAATGTACCTGAAAATATAACTGTAAAATATTTATTCCTCATCTTGTTGTTTCCTACTGATAAAGGCTATCTTTGTTTCTGAATGTGATCTCTGAAGTTCTTATTTTAATATTTACTGAATGAATGTGGCTTAGTATCATTGGTCATTTCACACCCCTTGGGCAACGATTTTAGTGCCTTTTGACATATCTGAACTAAAATTTCCTTGCTTTATACAGGAGAGATTATTTTCAGTGTCCAGCAGCTATGATTTCCTTCCTGCTTGCCAGAGATGACATTTGTTGACATCTGCACTTTGTGGAAACCACAATCTTTCATCTTTCTGTGAAATATGAGGATAAAATGGTCCTACTACATTGTGCAGCAGTACTGAATTGGGGTAAATCTCTGAAATTTATGGAACCGCTATTTTTATTTTCTTGATTAACTGTATTTTTGACTTTATATTAGCAGTGTATCAAATAGTTCCTGCAGTATTGGAAAATGCAGGTACAATAAGCAAGGTTTCAAAGGAATTATAAATGTGACAAAAAGTGGTATTGTTGCTGACTGCCACATAAAAATTTTCCTAGTAATCCATAAACATATTGTGTTTGCGTGCTGGAAAGAAGTTTAAAATATGTGCTGGAAGTTTTAAAGCAGGGGAATTGGGATTTTTGATGCATGATGAAAATTGAATGAATGTTGGTGAAGTCCCATCTTCATCAGTAGTCTCTCAAATATTAAATTCTAATCTGTTACCTTAGATTCAAGGTGCCCTTCAGATCTGCAGAACAGACTGAGCTGCACTTCCTGGAGCACCTTCAGTTGTGTCAGTGTCAAAAATGGCCAAAATATTTTCAGCAACAGTTATCAAATTTTCATTTCTTATACTTCATTAGTAATTTCTTGTTGAAAATAGAGAAACTTCCTGCTTACGTATTCGCCTTTTCTTCCATCTCTGTGCTGACCAGTTGGACTCCCCTACACGGAAAAGTTACCTCTGTCTAGTCCAAAGAGCTCTCCATGGCTGACCCACCACCTTTTTTATCTCTCTCAGTCCCCACCCACACATCATGGATATTTTTTGTAATCACAAAATGAGGCTGGTAAGATTCTTAATGAGGTATTTCAGTTTTTTCTCCTTCTGAAATGTTTCTGCCTGTTTTTGAAAAGTTAATATACAGAAAATTCATTTGCTAGAACTTATGGAGCTTATAATTCTCAGGAAGTTTTCTGTTCTTGTTAGTTGAAATCTTTGTATTAGTGCAATCTTAATAGGAGTTTTAGAGGGCCTACCCTTGAATATGGTGATACTTGGGAGCAATGGATCACTGTATTCTCACTATTGTCTTAATGGCATTGCCTTGAGCTCTGTTAAAACAGTATCCAACTGGCTCTTTAAAAAAAAGGTCTTAAATTCAAATGAAACCATGCCAGCTCTTTATGAGTCTCTCTGAGGGTTTATGGCTTTATGTAGAACCCTTCAACTATGTCTTTGAGAAGCAGCTGCACTTGCCACACTTAGAAATCATTCCTAATAATTTTTCTACTCATGCCAAGCTAAAATAAAACACCTCTGGTGCGCCCTCTGAAACTTTCCACTCCGGATAAGGCCAATGAGTATTTTTGGAAATGTTTCTTAGAAAGATTGGTATAATTAAGCTTGCTTTTTTTTCCCCTTGTCTGTTTATTTATATGGCAAAAGACCCTTTTTCTGCAATGATCTGAAAGGGCAATATTCCATCTGGTCTCAGACTCAGCATTCACCCCTTTCCTCAGTCTGGGCTTGAGAAACTTCTTGTAATGTATGTGAAAAATTAACCTAATTAATCTCTGCTTATAAATAGCTACTTTAAAAGTACTGGTTTGTAGTGCATGTACTTGTGTAGGCAGTTGCCTGCTTAAGAAACAGATTCATTACCAACCCTCCGTTTGCAAACTCCTGTTGTTTGAGACAATGTGATATATTGTAAATGGCTGATAACAGATCTTTCTTTCCCCCAAAACTGGGTGAGAAAATATAAAAATTGATGATCAGACATTGTTTACTTGTAAAGCCCTTGGTCTTCTGCACGCCTGGGAGTATTCTGTACTCTCCACATTTTCACTCAGCATTTGTAATTTGCACTGTTCCACCAAACTCCTTAATTTTCTTATACGAGTCTTGGAATAACTTTTTAATAGAAGTGACTAAATTATTGGAATAGTGAGCAATATAGCATTACAAAAATGTTGCTGAAATGGTAAATTGGAGCTTGATAGAAGTCAGTGCATTTGTCATGTAGCTTTGATTACTCTTGGTAGAAGATGCAAAGGAAATTCAGACATTTGATTTGATGCCTTCATATGAATAGAAGTGTCTAATGTTGCACAAGTTGGAGTAATTTGGATAAAGGATCTAATCTGTGAAATCTGAGATTGAATCCCATATTTTTGGCAGACACTGAAAAATTCTCCAACTAAAAACCTAGATGTATTTGACTTGCCCCAAACAATGCAGAGCCACATCAGACTCTTAATTTTTCTATCCCTTTCTGCTGCTGTAAGAATTTCTCACTGCCATTTTCTCCTCCTTGTTACCTGCACTACTTCCTCCTCTCCACCCTTTCTCTATCTTCTCATTCTTGCACTGCTCATGCTCACCAGAATGCACTGCAGTGTGAGCAGGAGGTGTGAGACTGACCAGTTCAGCAACAGTGGAGAGTAGAAACAGCTGGGAAGACTTGATAGATCTGTTGCCTTCATTTTGCAGAACGAAGCATTACTATAACAAATAGTGTGAGCATTTGGGCTTGTTTTACTGAAATCTCGCTGCCTCTGCTGAGCACTAGGTTCTTAAAAAGCTGAATTCCACTTCTATTATTCCGGGTCTGTCTTTACTTATATGGCAACATATCCTTCTTACACATTAGTCTTATCTGGCTTATGCTGAGAGAGAATTAATAATACCATGACTTACCTGTATTCTTTGAAGTGGCATAACTAAAAATAAAAAAAATTAAACAACCACTGACTGCTTTTGTTAGCATTTAGGGTTGAAGTCATGCTCAAGATCTGTAAATCTTACTGAGCTAAATCTCTTTGACTTATTTACCTTTGTAGTTGTGGCTTTGTTCTCTTCTTTGGTGAACTATTTCCCACATTGTGCACTTCCTAGACTTGGCACATGCATTCATTTCGAGAAGATACTCTCTGTTACAATTACAGCAGCTGCTCTGCAGATACCTGTTTGTCCTGACCAAAGCAAAATCACCAGTCATGAGTGAGCAGCTTCAGGTCTGGTTGTTTTATGGACAACATGAAGATCTTTCACATTCATTGGTCATACAAATGATTGATAGACCTCATTATTTTAAAAGAACTATTGTACCGTAATGTTTCCAGATGTTTTCCAATAGAAGCTGTGTTATTGCTACAGGGAGTATCAATCAGTAAATAACCCATGTCACTCGTTGCCCTTCTACACAATCACAGTGTTCTGATCTTGTGGTTTGGCTCCATTTACAAAGGACTCATCAATTCAAATGGATTATTATTCTGTATGTTACACTGCAGAGGGACAGCCTGAGTGCAGGATATGATCAACCTACTATGAACTAAGTGCAATCAACTGTGATCAATACTCAAGTGTAAAATCAACAAGCAAAGCTGAAATGCTGCAAAAATATTATTTTAAATGAACTGTTAGAGGAATTTGGCCATCTGTTATTCGACCTTTGCTCCGCTGTTGTGCTAGAAAGCACTCTGCTCTTCTTTCATGAAACAACTGTGAGGCTTGTAACTACAGAATGTAAATTTGTTTGCAGCAGTCTGTCTTATTTACTAACACTGCCTTCAAAATTATGATAGTAATTGTAATATAAGAGCCAGACAGTTCTGATGTCAATCAGGAAAAAGCACAGATGCAATGATTTTCAGTGTGAGAACCAGAGGCTTGGAGGGGTTTTACTGTCTGCGGCCCTCTCAAATTAGTATAGACTTCAAGATTGCAATTAACTGAAATAAATTCAAGAACTGAAATTTTGTTCAAGAGCATGTGAAAATCAGTAAAACCAAACCTGTAAATACTATAATATCAAACCTAAATTACTTTGTCCAAACTCATTCAAAGCAAGGATTAGGAACTCTTGCAATTTTGATCCCAAATTCTGAGACATTTAGTAATACTGGTTTTTAACCTCAGTCTTTAGAGCTTTTTTTAAAACAAACCACAAGATATATTGAAGGAAAGTTTCAGTCTCTGGCATAAATGAAAAGTGACATTTGTATTTTCTAGTTATCTTGAGGTTCAAACCTGAAGAATAAGAAGGAGGAAAGAAATTAAATGGGCTATGGTGAAAAAGTCAGATTCATTTTAGCAGTCACACCATTCAGAACAGCCTGGCCCATGAATTCACAGCACTTGGAACATTCTGGTCACAGAACTTGTTTGCAGGAGGGGAATCTGGAAGGTCTCACAAAGGTTACTTATAAAACTGTTTCCAGGTTTCCTCTGTTCTGATGGTTCAGTGCCAGTTCCAATAGCTCCCACCCTCTAGAAGCAGCAATGAGGCCTGAGTAACCTCTGCTGGTAATACCTGAATTATCTGTGGTGGGAGGCTTTGCAGTCTTCATCCACCATTTGTCTGTGCTTGCGATTTGCTCAGGCTTCAGTTACTCTCTCTTAGAAGGAGAGAGGATAGAGGGCAAAACAAGAGTGTCCATTCAGTATCTCTTGAGTCATCAGGTGAGAAGCAAGTAATGATTTGTTTGAGGTGAAGAGCCTCGACAGAAATTTTGGATGTGTTCTGCATCTGGATAGTGGGTTGTACTGCTTTTGCATCAATGCATCACTACTGGAGAAAGACATCCCTCTACAAAAATAGTATTTGATAACTAATAATGCCTGTGTAAAAGAGATTTTTTGAATATATAGATTTTTATGTTGCTACTGAGGTCTCTAACCCAAGGAATCTATTGCTGCAATTGCTGAATTAGTGATGGTACCAGCCGCAGGTTCCTGCATGTGCTAAGTCCTAATGACTGATGTTACCTTGATTCACCCAGTGACAAAATTACTTTTCTGTCTTGTCTGCCCTTGACCAATATTTGTCAGCCTTTCGTTGCACTTGTCTATCAAATTCAGCATTTATTACATGAAGTTTTCACAGAGGTATGTAAAATTTGTTGCACGTGCAGGGGATGGTGAGTTAAAGTGTGAGTACATGTGTATTTGCACTACATAAAGTATTATTGTATGAAATTTGGGATCTTCATTGCTTTTTGCTATTTATCTGAAAGGGGCTCAGCTTCCTGTGTGCACGGAAATGATTGCACAAAAGAATAAGAAACATGAATAATGTGGCTCACAACATACAGAAAGCAAAGCAATGAGGTAAGCTTACCTGTAAGATGCCTGTCTTCATCATAAAAACATCTGGAATGCTTGCTTTTCTGAATGTGACTAACTTTAGGAAAATTGAAAGATGTTAAAAAGGCTGAACTCCACTAGAAGAATTTTCATTAACAATAATCGCTGAACAAATATTTGTAAATGGACACAAACTACTTGAAACTCCATATAAACATTCCTTTTTATTAGATCTTTTCCTTTCCATATTTCCTTTGAAGTTTCTTAATAAGTTTTGAATTTTGTTTCCTCTGAGCCAACTGGGGGCAAATGCTGATTTAATTTACACTGGTTTACTAATATTACCTTAAAAAACCTAGTGCATTACATTTCTTTTGCAATAACCATTTTCCTGTGGTACTTCACTACTTCCAGTGTGGCTGAACACATACACACACACCAGTAGCCCAATTAACTATTCAAACATGCCAGAACTTGACAATGTTTTAACTTGACAAAAAAGTATGGGCAGTTTCTCAGAAATAATAATGATTTACAAAGTGCTTTTATTTTACCTAAGCTGCTTTGTATATCTGTAAGGAATCTCTTTGCTATAGCCTTGCAGTGAGTTACCAGACTTCATTTACCTCTTAGGAAGCTTTTTCTGGTTTTTGAATATGCTCCATGGTTACTTTTTGGAAAGCAAAGAATTTTAACTGTGCTACCGCGAGAAACTTCTATGGTTCTGTCCCTGTTTTTCTATATTAACTTTTGTATTCCCATCTCACAGTCTCTTTGGTCCTTGACAGTGGTGATACCTTTTTTTTCAGGCATGCTGACCTCTCTCGTTTCCTTTGAAGCACTTAAGATCATATCCAAGAGCTGCATTCCAGCTGTGGCGCCTTCGGAGGTACTGAATATATTAAGATAAAAAGAAATAAGCTCAGCTATATTAATAAGAAGCTGAAATGTTTATGCAGGCATGAGCTTTGAGAAATTAGATTCTCAAAAATAGGACTTTAATAGGAAGGATGAAGTAACTAAACTGAAAGTATGAAGAGAGATGCTCCTTTTTCAGCATGTTCTGGTCTAGTCAGTAGTCATATAACATTAATTACTACTGTAACTATTCAATATCTAAGTGAAAAATACTTTTCTTAAAGAACATAACATTCACAAATTCTCTAGAAGTCCTTTGACTTGTTTTTTAAGTTCAGTGAGGCAGTTGTAACTGGTATTTATTCTCATATCTGATGTGTCTTATGCTTCATAAGAATATACAAACCTATGTGAGGATAATTTACATAATCGTAAAACAAGTGCAAGAGGATTTTTTTTCCCCAATTTGAACATTGCAAAGTCTGTACTCTCAGAATCATATCTGGCTTGAAAGTTGATAGGTGTAGGAGATCAAAAATGAGGAGTGGTTAAATAAGATGGAAAATCCAATTTTAGGGTCCCCAGTATAGGCTCAAATATGTCAGTGGTAGGCATTATAACGGATCAAACTGACCCAGAATAGTTCTACTAGTTAAATATGCTTGGAGAGGGTAACTTTGCCCTGGTGGGTTTAATTTCCTGGCAGAATAGGTGAGATCACAAAGACCACAGGTTCTTTGGGCCTGTTATTGCTGACTTATGTGTTCAAAGACAGCTCAAGACTGAAAACAGCCTGTGGCCCCATTTTTTTCTGTGGCATCCTGGATGGCTAACAGGAGGCCCACATACTTCCTCCAGACTATGGTAGCATTCAGAACCCATTTTCTAAAAGCTGCATACAAAGCAGTGATTTCTTTCTTCAGCATAGATAAACTCATCAAACAATGAGGAATGCTTCTGTGCCAGGACTGGCTGCCTTCTTTGGCCAACTCAGAAGGTACCACTCTTTAGCACATATTTCCTGTATGTTATTAAATTGAGGTCAAAGAAGGTGCTTTTCTGACGCTCAACAGAGGAAAGTTATATATACCTAAAGCTCCAGTTTGGGAATTATTTTGTTCTAAACCAATGTGATCAAATCCTGTCTTTAAAGTTATGCACATGTCTAAGTGCTTCAGTGCACTGAAAACGTTCAACATTTCTAGAAACATTTAGTTGGAACAGTTTTTAAATTGCTATGTTTGGTTTCTGTTCTTAAAATTGGAACAGTTGTATTTTCATCATGGCAGGAATGAGCAGAAACTAGAAATAGAGATTCCTCTGAAATGATACAGAGCAGTGGGACTTGCCAAAGTCATATTCTGACTCTATTTTACTTCAGGGGAAGACAGTTTTCACTGTTGATACTCAGGAAAAGAAAAACTCATCTGATATAGATGACTAATTAGATTTTATTTTTCTCAAAACAACTTTTCCGGAAGGTCAAGGAATTAGAGAGTTGTTAAGACTTCCTTCTAGGGGAGGATCATGAATACATATGCAGGTGAAAATCCTATTGTGTACTGGTCAGTAAATACCTATGTGTCATGTCAGCCTCAGGTTCTGAGGATGTGAACGATACAAAGGGCCTGAACATTTATGTGGATTTTCCCACAAATGGAATGTTAGTAAACAGATGAGAAAAGCAAGTAGAGAACAGTAAACTTAATGAGAAATAGGTTTGCATATCACAGAACAAGTTTATAAGGTTTCTGTCTGAGTGATGTATAAGAAACATATATTTTTTTTTAAGTTTTCTTTTGACCACAAAGGATTTTTTATGTGCTATGCAAGAATGAAGACTTTAGACTTCAGATGTTGCCTTCTTTATTTCATTAATGTTAATACAGGAAATCAAAAAAGATCACAAAAACACTATGTCTCATTATCAGGATGTTTCTTTTGATTCTGAACATGCCAGCAAAGCATACTTGATCCAGCAACATCAAAAGATGAAGCCATTTGTGCTTCGTTGGTTTGCCTCAGATATTTTTTCTTCAAGGCAGAAGGTTTAACTTTTTTACCTAAACCCCAAGCCATGAGACTGCAAGTGTACATCTCTTATTGCATCTGTATTTTATGGGAATATCTTACTTGAAGCACAACAGATGGACTCATTTTAGCCAAGACTCAGAACCTTCAAATGTTACAGTATTGATATGTGGATACATAGGGCCATACTTTTATTACTGAGGGGCAGAGATTGTTGATTTTAGTGCTTTTATACCACAGAAAAATAGCCAACAAAGGAAGGCTTGCAGCAATACTTTTATTTTTTAATAACAAAAATGACTGCATGAGGAATAGGTGTTAAATCAATTATTTACTATTTTTATATGGCTACTGTATTACAAACTTCACCTAACTGACGATTCAGATCACTTGAAATTATTTTGGTGACTCTAGCTGTGCAGGAATTGTCAAAAATTCCCTGCTGGGTTTTTGCCAATGCACACTCCACTGCATTAAAACATAGAATAACACTATAACTAACAGAGATATTGAATTTAGAAACATATTCTAACTGGCACATTTTAAATTATAGCAATACCTATATTTTACTTAGGACCATGAGCCAATGGCTGTGTTTCAAGTATTTAGAGAGCAGTCTTGATCATACTACAGATGAAATAATGCAGGATTTTTGCATAGGTGGTATAACAGACCCAAGAACTTCCATTGGGCAGACTTCAGCGAGCTGGTACAATTTGCTAAATTTGACCATCCACACTGTACTAAAAGATGCACTGCAGGCAAAGTGGTAGGCATATACACTGCTAAGATGCATGCTTTATCACACATTGTGATAAAATATATTATCTGCAACTGTAATAATATCAAAATTACTGAAATTTTTGTTGAATGGTTTTGACTCTTGAAAAAGGGTCTGACAGAATCACTGTAGCTAGCTGCAAGTCAGTATAAATGGTGTAGGGAGACACCTGAGAGTTAGTTAAACATGATGAAGTGATGCTTTGCTTACTTTGCCAGTTTGGAAGGTATATATTTCACCTCTTGAAAGTATTCCTATAATATTCCACATTTGATGACAAATCCAAGGTGACAGTTGGAAGGCTCATTCTATTGTTTTGCGCTTACCAGTACACTTGAAGTGGATCAAGGTTGTAATGAATTCCAGAAAGCCAAGAGAGTTTCCATCATGCACAATATCAAAATGTGGATCTCTACTCAACAAGAAATGCAATAATGGAACAGTCCGTGGGACTGGGTAGCACGGGGGATTCGTAATAGGAAATGTACCCTCTTGTTCACCTTTTAAAATCCAGAACAGGTGAGCAGCAGCTAATAGATTTTCCTGTTAGTCAGCTCCTGAGTGGCCTTTGTGAGGAAAGAGTTGCGCTGAGCAAAGATGCAGGTTGAGGGAAGGAGGATCCAGGTGATCTCAGAGACATGCTGACTACTCCTCTGTGCACCAGGAGGGCCAGGAGAGGTTCTGAAGGAACTGGCACTGCTGTACTACACCCACCTTTGCCAGAAACGCTCCATGAGAAGGAGACAACCTTTTAGGCTCTTGCACACCTGCTGCAGGCTCCAGGTGCAGACAAAACAAGTAGAATGGTGATTCCCAGCCACACAAGTGTGTCTTATTTGACAGTAGCATCCCATAGAAATCGTCTTTCTGCCAAATTCCCCTTTCATCTTTACTGCTCCTCCTTTTTTTTTTTTTTTTGCTTTTCTCATGAGTGCTTCTCATACTGACAATCTGCATTACATCTAATTAAATACCACTTCACTGAAGCAAGATGCTTCTCAGGCTCTGAAATATGTAATGTCTCAGAGTTGTTTAAGTTGCCAGCTGAGAAGTGACTGGACTGAAATTTAAATACAACTGTACTACAGAGTTAAATTCAAGTATATTAATTGATTCAAATAGCTGGCAATCTAAAAAAATTGTGCCATCATTTTTATATCTCAGACATGTGTATTAGTTCTCCCAATTCTTTGCTGAAGTAGCTGTAAGATTTTCACCTCAGTACATGGTTTGCATCCCTCAGGATGTGTATTTGCCTTCTTTCTTTTCAGGGAGTAACAAAAGAACAGTTTTCAGGCCATTTTTCTTCCCCTGATTAAAACTCTTTACAGAAACTGTGTGAAATCCTCAAATCAAAGTCTGAAATGCTAATGCTTTAAGATGTACTATAGTCTGAAAACAGGTAAATTTGTCTGCAGTGGAAATTTGAAGCCTGAGGCTGATTCCAGGAGCCCAATATAGACAAATGTTACCA
The DNA here is from genome assembly GCF_009819885.2 of Catharus ustulatus. Classification (NCBI taxonomy): domain Eukaryota; kingdom Metazoa; phylum Chordata; class Aves; order Passeriformes; family Turdidae; genus Catharus; species Catharus ustulatus. The sequence continues at coordinate 24,393,682 of NC_046225.1, read as the reverse complement.
ACCAAGTATCTTTCTTAAGGACTTATTAAGGACTTGGAATCCTAAACCAACATGGTCTGTTACAAAACTGTGCTGATATGTTTTAGTTGTTAATAGTTCTTTTTTCAATGATTGTCTTGCTCTGACTTAAATGTACAGTAATTTCACGAATACAAGCCGCAGCAATTTGACAAAAATTTTGGTGGAAACCCGGAAGTGCGGCTAATAGTCGGGGGTGGCTAATATGTGAATAATTTTCTGACATTTACAACCCCAGACGTGCCAGCCAGAGTGCCGAGCCAAGCACCTGCCAGTAAAAGCCGGCATTCTGCGATTGTTACAGTGTTACTGTGTTGCCCTGGCTCCCTGCAGGCAGCACGGGGGGCGGGGAGAGAGGCAGGAGAGCTCTCTTCTTCCCTCCTCTGCCGCAGCCCAGGGGAGGACGGGGTGGGGGGCGCACCACCATTGCTGCGGCCCAGGGAGCCGACAGGGGCCCTGCGTCACCATTGCCGCGGCCCGGGGAGGACGGGGCGGGGGGGGGTGCCGCCATTGCCGCGGCTCGGGGAGCCGACGGGAGCCCCGTGCAGCCATTGCCGCGGCTCGGGGAGGAGGCGGGGTGCTTTGTCCGCGCCTGCCGCCGGCGCCACAGGCGCGGGAAAGCTCCGTCCCCGCCCGCCGCCGCTGCCGTAGGAGCGGGGGAAGCTCCGTCCCTGCCTGCCACCGCGGGGCAGCGCCGACCCGGGGTGACCGAGCCCAGTGGCAGCGGCGGGTGGCCCCGAGCGGCAGCACCGGACTGGGCCACCTGGCCCCGTCAGCAGCCCCTAGCGGGCCGAACCTGCACAGCCTTAGCTCAGCCAGTAAACCCCGCCCTCCCGCGATTCTGTTACTAATTGCACGCGGGTCCTCACTGCGAACGACAGAGCGGCTTATATTCGGGTGCGGCTTATTTATGGACAAAAATCGAAATACAGTAATTTCACGATTATAAGCCGCACTGATTATAAGCCGCACTTCTGGGTTTCAGCAACTTTTTGATTTTTGTCCATACATAAGCCGCACCTGATTATAAGCCGCAGGTTACAATACAGAGTGTGATAAAAGGTATCTGTTCTATCACCATCTGTTGAGGGTGGGGACAGTGATCCTTATCTCAATGGCAGATAATTTGCTAATGGGCCATCCATTGAAACCAGGCAAGGCATTGTTCTTTATCTTTTCACACCCCATCCTTCCTCCAGCCAGTCATTGTCTGCTAATGGCCCATTGAGTCCCACTGCGTGACTGATAAAATTACTGCATCCCATTGAAAGTTGCTCCAGCCAGGGGGAAGAGCCCAACATTTCTTACCAAGATAAAAACAGAGGTTTTGGGACCATAAGGTAGCCCCTTTCTCCACTGGACTCCAGAGGAAAACCGGATTTCTCCACATCACCACTGGACCTCCAGAGGGAAACTGCACCTTCTGCAGGAGCACTGCTCCAACTGAGCCACATCTGTCACTGCAAGGGGACTGCAATCACCATTTAATGGGACTGCTACCAACACCCTGCCTGACGGTGTCAGGTTGTACTCTGACTGTGTCAGGGTTTGGAGTTTGTTTCTTTGTAGTACTGTATTTCTATTTTAATTTCCCTAGTAAAGAACTGTTATTCCTAATTCCCATATCTTTGCCTGAAAGCCCCTTGATTTCAAAATTATAATAATTTGGAGAGAGGGGGTTTACATTCTCCATTTCAAAGAGAAACTCCTGCCTTTCTCAGCAGACACCTGTCCTCCAAACTAAAACAGCAACTTTTCGTTCTTTGTCCATAGATAAGCCGCACCTGATTATAAGCCGCACTTTGGGTTCGGACCAAAATTTTAGTCAAAATGGTGCGGCTTATAATCGTGAAATTACTGTATTTGCCAACACCCAGAGATGCGGCTTATACTCAGTGCGGCTTGTATTCGTGAATTTACTGTACTTTTCTGAAGCCAACTCTGTTACAGGAAACTTCGGAAAATTTGCACAGTGCTTTTGTGGGGACACCCTGAGCTAAACAAACCTTAAACATTTTAGTTGGTGGTTTTTTAAGTGATCGTGGATTACTCTTTGATTCTACATGAAATTATATTAAATTTACAAGATTAGGTGCCTGAGACATTCAACTGCACAAGATCTGATGTCTTGGCATTTTGAATATGTCAGGGTTAAACTGTGAATTAAAACATTTAGGGGGGCTGAGGAAGGTTTGCATGTGTGGGAAGTAATAAAATCACTTCTGCAAAGAAGTGACCAAAGAAAATGTTTGTCTGAGTCCACAGGCTGTCTTGCATAGTTGTGATTGCTAAAAAACTGAGCAGATCTGATGATTTTTATGATACAAACTAAGCAATTAATTTTTTCTGTTTATATATTGTACTTTTTCTACTATTTTTTTCATCTAAAATGTCTTGATAAGAAGCAGTAAATGTAAGTTGGGGTCACAAACTTGTAATATTTTGGCAGTAGATAGCAGTGTGAGAGCAAATTTGAAAGAAAGTGTTAAGCTTTAAAGGTCTGTAGTTTGACAGGCTGTTATCTTTTTATCCTTCCAGCACAAATCTTTATGCTGACTTCTCTTGTATCCCTTCATTCCCTGAGGGAACTCGAGTTCATTCACATGTTGCTGGACAAGAGACAAAGAAGATCTGTTCAACACATGCAGAACAGATGCTCAGGGGAGGAGGGGGAATTTTCCAGTGCAGTTACTGTAATATCCATTGCTGCTGTCTTGCTCCCTGTGTAAGCACTGCTGGCCCCTCCAGAGCTGGTCTTGGGGATTTTCCCATCTTGGAGACAGCCCACCCAAGTGAGCTGCCCCTGAAGACATTTGCATACCAAAAATACTCTCACAGAGTGTCACCTGCTTCCGTATTTCCTTTTCAAGAAGGGACAATAAAATAGATGGAACCACAGAATGACTTGTTTCTCAAAAATGTGGCTTAAGGTATGCAAGATAGAGGGTGAGGAGAGAATATGTGCTTCTGGTGGTAACTCACAGCAGTGGTGCTCAACTTTCTCATCACTTTTTTATGTTCTGTGTTTGAACAACTTGTGGACTTATTCCAGCAGAAGGTGAGGAGGTACTATGACTCCTGTGCTCATCTGAGGCATGTAGGCACATGATACAGAAGGCACATAGTCTAGGCAGATGAAACTAGAACTACAGCTATTTAAGAAATGCAGCAACTTCTTAGGCAAGTACTTGATCCTATGCAGCATGGAAAGACGCTGATGTGAAAAGAGATGAAAAGCAAATGGTCTTTGCAATTTTTCTAGCACCTTTTGCAAAGATCTTTAAAGGAGTTTTCTGCTAGGGTGGTCAAACATAGATTGAATTGGTTGAGGTGACTTCAGTCCTGGGAATAACAGCACTGAAGAAGCTGTTAGCATAGAGAAATTTAAATTAATTGTTAGCATAGAGGTCCTGAAGGCACAGAGAAACTACTCTTAGGAATGAACTCTCAGTCAATTATGGTTAATTTTTATCATACTGTTCCCAACAGCGCATGAAAACACATAAAAATGGATGCAGAAAATAATTTGCTCATTCAAATCAATATCTTTAATGTTGGAGTCCAGCCCAGCCTAGCTAAAACAGCAAATATACATTCTGCTTCACCTCACCAGAGGATCAAAAATTAATTAGAACTGAAAATAGAACCTACTGCTAGACATCACCATTCCCCAGGTTCTGCAATTGCATCTGACCAACAGAATGGAGTCTCACTTAAAATCAGTCATCAACATTGCTGCTACAGAGCTGTATGACTACTGAATGGCTTTATCACGGTGCAATAAGGCTCAATTACCACTTGCACAAACCAAATTTCGGGACCCCTGATTAGAATAGGGATTTAGGGACTTGAAAAGTGCCTTTTCACACAGGACAAATGTTTATGGCAGGGAAATATTTGCACAAAGTTCCTAGGAAAGAGAGGTGTTTCCCCAAACACTGAAAATAAAGGAGAAAAAAAAAAGACATCTGGCCCTGACAGAAAACAGAAATGTCCTTGTGACACACTGAAACCTGGCTAAACTGGGGAGTGTAAAAACTTACCACCCAGCCTGGGAAACGGTCCAGGCTGCTTCCTCTCTCTCTGAGGAAAGCTGTGCAGAGCTGCAATTCCATATGTGTGCAAACAGATACAACAGTTCAATGAGTTTATTTTGTTCTCAAGGAACGATGGAGTGTGTTCTGGCTCCTCTAGACCATTTGGATTCATGAACACTCTGGGGCAATTGAGACAGGCTAAGGCAGATAAAGCATTGTCTCAAATTGAAGAGTTGCAGTATTTAATTTTGTTCAGATGATTAAGACTGGAAAAAACCCAATGTTGAGTACTTTACAGGTAGGCACTGTCTTCCTATTTGGAGAATACCTCAGCTGGCCTGAAAGAATTGCTTGTGTTTTCTCCCTCAGTAGTTCTGCCCTTTTAGAGTAGTTTCCTGTATCATGTTGACTAAGTGGAATAAATGGCATGTATTCAATGTTTGTATTCATTTCTCTCTGAGACATCCCAGAAGGCAGGGCTGGACTGCTGGACTCCTGCTCCTCTTTCCTCTCTTCTTATTTGCTACCTGGTTCTGTATTGTTATAAGCAGCCTGACTACAGTAGGTGATGAACTGTGCAGAGTAGGTGCCATCTGGTCATCCTTTGACTGGAAGGGCTGTTTGTTGAGATATGCTTGTGCTGGATTAATTATTGCAGCTTTCTAACTGATGTACTGGAGCACCAAAGGACTCTCAGTTCAGAATGAAAATTGGAGTGGGATGTTGTCAGATCTCAGGTTCAAATTGTCAGATCTCAGGTTCAAATTGTAGCTGTGCTATGCAGATTTTTACTTTTTTGTTTGTTTTTTGGTGGTTTTTTGTTTTGTTTTGTTTTGTTTTTTTGGTTTTGTTTTGGGTTTTTAATTTTTTTTTTTTTTTTTAATTTTTTCCCCCCTGGAAATAAATATAGCACAACCTGTAAGCAGTGAGGCCGACCACAGACATTTGGTATTATCAACAATATCTTGAAACAAAGTTGCAAGAAGTACAATATATCCTGGTGATTTTTATTTCTTTCTTTTTGTTCAAGTGACTGAGGTCATTAAACGTGTGATGCTGAATGTGACTTCAGAATATTTACTTACTTCATATGTAATGTTTTAAAATTGTTAGGCTCAGGACAATGAGTTGTAGCTTGATACTGTGATGAAACTCATAAATATGAATTCCCTTTACACAAACAGAATGACCAAACAACAAACCAGAATGTGCTTTGAGTGATAAGCTTCTTTAGTGATCTTCAATTTTCATTCCCTTTAGATGGAATTATTTACTTTCTTTATTACTGAACCAGGTAGTAGTTAAATTAAGAGGCTTATGACCTTTCCTAAATAGTTTACAAAAATATTATTGCAAATGGAGTTGATAACAAACAAAAAACCTCAACAACCTGCATCAGGAAAAAAATGACCCACTGTAATGTGACAATTGCCTCGAAGTTTAATAAAATAAAATGGTGGGAAACTCAAATTTTACAGAACATAAAGGGATCTCTATACCATGGAAATGTGTACAGATCCGAGCTGTAGGTTTTCTGGAATACATTTTCATAAAACCAGTAACATGGTCAAGTGGCTTTACTCTTACGGTTTCCTGGGGCTAAACTTCTAGTTTATAGAGATTAGTCCAGGGAATATCCCAAGTTTGTTATTTTTATTATGCACACTTTACACTGTGATTTGGATTAAACTAGTTTTGGAAAGCATTCTCTTTACTTTCTTGCTGCTCCTTAGATTATTATTCTATTAGACACCATGGTGTGTTCAATTTTTGAGAATAATAACCTGCAAATGCAGCATTTTCTTTTTCTTAGTCTACCTCCTGTTTAAATGCACATTCAGTAGCTTTTTTCTTTTTTTTTTAACATAGTAGAATCATAGTGCTTATTAGTACTGTCTTATAGTACTGTCTAATTTCAGAGTAAAAGTTCCTTAGTTACAGAGGCTACCTTTGAATCCTTGAACTGGCAAGCACAGCACTTGCCCAGCTTTAATCACATCAGATGGATTTCAGCCAAATCTCTTCGAGCTTAGAGTTCCTGTGTTTAAGCATTCAGTTGTGATTCCAGGATCAATTTCATATGGTCCAGAATAGTCTTGCATTTAAGTACCATCTAGTTCTGGTTAGAAGGGATCATTTGGACCTTTTGTCACTTCAGCTGGTTTTTGGAGGGTATGAGGCTCCTAGCTCCACTAATGTAATGAAAATAGGCAAGTTGCACAGCTGTGGTTCATATAGAAGGATGCTGCATTGCCAATACTTTTATAGGATGTTTTTTGAACTTCTTGTTAGTCTAAGCTTCTCTCCCTTTTCCTGTGCTCCTGTGGTTGGATATTAATATATATTAAAATTTAGGATTACTCTAAAAGTTATTTTTGAATGCAATATGAATACATATTGCTTAGAGGAGACTTGGTACTCTCATGCCTTTGGTATTACTACTTTATCTATCTTGACTTAAAAAAAAAGAGGGGGGGAAGGAAGAAAGGTTCCTCTGACCCTGAAATTCCAGATGCCTGAGATTAAAAGAAAGAACTGGGTTATCCCATAATCTATACTGGCACTATAGCTGCTAAGTAATTTAATGTGAATGCTGTGGAAATGATGATGTATGCCATCAATTGCTGTGAACACAGCTGTGTTTCATCAATCTCTGTTTTCCATGAGACAGAGAACTATCAATGATTTTTACACACTTGATGTCAGCCTTTGGGTAGGTCTGAGGCTTAATTATTTAATGGAGTTTTGCGTCAGTTGTTTTTTGGCCCCCACATCTCTTAAGATTTTTGTTCAGTAGCAAGTAAGCTATAGTTTTTTAATAGCTCACAAAGAGAAATCTCAAAAAACCCAACTGCTTTCTTCATAGCAACTGAGAAAGTGACAATATCTCACTTTTTGGGTGACTTGGATGGTCTGTCATCCATCAGATGACAGTCAAATCAGTTCCCTTCCTGACAAGGTTTCCGAAGTCTGTGGTGCTCAGCCATTGCACCATTCTAGACTAAATTTTGGCTTGGCTGTGGGCTGCCACTTCTCAATTTTTTTTCCTGTCGCTGCTTCTTTCTTTCTTCTTCTCTTATCCTAAGAGGTGTTTCTTTATTTCCACCTCTTTTTGCCTTGACACCATATTAAAGTAATATCCAGTAATAATTTTCCCCAGAAAAAATTCTCCTAATCCTCACGTCAAACTCTGAGGAGAAGTTCCCTCAAGCTGCAGCTCACTGACAGCCAACAGCCCGTGTGACAAGGTTCTCATGGTTCTGCACTAAATTGACAGAAAAATCCTGAAGGAGATGGTTCTGAGGTTGCTACATCATGTTTTTATTACGGACCCAAAAAGAGAGTTTTGATTTACTGTGACTGAATTCAGTCATTAAGTGGGGCAAAAAGTTTGATTCCAATTGTTGTAAGGCCCTGGACGCAATTGTACCTCACTCCCATGTTTTTGGTTTTATGCAGGAGCTGCTGCCAGGTTGCACTCCACACACAATGTGCTATGGAGTGTTCCAGTGTTACCTAGATCAGGCAGGGATTTATTCTTGCTGGATGATTTAAAGCATTTTATATATTTGTATATATTGCTTTATTGTGCACCAGCTCTGTTTATCATAGACAAAGAAATGAAATTCTCATACATTTCTCATAACACTTTTGCAATGCATATCATGAATATAACATCATTTCAACTCAAGTCAAATGTGGCCTTCCGGAGTTTTATTTAGATCTACCTGTTGGAGCAAAAGTAGATATGTTCATTTACACTTCATCATATTTTGACTTCATATTAGACTGCATAAACAATGTGAGATCTCCATAGGTAAGAGAAAAGGAGAAAACTCTGCACATAAGGGGTTTTTCCTCAGTTTTAGTGCTAAAAATTCTTACCTGGAGATGTTTATTCAGGGAAAAAAAGTTTACTACTTTGTCTATATTTAGACATTTTTAACATTAGTGCAAGTAGGAAAAAAAAAATCTCAGTTCTGCTATCTTGGTAAAATTTTTTAATATTAGTACTCCTGTTTACAGTAGAATGACATTTTTCAGTCCTGTTTTTTTGATCTCTTCTGCCTTAATATCTCTCTCACTCTTAGTCCAGAAGTGCCTAACTTTGCCTACTATATAAGTGAGGAGTGTTTTTGATTTATAAGCGCACTGGATATTGGGGTTGTATTGTTTAGAATGTTCTAGTGCAAACCTGATGTATGGTACTGGTGGGATGATACAAACTGATGGGATGATGTGAGTGAACACAGATAATCCATTACTAGATTCAAAACTGAACTAAGTAAGTGTTACAATGTGGGTGACTTCACAAAGCACATCTTACTTGACAGTTGTGATGCTTTAGCACTTTGGTGAAATGTTTGAGGTTAGAGGTGGATTTTTTAGTTAGAGTATCACATTTTGTAACATGAATTAGACTTGGAAGAAGACAGAAAAGGCAATAAACAATATTTGGGTTTCCTTTTTTAAGTATTGCTGGACTTTGGTCCAAATACTAGGTATAATTTTACCAAGCTCTTTGTAAATATGTCCCTCAAAAATAATTTCTTCTGCTTGTCTTTTGCTTGAGCATGTCTCCCCAAGTAAGCCCAGAAAGAGACATAGAAATCTCTATAATATACTAGGATTTGACTTGCGAGGAGAAGTGAGTTATTAAAAGAAATAAAATAAAAATGTAAGAAAACCTATGCCTTTAATGAACAGAATAAAGGAGAAAAGAGAACGTTGATTTAATCTATTGATTTTCTGTGAAGTTATAGAACAGATGTTTTCTGTTAGGTCCCTGGATAAAATTCAGTAGGCGCCACTAATACTTAGGGACTGGTGACTCCTGATAAGATTGAAAATTGATGTCTGCTCTATTGTTACCAAATGGAGATGGCAGGTTACGCTGCTTTAGGTGACTCATTTCAGAGTACTTGAATACAGAAAAAAAAATCTCATTTTCCTAGACTGAGACACAGACAAGAAATGTTTTGCCAACAGTTTCCAGCTCCAAAGGCGTCAGCCACGAAGAGTTTAATACTTACAGTAGGCAGTAGAGCACATAAAGCTCCTTTGTTGTAGGTCTGAATCCCTTTGGATGCCTAGAAAAAGGGTAGATTATCTTTATTTGCCTGATTTCTGTTTGTCAATCACCTCTTTGAATGTCTAATCCAATAATTATCTACAGAGGTGCTCAGGGAGATGTGATTACACTGTAGAGGTGTTGGAAGCAAGTCCATTTCAACATTGGCCCAGTTTATCTGACTGCCTCTCCTTTGACAGATCCAAACATTAAACAGATCACATTTAATGGAAGTTCAAAGGCCTTCCCAAAAGGTTCAGAGTTCTCTGTGTTCAAGGAAGGAAAAAAAATGTTTCTTGTTTGCCTTCTTGGAAACCACTCAAAGCAATGCAATTCTGGAATTCAAATTGTCCCATAGTGCTTTTTGAGAAATCTGTGCAAAGTTTGCTGAGGTCAGTGCGTAGATGTTACCAGGTGTCTGGTCAGCTTTCAGGCAAGGAGAGTAGAAAATCCATGCAGAACACCCTGTGAATGCAAAAAAAGCACATGTGGTGTGTGTGTTACACATGCACATACAACCACATGTCTATAGATACATACATGTGTGTATATATGTCAGGGAAAGGATTTAAATTCTTGATTTCAATGTGAAATCCACCTCAGAAACTGCAGTACTAGGTAGGATCTTTCTGCAAAGTGATTAAATCTATTCTTCACACTTCTCTTACAAGGAAGACTAGAAGGCCTTGCCCCTCACTCTTCCTGAGATTTTTGGCATGGGGCTTTCACGTACTTAAATACATGCACATGCACACCCCCTCATATTTACTGTCATGCCTTTCTGCTTTTTCTGTGCCTCCTTAAAGGTGCTGTAAGCTGCACAGAGAAGTATTTAAAATAACAGAAATACAGGTTTGAAAATGGTGTCTTCCTGATGAAGTGATTTCTAAGTATGTGCTTGGATTTTTAGTTAAATTGCAGTAGCAGGTGCCCTGAAAGGGCAAATAGTTTGGATTTTGTTATCATACAGAGAAAGTGGCTGTGGCAATTGTGGGACGCCCCCCCTGCAAGATGTGGTGTGTAAAACATGGTACTTGGACTTCAGCCTGGGGCAGATTAGCTCCTACTTGTGGGTGAAATTTGTAGAGAAGACAGAAAACCTACAAAGAGGTCTAAGGCCCTTAATGAGAGACTTATGTAGTATAAAATGACGTAGTCTTTAAAAGACTTGAAAAAAGCGAGAAAGAATTTCAGAAAAAGCATGGCATAGTTTTGATGTGATGTCTTAGGTATGAGCTAGTCAATACTGTTTATAAATCTCTCCTTTTTAATGCATCAGGTCAAAAATTATGTTGACCTCTAAACATTGCTAACTAGTTGAAATGAGTCTCAAATATAATCCAGCTGATGTGTAATAGGCATTACAGGCTTGGAATGAAGTCAGATGAATGGAAACATAATTTAACTTTCCAAGTTTCCAAGTTTTTATTTTTGAAGTATTTTAAATGTCTAATTATAACAGATTCTGTACAGAGTGGTTTACTTTCAGCTGTTAGGCAGACCCACATCTCTAAAAAGGGTTTCCTGAGAGTCATTGAGAACTGGGCAATGTTCCCTATTCTTCTTAAAAAAGCTTTGGGGTTTTTAGCTGCTGTATGATCAACTTTACTTAGAGAAAGACATCTGTAACCTCCTGCAATTCTAACTGTAGTCTTGTGTCAGTGTAACCCATGCTCAAATTTGAGCCATTCACTTGTCCTATTAAACTCAATGAAATTTAGTAAAGAGAAAAGGAATTATCCACATGCTCAGTACTAAAATATGAAGCATTTTTAAATTCCAAAGGACAAAAATATGTTAAAATCATCTAGCCAGGTTCTTTGCACAATTCAGGCTGCAGATCATTCATCTATGTTTTGTATGGTACTTCAGGATCTCTGTGGGACCACAGAAAATGTGTTTTTGAAGAAAATCCAATGCTAAATTGAAGGCTTCGAGTGACAGTCAATGATTGTGTATTGGCTAGTTGAATGGTTTACCTTCACTCAGAACAAAACCACACTTCTGATTTTTAACCTGAATTTTTACAGATTCAGCTGCAGAATCTTGTATTTTATCTGGTTTCAATAGCCTTTATCCTCTTCTGCTCAGACATGCAAGGGCATCAACATATTCCTCTCTAAACTTCCTTTTGAAGAAAGCAGGTTTTCTGAGATGAATTATGAGACCTTGAATAATTGTTGTACTTCTTTTGTTAGCCAGTTCCGATTTTGCTCAGCTTCAAAAGTGTTTGGTAACGCTTTTAAATTGAGAGCAATGTGCCTTGTCTGGAGAGAGAACTTTCTGATGAGCAGCAATGCCTGACGTTCAGAAGAGTGAGCAATTTGGTTCAGATAAGGACATAGAACTGCAGGCTGGTAAACAAGCCTCATTCCAAATTCCTCATGCTATTTCAAATATGTAGTATCCGTCTAGACTCTGCATGAGAAAAGCTGCCTGATATTGCAGCAGAGATGCAGTAGAAGATACGGAAATGGGGAATATACGTGGGAACGACAGCAGTTGTTCCCACAAATGCTGTACCACTTTCTAACAAGAAGAGTTGGCCCTTCTGTGCAAGGCTCAAGCCCTTCTGACGCCTGTGTTCAACATCAGCATTTGAAAGCACATCACATCTCACAAAGCTGGGTGCTCTGCTGACAGGGAGCTGAAAGAGAAACACTTGTTTTAAGTGCTAGCTGGGAATTCATTAAAAAGGCACATGCTAATCTGGGAGCAGTCGCTTACAGCCGAAATCTGTGTCGACAAAATAGCTTTATACTGATGATACAGAGTCAGTCAAATGACTCGGCTTTGGCCCCAGACTAATCTAGGACAAATTGCAGCATTATCGAATTTCTGGCATCCGGTTTCCCACATGCAGGAAACCCTGCCCACCTGTTCTATCTTTAGTTTTTGCCCCCTGGAGTTCAGGTCAACCACCCATATCAGATTTGCTCTGGGAACTTGCTGAACCGACTCAAGTTTCTTGCCAGGAATAAGAAATTTATTATCGTGAGCGTCTTGGAAGGATATCGGTAGAGCTGATGGCTGGAAGCAGAGGCCTGCCCAGCTTGCCGCGGAGTATCCATTCCCGCAGCGCCGCTCCCGCTGAAGCAATCCCGGGGCCGGCGTTCCCGCGGCTGGGAAGCAGCGCTGCCGTTCCCGCGGCCGCCGCCAGGTGGCGCTGCGCACTGCGGCGCCCTTCCGGTCTTGCTCCAGGTCCTCGGTCCCGCTCCAGGTCCCCAGTCCCTGGCCCCGGCCCCTCTCCCGCTCCCCGCTCCCCGCTCCCCGTTCCCGGCCGGGGCCGCAGTCTCTTGGCCGGGCCCGCGGGATCGCCCGGCCTGGCACGGCACAAGGGCCATCCCCCAGGGCGGTGAAAGCAAAACTGGAGAGATACATCCTTGTCAAGTGGAACCGGTGGGAGCTGCCGGTATTGCCAGGATCCTGGCTGCTAGGATGCCCAGGGATCTGGCGTGCTGATTCCCTGGACAGGCCAGAGCAAGGGAATCTCCTCTGTCTGGTGACCCATGACAGAACTCGAGGGAATGGCCTGAAGTGTCAGGGGCAGGTTTGTGCTGGATATCAGAGAAAGATTCTTCTCCCAGAGGTGTTTGGGGACTGGAACAGCCTCCCCAGGGAAGTGGTCACAGCACCAAGGCTGACAGAGCTCAAGAAGTTCAAGGCAACACTGTGAGGCACATGTTGTGATTCTTGGCCATGGTGCTGTGCAGGGCCAGGAGTCGAATTCGGTGATCCTTGTGTGTCCCTCCCAACTCGTCTCATTCCATGATTCTGTAATCCAGACCCAATGAGAGACATGGCAAGAGCTGCAGGAAAGCCTCGCAGCCCTGGAAGTGCCAAAACTCCAAACAAAACGACTGTCCTGTATAATCCATGCCTATTTAAAGAACTAAAACCTAAAAAAAAAAATAAAAAATTCATAGAGTATTGGGAATTTGTTTAGATGTTAGGAAAAGACTCTTCATCCAGAGCTTTGTTGGGCACTGGAACAGTCTCCATAGGGAAATGGTCACAGCACCAAGCCTGACAGAGTTCAAGAAGTATTTGGACAATGCCTTATAGTGTGACTCTTGGGGCGTCCTGTGCTGGCCATTGAGTTGGCCTCAATGATCCTTGTGGATCTCTTCCAGCACAGGTTATTCTATGATTCTATGAATTAATTATTTACATTAATTATTTTTAGCCTGTTCACTTGAAAGTTGTTATGTGTGTACACACTCCATGGGGAGTGTGTGTGCCTGGCTTTGCATGGCTCTCCTGCCTCAAGTCAGTGTGGGAACACAGACATAGAAATTTAATATATCATGTGGAGTTCTCAGGTGAACTTTGGACTTTTACATTTCCTTTATTTCATGGTTGAAAAATTATTTGTATACAGTGTACAAAAAAAATCATAACATTGTTTCAGCAAAATCTTAGTGCTTGTAATCTTTTTATTAGTAAAATGTAATTTATGATAACGTGTATGTCTAATCAACAAAGAGTAACTTAACCATTGAGGTGGTTTGCTTACTATTCGTTTTAGAAAAATGCATTACTATATGATTTCTTTGGGATGTAGCAGAAATCTATTTCTATTGGGAAGAAATGCATTCTACATTTGAATTATAGTATCCTGTGGGCATTTGTATTTCTTTGAGGTTTCATCCATTACTTTAACCCTTGGTCCATTCCCCTATATTTTGGGGGACATTTTTCATTAAAAGTTAGATACAAAATTATACAGCTTCTTTGCAAATAAGCCTTGGGGCTCCAAAATCCTCAAACCAACAAATAAACAAAATCCCCAAAACAAAAGACACCCAAACAACAACCAGTGTCTTCTTGGATATTACTGAAATATATTTGGTTAATGTTACTGGAAATAACACAGATTAAAAAATTAGGATATAGTTGTATTGTTTCAGCATGAAACCAACAAATAAGGGATTTTCTTCTTTATTCTCCCTGTAGGCTAATGGTATGAAGTGTGCAAAGTCCCAGCTCAGGCTAGGTGCCTCTGCAACGCGTTACTCTCATCAGCAGGGTTAAAAAAATAAAAATAAAATGCAGCCACATGGGAGCATTATCAAGCAGGAATTTCACACAGGCGCTCTCCTGACACCCACTGTCCTTCAAAACAAGTGTCCACAGGGTCAAGCTTTCAAAATCAGCTTGAAATTCCTATTCATTGATTTAGAGGTCTGGCTGAAGAGCATATTGAATATTTGTCTTACAGTCTCTTTCTGAGTGCAAAATAGACACAATTTCAAAAGGCATACATACTTTTAAACTTACATATCAACTGTAATTAGCCAAAGAATCTTATGCAAAGAGCATCCTTAGATATGCCGTGCATTTTCTAATATAAGCAAACACAATATTTTTTTAAGATGCTTAACCCATGTGATGAAAACAGTTAGAAAAATGGGAGACCTGACTATTCCGATACATTTTTTGTCATTAATTGTGATGGATTAAAATTGGGAATTACTGACTATCCATGAATATCACCCTCTCAGAAGCCATTTATTTGCACTGGTCTTAGTAAACAAGACAATACATTTCCTTTGAACATGTACTTTAAATTAGTTGCAGCTCCTACATGGAAGAGGAATATTTGTGACTGACATTTTTTGTTTGCTTATTTATTTTACTGATTTGTAAGGCTTTGATTGAAGACTTCCATCTCTTGCTTTTTGCTTTAGCAATAGTAATTCACATTTGTATGTGATTAATTCAGTGGTCACTCCACAGGAGGGTATTAAGTAAAATACTTAAGTGTCTTTCCCAGAGACCAGGTTCTCCTGCAGGAAAAAGCACCACGAGAACAAGAATTAGAATGAATTTTGATCCTGGTGAAGAGATTTGTAAGAGATATCTTCTGCAGGCAGTCTAGCCACTGAGAAGGGTGGAGGCAGTTTCAAGGGTCAGTCTCTGATCCCTGATCTGTGGTTGTTGATGACCACCTTCGTCATCCTGACCTGAAGCTGCTGATCAAAGTTTATGTTTTTATGCTCTTTGGTTGCTACTGCACACAACTTTGAAGTAGCACAACTTGAAACACCACAGAGCTTTTCTCTGCCAGCCTAGATTACTTGTGGGAAAGGGATCAAATAAAACCGATTTAGATACTGCAGTTAGCAATGCTGACATCATCACTAGTCCCCTTTCAATCCCTCTGTCAGCTTTGAATCGCTTTTGCTTTACTATTTGGAGATGGTATTAAATGCTGATGAAGCAGTATATATTTCAAGTTTCCAAAGTCCTATGAGTCATTTTTAGATAATCAAACCTTTTTTGGGGTACAGGTACCTGACATTAACTGTTCGTGATATGGTGCCCGATCACATCCAGGAAGCTATTTCAATGCTGCTGCATTCCTGCTCTGGTTGGACAAAATGCAGTATATCTTTTATTTCCTGCCCATAATTGGATCATAAAATGAGTTTTTAGAGCTGTAGGAGACTTTGTGCATCTGAAAAGAATCTTAATTGTTGGTGTGTTCTTCTTCAATGTGAAAGTTGTCATGGCTTTAAGATTCTGAATCTATTTGGATCCTCTTTCAGGTTCTCACCTGTAGTTTGTTCTTAATCAAAGTTGCATTTCTTGCACAGGGGAGAAATAGCTGATGATAGCAAGTTTAGAAAAACACTGAGGAGGGAGACAAATATCATTCTCAACTCTTTATCCACAGTAAGGGTGCACGTCTGTTACTGCATGCTGTTTGCTAAAGCCATTCCATTTCCTAATCTTGTGCAGCCTGCACAAGTTTGCAATAGGGTTAGTGTGTAGCAACTCTGAGATATTGGCTCAAAAAACATTTATGATCCTGCCTTGAAACATACTTTGAGCTGCACAACCCTTTTTATAAGATCTGAGATGAAAATGGATGAAAACGCATTAGCATGAAACAGATTCTCTAGCTCTTCTGTCAATTTTTTTCATCAGGTATCAGCTATCAAGTTAAGAAATTGTGGGGTTTAAATATAAAATTATGTATTTCTGCCTAATTTTCTGGAACAGTAGCACCATTTCTTGGAAATTACAGTAGGATAAATGACCATTATATTTCTTAGATCATACCACATCTGATTTGCTGCTCTGTGCATATCACTGGAAGACTGCAGGAGAATAAGTTCATTCTGTAGGAGGATAAGGCCACATTCATTCACATCATGTGTTCTATTCAGTTTAGAACTTCAAGGTTTTGTGTAGCTTTTTCCTACTTTTGATTGGTAAGAATATTTTTCTTTACATGTATAAAACTGACATTGGTTGGTGATTTCTCAAAGGACTGTTGCACTACCTCCTATGGCAGTTTCTTAGTAGAAAGAGAATTTCAGTAAAAATAAGCTATTTAAACCCTTTTGTTAAGATAATAAGACAATCTTATTTAAAAATATCTGTCCCAAGGATGATTTTAATAAAGATAACCATAACCAATAGCATGAAGAAAGGAGGATTTTTTGGAATGAAGTGTAAATTTTATCTGCAACTAGTTTTGAATACTTTGGGAATATGTTGCTTCAGAAATCACCTCAGTCCTTTGGTGGAGTGACTGTATTTTTTAGGTATGCCTAAAAAGACTGAAAGCCATTTTGGATGTGGAGAGCAGGAGTGCAGAGATCATCACACCCATCAGCACCAGGTTCTTCTTATTTTATGTTACAGCTATGTAATGTTTAAATAAAAATAAATTAAGTGTTAAGTAGAAAGTCTTCCTGCCCTAGTGTGAATAACAACATACTCCTGGCATGACAATATAGCAGTTGTCAGCTCTGTGCTGGAGATGATCTCATAGTTGGTTTAATCAAAAATCTAATCTATGCTATTGAGAGGGCCATAGCTTTGGAAATTCAATCTTTTATCGTTTTGCCAAGAACTTTTGCTGGTGTCCTTTGGGTCACATTGGAAGGCTCATTTTGTTGTGCTAGGGTTTTCTGAGTGAGAAATCACACAGAGTTTTTGTTGTGAGGCCTCAGAAGACTTTTCTCACACAGGCTGGGATGCATTAGGGAAATGAGTAAACTAGTGTCATGCCATACATGCCTACTCTGTCCACTGCTGTCTGTGTGTTTGGATAGATGAGATGAAAATTGTATTTATTTCCATTGAATAGTATTACTTTTCTTGAAAGAGTTAAGAAGTCCTTGGTAAATTTTTTTTTTAATATTGGGAAACTACTTGGGAATCCACAAAGTCAAAAGCCTGCTTGTAAAAATCTCTAGTTCCTTAACTCAAGTGCTTGTAAGTTGCAAATACTGTTGTTTTTAGAACAACTGCAGTTAATGAGCAGGCTTTTCCAATCAGTTTTGAATGGAATATTGAAACGTGAAAGATAAACTGTAGTTACATCAGTTTTATTTTTTCTTATAATTTTTTATACTGTACTTTTCAAGCATATTTCTATTTCCTGTGTTTTCTAAGAGGCAGATCATATTCTGTTGAGGCTGTTATTGCAGTCTAGAAGAAACCACTTTTAGATGTGAAGGGAAAGATTCCTGAGGTGTTCAATGTGGGAACTTCTGTCATACTGTGTTATCTGGAAATAAGAATGGAAAGTCAATGAGATTCAGCAATTACTACCAAAGAAACTAGAGGCAGAAAAGGAGAATCCTGACCACTGTCAGATGCAGTCTTAGGTGTCATAGACAATCTCATTTGAACTTGAAATTCTATTTGCATTGTGTTTAATAGCAAAATTCCAACATAACAACAGATTTGGAAGGGACGTCATCAGAGCCTTATTTCATAGCCTGTGACAATGAATCCTCTTCCTTAAACCAGTTTTCATGCTTTTCTGTATGACCTATAACCTTCTTATATAACTATGAAACAGCAAAGAGATATTTATTGTGCAAAGGCTAATGTAAGGCAACTGTAAAAGTAATCTGCCTGAAATGTTTTATTTTGCTAGGCTATGCAGTTCAGTTTGGTGTTACAAGAGTCACACAGCAATTCAGCAGATTCATGGCTTCCCTGAGAACTGTGATGACAAACCCTTGCACTGCTCCACTCCCGTTCCAGCGGCTGGGCCTGTGTCCAATACTTGATAACCAAGTTATCCCACAAAGCGATACAAAGCCCCTTTTGGTTTAATGCAAGAGGACATTTCATCAGTAGAAGTTAAAGGTTCACAGGTTCTTGGTCCAAGCAGACCCTTAGGGGTTCTTTTATCTCTGAGCATGCAGCCTGGGCAAGTCACAGACTCTTGCAGCCCCATTGACATCCCTGGGATTCAGCACTGGTGCATATCTCCAAAGTTTATTGGTGCTTTCAGGAGGTGTAAATTAAAACCAGCCATTCAAACCAGGTATTCTCAATTCTAGTTTCATGAACCACACCTCATCTTTATTCCCTGTGAGTGTTTCTTCCTATGTGTTGCCTGTATCTCCTGATAGCGAGGAACTGTAATTCACTTTCAGAGAGTTGGGAGTATAATTTCGTCTCTTGGGCATACCATTTCCCCTGAATGCCATGCTAGGAATGTATTAATATATCTTTTATATGCCAGAGGAATGTGGAATATGTGTACTGGCAGTGTGTTTGGAACCTAAGGGAGTGCAAGTGGAGGAGAGAGGCTGGGCTGATGGAAATGCTGTTCCCTGTGGGAGAAAGGAGTGGTGGAATTTGCTGTGCCACGCTTTCATACCGAGCCTCTTCTCTGTTTTGCTAGTGGCATCCCTACCCAATGTTATGTCAGCTGTTCCCAGCTCTTCACCAATGCCACCCTCTTTCGTGTGGCCTTAGGTCAACCCTGAGCAAAATACAAGGAACTGGATGATGCAGTTTCTTCCTGAGCTTAGAGGACATAATAACACGTATGAAAGCAAGGAGCCAAGGAAAACACAAATATGTTTAATGCCTCTTTCTTTCTTTAATTTTAGTTGTCGTTCATGCATTCACATTTGTGTTGCTCTGGTATTGCTTGAAGCCCCATGGGTTGTTACAAATTCTCATTAATTAAGAAGATGTTATATTTTCTTGGGAATTTTTTTGGTTTCCTTTCTTCATGTGTCTAACTGAGGGTAGATTTTATCAGCTGTATGCTCTTTCATGTGCTTTCTATTTCTACTAAACAAAAAAGCATATTAATATGCCTTTTCCACCCTTTAGTCACAACCCTGGGTGGATGTTGGGGTTTTTTTTAAACAGGAGTATCTCTCGACATTATCAGCATTGTTATGAAAACTAGTTGTTGTCTTCATTGTCCTTGTAGCCCTTTTCCACTCAGAGCATTTATTTAATTCACTGAATAAAGTTATAAATCAAACTGTTGGTGAAAACACTGGAAATACTTAACTAAGGACAGGTTCCTTGGCTGCATATATGTACACACACACACATATATATCTGTGTGCATATATTTCCAATTAGTGAGCCACTAATAAGAACTCCTTGCATACAGTACTTCCTCTAGTCTTTCTCCTCTGATGACTTATGAAAATTTCAAGGAAGACAGTATTAAAATACTTGCTCTGCTAAAAACCGTATGACATCTACTGCTTCTCCACTAGGCATGTATCCCATTACAGGAGAGAAGACTGGTTTATGTGACATGGATTCATGTCTGATTAATCCATATCTGTAAAATACTAGCATTTACATTTAGTAATATTGCACCCTTCCTTTTTCAAGCTTCAGCCTTCTGCTTCAAACTTCCTATCTCATAGCAGTTCTTTTAGCTCTCAGTACTTGCTTTTCATTCCTGTTCAAGTATTATGATGAGGTAATATTCTACCTTTCATGTTTCTGGGTTGTGATGTTTGTTTATTTGTTTGTTTGTGTTGGTAGGAATTGAATTTGTCATGTTAAATTTAAAGCTGTACTTGTGATACTTAGTCTTCCTGAAGAGCATCCCTGCTATTTTTAAAATGTTTTTATCAGTAATGATCAGTAATAATTCAGAGACTGAAGTCCATGCTAACAAAGGCATAATCCCACTGGGGTCCTTGGGAATTTTCTCTTCAAAAATGAACATGCAATTACTGTCAGGATTTCTGTCTTTAGACAGTAGCTGAATGGACATTTGGACAGAGTACTATTCCAGTTGCCAATCCCAATTTTCTCTCTCCACCCAAGTCAGAGAACTGTCTAAAATTACTGCTCCATAAAGCTCTTAGCCAGCTATGGGATGCTGAACGCTCAAAAATCCCATTAATTTGAGAGGGAACTGTTGATCTTGACCTTTCTCTGGATGAGGCTGTATATGTTTCTAGCTAGATTGCTCCAGAGACCTGGAAGTGAGTCTGGAGGGCATTTTCCTAGGCTGTTACTCAAATTCTGCTTGCAAATATGCAGAATATTCCCAAAGGACAAAATGTTGTTGGTAACATGACACACCCTCCCACCACCCCAGAGAATAATGTCTATTAAACCCTTTTTAATTAGTTGTGGTATTATAGATCCTGAACAGTGCATATTCCCAAAACTGTTGTGAAGCCACTGTCCTGTCCCATTTCTCCCTAAGAGGCCTTTGATGCTCTCGGTCCTATTCCGTGGCTCACCAGTGCTATTCAAGTCATTATTTAGGCTTTGCAAAACCTGCCCTCAGGCTCTCAGCTTCTTTGAACATGCCTCAGCTTTTCCAGTCTCTGAGTCCTTTCTTCATATTCTGTACCATGGAAGACTGTTGTGAAACACATTTTCTGCATTCTTACCCCTTCGAGGGCTTCCATATTGAAATGTTCTCCAAACCGCTTTATTTGAGGATAAAGCTCTAAAGTACTGAAAGCTCTGATTTTATAGACTTGAGGGAAAAAACAAGTAGGACCTTAAAGGGGATCATCTCTAGAGGTTTCAAACAGCAGGCTTTTGGAATGGTTTTATAAAAAATAAGGTTTTCAGTTCAGTATTTGTTTTAAATGAAGAGTAGGCCTCTTGCAACAGTTGCAATAACTCAGTGAAAAATAGTTTGCTTCCATTGTCATCTTATTGTGGGCTTTTAGAAAAGTACATTGAAGATATTTTTTCTGGAAAACTGACATTCTGAAGAGCTTCTGCTTACTTGATTAGCCCTAATATTGAGGTGTTCCCAAGAGTCAGAAGAGAAAATGTTGGGTAGCTGAAACTTTTAAAAATAATTTTGGTGGGAAAGGAGTTGAGGCAATTAATGGTTAGGAAGAAGAGCTTGCAATTTGACTTGTTTCAGCCACGGAAGACTGAAATGTGAGGGGGTTGTCTTCAGCTGGAATGCTTGTTAGAAAGACAAGGATTTACTTTAATTGGAACAAAGAATTGAGGACTGAGTTAGCTCTTCAGTAGTAAAATTAAAATACGTTTCATGTTTATACTTAGTGTTTATTTTCTTCTTGACATTTCCCTCCCTTCACAAAACAAAACTAAATACACTGAATGAAAGCAGAATTTACCTAAAAAATTGATTTGATGGATCTTCTGAATGAAAACTATTTAGGTTGCTGCTCCCTTTCTCTACATATGTGACGGTACAGGATGCATGAGTATAAATGTCAGGCAGCTGGGAACTGTTTGTTTTTGGAGAACTGGAAGCTCTTTGAAAACTGCAGGAGTAGATATGTTTCTGAAGTTTTATTTCATTGTTTAGCTTTCTGTCATCCAGAAGTGCAGTGTTTACTTAAACGTTATACAAGCTCAGTGTTGTAAATTAACAAGTACTGTTGTAAATTAGGAGTCTTGGCTTTAAACTGCTGGACTCAATGTTATAATTGAAAACATCTCTACAAACACTCAGCTGTTGAGTCCTAACTTTATAGAAATACCTTGGTTTCAGAATGTGACATTCACAAGCAGGTCTGAAAGGTTATGCTGAACTAAACCTGGGGTGTACATTTGAATTTTTTGATCAAATGAAATCTGCCACACAAATCTGAGAAATCCATGCAATCTAGGGTTTGATGCCCTCTTTTTGTGACAGAGCTCCTATATAGCTCCCATGTGTGTTATTGATAAACGTGTACACAATCCCAAGTATTAGATTTTAATTTATATGGTTTAAAGATTGTCTTTTCTTTCTGAAAAAAAGTTTGTCACATTGGCATCCGTGTTTCATGCCAATTTCTCTATCGTGCTGCACGTAAGCACAGTCACATTAAGAGATGGAAGCTCAGAGCAAGACAGAGGAAAATGCTGGAGGTGAGGTAGCTCTAACCCTAAATAAGAGTTAAGCAATTTCAGAGAGATGTGTTTTGCAGTAGAAATGTGATGGAATAGAAGGAATACAAACATGTCAGGACATTTACACTGTTTCAAAGAGTACAACTGCGGGAGTAGATAAGAAAAGACAAAGCAAAGTTAGGAATGTCTTAATAAGTAGGAAAAACTTCAATATGCACTCTTCATACTGTAATCTCTGTTCTGACTTCCTTTTAAAAAATAATGTAGACATTTTATTGATATGTGATAGAACTATTTATTTAAGAGGGTAGCAGAGCAGGAACAATGGGAGTGGAAATGATTGATCAGTAACAGGATAAACATTTACCATACAGAGATCTTACTTCCAAATAGGCTGTATGTTTTCTATATTAAAAAAAAAAAAAAAGAAAAAAAAAAGAAAAAAAGATTTTACACAATCACAGAATTATTAGGGAAGGGACCTCTGGATATCATCTAGTCTAACCCCTGCCAAGGTAGGGCCACCTAGAACAAGTGACACAGGAACAAGACCAGGTGGGTTTTGAATGTCTCCAGAGATGTACTCCACGACCTCCCTGGGCAGCCTATTCCAGTGCTCTGCCATCCTTAATGTAAAAGAGTTTGTCCTCATGTTGAGGTGAAATTCTTTGCATTTTATTTTATGGCCATTTCTCTTTGTCCTTTCCCTGTGAACCACTGAAAGGAGTCTGGCACGATCCTCTTGGTATCTGCCTTTGAGATATTTATAAGCATTGATGAGATCCCCCCCTCAGTCTTCTCTTTTCCAGATTACAAATCTGGGCCCCAAAAAAGATCTAGCTCCCACAGTCTCTCCTCATGAGAGAGATGCTTCAGACCCCAAATCTCTTTGTGGCCCTCTGCTGGATCTGTTCCAGGATCTCCTTGCCTCACTGGTACTCAGGAGCCCAGAACAGGACTCAGCACCCCAATGTGCCTCACCAGGGCTGAGCAGAGGGGCAGGATCACCTCCCTCAACCAGCTGGCCACAGTCTTCCTGATGCACCCCAGGATACTGTCAGCCCTCCTGGCCACAATGGCACTGCTGGCTCATTTCAAGTAAGAGATAAAAGTGAGAGGTTTCTTTAAATGATGCTGCTTCAGCAATGCTTTTCCTTGTCTCAGGTATTAAACATGAGGCATCACTTGAAACCTAGGATGTTTCCGAGTGAAAACCAATCTTTCTTCTTTTCCTCCCCATGATGCTCGAGTGTGAGACTTTGAGGTTACTGAGTTTTGGGGAGTGATTGTAGGAAGGGAACATGCCATGTGTTGCTTTGGTTAAAATGATGGCTCAGGCATTTTACCTCCAATTCCTCAAGGGATGAGCTCCCACAGTTGTGTACATCCCAACATAAGCTCTGGGCAAAATTGCTGGTATTGCAAGTGTTGCAATTTCTCAAATCATGAGACAAATACTCAGTTTGGGTTGCTTTTCTGATATTTGAAATTACAGAGGCTGCTGCTGTCCTGTTTTTCTGTTTGTATGTTAAAACCCCACCAATTTACCTACATGCAGACTGGGAAATGCCAGGTGGTGTCCCTGCTGGTATTCTTCCTTGCTGTGAGAAAAGAGGGTTTGTTCTCCAGCTGTCTCCTGCTTCCCTCACTACAAGAGCACTCAGCTTCCATCCTATACCTTGGAGCAGGATGTGGCTGAGACCAAAACCACCAAGGGTGATTTTGCAGCTTGGAATTTCCCCATGGCTGTTGTGTCCATCTTCTAAATATAGCAGCAGAAAATTCAGCAATTTCTTTTGTTAAGAGCTGATTTTAAATGCTGAACAATGCTGTTGTGAACTCAGCTTCATGTCATTGAAATGATGTACCATCATTTGGTTGAGCACCAGGCCCATCTGAGCCCACAAAGCATTTGGACAATGCTTTTAGAAACATGTAATGATTTTTGGGGCTGTGCTGTGCAGTGTTGGACTCTGTGATCCTTGTGGGTCTCCTTCATCTCAGGAAATTCTGTGATTCTGTGATAACTGCTCACTTTGTCAGCTTTTGCTGAAAGGTTGTTTTGTGTCACATATATCTTCAGGAAACTAAAATACTCTGTGTGAGCTACCATACACTATTTTTCAATTTTTCCTGGCAAATACAATGTTTGTTAAACCTCAAGTGCTTCTGTTAGGATGAAGTTACAAGTGAAGTTACACGGCAGTATTTACAGGACTTCTTAATGTGAATGAATGTATTGGTAACTTTATTCCAATAATAAATAAAGTCAAGACCTCTGAAGTGTTAGCCATAAGCAAAAAACCAAACTCATTTACATGAGGTTGCAGAGGTGTCAGAGTTAAATTCTTGCAATTCAGAAGGGAAAGAATTTTTAACAATATTAAAGGAAACCTGTACCATTTTTCAAGGCTTGTTTAAGTATGCTTCTTACTAAAAGAGGTTATGTAATTCTTGGCCTCATTAGAAATCTAGTCAAGCAATTTTAATTTAGCAGCCTAGTGAAAAAAAAATAGTGTGCTTTCTGTTGGTAAATTATAGCACTCAGCTTTGGTCAGTTCAGGCAGTTCTAGTCTAACACACCTTAAGAAATGCATGAAGGCATTGAAACCTTTATTTTTTTGCCATTATTTTTCTGTCTGTACATGAGGCTATGGGTGGCAGCTGACATAGCAAAGCATGTAATCAGGTGTAGTCAAAATTGCAAAATTCCTCACCAAGGTGAGGAACCATCATCTCTTAAAGCTAGAGCTACAGATTTTCATCATGAGTTTTTCCTAAGCAGTGCTAAATATCTTCCCAGCTCTGCTTCCAGTGGTATTCATAGGACTTGTTTTATCAATGGTAACAAGCATTAATCTGGCTGAGAGCCTGTGATCACAGACAGCCTTCCCTGTACCACCTATTGCTTGGCCTTTAGACTTCAGTAGTTTCTTCTTCTCCCACGCTGGCCCCAGCTGCTGATGCTGCTGTCAGGTGGCATGGCAAATGAAGAAGTTGGCCAGCCCTGGCCTAAAATAATCCTTTTTCTGCTTTCGTCTGTGTAAGATTATTTTTGTAAACATTCCTAAATGTTCATGTTTGAGTAAAATTATTTTCTTTTCCTGGTTTTTCACATGGTCCTATGGAAAGCTGAACCAGCTCAGATGAAAGATGGCATGGGAAGAAAGGAGTATGAGGAAGGAGTTGCCTAAACTTGCCCTGATGCTAAAAATTGAAAAACTGGGACTGAAGCTTTAGTCTATAGGTCTATAGCATGGTGGCTTAGCTGGCAAAACCTATTTCCTTGTTCCTGCTCTGCCCCACCAGCATTCAGAGACTTGCCCTATCTCACACGCCAACTGAGCTATTTTCCCAAGGTTAGTAACGAACTTGCTACTGTGCTTGTGGACTTTAATACAGGCCATGTAAAACATTAAATTGGTCTGCATTCCTATGAATCTTTATGTGTGAATTCTTTGTCTTAAATGAGAATTTTTTAAGTATTGGTATTGAAGGGGAGAAGTACTAGAGCTTTCTGGATGTTTTGTGTCTAGTGATTATCCTTCTAGGTCAGTTTATTTTACATATCAATGATTTTATGTAAGAAACTGCAAAACAAATGCATGCTTTGTGTGCACTGAGAGCAGCAGACTGGACCTCAGCTATAAATGGTCCAACTATTGCTGCATGGAACCCTCTGGGAATTCATTTACCTGTAATGCAAATTTGTACTCTTTTGCCTGCAGCCTGTGTTTTGCTTGTTACTACAGGACTAAATATTGATCTTCTTAATTTCCTGTCTTTGTCAGACTTTGTTTATGGCTCAGAAGCAGCACATGGAGGGTGGAGAAGAGTGCATTTTTTCCTGCTTGTATTAGCCATTGGGTGAAGATCAAGAAACGTGTGATCAACATTTATTAAATGTGATCAATTGTAGACAAGTAAGTTCATGTCACTTCCACTAACATTTTTCCATTTAAACTCTTAATTCTCTCTGTTGTGACCTCAAAATGGGAATTTATCACAATCTGCTAGCATTTGAACATTTCTGATGTTGTAGACAGAGATTTGTGGGTGTCCAGGGCCTAGAGGATCTCAAGCCAGACCGGCAGATCCTAGATCTGTTAATGTAAACTTTAGGGATTGTTTTTTACAAAAATAAACACTCATTTCAATGAAAGCTGACTCTATTTTCAGGGTTACAGGCTGCCTATGGTGAGCTGTGTAACAAGCAGAGCATGTGGAAACTCCCACTGAATAAGCCAGAGCAAAGGACCAGGGAGGCCTCTGCTCCAGTGCTGTGATTATTTATAAGAACCTGAATCATATTATGCCTGGTGATTTGTTAAATTTGCATTCAAATTTGAGTTCAAAGCTGAAACTGGCCAGCCTAAAGTCACCTGGAGTTTTGCCTTTGACTTCAAAGGGCTGCACTTCTACAGTTACTGAGTGATTTGAAGAAGTTCTTTTTCAGTTCCTCTGCCGAGACAGGTCTATTTGATGTACAGATCTCCACCATGGCAGCAAAATCCTTTCTCTATGAAGTTTCTGTGCTCCTCTCACTTATTCCTTCTCTTGAAGTTATAAATCTGTGCTTAGGGCACCAAAATCCTTCTCTGCAACAGCTGGTACTGATTTCAAGGATGCTTCAGGTAAAGAAAAAACATCAGCAGAGCAATATAATTCCTGTTGGCAGGCATTTTCCCTTAGATATTAAAAAAAGAGAAATTGATCTTTTCTCTCTGTCATTCTTGTTTTTTAGAAGAAAAAGCATGCAAGAAATATCACTTTCATCCCCAAAGCAGTGACTCTTCCCATCATCCTCCATCCTGTCCCTCTGAGAAATGTAGAACAGGTAGGAGAACTGCAGAAAATGGTGGTATGAAGGGATGCAGGACTTCCCTAAGGAGTGATAGGGTAGATCCCTTTTCCTGTGGGTTTTAAAAGTCACCTACAGTAACTCTTAGAACAGTGCTGTCCCACTGCAGTCCTCACAGCCTGTGCAAATAGGCAGGATACTTAACAATTTTCCTTCTTCCTTCCTCCCCTCCCCAGAACTGTTATGGAGGCCCTGGCTGTTCTCTTAGCTCAAATAATGTTTGACAGTTCAGTAACAAGACAAAAGACAACCTTCTTTTTTTAAATCCAGATAATTTAATACAATAAAGAAGCAAAGACATCAAAGCAAAGAAACCATATACATTGTACAAAGAATTGAGAATCTGTTCTCTTTTCAAAATTTTGACATGTGCTATGTACTGTGGTTATAGCTATTAAGAAAATACAGACATCTTTCCATGCAGTCCTCTTGCTATTTAAAACAATAATGTGAAATCTGTTTTGATGCTGCACAGAGACACACACACAGCTTTACTGCTGACTTTAGTGAAGGTGGGTACAATACGTTGGCCTTGTACTTCATTAGAGCAAAATCGTGGCAGTTCAGTCAGAATGAGAGACATACATTAGATTTATGACACAGTGCAAGTTTTTTGTATGCAGACTGCTTTCTTATTCCATCTTCAGAGCTCTGCTTAACTTCTTTTGAAGCACGTTTCATTATCCTTTATTGCCTGGGAGGGTGTTTTCAGAGATTTTCCTGCCCTACTCCATAAGACTTAGTCAGGAATGCTATTGGGACATAACATGGAAATGCACAGGATCTGCTCTTATGATCTCCCATATCTAAAGGGCACCATGTAAGCCTGTGCCAGCATCATCTCTAATCAGCTCAACAGTTTCTGAAACAGTTGGTAGAGGGGACAAATGTTCTAATGTTGCTCACAATTTTTCAGAAAATGTCTCTTTTATGGACCAGGTGATGTCCATAAGACTCACAAGCTCCTATTTACTTTCAAGCAGTTAAATTATTTACAGACTTGAACACAGGGAGTAACATAATTTAGTCCTCTTGGGAGAAGAGGATAAGCTGTAAGTCATGTCTTCTACTGGGATTCCAAATACAACTTCCTGGCTTGTTTAATTTAGAAGTTGAGGCTGAGTTATCTCAGTTATCATGTTGATTATGCTTAATTGGTTCAGGTAGTTTTAATTATAATTCCTGTAAGTGCTTTACAACTGTGTGGAGATGGCTCTAGAAGATAACTAAATGTTGAATTAATGAGAAGGGCTGGGATACAAGGTTTCATATGGGGAGGGATGAATGGTCGTTGCTGGGCTGTATTTTTTAGCAGTTTATAAATGAATTATTTTGCTATATTATGTTGCCTGTCTGCAGGTTTAGGTGAAATTTTAAGTGTGAAGATAACATTTTTACACAAATTTAATAGGCAGACAGTGTCAGATTCCAAAATCCTGCTTCTTGCTTAGGTATGAAGATGAGACAGCAAAACTGATATTAAAAATAAATAGGTACTTATAAAAATGATGTGTGAAAACACCAGGTCAAGGCTCTCTTGAGAAGATTTCCAAGTCCCTGGGTTATCTCAGGATCATGAACTTTCTAGTTTAGTAGGGAGATGTGATAGTTAGGAAAATTTAATAGACCATTTTTAATAAAGGAGAGAAGCTTTTCTTTCCTATCAGCTATAAATGTAGTTGTACTTTCCTCTGAACACATTCTGATCTCTGCTTTGGGTAAAAGCTTTGGAGATAAACATTCATCTCTTACGAAGGCTTCTAATATGAAGAGCAAAACTTTGTGGGTTTTTATCCCTTTGGTTATGAACCATGATGGGCTACACAAAGAAAGGAGACCATATTTGGTAACGATCAGACTTTGTTGCTAGCAAATTTTATTCATATAAATAATGTGTCTTATTGCTATAAAGTATTGGCTAAAGAGACAGGCTAGACCTTGACTAAAGAGATAGGCATCCATCAACAACAAAACTGTCAACCAGACCAAGGGAATATAAGCAAAAGAATGGGGTTGTTTTCATCTTGAAACTTTAGATGGATTCCTGAGATTATTTAGTGCTCTTTTAGTTGCTTAAGTTCCCATTGAACTTGGATTTTTCTTGATCTAGTCCATTCCAGACATTGTTACTTAATCCTTTACATATCCCAAGATGTCACTTGGATTAGTAACCAGACTTTTTTATGCTGTCAGCCATAATTTCCCCTGGAATAACTGCCTTGCTGCATCCAGATAAACATCTTCATATGAAGAACATTTATTGTTGCCCAACATGGAGAAATTCCAGCTCCTACTCCAGCTGGGATGACAAGATTTTCAGACAGCAGTAGTAACTTCTAAGTAAACACTTACCTAAAGGATATAGACTCATATTAAAATAATATTTATAATCTGCAGATATTCCCTATGGAAAGGGGATTTCAGGACTGATGCATCTCTTTGGGTTGGTGAGCCCATAATGTCAGGCTGAAATACATTCAAGCCGCCTGCTAAGTGCACAGCTGAACCTAACACAGCTGAAGGAGGACTTGGGGTAAGTGTATGGGTCACAAGTTAATAGCTGGAAAATATACCAAAGTCTTAACACTTGGAAAAGACATTTGCTATGCTGCTTTTTGGTATGAAGCTGATAAAATGGCAAAGGAGGTAGTGACAGTTACTTGTGTTGCATAACTGAATACAACAGTTCCTAATTTGTCACAAGAAAAAAATAAATTACCATTTCAAAAAGGCATTTTATACTTTTCAGATGGGACTGGAATTCTGAATGTAATATATAATCTGTAAGTCAGAAATTCATTTTTCTGATGTATTATGTCATTTTTGAGTATATCTAGATAAACAGAATTACAGTAATTTCACGACTATAAGGCGCACCCTTTTGACTAAAATTTTCCCTCGAACCCGGAAGTGCGCCTTATAGTCCGGTGCGCCTTATCTGACATACAAAGCGGCGAAATTTGCCAAACTGGAAGTGTGAGCTGAGAGCCGTGGGGGAAGCCGGAAGTGCCACAGCAGCCGGCTGGGGGCGGGCCCAGAGGCCCGTGGAACTGCCCCTGCCGGGTGGAGGCGGGCCAGGGGGCCCGAGGCACCGCCCCTCTCCAGTCCAGGCAGTCCTGGGGCCCCATGGCTGCCGGGTGAATGTGGGCTAGGGGGGCCGCAGCACCCCCCTTCCCGGGTGGAAGCAGTCCCGGGAGCCCACGGCTGCCACGTGAATGCGGGCTAGGGGCCCGGCGGCAGCCCCACTCCTGGGTCCAGGCAGTCCCGGACGCCCATGGCTGCCGGGTCCAGGGTGGCCCGGTGGCTCGCGGCACCGCCCCTACCGGGTGGAGGTGGGCCCAGGGGCCAATGGCTGCCAGGTTGAGGCGGGGCCTCGGCCAGCAACCGCACGGGGTGAGCTGGGGGCGGGGCCTCTCTGCAAAAAAAAAGTGCGCCTTATAGTCCGGTGCGCCTTATCTGATCTACAAAGTTGCAAATTTTGCCGAATCCAGGGGTTGCGCGTTATAGTCCGGTGCGCCTTATAGTCGTGAAATTACTGTAATTTGAAATTCCCTCTATATTTTTATTTGTTGCTGCTTTTGGTATAACTGTACTGCAATTTTTATTAATTATGCAGAATGATAATCATAAAACAGGAATCCTATGTTCCGTGCGTCTCTAATTTGTCTTATGGGAATACGAAACTTCATTATTACCAATGGCAGTAGGAACGGCAATTCTTATTCTTTTCATATGAATCAGGCTTTATTAGCATCAGGCTTAAAGAGTAAGACTCTTTAAGCTTGTGGGTAATGATGCATTACAGGGGCACGAATGAGAAAAAAAGAAACTGCAGTAAACTTTGGGTTTACTTTGTGTTTTAATCCAATCCTGTAAAGTTTCAAGCACATGTTAAACTTTGCTCATGTGAATGGTGCAGCTGCTGGCTAAGAGCTAAATTATCTATCTATTATTATCTATCTAGAACAAGAGCATGGCTTTAAAGGGGAGCTGCCAGTATGTGGCACAGGAGGCACATGTGACCTGTGAAATATCTCCATGTATCTGAGAGCCCCCTGAAGAAGGTGACTGAGTATTCTCCAGTCAAGTTTTAGACTGGGACAAACCTGCTTGCTGCAAGCACAATTTCCTCAACACCAGCAGGGCTCCATTTCCAAATAGCTACTGCCCAAAAGGAGACAGATGAGCCCTCCTAAAAGGACATGATACAGAAGGTCCTTGCCCAGGTCCTCATGCTGGAGGACATTCAGAGACGTACCTCAGTCCACTTCACTCAGCAGTGTGTGAAGAGGGAGTGATTTTTTCCAAAACAGGGTAGAGCACGTCCAAGCCAAGATGGTACTGTGTATTCCTGTACATATCTTACAGCTTCTGTGCATTTCTTTATTGGGTTAGAAATATTTTTTTCCCCAAAGAAATATCAAAACTCTTAGGAAAATGTTCTTGATCCACTGTTCCTTTGATACTTAGCTGAAACAATGGGGCTTCAGTAGTTTCCAAGTCTAGCTTTGCTTTTAATGCTGCTCATTGGACTAAGTATTTCTATTCTCTAATTCAGAACATTTTTTTTCCTGGACTAAAAAAAGGAATTCTCAGAAAACTGTAAGGTGCAGAAGGCTTGGGCATAAAACACTATGAATACCTTTGCGAGGAAAATAGCACATGGTAGTGTGAAGAAGCATCTCTTAAATGAGGTGACCACTCTCCACCTACTGAGATGCAGTTGTTTTGTAGCTCGCTAGAGGGCATGTGGCTGTGCTTTATAATCCTGAAGATAAAAAAATTCTTATTAAATAGGGGATAAGGGTGGAGGAAAAAAAGTATGAACCAGGTATTGCTCCATTGCAAACCCCTCAATTGCACCCCTTATTTCAATTGCTCATTTGAGTACATTGTTTGGAAAAGAAGTTTAAATTAGTGTTTCAGTATGCATATAATGGCTTTTCTTTACCAGGGAACGGAAGCAGAGGTATGTGCTGTAATTTACTTTGAATTCAATTTATCCTATTCTTTTTTCTTACTGCTTTTCCTGCTGTTTCTCTGGGAGAAAAAAATGTAGATACCATAATGATCCCTTCTTATGGAAGATGCCAGAATAAGCAACTCAGATATTTGCCATAAATATTTCAGAATATCTAGCATTTCTATTTGTAACCACTTAATCTTGTACACATGTTAAAGGAAATCAATTTTTTAAAACAATAATTTCAGATTTAAGTTTTCTTTAGGCAATAGAAACTAGAGGACCTGGTTATTTTTAATATGCCCCTACCTTGGAGCTTTAAAATATAGAGACATTTAGGTCAGTTGTTTTCATTTGCTGTATAAACAACCTCTAAATCTCCTGAATTTCCTAAGTATATCCAGTTGTTTTCAATTTTGGGGGTAAAAAAAGGCATAATCCAAATAAGTCTAGCAAAACCAGTTTCCCCCCTCATTTTTCTGTTGTGTCTTGCGTTAAACCCGAGTGCAAAGCTCTTTGTCCTTTACAAGTGTAGCCAGTTTGCATTTGCTGAAGTAAGAGGATACAGGTATAGCACCTAACATTTAAGTATGGATGCAGAATGAAATATGAGAGAGGACATTGCTTTGGGACCCCTGGGCTGACTTCTGGATTACTTCACTTAGCTTTTGTTTAAGCTCAAACTCTTACTAGTACAAACAGAACTTCGTTGAGCAGTGGCCTGTGTTTTTCCCAAAACATTCTTCCTCATCATCTCCTAACTCTTAAGACCTAGATCTAAAAAGGAGCAAACAAAGGAAAAAAAACCAAAATTGTCCAGGAGTTCTATAGGACTAGACAGTGAGGAGCATTGCAGAGGGACTCTAACTGTATTGCTTGCTGAGGTTTTTTGTTGCATCTCCCTTCTATGTCTAAAGAGGCAAGTGGTGAAATGTTTGTGTGGTCCATGAATGGCCACTGGAACCTGTCAGCTCCCCTCTGAAAAGCAGTTCAGTTAAAACACATCTGCTAATTTTTGCTCCCTGACCCATGTCATTATCATGGCACTGCTTGCTGTTTTTCTGTGTGCTCTGGGTACCAGTATCTGGTCAGCATCCAGCCCCACTTAAGCGTTGAAAGTGCTTTAATTTGCCTTCCACCCCTGATGTATGCACTGTTACTTTTCTGAGCTCACTCCTCTGCTCAGCCACTGCATCACCCCAGATCTGCCTTTGCACAGCTCACATGGCTTTTGTCTCCTGCACTGTTAGTAGTATAGCCTTTGTGAAGTGATAGCTCTGAGTTTCATGGGGGAAAACCATAATGCATCTGAACAGAGAATCTTAAAAGCAGAAAGGAGATAAAAAGCTAAAAAATTAGAATACATTACCCTACTTTATAATTTCTCAAGGTTCTCTATTTCAGCAGTGCCTACAGAAAGCTCCTGAAAGATGTCATGGCTGAGTCAGAGGAAAGCAGATCACTGGCTTTAATTGTGGCATTAAAAGATGTAAAGCACAAACATATGAAAACCAAATATCAGTGGCTGTATATTCCTCTCATACCCTTCATATGCCACTTCGAATGGCCTCCTGTTTGTGCCACAACCTGTGGTGACCCCTGGACTGCAGGCTGGCGCCTTTGAAACAGCAAGGGTAAGGGTCACACTGGTGCTGGTAGCAACCGAGGTGGGGCAGCTGTTGGGGCAAACTGCAAAGCCCTTTGGCTAGCAGGGCAGGTTCGCTTGATTTCTGCTGCAGCCAGCACCAGCCAGCCTGCTCACAAATAGCTCTTGTTGGTTGATAAGACATTGCCCTGTGCTTACCTTGTCACATCTACCACGTGAAAAAGTGATGTGAAGCTGGCAGGTGGCTTGGCAACAGCGCTGGCAAATAAAAATCTGCTCTGGGAGATGGGGCAGTGGTGGCAGAGCCTCTGCAGAGTGTATTTGTCATGTAACAAAAACCCCTTTTTGGGTATATGCTCCATCTCATCTGCATTAAGACAGAAAACAGCTGGGGTTAAGCTGAGGCACTTCAAAATTGTTTGTAAAATCAGCTAGTTACGCTAATGAAGGGCTGATACCAATCATCTCCTGACAGTGCCTTACATTCTGACTCTGAGAACACAACAAACCTGATGCTGTTCAGCCATAAGTAAAAAAAAAGAGTTAAAAAAAGTCTCTTTGCTGAAGAAAAGAAATGTGATGTATCAAAGTATAGTAACAAAACTCTTTTTTCCCTATATTGTTTCCTTTACTAAAGAACCCTATTCTCCATCTGCCACGAAGATTTGGATGGTGGGTTGAGATCACACTGAAAGTCAGGGTGGCCTACATCAGAAAAGTTGCATTTCACAGAACATTTGCTATTGATATGTTGGGAAAGTGTCAGACATGTGGGAGGATTGGAGAGTATTTGCATGATACATTAATAAGAAACAGTTTAGTATACTAGATTACTAAAGCATGGTTAATTCTGAAGCCAAAGCCCACACATTCTTAACTTTGTTTCCCAGCTGAAGAGCCAGTGTGCTCTCATGTATCGTACAGAAACCGGAGTGTTATTCTTTGAAAGCAAACCCAGTGTTTAGAAAATCCAAAACTGAGCTAACAGCTCAGCATATAGGCATCACACAGGATGTTATTTTAAGTTGTAATGGAGAAATGTCAGTACAGACAGTATCTGTATTTGCAGCATGTGTTTTGTAAAAGCAGCTTACATACATTCCTGCTTTACATGTCCTGCGAAACTGAGATAGTTTCATTTGTCTAGAGAAGTTCAGTATCTGACAGGCTGATGGGAGGTCTGCTCAACAATTCCTAGAGGCTTTAAAAGATGAAGGGACCTACATGCCAGTTTTGATGGGGAGCTGCTTTTTGAGACTGCGTTCCTCCTCCCAGGAGTATTTTGAAACCAAATTTTCAGAACTTCCGAGTAAAACTGACTTTAACCTAGTTTGCTGTACCACATCCCTAGCTACTGTACTTGTCTTCTGGAAGCAGTACTCATCTTTTCCACCTTAAGAAAAGCACTGGGACTATAGGAATGTATCTTTCTAGAGCTATTTTTAAATGTAGTATTAAAAATGTAGTCCTATTGCCTAAGATCATATGAAGAATAAGAACTACAGTAGATTAACTATCTTCTCATTTTATGCAATGAAATAATAAAAAAAATACAACCTTGAAGTCAAAACCGGGGTGGCATTGTTGCTGGAGAATGAAAAAGCTATTAAAAGCATCTGTGATTAGCTGGTCACCAGTAAATTCAGTGTTTAGGAGCTGAGAGGTAATAATGTTAAAGTCAGAGAGATGTTGCATGTGAGTAAGCTTTTAATCATCTTGATTTTTTTTTTTTTGGGGGGGGGATTTTTCTCTCTTTGATAATGAATGCATGATAACATTGAAGCTTTCCTTGAAGCAGCAGCACCCAGATGCTTTGTGCTGAGCTCTTGCCTTACAGTTAATGTCACTGTTGCTCTTGAGTTGTACATGATGTCCCCTCAGAAGTGCCTTAGATTCTTGCTCATTTGGTTTGTTAGATTTTTTTACATCCCTTTCTGAAAAATACCTAACTCTGGGAGTAAACATCTGGACTGCTTTGATGATTTGTTGCTGACCATGTGGATTGTGTGTGGTAGCAAAGGAAAAGAACAGTCTCTTAGCCACTAACTAATGAACAGTACCATGCAATTTGGAAGGGTGTTATTTCCAAATAGAAGCTCCCTGCTCCTGCCCCAGAGAGAGTGAGTTGATGATCGTCTGTCAACTGGTGGGGACAGAGGTAACAAAAAATTCATGTAATAAAACCATGTGAATGTTATAAAAAATAATAAAACAGATACATCAGAAAACCCAAATTATATTTAAATTTGATTATGCACAGAATCCCTGTGATGAACCTTCTCTGGTTCATTTTTGGATAAAGTATAACGGTTTTATCACAATAGTGTTCTTGTGATATATGGAGGCATAGATAAAAAAGATTTTTTCAGTAAACCTATACAGAATTTAAATATTTATGTCAGAATTGATGCTTTGCTTTAATGAAAACTATAAGTAGAAGTTAGCACTTTAATTTTTTATTCATCATTCCTCTTGTTTCAATATTGTGGGCTACTTACTCTTGTTTTGTGAAAAGTTCCTAACCAAGGAAGACTAAGATTTAGCATATATCAGTACCATATTGTTTTTCACTTGCTATGTAAAATTGGGAAGATTCCGTAGCCTAGACATAAAGTATGGGGTAGAAGTGAGATATTCTTTCTCACTAGCAATCAGAGCCAAGTCTAGGCAGATACATAGAAGTAAAAAATTGGAAAATAAAAGTTAAACATGCAAAATTGATCAGACTGGTGAAGAAAACCAGAGTCAATGTATTCAGCTGCAGGTTTGAAACCCTGGGGACACCACCTGCAGTGCTGTGTCCATCTCTGGAGTCCTCACCACAGGAAGGACATGGACCTGTTGGAGTGAGTCCAAAGGAGGGGCCACCAAGTTCATCAGAGGAATGGAGCACCTCTCCTATGAGGAAAGGATGAGAGAATTGGGATTGTTCAGCCCTAACTAGTGTATGATTCTGTGATTCTATTTTAAATCTTCTCACCCCCCATAAGTCAGACTGGTTTACTTTTCATGTTGACTCTCTTAGTATTTACTCTCTTTCCCTATTAGAAATTGCTCTCTTCCTAATAATTTGAATTCCACCGTTTTAATAATTAAAATAATAATAATACTTTATACAAAATTGAGATGGCTAGTAGCACTTTTTGTTACATTCAGTCTTTTCATGGGTATTCCAAAGCTATTATTATCAAACTGAGCAATATCAGTGATTTTAGTACGTTCTGTGTCAGGACACAAGTTTATATTGTAGACTATGAACTGATGCTTCAAACCTCTAGGGAAGAATAAAGGATCAAGTCTGGGCTGAAAGAATCAGAAACTTGAAATGAGAATAATTCTAAAACCTAACATTTCCATGTTTCCATTAATTCATTATGTTATCCAAAAAAAGGAAAGTAAAATTCAAAGACCAAAGTCCACATACCTTTCTACACACAAACTAGCATTTCATCTAAATTATACATGTAAATAAAGTTGCAGCTTGCTCCTAAGACATAAAAAGCAAAGGTCAGATGATGGAAATAAAGTGAAAAGCATTGTAAGTCTGTTTGTTCTGCATTTCTTGGCAGCTAATACATTCACTATTCTGGTACTTGTTATGAAGAAAAATAGAGCTGCCTATTGTGGATAACAGCAAATAAGGCAAAGGACCAGTTTTGTTCCTCTTGTAACTCCACCAGTGTCAATGCACGTAAACCAGGAATTCAATTAGCAGGGGTCTCTGAGTTATCAGCTGAGGCTCAAGGGCTAACTTCTTCTAAGATCTAGAAAAGTTATACTGAGTAAGGCTGGCAAAAAGGTTCTATTAAGTCTTTCAGCTGGAAAACTCAGGATAGAGCAGGCTCTGGAGCACAGTGATAGAAGGAGCCAAGCCTTGGGAAGGAAGCTAAGGCTGAAGTTTACATAGTCATTGTCTTTGAATTACCAAAGGCTGGAGTGAGGCTGGGTTACCAAAAGCCAGAATGGGAGTAAATTTAGATGCTCCTGGGATTATTTGTGCTTTGAGCAGTGAAGCAAGCTCCTTTCTTGCTAGCAAACTGGGCTGCACACCAAAGAGGAGAGCCTCCCTTTACTTCCTTTTCTCACCTTTATTTGTCATTTTCTTATACCAAGAGAAAAATGGGGATTAGCTGCAGCCACAGAGATGAGTATAAATATACACTGGTAAGAGGAAAACTGCAGCATGTTGTTCTGACCTGTAACCATTGAGCTTCACAGTTGCTCTCCATCACCTGTGCATTAAGCCAGGAATGAAGCCTGCATAGTTCACTAAATGGCTATCCTAGTTTTACCTCTTTCTAAGATTTTGGGGAGAAAAACGTACCATAATCCTGCATTTTGCTCCTACTTTATTCAGCACCTATATAGGCAATGTCTTTAAAACAATATGGACTGAATTCCTTATTTTATTGCTGCCCACTTTCAGTGGAGGATAGATCAAAGAGATGTGCTATCTTTAGTGCTACCTTGAGGTTCTATTTTCTCTGCTGTGCAAGCAGAAAAATCAAATACAGTTGTAGTAACATGTTAGTAGGACAGATTTTGAGTCTATTTAATGAAATAACCATTCAGCATAAATTCTTATATTGTGAACAAGGAATTTTTACCCTGTCATATTATCCCCTGATTCTAAAGCAATATACTTGTGCTACAAAAATTGAGGGGTGGGGTGGGTGTGTGTGGAGAGTGTGTAAAGAAGCTTATTTTAAAATATTTCTATCTTTTAGTTTTTTTAAAAAATAAAGATAGGGTGTAAATCGAACAGTCATACAGAGAAGGAAGCAAGCTCGCTTACAAAGCAGAGGGTCTGCTGTTACCCTGAGAGTTGGATATTTATTATAGCCTCTAGATATACCATCCTAGCTCCAAAATCATTTGTTTAAGGGAGGTTTGGAAGCCAAAGCATATGAATGAAGAAATTTTTACATTTGGTCTTTTATACAGTCTTCAGCTGTGACTGCTGAAGACAACATAAAATCTGTTTATGAGACAACATGAAATAAATGTAATAAGCAACAATCAGTTTCTTCAGTCCCTATTATAGCTAAGGTTGCACAATGGTTTCCATTCTAACCTTTTTCAACCTCATAATTTTCTACTGCTTTCATTCCAGAGAAGGGAATTTTCCTTACAGTTATTTTTCTTTGGAAAGTTTGAGTAACTTGGTTCAATATTGCTAAAAATATTGCAAAGAAAATGGGTGTATGTAGGCTTGCTAATTATAGATATTTTTCTTGTTTTAACAACTCTTCAACATATGCAGCTGGAGGAGGGAGAGAGGCTGAAATTTCAGCTATTTCCATATCAAACCAATTGTCTTTCTGAGCTACCGCGGATTCATGTTTTGGTTTGTGAGTCGTGATCCTCTGGAAAACCATGTGCTGAGCGTTCCCAGTGTAGCTCACACACATCCTCCTCACATACATGGCTCCTTGAAACTGCACCCTATGGGCCTGGCCTGCTCCCCAAATACCTGCAGAGCTGGCCTTGGATGCTGTTTCATGTAAAACAGAAAGATATTAGAGGCTCTATCTCCCAGGGTTGGTATTCTGCTTTATTCTTAGGCTTCCATGTGGTCAGAGCGAGAGATGGGGATAAAGAGAGCGAGTCCACACGTGGGCTCAGGTTTTTCTATGGGTCAGGAAAGGGGAGGGGTCAGCCTTGGCTTCAGGCCAATCCCTTTGCAGGGGTCAATCCATTGGTCTTGTAGGGGTTACAGGGTTATAGGGACATACCATTCTTAAAGCAGTAGGGTATTGGGTTACAACAGCTCCTGATGCTGGGGAAAGCTCTGGTGGGACCAGAGCATTCCTGCTCACACACACAGCAGGAAGACAGGGAAATACTGCCTGGCCATTGCTGCTCCTCTTGCTCTGCACATGTGGCTGGCCCCTGTCAGCTCCAGTCAGGGAGATTGGGGGATTTAGCTTGTAGCTTCCCAGGGGCGAGACCTGTACCTTCATACATTTAGCTAAAACTTTCCTTTGGAAAGAACTTCTTTGCCTGATCAGTGCTAAAATACGTGCAGCTTTGGGAGTGTGATCAAGTGGTGTCAAGTTTACTGACATGGTGAAGGTGTTTTGGAGAAAATAATGAAATAGCTTGAAATAATTTAAGATGACCTATTATTGCATTGGGTTTTGAAGCAATATTTATCAATGGTTATTAGTTTTGATGAACTGGGAGTGCTTTGCTTTGCTTTGTCATCCTTCCAAGAAGTTGGTTATTTGTGCTTCAAAGGGTTAATTGTTAGAGAGGCTGATTGAAATCCTGGACTGTGAGCAACCAAGCTAATCGCAGTACACTGTGTTGTGAATTAACTCTGACACCATCCTGGACTGTTTTAGTCAGGGAAAGGAGTTATTTATGAGGAATAACTGTGACATTCAGTACTCATATTTTTCAAAAAATATCAGCAGGAGAAAAAATATAAATAAGAATTTCAAAACAGTTTTATTGCATCATTTGCCTTCCTGCTCATGAGGAGCATGGTGTTAGGAATTAGACCCAAAAATACAGAAATCAAAGGATGTGATATTTCTCCTGTTTCCGTGCCCGGGGTTGCACGCTGGGAGCCTGCCTCTCTGCAGGCTGCGGTCGTGCCTCCTGCTCGGGCTGCAGCTGGAGCCACCCGTCTCGACTCAGCCGGGTCCGGCGGCAATTACAGCAGCGGCTGTGCTTGCTGACAGTTTTGGGGCGAGGAGAACCTTTGGAGAGGAAGAGGTGAGCTGGGACTGCTTGATGTGGCCAGGCACGACGTCAGCGGGGGATGCTGCGCAGCCGGCGCGCAGCCCCTGCCAGGGGTGCTGCGGTGCCAGCCCAGCGAGCGCTGGCTGGGCAGCTCCGTGCTGGGAAAGCCACCAGCGCCTCCCTGCAGCACCCTGCAGGGTACCCGCAGCGTGCCCACCGCACACAGTCGTCAGGTATGAAGGCAGAGGAGGAGTTTTACTCCTCTGCCCGTATGTCCCAGCATCTGCAGCAGAGTCTCCACGGCACTCTTGGCTCACAGGGTTGTGGCTGAGGCTTTCACACATCAGCTGTCAAGAGGGAAAGAGCAGGGAGACAGCTCCTGGGGCAAGAGTCCCACCTATGGACTTCAGTGCAACATGCCATAAGCTCTAATGAGGGGTTTCCCTGATGGCAATATAGAAATGTTATCTGTGGAGAAGGGGTTTGTGGTGGCCACGGGCTGCATTACTGTGGATTTCTGGACACCCATGTCATGGCTTCAGGCCCCAGCCTGTCCTCCGAGTGCTTTGCTGGGGCCACAGTCCCAGGCCATGAGACATTTGGTGCAAGTGCTGCAGTGAGGGCATCCTGTTGCCCTTGGTCCCCATTCCACCACTAGTGCCTGCACACTCCTGCCCTTCTACTGCAAACCTTTTCTCTGACGAGGTTTGGTTGTGAGCTAAATATAAAAATGATGAAAAAAGGAAAGCAGTGAACCCTAAGGTCATCCTCAATGAGAGAGAGGGGACAGAAGGGAAAGGAGGAGAACCTTAAATGTACTTTAAAAAAAAAAAATTGTTGAGGTGTTGCCTTAGCAAAAACTAAGTTATTGTTTGTTGGTCTTGATTGGATTTTTTAGTCAGAATTAAATAAAACACAGTGTAGGCCCCAGGAACAATGCTAGGAGAGATTTGGTCGTATCCAATTTGTTCGAGTTTATGTGAGGGGCAATGGAAATTCAGTGCAGCTGGTAAATGTAAAAAATAATAACAAAAAACAATACACCTCTGTGTAATAGAATGTCTTTCATATTACAAGTATTCCTAAATGCTTTATATAGAATTAAAAACAGATTTAATTTGAAGAACAGGTAATTTTGTTTGTTTAAGGGAAAGAAAAACATAGGACATGAGACTTAACTAAAGCTGGTGTAAATCAAAAAGGGTTCAACTAAAGTCATATGGCTTAAAATATAGATGCTGTAAAATACACAGGATTGTAATCAGGCCCATAATATTTTACATTTACAGTGTGTAATTTTTCCCCTTTTCAGGTAAAGGATCTCCTCATTACATCCTATTTCCCTTTTCTCTTTAAATTTGGTTTATTAATTTCTTGTGTTCCTTCATTTCTTGCTTTTGTCATGACTTCTTTCCAAATAGTTTGTCTTTTAAAACTTTGAGTCAAAGGAGGAGGAAGCAAGAGGACAAAATGTTGTTTTTCTTTTCCATATCTCTCCTGACACCCTCCCCCCACCAAATCCTATTCTCATCACAAGAAAAATGAAAAAAGGCCTCCAATTAACTTAATGGAACTCCCTGGCAAAGAAAAACAGAGAAACAGTAGAAAAGGAATTAAAATTTTGATACTTTGAATGAAAATACCCCAAATTTAAATAAATTTTATGCTTTTTTTTGTCAAGAATAAGTTGTATAACTGTAAAAATTCTACAAAACCTTTATTTGCTTAAGGCCACTGAGTTCTCTCATTAAATTTATAAACAATTTTAATTAAAAGAAACACCAAAGCATTTGTGAAATAGAAGTATGTGTTTGAACCATTTAAGCCTCCAACATTTGTTCAGGGTATGAATACCTGGTTTAGAAATAAAGGGAATCTCTGTGGTGTGTCTCCTCTCCGTGGGTGCGAGACAAATGAAAAACCCGATGTTTCTCACAGAAAGCATGCTAGTTTAGCTCCAAAGAGACTTCTGTATTGAAATAAATACGGTTTTTATCATGAAAGGAGAACTAACCACTGGTGGCCTGCTGATGTAGTTCTCAGTGTTTGCACTGGAGGTCTCGCTGGCATTTAATGAGTGTGGCCCTCTTGGCTGTCAAGCTTCTGTGCCTGAGTTGTTACCAGCTCAATGTCTGTCTCCTGCGTACTGGAATTCTTCAGGAAGATACAGCAATTAATGTGGAACATATCCTGAGTCAAAGGAAAAGTCCCACCTCTGGAGGATCTCAGGAAGATTTGTTATTATGTATGTACTGGCAAGGAGCAGATTCAGTCCCTGCAGGATGGTGAGAGATTTCTTGTGACTTTCCCACATGTGATGTGGGATTTGCCATTGACTGTTTTTTTGGGGTAGTATTGCTTCCATTATTCTGTATAGTTCTGCAAAATGTCCTTTTGGGCACAAAATACTGAATTGCTCTGGGTGGTTTGACTAACCACACACAAAGTATGGGGGCCTTAGCTTCTCCAGAATAGGCATCCAAATTTCGTGAAGAACTTAGAGGTAAGCTGTGTTTCTGCATGATCTGTAGTGTGACAACCCCTGCTTAGTGCGCTCTATGGACTTGGCCACAGTTTTTCTGGCTAGTTTTCTGGTAGAGGATCCCCATGGACAAACAAATGTCCCATAGCATTTTAATGTTTTAGAAGTTCTTGATGTTTCTCAAAACTTAAGTTGCAGTGGCACAGTCATAAATCTGAAAAGCAGAGATGCTTCTTGATATGTTTGCTTCCATACTGTCTTATGTAAGGGGATATTGTGAAATAAGTCTGTGTACAGACTCTGAGGTACTCTCAGGGCTGCTGCAATGAGGAGCACAGGAAATTTACATGTTGGTTTGGAAGTCTGTATTTGACAGGTTTGAGGTAGAAAACTCATGGGTTGAATACTAGTTAAAGGTGGCGGGGACAAGACAAAACAAAAAAACTCCCCATCAAACTACCAAATAGCTTATTTCTCTACAAGTATACCCATGTATCACACTTTTGTTGAGGGGAGAAAAATGAAAGCTCCTCCCCAATACACACTTGGTGTCCTGTCCATCTACTTTTGCTTTCTGCTGTCTTGAGCATCCTGTTGGTCTGGCAGCAGCTACCCTGCAGTGAAGTGGGTTGTTGCTTCCTCTGGAGGGAAATGTCTGCAATATATCTGCTGTAATAAAGCAAAACCTGTTCCCATTTCCTCAGAGATGCTGCAAAATATCTTCCCTTCAGAGCAGTGAGTCACAAGATAGCTCTTGCCCTGTAGGAAAGTTACCCATTTCTGTTCCCACAAAATTTAAATTAATGCCTGGAAACATAGTTGAATACAACTGACTGATGTACTTAATACTTTACTGAATCTGGACCAATTGACAAAATTAGTTTTGAGCACCTGTTCTGAGATAGCTTAAAAGATTTGATCATTCCTTCCCAATTTTCTTCAAACTTCTAAATGTTATGGATATACAAGGACTTTGTTATTTACATATAAAGACTTGTAATGTGGCTTGCATTTTCCATTTATTAACGTAAGTAAATTTTTTATAAGGTATTAATAGACATATATTTTATTAATTTAAACACAGTCTATTTACTGT
The DNA here is from genome assembly GCF_009819885.2 of Catharus ustulatus. Lineage (NCBI taxonomy): Eukaryota > Metazoa > Chordata > Aves > Passeriformes > Turdidae > Catharus > Catharus ustulatus. The sequence continues at coordinate 24,349,778 of NC_046225.1, read as the reverse complement.
CTGATCCATCAGGTCCTCTTTTAATACCACCCATGTCCATTTATTTCAAGAAGAGCTGTATGATATTTGCATGAGGTCATTTTTATTGTGTTATTGTCGTGAATTCTCTTCGCATGTCTCATCAAATTACTTTGTTCTCTTTGTAATCTTCCCTTATTCCAGGAAACTCTGGTGGATAATACTCTTCACCTACTTAAAAAGTTGTGTTCCTTTCTGGGTAAGAGAAACACGGGTGAGATTAGAGTTTTCCATGACATTACCTGTTAGAACTTTTCCTGTGGGCACAGACAGCTGTTTACATTTGGGTTTGGGAGGGCTGAAGCACCATGAGGGCTGGGTGTCAAAAGCCAAGTCAAAAACAATCGAAAAAGACTGGCTTATGTCCCTTTACTGTGAAATAGCGAATTGCTTTCTGATTTTTCAGAAACATTTCCTTACAAATGTCTTTGAGCATTATTAAAGTCAGAAAGGTAGTTTTAGTTTATTTGAAGCTGCACAAAGATAGGGAAAAAAAAAAGGAAATGCTGTGAAGAAGACAAGCTTGGGGTTTTTTTCATTCTTTGCTGTTAGCCAAGCTGAGTACAAAAAAAAAATTAAAAAAAAAAATTTTAATTCTGAACCTAAGTTTTTAAAATCAAGTCAAATAAAATTTATTCCAGTTTCAAACCCAGTAAACATGAACTCATCTGAAGCCTGAGTCAGAGCAACTGCTGTACTCTGTAGAAGAGTTTAAAACTCAGACTTGGCACTAACATGTCATTTCAGTTGTAACTTAAAAAAAAAAAAAAAAGAAAAAGAAAAGGTAGGAATTCCCTAAAGTAAGACATCATTTGATAAGGAAGATAAAAATCTCAGAAACTTCCCTAGGAGATGGATTTAAATTCTCTCAAACAATTCTAAGGTTTGAGCTGTGGATAAAGACACAAATGACTCCATTTTTCACAAGATGCTTTGTTTAATATAATACAACCCATGAGGTTAGGACACGTTGCTAGCATTCACAAGATGCTAGCTAGACAACATTTGAAAAAACCTTATCCAAGGTGTTGTGGTTCCTGGGATATTCCTTCAGAGAGCTCCCAAGTTCCCAGGAGGGCTTCTGCTCGCTGTGAGGAAGCAACAGCACTGGAGGCCAAAACAGTGCCTGGCTCCTTTCTCGTTTTTCTTGCCTTGGCAACTGCTGTTTGCGCTGCAGTTAATATAGAATAAATGAAATTTCAAAGTGCACATTTCTTGTTCCCCTTCTGTGAAGGGCTAGAGTAAAAGGAGCTGATTGATAGATTAGAGGAGGGACCCTCCAGAAGAGGCAAAAAGCATGAAAATTATCTCCACTGTTCCAGAAAAAGTAATGTTCATACAAGAACATGTGGGACAGCAAGAACGCTGTTGCTCTCACCATCTTTTGTTCCCTCCACCCCGCTTTCACATGTCCAGGGGAAGGACAAGGGCTTGTAGCTGCTCCAAGGCAGTAACCGAGTGCCTCATGGCGATGTTTTCTGCTTCGTTCTGGATCTTTTGCAGGGACACGTTAAGAGCTGTACCGTTCTGGTAATTTTATGCTCGGTGTCTCTGTTTTTTCCTGTTTCTGAAACGCATTGTTTTGGTGCTGCAGCGAGGTGATGCACTGGCTGCTGTGGGTGTAGTTCGTAGCACTGCAGGTTTTATTAGAGTCGTATGGCGCTGATGCCAAGGAAGTGGAGAAGGTGAATGCGAAGAAAGTGTCTTGGGTTGAGGGTGGCACGGTGGTACTGAGAAGGGTCAGGTGTGAGAAGTGCAGCGCAGCCTTTTCGGCTGGATGTGCCCTTAACTTGGAAGGCGCTGGCTCGGGAAGCAGGCTCGGCAGGATTCGATTGCCGGTTCCGCGCCTTCCCAGCTCTGCGGGAATGACGGGCTTTGCGCGTCCGAGCGTTTCGGGGAGCTGGAGCACCTCGACACGAGTCCCAGCGCGGCAGCCCGGTGTCGGGAAGGGGGCACGGCGGCCGAACCCCCGAGCGGGGCTGGGCAAGGCACGAGCCGCAGCAGGGAGCGGGCACGGCCAGCCCGGGCTGACCCCGCCGGACAGAGGGGGAGCCCGCCCGGCTGTGGGGAAGGGAGGACGGAGGGGACGGAAGCCGCTGCGTGGCGTGTCCCCCATGGGGACGGGGATTGCGGGCTGCGGAGGGGCCAGCGACAGACTTGGAGACCACCGAGTGCGAGGGGCAGCGCAGAAACCCCGCCGGAGCTGTGCCGCCCCTCCCGGGTCCCGGCGCGAGTGGGGCCGGCCCGGGGCTCCCCCGCCGCCGGATGCCCGGATCCCCTCGCCCAGCACCGGCCGGATTGCAGGAGGAGGAGGAGAAGAGGAGGAGGAGGAGGAGGAAGAGTAGGAGGAGACCGGGCGCTTTCACTCCTGCTGACTGCGGAGGCTGAGGCAAAAGACAGAAAAAGAAGGAGGGGAATAAAAAGTAAAGACGGGGGGAGAGAGAGTGAAAGAAAACTAAGCCCAGCTTTTCCCCGTGCTGCTTGGATTGGATCTGGTTTGAGTTTCTGCTGGCTTGAGCAGCAAGAGAAGGAGGAGTGGAGGGAAGTAACTCGCTCACTCTTCCTCTGAAGCTTTAGCAAACGTGCGGGTGCCTGCGCTGGTGGGGAGCTGCCCGGCTGCAGTTCCGCGCAGCTTACTGCTCTCAGTTTCTAGAGAATTGCCTGGACTTCTCGAGGACCTGGAGGAAAAAGACTTCACAGACCTGACAGTTGCTCACTGCCTATAGACTTGACACATCTTTTGGTTTTTTTTTCCTAGGGGATTCTTTTTAAAAAATATTTTTCTCCCGTGTCTCAGAACAGCAGTTCATTGAGTGGCTTTGAAATCCATTGCTTCCTTAACAACTTCGGGAGATATTTTAAAAACTTTTTCCCCCTCTCTTCTGTTTTCATTGCCAAAAAAAAAAAAAAAAAAAAAAAAAAAAAAAAAAAAAAAAAGTCAATCCATTTGGGGGAGGGGAGATGATCGTGCTGATGTGGAATAAGTGCTCCTGCTGTCTCCTCTTACTAGCCGCGGTCCTGATCGTGGAGAGCTCCCAGCTAGACAGCTCCAGCTCCAAGGTGAACTCCATCAAGTCCACCCTGATGGGGGAGGCTCCAACTCAGGCAACCAACAGATCTGCAGGCATCCACCAGGGACTGATGCTTGCTAGCAGTAAGAAGGGCAAAATACTAGAGCAGATGGGGAAACCTCCCAAGCACTATCACCGGCAAGGAGAGGTAGGACATCGCTTCATTGCTCGAGTGTCTGTCCATCTGTGTGCTGTGTGTAAATAATTGCTAGTCTTCCCCCACACATTGTTTTCAGTGCTTTAATGTGCTAAATTAATTAATTTACTTCATTGGGCTTGCCTGGGACAATATGATCTCATAATAGCTGTTAAGAACTGTGCAAATGGGAGGTTTAAACCATTCATTTTTCTCTGTAGGGTTAATACCTGATGGAAGAAAAAGCAATCTAAAAAAACTATCATCTTCTGCATTTCTTTATTTGACTCCTTCATAAGGCTGCCAGAAGCAAATGAAGAAATTTCTTGTTAATTGTCAAGATAGTAAATGAGTTGAATTTGAATGGGTGAGGAAAATTCGAATGTGAAGTAAAAATTCACAGCAGTGTAACAAACTTGGTTTTAGAAATCACACCTGGTAAGTTGATCTCTGGTATCTTGATCTTTGGTGAGAATAAAAAAGCATGCCATCCCTGTGGCATGGTTTAAGGTAAAGTCATTTGTTTAATATAATAGACAACAAATTCTAAGTTCCTTGTCAGGAATATGCTCTAGTGGTTGTGGAAGTTTTGTAAGGTTATGTGAGTTTGAATGTAAAGAAGATAGAAAAGGTTATTACTAAAAAAAAAAAAAAAAAAAAAAAAAAAAAAAAAAAAAAAGGTTAAGAGGGGAAAAAAGACCATATTCACTTGTGCAGTCTTTTTTCCTCTCTATCCTGCCTGGAAACTTGGAAGTCTGATAGAAAATAATCTTCATTCAACTATCTTTGTGCTAAATCATAAAGGAGCATTTTAAGCCATCAGTCCTGTTCTTCCCTTTCAAGTCTTAACTTGGATGGTATGAATGTTGCGTGTTGTGATGTTGAAAGAGGTAGACTTCTTCAGAAAATTTTTCAGATTTTATTGGGTATTATTAGTATCTCTAAATGCAGCTGCTTTTCATAAGCAACAGTGTAGCAGCAAGAGAGCTGCCAACATCCAGCACCAAAAAGGCAAAATACTCAATGCCTGAAGGGTCTGTACTTGCTTAAATTTTCCTTATAGCAGCAGAGAAGCTGAAAATTCAAGTAATCCACTGAATTTGCTAAAGTGTTTCACATCAGCTTCCTAATAATTAAATGTTTTAATTTGGTTTTGTGTGCAGGCATAGTAACGGTAATGATAGTTTTGGTTTTTGTGTGTGAGAAATTTGTTTTTAAACTCCTCCAAGCTTGCTTTCCCTAGCCACTCAACTGCTTTATAATTTACCCAGAATTTGGTTGCCTCTCCTTACCTCTAAGCAAAGTTTAGCAAGAGATGCTGTGATGAAGTTTCATATTACTAAAGTACTGTGCTCTTTTCTAGTTCATATTTTACTAATTACGATTGCATTACTACTTTGAATTACCTTGAGGAGATAGAGGTGAGGGGCCCAATGCACTTTCTTATATGTTCTCCTTGGATTTTCTCTTGTTTTCAACGTATTCACAAGATGTCAAAATACAGGTCCTATTTTCCCACTGAGTGTTATCAGTCTCATGAGTTTTGTGAGTCTGTGCTGCCCAGCCTTAGCCTTTTGGGGAAGTCTTGCCACCTTGCCCCGTGTACGACATCCTCAACGCTTCACTGTGTATTCAGCGCAATGTTGAGAATAATTGATTATAGTTCACCCAGTTCCTGAAACACAATTTGTGCTGCCCACTGGTTGTATTTGCAAGATTTGCCCCTATCTTGCCAGCCTGGACTGCTCTTTCTGGGCACTTCTAGTTACTGGCATGAGCTCACAAGGCACACTTCAAGTGAGAGACAGCAATCTAAGTATCTGTAGTGGTAGAAGAGACTTCATGCATGTTAAGATTTCATGTTTGTCATATAAGGAAAGACCCCCAGATAATTGGTGGCTGTGACTCTCAGGGAGTGAAGCCTTACCTCCCATCAAGGGCTGTCAGCGCTGAATTTACCCTCTCTCCCTGAGATTCTGTCCAAGATCCTGCATAGCCTCACACAGATGTGTGTGAAAATGACACAGATTTGCTCTCAATAATTCTAGATGCTACTTTTGGCCATCTGCCTGAAGCAATGCAGTTAATGCAGAATTGCAATAAAAAGAAGAAAAGAATGGAAAAGACAAGGAAAACAAAATGAAAGGGTGGAAAAGAAAAGAGGGGAGAGGAAAGAAAAATTAAAGGAAAAAAGAGAAGAAAAGAAAAGAGAAAATGTTTTCTCTTTGGTGATACTTCCAACTGTAGGGCTGGTAAGCTGCTGCGTTTTTTAACAGTGGTGTCATGCATATCAACCAATTTAAGACATGACATTTTCATAATCTTTTTTGAAGTACTCTCTTATTAGGTTAGTGTTTAATTTGTTTAGATTATGGGACTTTGCACTGGAGTTTACCATGCCACTTGCAAAAGAGCAGGCCTATGCTTTTCTTTCTAAAACAATCTGTTGAATTGGTGGAATTTGTAATGTTTCAAAAATAAGAGTATCTTTTATATCTTGGCAACATTAGATGGTGAGTTGAGTGTCTTGTTTACAACTAGGAAATAGTTTTAATAAGGACCAAGGATATGCAAGTTAAAGAAAAATTAATATAATTTTACTGTTGTGGGGGCTCTGTTGTGTGCTTTCAGGTCTGCACATACACATGGTGAAAATCACCATGACTGATGAAAGGACCTACAACCTATTTGCTTTTCAATTATGGTAATTCTCAGGACTAGGAGCAACTTGGGAGTATTTAATCAGCAATAAATCGACTGATACAATAGTTCATGGCTTATCTGGAGTGTTGATGTTTTTCAGCTGGTAGTTACAGTGCTTCTGCCCAGAAAGGGAAGATCCAGCACTCTTTTTTCAGGCAAAGTTCCAGTTTAAATTAATGAAAATACTCACATGAGCAAAGCAAGCTGATCCAGCTTCCAGAGAGACTGGCAGGGCAAATGTAGATTTTAGTAAGACTTAACATTTTTATGTCTTTCTGAGGAATATTATTTATTTTCTGTTCTTATTCCCTTTACTGCCTCAGATCAGCAGAGAATGAGAAGCACTGATGTGCTAAATTGGTGAGATTTCATTCTCTTCACTGTTCTTTACTGTCACTGCTGCTTTTCCTTTTCTGTGAACTGTTAATGTTTCCCCAATTTCACAGAGAATCAGAAAGTATCTACAGCATTTGCACAAGGGAAAATACGCTCAAAATTAGTACTGTACAGTGCATGCTAATCTAGGTTACTTTGTGGGGTGAGGGGGTGGGGAGGGGAGTCAGGATTATATACTGTCAGCTATTTATTTCCTTTCAAATCCTGATTTAGAGAAATGCTTCTAGGGACATCCAACACCTCAATTCTGTGATCTGTCTGTGAAAGTATTCTGGATATATTCCCTCTCTAGATAAATAAGATACAGTGAACAGGGAAGTGTTCAGTAACTGACAGTGAAGATAGATTAATTTTTCTGTGTGTTAGCTATGGCTTCCACTGTGTTTCCATGCGAACGCTCTAGCTCAGCTATAGAGAATGCAACCTGAAAGGAGAAATAGAACAAATTGTATGGTGCTTGAAAAGCATAGCCATTCCACAGATTCCTGGTTGATGATTTTGTAGCCTCATTAATTCACTTCACCATCTTTTAGACTTCTTACCTCTGGGTTTTAGTCCCTTCTCTCCTCTGAGACGTGAATGCTGGGGTTTGCACCCTTTCACACTCAACCACCTTTAATGATCTCATAGGCTGTGACCTACCAAGCTTTATTTCCAGCTATTTTCCTTCTTTAATGTCTGGGTGCTATTATCTTCTCCCCTTCCCACCTCCTGGCCACAAGCTGTTATTTCAGCTAATTTCCCTGCAAGATGTATCTCTCCTTCCCTTTGTCCCTTTGCTGCTGCGTAGCTGTTTGGGTTTGTGCTTCCCATCAAGACTGTCCCTTCCCCATCAACGTGATGGGAGCAGTAGCAACGAAGGGAAGAACTGGGACATAGAGTAGAGGGAACTCGCATATTTGTGGGGCTGACTAAGAGATAATGAGGTCTGGAAAAGGGAGAGAGGAGTGAAAAGCTGGGAAAAGTTTTAGCGCTGCAGAGGCACAACAGACAGCTATCAGATAAACCTTAGTATTCCAAATGCACTCGGTTTAATGTTAAAGATGTGTTTATTCTTTTTTAAATTCTATTGCAGCTTGAGCTAAGGGGTTTGAGACCACAGAAGCCAAACCAAAGAGGCATTTATTCAAATGACTAATTTGATACTGATCCCGTACCTATTAATGCATGGACGTACATGTGTTTCTTGGACAGGACATAGTTACCCACAAGGTCTTGCTAGAAGATGCTTGGATGATGCCTTGTAGAGAGTAAAACAGCATGAGATGTAGTAATTGAATGCAGTGCCCTGACAATATTACAATAAAATGTACCAAAGACGCCAAAAATGTAACCACAATATCTTAAATAGCTAGGAACCAAGACAGTAAAAATTACTTCTTCATGTGATTAAAAATAAATTAATTAAATAATTAGAAATTACATCCAGCAATAGCTAGCTGCCTTTTATTTCTTTTTTTAAATTTAAAAAATACAGAATTGCTAAATCTGCAGAGGCCGCCAGAGAATTAATTCTTTACTCTTGCTGCTTGGTGTTAGAAATCTGGGTGACATACTGGTTTACTGGCAGCAGTCTTGCTAAATAACCTACGGTTTTCTCTCTTAATTGCAAAAAATGGGATGCAGGGTATTATCTCCTTCCTGGGTCATTCTTGGTGTCCCCTTCAAATTGTTATTATGAACTGACATCATAATATAGAGCAAAAGCTCCTATAAAGTAGCTTTACTACAAGTATTTCCTATTAGCTTTGCAACAATGCCTAGAAAATTTCTAGAACTCTGATGTGCTGATGGGTGTGTAAGTACATAGGGAGAGTCAGTTTCTGTATGGAAAGTCTGTCAGAGCTTAATGACAACACAGAAGATGATGAATCATGATTACATTTTCCCCTCAGAAAAGTGAGTCTGATTAACTCATTATGTTTGATTAACTGATGCTTTGCAGATGCAAATATAGCACAAGTTTAATTTTGATCTTAATTATCTCAACACCAGATGTATCTTGCAAGCACTTCGTATCTCATGGCTTGTCAAAAAAACCTTTGGTCCTTTTACACTTGTACTTACAAATGCCTCACCCTGGAAATGTCGTTCAGGAGGAATTTAGCTCTGCAAAGGAGGAGCCCCATGAAGTTTCTGCTTCTGTTTGGTTTTCCATCACGGCTTTCATCTCCAGGTTTTGTATATCTGCTAATTTTTTTAAGTATATCCAAACAAGTTTTATATATATGTAAAGATGTTAATTTGGAGAACACCTTCAAAGCAGAGAGCTTCCCCTACTGTGTGTGCTTGCCAAGGTCCCTACCAAGTTCCTGCGTGCACACACTGCTTGTGGCTGGCAGGAATCAGGGTGTGGTGGGACCCACCTGGAGCCAGCAGCCCCTGCTTGGCGCATCATTGCCATGGGGCTTGTCACCATGTCCTGTCCTGGTACTGTGGCACTTTGTGTTGGTTTTGGCACTGCAGTCATGAAATGTTTGTGATGGATTTGAGGAGCTGAAGTTTGTATGACACCACAGACATGGTGGAGAAAGCTGGAAGCCACCATTTTGTTTTTCCTGGACTGGTAAAATTCTAAGTCTGTTAAGAATTTTATAGTTTTTCTTTTTTTTAGTGAATGGAAGATAATTCTTTTGAAATCTTTGTCTTTTACTGCTGTGTTCTAGGTGGTGTTTCTGGTACTTTTAGGTTGAAACCTATAGGAAGCTTCTATGAGCTTTGTATCCATGGATGTGAAAAGCCAAGAGGCTCAGAAGGTTTGCTTTGCTACTTTTTTTAAATGAATTTTGCCTGCAAAAGTTTTCATTTTCATTAGAGACGGTGAACTTCATCTCGCCTTTTTTCCCCACCGAGTATAGGATGCACACTGGCAGTGTGTATCCCCAAAACATCACTTTACTTCAGTGTAACTTTTTTCCTTTTTAGTTGAAGGTCAGATTTATTCTAATGGAAATTGTAATGAACATCAAGCAATTTTCAATTCTAATGAAATTTGTAAATAGATGATTTATGGTACTTTCAAGCTAATTGCAGAATCCTTTGCTCTAGAATGGGCTACAGAAAGTAGTGTTAGAGAGAGAGCAAGATGGCTTAAAAGGATACATATGTTCATACTAAAGGACAACATAATACTAAATCACAGCAATCTTCAAATAAAAGAATGAGATTTGTTCATATTGGTTACATTTTTTTTGGGATCGGTCTTAAATCCATCTATGAGTTATGCATTTGTGTTCACACAAACAGAACTTGAGTTATGAAAATAAATGGATATAAACACACAGTGGGAACATGGAGTTCACTTATTCAGCAGCTATTTTGTTCTTACTAACGAAAAGACCAGAGCAATGCTACAAAAAAAAACCCAACAACAAAAAAAAAAAAAACCACCAAAAAACCGAACTTAAAAGTTGTTGAATTTTCCTCCCTCAAAGCACATAAGCACACGGTTCAGCCCCTTGGGACTTCCTTAAAGCTAAGCTTTGATATGATTGAATTTTCATATGCATAGTAATGAATCTTTGAGACATGCATGTTGCACATGTGTAGTGCAAATGGCACTGGTTTAGCATTTTTAGCAGTAAGCAAAGGCAGACTGCTCTGCACATGCTTGGGAATGAGGTGTTGCTTCACTCTGCAAGCCCTCTGCCTCATTTTCTGTGCATCATGTAAGTGTGAACCAGGCTGTGCATGCTTTTAAAAGCATATTTATCGGTCCAGTGAATGAGAGGACAGGGTTCAGTTCTACGTGTTTTGGCAGCTTGCCTTGAGTAAAGCAGTGACTTTCTGTCAGCATGATCTCCTCTCTGCAATCTGAAATGACTACAGTGGAGATCTCTTAAAGGAACTGCGAACACAATACATTGATGTTGCAGCAGGAGACTTTTATTCTTGGAATCTCATTCTTAACTGGAACAGCATCAGGGAAAGTAGTGTGTCTGGTGGGGGAAGATCTCCTTTACTTTTCCTTTTGCACAGATCAAGGTAGCTTCTTGAATTGGGTTCTTTTTTGGGTTTTTTTCCTACAGAAAATGGTTCACCTCTTCTTGACAGTAGGATACTAAACTGGACATTCTACTGTGGCCTGACCTGTCAGGATTAGTACATACTGCAGTGTACTTGTCATATTTATTTGTTTATTTTCTTTTCGCTTGAAAATGGGAGTGCAGAGCCCTACCAGCCAGTTTGTTGTGGACTCAGGATGTTGCTTTCTACCTCAAAAAATGAAAGTTTGTGTTTCTCTCTGTCTTCTGAGATTTTAGGTTGCTCACACAGAGACTGAGCTATGATTCTTTTACTCTCCCTTTGGTAGGAGTACTGGTTGGATACTTCCTTTCTTTCTTTCAAACATCATCTCCCTGTCATTCTTCAGGAGGGAGAGAAGGATCAAATGGTCATGCTTTACCAGATCTGCCATTTCTACATTTCAGTTTATTGTCCAGTCGGGTAGCAATAATGACACCATGTGGCTCACGTAACCAACCAGTCTGTGTGAGCTGAACGCTATGAGGTTGCCCAGTGAGACTGAAAGTTGTTCTTTCTGACCTGTTCAGTTGCTGTTACTCCTAACAAAACTAAATTTCCATTTGAATGTTATTCATAATCAATTCTTGGGGTAGGGTGAGAGAGTGGGTATAAGTAAGAATTGGCGAATGGAAATTTTGGGAATCAAGGAAAGACCATGAATATGGGAGGTTGCTATCCTCTCTCCACACTTTCTCCATGTGGAGCCAAATGTTGATGCTGCCTCATGTCATCTTACAGGCAAAGAGGAAAACTGCCTAGGTTTAAAAGTCTACTTTATAGTTTGGTGGTAGTACTAAACTGCTTAGCTGCATGCAATGTTTTTGTAATTGTTTAAGTAAATACAGAGTTTTGTAAATGCTCTTTAGGAATGCTTGTAAACTTCTGTGCTTGGATTTGTCCCCATTGCTATCTTCCAGACATCCCACTCCTCGCCAGGAAAATGGCTTTTTAACAAGAAGAATCCTCTGGAAATTACTTTCTGAGGGGGTCCTGGCCACAGCAGCTGCAACAAATTGCCACTGAACTTCAGTCCCAATTGTTTTTTATTGCTAAAAGGATAAGTGACCAAGTGAATACTTGTATTATAGCTTCACAACAGTTTATTAAGAATCAAATTGTAGTATGTGCTGTTGTCTAACCAGAAGATTAAGGTTTTCTCTGTGGAGAAAAATTTCTCTCAGACTTTGTACCGATGCATAAGCTGCAAGAGGATGGGAAAGTCCTCCCAGTCCCAACTGTTCTGTGGTTAGGCTGGCTTAGGGTTTTCCTCTGCTGGGGCTGGTCAGTGATGTCAGCACAAGCAGAGCTATAATAGCATGAGGCAGCTGAGAAGTCACGGCACTGCAAACCATTGCATGTTGGTCCTCCTCCTGCTGGGAAAACAAGTCCATGGGGGGCATTTCCTGAGCGAGAGGGTTTTGAGTAGCAGCACAGCTTCAGCATAGCTCAGATTATGCTAACTGGGAAGAATTTTTGGCATGATTTTTTAAATAAGCAACACAGAGCCCAGGAAGGTCAATAAAGGATGGATCAATACCTTGAGATGGTACAGGAGGTGTGCTTGTATCTTTGAGCAGGATTTGTTACCTGAAAAGGAGGTGAAGGTCTGCTTGTCCTCCTGCTCTCTGCACTAACTTTGAGGATCTCTCCTTCCCCCAGACATTGTGGCCTCACTGTCACTGTTGTAGGTTTGGGACTTGGGTTTGGTTTTGTCCACTACAGTTACAAGGATGATGCCTTTACTTAAGCACTATTGTCTCAAGTTATCAGTGAAGAATAGATAAGAGAATCTTTATTTCAGGCACACATGTGCACTGCAGGTGTGAAGCGAAGTCTTAAATTGTTTATGAGCACACAAAGCCCCATGAACGAAGAGGGCAGAAAAAAAAGTTGTCATTTTAAGGAAAAATATGTTTTAAGGCCCTGTTAAAAAATAAAGCCAAAACAGAACAGCGAATGGGCTGCAGATTTTCTGTGTAAGAGGGATTAGCACTCTGAAAATCTCTGATTTTTCTGTACAGGCTTGTGCCACAGACAGTCCCAGTTAGCCAAGATGCCATTTGACAATGGAGGGGATATCCACTGTGAGGCTCTTTTCTTGGAGAGTTACCCATAAAATCCTCTTCCAATAGGCACACACAGGCAAGTATGATAGCACTGCCTTAATGCTGTTTTAAAGGTTTTAGATGACTAGAAGTCAATGGAGACTAGGTGTGATAGTGGGATGTGAGTTCCAGATCTGGGGTGCCCTTGACATATTTAAATTTGGTGGGATTGAAGTCTGTTTTACTGTTAAAGGGTCAGAAGTGTCAAGGAGGGCTAAAACGAGAGAGAACACATTACTTTTTTAAACAGCCATGTGAGGATATCTTAATTTGTTTGGAATAACTTTCAAGTACGCTGAGGGTAGCATCCATAATGGTTGTGACAATTCAGTACTCAAACAAAAGTGATGTGACTCGATCCCCTGCAGCATTGTTTTCCAGCAGGTGCACCAAAAAAATTTGGCCATAGACACAAGTTCATGCTGCCCATAAATACTACACTTCAGCTCTTTGCTCGGCAGAATGTGCTGCTTTATTGCTCTTCTTACCCAAAAAGTGCCACACACTTCTGCACACAAAGGTTTTGCCCTGCTTACCAATCGGATGAGTCGGAAATGTATTTATCTTCTTAACTCCCTGAATGTTTTTGGTGGGAATTGGGTTCTGCATGCATTTAGGGAGTGGGGTGATGGCCTTTTGCATGCACAAGAGAAATTCAGAGGAAGTCATCTGTCTGAGTGCAACGCATGCTCAGGGACAAAGGCCTCTCTTCTCTTTCATCACCTATGTAAAGTAGTCTGAGTTTGGTCACCAGAATAATTTGTTATAATTATTATCACAGAAAAGTTAAATCAGAATAATTTATGCTGTTCCTTCAATGATGAAATGATTATATAAAACATCAGTTATAGATCGTATCTAATGTAGCAGACATAGCAGACACGGTTATGCTGGCTTTTCTTTCTGGGTTACAATCTTCATCCAGAGTAACTTTTTTCTTAAACTATCATATTTTTCTTTTTTTAAATTTTATTTTTATTTTCTCCTGTAAAACCGGCCAAGATTGCAGAGATGTTGCAAGGAGAGCTGTAATGCTTGTTTTTAATGAGCCTCTTCCTGACCCACCCTATGTAAAGCAGTTGACACATCATGTGTTGTACAGCTGGGATGGCTACCCTGGCACATCTCTCTGTGAACTGTTGACTGTGGCACTTTGGAAGCACTGGTCCCATGCTGTTCTCCAGAGTCATGTTTAAGTAATTTCCCAGATACTGTGGATATAGGGCTGGTAGGAGCAAAAGCTGAAGTGGAATTCATAAGTTCAGATTTAGCTGATTCTGTGAAAACTGATTGCGCAACACAGATTGACAGTTCCTGGATTTGATTTGCTCTTTCCTTGGTTTCACCTCCAGTGCTCCTTCTGTCAGCTGGTCAATATTTGGTTCTGAAGTTGTAGAGTTTTTGCACTTGTGTGTGTGTGAGAATGGGTTTTTTTGTTTCAGTTTTTTTGTGAGATTGTTGTTTTACTTTTGCAATGTAGCCCTTCAAATTTGAATTTTACCCCATGATCAAAGGGTTTCTGTGAGACAGCAGCTGGAGGGCTTGAAGGATGCTGAGGTGGTGCAGGAATGAAATTCAGGCAGGGTGATCCTCACTGCTTAACAGTCTGAGGAGATAAGAGCAACCATGGACAAAGTACATGCCCTGTCCATGCTACAATTCACGTCTCTGTCCTTGCAGTACGGGGAGCTCAGCTGCTCTTGATGGTCTTGATTTCACTGGAAGTGTTTGTTCTTATATGCTTTGACCATTTTTAGTAAAATGGTCACTGCTTTTACTTTTGATTCCCCTCTGCCCTAAATGACCCTATTGTGAGGAAATAAATTTAAAGAGTAGCTTCTAGAGAACATTTTGTGAACATTTGCTTCTTCTAAAGTTCATTTTAATTGTAACTTTTACCTGTATATTTTTCAGAACAAAAAAATCTCTAATACTCTTCTTTCCTGACATGAGTGAGGCTGAGGCTTCCTTCTTTCTCCCAGCCTACCTCACAAAGCATTTTCTCAATACACAGCCTTAATCACATTTGAGATTACAATATCAAAGTTAATATTTCAAAAGAGCATTTTTTACCAGACTAGTGACAGATCAAAATGAAATTACTCCATCTTTGCTCTTCAAATGCTTGTACCAATGGAGCTATAGCTCAAGTACAAAAACTTTAAAGAAAAGGAATTTACAAGGTATAGCCCATTTTGTAACTGATGAGAATTACTGGTAATTGTTCAAAAATAAGCAGGATTAAACTGCCACATTTCACTATACAGGGAGGCTATGAGCAAAGCTTCATGTAAACCTTTCAACACTGATGCTGTTCAATTTATTGGCAAATGCTCTGGAAAACAGACACAGAAATTTTTGCGAAAATTTATTCACAACAGTAAGAACTTAAGTGGACCACAAAGAGTTGCAGTAAATGCCAGTATACTAACCACCTGAAAGATAAATCCCATGGGTAAAATTCCATTTCTAATAGTGTAAAGCAATATATATGGCATCATATAGCAATTTGACACATACAGTGATTACCTGTAATTTGGAGTCAACTTCCATGGTGAAGCAGGAGCAGAGACCAAAATTAAATACTAAAAACATATAAAAAAGTTAAAATCTAATTGGAATATTAGGAAGTGAAAAAAACAACCAGTGAGCATCCTTAAACTGGTTCTAATATCATGGTACTAGTAACTGTTAAGAGATATAAAACCAGTCAGGATTAAATGGTGAAGGAGGACAGCCAGGATGATCATAACACCAGAACTACTTAAACACAGGAGAAAGTAAATAGAATGCAAAGACCCAGTTTGAAAAAGGGATGCCCATGGGAGAGCAAGACAGAGAGAAATAAAGTAATGAAGGGTCAGAAGAAGGTGAGTGGGGAGCAATTGCTCAGTGTTTACTGTAGAAGAAGAGCCAAGAGCAGAGAGTGTGAAATTATTAGACAACCGGGAACTACTTTTCAAGTTGTGGAGCTCATTGCCACATGACGCTGTGGGAGCCAACGTGTGAGCTGCTCAAATGGAGAGGAGACAGACACAGAGACGATTGCACTGGTAGGTACTGAACTTACAGCCTCAGATGTGTCTAAGTGACTGTTGGCTGAAGCTGGGAGAATGCAACTGGGAAAAGTCCTTTTGTGCTTGCCTATAATCTTATTCCTCTGACTATTTGTATCTAGCTGGATGCTAGCCTGGACACTTTTCTCTGATAGGTTATAGCAACTTTTGTGTTCTTATGCAGTTAATAATTTTCATCAGCATAAAAATCAATTTTCTTTTTTTATCAGTATCATAAGTAGCCCAGCTTGTTGCCTCAATTTATCAGGAAACTTAAGCATATCTGGTTCAATGTAAGCATTTGAGTTTTGTGTACTTCTGTTAGGATGTGCATATACAAATACTGTGCAAAAACTGAACTACTGAGCTGAAGCCAATCCTTGGCTATGACAGTGGGCACTGATTTTCATATCCTCTCCAATATCCATGGATATCAGTGTTAACACTCCCATGAATGCCAGTGTGGCTTTGTTATCTACATTTTTAGTCAAAATGTTAAATAGTCCAAGGAGATTGTTGCAGCAAATGGAAAACCTGATTGCAATGAAAAGGAAATGGAAAAAAGAAAGAGGCAAAGAGGCTTAGAACAGATTTGTGGACTATGAAGAATACACAGGTCAGTGGAGATTTTTCAAATATTTTTGCTAAAATATAATCTTAATTTACAGAAGTGAATACTTTCTAAAAAGAGTGAGATTTTCAAGTCATTCATTACTCTGAATGAAGATTTTTGGGGTTGAGGGTATTTTTGCTTTTCTTTCTAATTTTCTCAGTATTTTTGCTAATGAGTAAATCCTTCCCTTGCAAATTATCATTATACACAGGGCTGAGTATCTTCAAATTTTTGAAAAGTCCAGTGTTTCCAAAGTTGTTGCAGTTTTGATGGAAACTACTGGGGAAGTACATGGTTGGTTGACTCTGTCTACAAATACATACAAAAAGTTGTGGATGAAGAACAACTCAAGATTACAGTCAAACTCCAATATCTCCTGTTTTATCTCTGAAGTCAATTTGATTAGAGATTTTAGGACCCTAAATAGAATTAACAGTGTTATAAATGCTGGTATATGTGTGTTTGTGTGCATCTCTTTCTCTGCTTTCACCAGATCCTTCTCTCCATCAGGCAAAAGTTGGAGTTCACAAAATATTGTGTTCCCTCTGTTGCGGCAGTCTCTGGTCACCATCTCTGACTTGATAGTATTAAAAAAATTTTGTTAAACCCTCATTGGATCTTCCCTTCCATCTGCAAACTCCCAAAAGAGTTAAAGGCCATGTTTAACATGCGTTTAAATAATTTGGCATTCAAACTTGGATTCCAACCATCCAGGTTCAGAAAAAAACTTGGCAGAGCTGCTGCCTCTCCACTGTGCTTGAGAGCAAGGTGGGACGTCTTGTGATGAGTTGATTGATGTGAAGATACTTGATGCATTTATGGCTAATGCAGTACATGAATTTTGGTAGATGTGACCAAGTCCAGTCTGCTTCTCTAAAGCAGACATGGAAATGAACTTGTTATCCTGAACTTGTCTGCTTGCTAAAATCTCTGACACTTTTTTTGTTGGTGAAAAAAAATCCCAGCTAATGGTGTGTATTTGTTCATTCTGCTGTTTTTGTGCATATGGCATATTAGCTATCTGAGCACAGTGTTTTCAATGGCTGTGTGAAGTAGTATTTACAAGGGCCACATATGCTTTGTTGGTTGGACTTCCAAGTATAATATTTGGTTGGCTCATTCATCAGTTATGCTAAATTTCTATGGCATTGATTCCAAAAACCTGTCAGTATATGCCATCTGAATTTCCCCATGATGTAAAATGCTCTTTTTTGAAATAAATATATGATATTTTAAGGAGCTACAACTTTTGGAAGGTGATAACATAGATGACCAACAATGGGAAGTGTTTTTAGAGAGGAGAAACACAGAAGAAATTAAATGTCATAAACTTTAATAGGAAGTGCACAAACTGAATATGATCCTGCCCAAGTCAATATGCCTTTAAACAGGAGTTTTTCTAAACTTGCTTTGGAATATTTTTATTTTTAAAGATGCATACCTAACATAAAAATTCTTGGAATAAAAAGAATCTGCTTTTATCTTTTTAATTGTTCAATGTGAAAAAAAAAAGATACCATTTTCATAACTGGTACACATTCTAGGCAGAACAATATCATAATTTATTGCAGAAAGGAAGAATATTTGTTTTGTGAACCTGCATTTGCTCTTGAATCAGGTTATGCTGCATTAATTTTGTATCCTTCTCAGCTTTCATGCTCGCTCATCCATCTCTTTCTGATATTATATTAAACTTTTGAGTGTATAGAAATTTAGGTTCCCAGGACTTTGAATTAGACTGGAACTTGATTCATCTGACAGACTTTTCAAACTGGGACTGTAATTCCCAGTTCATTTAGATACTTAATGATCATTCAATCTTCTGTCTGTTTCTACTTGCTCACTCACTTTTTACGCAGTAGGAGTCAGTCAATCTTCAGATCAGAAGCATATGGTACTCCTCCAGCAGACAAACATTTTCCACCAACGTTTTGAAGAGAATGAAAATCTAAATAAATAACCCCCAAGGCTGAAAGCAGCCTATTCACCAAACAGTAATTCCACAGGAAAAATAAATGTTCAGCAAAGTGATCTTTCATTTGAAAATTGGATCCAGACTCTACAAACTGAGAAGGGTGAGCAACTGTGTCATATGTGGTGCAATGCAGTTTGTCTGCGAAGTATGCTGCCACAAGGTACTGGTGTTCTGCTTACAGGGAAATGCAATCTGGGCAAAAATTAAAACAGTTTGTTTGTCAGCAAACTGTTGAAATCATGGTACCATAAACGTCCCTCAGGAATTATAAATAGTTAATGTGTATGGACCATCCACCAGCTAGCTCAGAATGATGCAATTCAGGACAGATTTATCTTTCAACACTTTGTTCTGAAAAATGTAGATTTCTGTTCTTTGAAGAAAGATGGTAAAATCATTATGTCTGAAAGGCAAACAAAAATTAGTCTTTTAGGAAGAACCGACACATAGTTCCATGTTTATCTTTTGCTCTAATATTGCGGTTTCTTGGTAAATGAATCATTACTGCCTTGTTTTTTTACAAGGAAAAGAATTCACTTCTTCCGTGGAGCTACCTTTAGTAGAAGTGGTATCTTATTGAAGATGGAGGGAGGAAAAGAAATGTAAAGACTTAAGGGCCAGTTATCCTGTCAAAATGAAGTGTTATAACTCAGTTGCCTCTTCAAGCAGCCATGCAAGTTTGAAATCCAAGGGTTCTTTTCTAAAAAGAAAAATCACTGTAAGCTATTATAACTTGGAAAACATAATTTTTCCTGAGTTGCACTGATTTTTTTCCATCTCTGCAAGTCATCTCAATTGAAAGAAAATTTCAACAATATAGTAATTGTAAGTCTGTGATACTTGTAAGAGCTAAATCCAGTGTCTTTGTGCTTTGTGCTTCAGGCTAGGTGAATTTATGCTTAAATTGATTTAGCAAATGATCAGTCAGAAAAAGATTTTAAGAGATTTCTACCTTTAAAATACTTACAAAATTTTAGTCAAGGACTTAATTTTAGGGGTGGTATAGTAAAGACAATATCTATCATTTTCCTATTGTAATAGCATACGCTAATTTGATATGTTTTTATTATATATGACTTATATATCTGTACATATGTGAATATATACTAAGACCATTTATCATATGTGGATTAAGCAGGAAGTTTATAAATTATTTTCTGCGGGTTTTTTTTGCCAATACTGTGATGTTATTAGAACTGCTTTTGCAACCTCTAGTATCAGGAAAAGGGAAAACACCATAAAAGAAATTAAAGAAGTATTCAGGTTTTTTTTAAGGAAAAAATCCTTAAAAAAATTAGGTCTTTTGAAAACTAAATTATTCATTATTTTAAAATTAATTATTCAGTCCTATTCAATGCTCAAAGCATAGCAAATTTCCTTTTCTAAGTAGTTTTGAAGGTAAGGTTGGAGTTTGGAAATAAAGTAAAATTAATAATAAATTAACAAAATTAATATAACATTGCTTTAAAAATGGCATAAAATGTGCTTTCATGTGTGTTGTTTTCTAAAGTTTAAGTTTAGTCAGTTCACAAATGGGATGAGAATTATTTTATCTCTTGGAGATTAAACCTTTCATGGGATCAGGCTGTGCACACTTTCTGGGTCATTCACTACCAATAGTAATAATTTTGTGATTGCCTTTTGGTCAAGAACTTTACTGTTTATGCACACGTTAGAGAAGATTACTGTCTGGATTCAGGTTAATATGTGTGATAAATATGGGGAAATATTTACTGTGTTAAGGAAATTAAGAAAACAGCTGATTTTAGTTGGATCTGATGGCACAATTTAATGTTATCTCTTATTTCAGCAACCTGATTTCAGGTGGAAAGACTAATTAAGAGATTTGTAACAAAGCTAGTATTTCTTGGGTGAACGAAGCATTGTTGAAGCATAAATCAATTAGAACTTGAAGGGACTGCTTTGACTAAGGTTGTCCCCCCCTAAAAAATAACGACAATAATAATAAATGTAACATTATTTTCATATAGATGTGCAAGAAGTCTGAATTGTTAAGTACAATATGATGTCTTGGTACTACTTGTCATATTCCCATGGAAATTAGTGGGAAATTACAAATTTCCACCAACAGCAAATCTGGCCCTGCACATAACTTTATATTCTTTTAATTCCTATAATTTTAAACAACAATGGCACAAAACAAACCTGCATTAATTCTTTCCTCTTGTAAGGGTGCATCTCCGCATATCTGAAATCTAGCAGTAGTCAGGAATGCCAGCCAGCCTTCAATGTCTGTTTTTATAAAGTTGAATGTCAGTTGAAACAGCCCTACAAATGTGTCTTGTCTTTGTCCTACTCCTCACGTTTTAAAACATGGCTATAATGCTTATTTGCTTGTATGAATTGATCTGTTAGCTGGTGTTTCTGTCCTGTTTTTATCACGAAAACTCTTTGCAAAAACTCGGTTATATCAAATTATTTCTAAACCACTTCCTACTTAGTAAGGTAAGGATGGGATTGATAAAACAAAGAAGTGTTCATTTGATGTGTGGTTTTGTGACTCACTGGGTAAAAGTATTTATGCTGTGTGACTCCAGTAGGTTTTCAAACAACATCAAGGAGATATTTATTGGCACTGCTGGTTTTGAGGCACTGAGAAAAGAATAAGTAAGTGTAAAGGAACAGCTGTTTGAAGTTCTTTTAGGAGAATTTAAATCCCATATTTTCCAATAATGTGAATGAGTCTGCATTTGAATGCTAAACCAGAAAGGTTTATAGTGCATATGGTACCTATTTGAATTTTTTAAATGTCTAATTTCTGCTGTGGAAATGGAGGCCAGCTTGAGTTATTTATTGTGGGATGCAGAAAGAAATCATGACCCTTTGCAGGGACACGTTGGAATCCCTGCACCATTGAGCCAGTTTTCTCCTGTCACACCTACTTAAATTTTCAAAAAGAAGCTTTAATGTATTGAGTGTGCTCTGGATCTTACTAGTTCCAAGCACTTATGACAGCTTTCAGAGATTGCTGGTGGCTCCCAGTAGATTGTAATTCTAGAAACAGGAGCCTGATGCTAAGCATCACCACCTGTTCCCCATTATTTTCCTTCAGAAGAAAACAATGCAACTATAAGATTACATACTAATGGAACCCATTTTCACTAAATAGGTACATTTGGTCACATGTTATTTGGTGGCCCGTAAAAGGAAACGAGGAAAATAGTATGCTGTTTTCAAAAGGGAGAAGCAAATAAAACTTAAATTAAGAGATTCCTAACTAGGATAGCTAAACCAAATTCTTCCACGGCAGATATACCAATATGCAAGTACATACAGATTGCTTGTTGGAATGTCTGTTTTTTCAATTTTATTTGTTGTCATATCCTAAAATGCTTTGGACTTCATTCATCTGTTTGTAAATCCACTATAGAGCTAGATTTGAACCTTTTTGACATTTGCACTGAATTCCTATTTCTCCTTTGCTTAAGGCAATGCAGGTCTCTTCGCTAACCAAGGTTTCTCTACTGCCCCTCAGAGAAAAAATTATAAGCAGATATAGCATGATTATAATGCTACTTGCAAATAAAGTACGTGTTTATATTCTGTTTTCATTTGCCATACTCCAGCAGGGTCCTATGTTATATCTCTACTGTATAGTCATGTGACATATATCTAGATAAGTGAAGGAATGTTTAAAATTAACTCACCACAACTTTTCTTATAGGTGTTAGCATGTGCATGTAGGCAGTACATTTTTCAAGCATGGAAAGCATGTGTATGTCTCTCTCCCTTGAAATCCTGGACACATCAGTAGTCAGATGGAACCTGTGATAGCTTAGCCTGCTCGGGGTACTTACCAGTCCTGGCTTTGGGTGCAGACCAGGCTCTAAATTGTATCTATATATGTGCTTCTTAGCACTTACTGTTGCTGTTTTTCCTTTTGCTACTATCTTATTCCCAAGGCCATTCTAAAAAAAGGAGCTTTTAAAATTATTTTTTTATTATTTTATTTTTTAATTTTAAAGTTTTTTCCTGCTTGTGCTGCTTGATGATTCTTCTCTGAGAGTCCATATCAGATTGTTGGTAGCCTTTCAATAGGCCTGTTTCTTGCAAACTCTTCAGTAAAAAGTGGTGGGCTTTTTGAGATAACATACTTTTTGAAGCATGCTATTTCCTGATTTTTGCAAACAAGGTTCAGCAGCTAGTTGAATGACAGCAAATTAAGGGTGACTTTACTCGCTTCTTGAACCTTTGGGGTGATGAGGTGTTATTAGGAGTGTTTCTGTGCTGTGTTGGTGCTTGGGAGACAAACCAATCAGTAACCCCATCTGAATGAATGGCGTTATGTGTGTGGGACACTGTAGCGGCCTAAAGTCATTTTCTGGAGTAGGTTTGGTGTCTGTATGAGGCAACCTAAATGGATGTACTGTCTCAGCCATAATTACCAATGGAGAAATACTTAGGATCGAGCCTTTGATCTCTTATATTCTCTCAGATGTGTTTGTTCTGTAGTATTGGAATGTATTCTTGACTCTGAAACTGGAACTGAGGTTTTGCACAGAGGAAGCAGAAGTAGATTTATGGAGTGCTCTATAGCTGCTTTTTCTGAATGAAGTACTGCTATAATGACATATATTCAAGGACTAGGTTTGTCTGCAAATCAGATTATTTAAGCTTTTAAGAGTTTCATTTCAGATGTACCAAATGGATTTTGGTGGACATTGTCAGACCATAACATTACTCAGTACATAGATGAGTGGATGTGGTGTTTCAGAAAAATTGACAGACAAGGTCTTAGCTTTTCTGTGATCAAAACAGAACATTTCTATGCCTCTTTTCAAAACTGTGTCCAGGTTGCTTTAAAGTAATTGAAAGTGAATGCTTCCAACCAGCAGAAAATTTACATTTACAGTAAATTCACGAATACAAGCCGCAATGAGTATAAGCCACATCTCCGGGTGTTGGCAAATATTTCGTTTTTTGTCCATAAATAAGCCGCACCTGAATATAAGCTGCTCTGTTGTTCGCAGCAAGGACCCGCATGCAACAAAGTTGCCAAATAGTAACAGAACGGCGGCAGGGCGGGGTTTACTGGCTCAGCTAAGGCTGTGCAGGCTCGGCCCGCTAGGGGCTGCTGATGGGGCCAGGTAGCCCAGCCTGGCGCTGCCGCTCGGCAGGACCACTGGGGGCCAGCCGCCGCTGCCACTGGGCTTGGTCACCACGGCCCGGCGCTGCCCTGTGGTGGCAGGCAGGGACAGAGCCCCCCCTGCTCCCGCGGCGGCGGGCGGGGACGGAGCCCCCCGCCTCCTCCCAGAGCCGCGGCAGTGGCGGCCCGGGTCCCCCGCCGCCTCCCCGAGCCGCAGCAGGGGCGGCCCGGGTCCCCCACCGCCTCCCAGAGCCGCAGCAGGGGCGGCCCGGGTCCCCCACCGCCTCCCAGAGCCGCAGCAGTGGCGGCCCGGGTCCCCCCTCTCCTCCCTGGGCCGCGGCAATGGCGTGGCGGGGCCCCCCTGTCTCTCCCCCAGGCTGTGGTAGGGAGCTCTCCCGCCTCTCTCCCCGCCCCCCGTGCTGCCTGCAGGCAGCCAGGCTCCACCCGTGGTGCAACAGAGTAGCAATTTGTAACAATCGCAAAATGCTGACTTTGCAGCAGCTCAGCTCGGCACTCTGGCTGGCACTTCTGAGGTTGTAAATGTCAGAAAATTATTCACATATTAGCCGCTCCTGATTATTAGCTGCATTACCAGTTTAGGAGCAAAATCTTAGTCAAATTGGTGCGGCTTGTATTCATGAAATTACTGTAATAATTTTTCTTCTGTCATGTATTGATGACCGGGTCCTCAAATCTTTTCTCATGAGTTATGTCTGTAATGAGTAAATCTATTGTGAAGCTCAGTGAAACTATGGAATCACTGTGAAGACTACTTACATTACTTACAAGATCATGGCTTTTTAGCCTTTTAATTTACCAAAATACTCTAAAACTTCCTTTTGATTTTGGCTGAGAAAGCCCCTTTGTTGGAGAGACACTAAATTTCCATTTGTTTACATCAGGTTTTTTCTCTCAGGGCAGATAATAGCTGTGCTGCATTCAACTTCTAAAAACTCTCTGGCAGGATGGGTGCCTGCACCCAGCCTGGTGAGTGCTGTACAAATAGCTTCACTGTTATTAATGTAGCTTGCTATTAAAAACAGTGATCTGGGAAAGTCATGAGCAGTGTTCTGCCTAATGGAGTCTCATTTAAACCACAGCTTGCTCCTTTTCTTTTGAACTTCCCAAAAGTCTTTCTTGAGTAATACTTGATAGGAATGATAAGGGTACTACTGCACGTTCCTCAGCAAATCTGTAAGACACAGGGTGTTTTTCCACTTAGATATGTATTTACATGGAAGTTGGGCCTATGACAGTCTTGTTTCCAGACCAGATATACTTTGACTTGAAGACTCTAAGATCATTAACTTTGATTTTTGGTGTATTGTAAACAACTGTGGCTTAGCTGAGAGTAAAAAGCAGGTGACACTGAAAAGAAATGAGGAAAGAAAGTCAGAAAATATTTGTATAAATAGCTGAAAGACGCGCTGAGGAGAATCCAGGCATTTGTATTTTGCTCTTAGCATGCACTCCCTACTGGTCATCACTCTTCAAATGGCTGGGTCTTAGTGCTGTGACAAAGCATTTCACTGCTGCTAATGCTAATATTTGTCAGTGCCTTCTATCTATCTCCCTTAATGGAGTTTCATAATGAAGGCTTAAAACTAGAGTAGAGGAATAGGTCAATGATTGCAAGGGGGTGTGTGTGTGTAGGCCAGCTTTGTCCTCTGTTTAAAGAAAAATTGACTAACTGCACTGGGATGTGCTTCTTCCTTTTTTTCCCCATGTCTCATGATCAAGCATGCTAAGTCTTGTTAATACAAGATAAGGAATAATGAGATAATGTTTGAAAAAGGATATTTTGGAACAGAATGATTGTTTTCTCTCAGAACATGTTAGAAAAACATCAAAATAGCAATGTGATCATATTTTTTATTCAAGAAATATTCTAAAGTATATGTGGGCCTAACTGATGAACAGTGCACTTATGACATGTTTTACTAAGGGATTTCTCACTACCCATGCTGATACTCTTTCACACAGTCTGCCTGTAGGCTTCAGCCTGATTGCATTGGTTTAACTGAGGAAAAAGAATCTCTTTTATTGAATAAACCTGGATAAATATAATTAGATTAAATCTTTGTGAGTACACTATGAGTTATTTAAAGCTTGAGCTAAGTATTGAGTAATTAATATACCCTATTGTTGCAGCTGAAGATAGCCTGACTCCCTTAAACCAAGGATTTTGACTGATCATTTATTTACACTGACAAAGTTTACCTCTCTAAAATACAGTAGTTTCACGAATACAAGCCGCACGAAGTATAAGCCGCACTTCCGGTGCGTTGACAATGTTGATGTCTTTGTCAATAAATAAGCCGCACCCGAATATTAGCCGCACTTTCATTCGTAGCGAGAATCCTGCGCAGCTTTCACAAATTTGCCAATTAGTAACAGGATCGCGGCATAGCGGGGTTTACTGGCTCGGGGCGGGGCCAGGCAGGCTCGGCCCGCTCATGGTTGCCGACAGGGGTGGATGGCCCAGCTCAGCGCTACAGCTCGGTGGGGCCGGCCGGGCAGTGCTGCTGCCGCCGCCGCCGCCAGGCTCCCTGCTCCCGTCTGCACTGCCGCTGCCGCGTTTGCTCGCTCTGCGGGCGGTGCTGCTACCGCTGCCGCCACCAGGCTCCCTGGCTCCCCGCTCCCGTCTGCACCGCCGCTGCTGCGTTTGCTCGCCCTGGCCGGCACTGCAGGCCCCCACACCGCTGGGCTCCCCCACGCTGCTGGCCCCGGTTCTCCTGGGCTCCAGTGGACTGCCAGCCCCGCTTCTACCGGGCTTCTCCCTGCCGCCGGGCAGCCCTGCTTGCCGGGCTTCCTGCTTCTGCTATCCTCCCCTATGCAGTTTGGCTCCCGTGCACTGCCAGCCCTGCTTCTACCGGGCTTCTCCCCGCCGCTGGGCAGCCCTGCTCGCCGGGCTTCCTGCTTCTGCTATCCTCCCCTATGCAGTTTGGCTCCCGTGCACTGCCAGCCCTGCTTCTACCAGGCTTCTCCCTGCCGCCGGGCAGCCCTGCACCGCCGGGTTTCCTGCTTCTGCTATCCTCCCCCATGCAGTTTGGCTCCCGTGCACTACCAGCCCCGCTTCTTCTGGGCTCCCCCGCCGCCGGGCAGCCCTGCCCACTGGGCTTCCTGCTTCTGCTATCCTCCCCTATGCAGTCTGGCTCCCATGCACTGCCAGCCCTGCTTCTTCCGGGCTCCCCCGCCCTGCTGGCCTGGGCTCTGCCGCCCGCCCCCTGCACTGCTGGCCCCGCCTCTGCCAGGCTTTCCCACCTCTGCCAGGGCTGGCCGGGCTCCAGCTTGGCTTGGGGCTGCCGCGGGCTCTCACTTCCGTGTTGGCAGCTTTTAGAATATTGTTCATATATTAGCCGCCTCGGAATATTGGCCACACTTTGGGGTTTCCACCAAAATTTTTATCAAATTGCTGCGGCTTGTATTCATGAAATTACTGTACATTATCTCCTGGCTATTAACCCTTTAAGATAAGCACTGACTTGCCTTCAGGCTAAGTCCTGAAGTGACATGCTTAAGTGATGTTCTTTGGTTAAAATGAGAACAGTGCACCAAAATGGCCAATTATGGGTTTTCAGGCAGAAATTAGCAGCAAGGCTGTGCCCCAGTGCCTCAGTTTAGAGAGATCCTCTGAGGCAAAGTGCTGGTTATTCATATCTCATATGAGCCTTTGAGCTGGTTTCAAGGAAAATCCACCAAATTTAGAAAACACTCTGACTTTTAAACAGTGGTACTTAGTTACTTTATAGGCTGATTTTCCTTCCTTGGAGAAACTTCTTAAGACAATGGGAATTGTGCCTGTTTTGTTAATGAGTGGTCTATGGAAAAGGGTAATCTTCTGTTTTGTTTTGGATTTTTTTCCCAATGTTTATTCACAAAACATGCAAACACTCAGGTAAATTTAGTCACTTGGGTGTGCAGAGAGCTGCCTAGTGGGTTTTGCGGCTCTTTCAGCAGAGCAGGTGTGTAACCACCACTGATCTAGGAGTTGGTTCAGTGCAGGTGGAGAGAGGTCCTCAGGGCCAAGTGCTCATCAGAGCTAAAGACATGGCTCAAAGGGAAATGTTCTTCAGGAGATTTGGGGAAAGGGAATTGCTTGACTTGGGAAATACCTTTCTGATGACTAAGTAAAACCACCTAGTGTTCATTACAGTAATTTCACGATTATAAGCCACACCTGATTATAAGCCACATGTCTGGGCGTTGGCAACTTTTCGTTCTTCAAATATAAGCTGCACCGGATTATAAGCCGCACTTTCGTTCACAGTGAGGATCCGCATGCAACTTTCACAAAGTTGCCAATTAGTAACAGAATCATGAGATCATGGGGTTTACTGGCTCAGCTCGGGGCCATGTGGGCTCGGCTCAGCATTGCCCCACCGCCGGGGCTGGGGAGTGGCCCTGCTGCCCTGCCGCTGGGGCTGGGCGGGCTCCGGCTCAGCTCAGGGCTGCTGTTGGTTTGCACTTCCAGGTTGGCAAATTTCTGAACTTCATCCATACATTAGCCGCACCTGATCATAAGCTGGACTTTGGGTTCAGACCAAAATTTTAGTCAAAATGGTGCGGTTTATAATCATGAAATTATTTGTACTTTTCTGTGATGAAGTACTTTTAAGTCATGTCAGTCTAGTCTTTTTCTGCCTCATTGTCATGTAGGAAAATAATCTGTTGCCCAATAAATGAGTCACACTTTGTGTACAGTAGACTATTACAATTGTGCTTATGTTATCAGTAGCATAAGCATGTAAATAACATTAAGCATTTAAATAACTTCACTACTACTAGTTGAACTACTCAAGACTTAGTTATAAATATTTTTATCGGTAATTAAAATTCTTTTTTTTTCCCCTGGAGTGCCATGTACAGTATAGGGAAACAATAAGTAATATCTCCATATCTCCCATATCTTCCAGCAAACACTGTAGCAAAAAGTAAGAAAATCTTTAGTTGTAATCACATAACTATAGTCAATGTTTGGTTTCAGCATGAAGTTTAAGGAGAACTCTGCATATAGCCATGCTCTAGAAGATTTTTGCCAGTTAGTAAATAGACTAAATTTGTCTGTAAAATATGCTTTAATAAATCAAGTTATTTCTCTAAAATATGCTTCCTTGGGTATCACTCAAAAGTACGATGTATTTTTTCCTACATGACTGGTAAATGTGGCCATCTTGATTTGTGTTTCTGTCTCTGTAAAGGAGATAATTGTTACAGTCACTGTCACTTATATTTAGCACATCTGAGAAGAAGGGTACAGATTCAAAAAAAAAGAAATAATCTTACAGTTAAATGAATTATTTCTGTAATGTGTACTTCTTATGTGGCTTTGGCACAGCAAGCCATTTATATCCCACTACCTTGGGTCCATCTGCTTTAAAGAAAGAAAAAAGGCAGACAAAACAAATGAAGTAAAACACTTGAAATCTTTTCTGCTCTTGTTGGTTTTGCTGTGTAGGTTATCTAGCAGGTGAAGAACTGATCATATGCAATTTTAAGAAATCATAGGACCTAGACATTGCCTCTGGGCAAGGTCACAGTGCCAACAGGAGGAGTTCAGATATAGGATTACCCTTTGTTTGCAATCCAGGGCATGTAAATGTGAAAAATGCCTGCTAACAAAGCATACAGTACCCTGGGGAACGCAGCTCATGCAGAATAGAAGTTGTCAAGAAGGTGATGCAATATTACCATGGTTCCTACTTCTTTGCCTTTCCTAACAAGAATCAGATATACACAGAAGTTTTCACTACAGTGAAGTTGCAAGAACTAAAAAGTAGTATCAGGTTGCTGCATCTGGCTTAGCTTTAGAAGTGGAAATATAGTAATGGGATAAATGGAAGGGCCACCCACTGTAAAGTGTGGGTGACCAGTGTAAGGAAAAAGTACCCCCCCCTTTAATGCTTATTTATTCCAAAGGCTGTTACAAAGAAATTGCTCTCAGTGTGATGTAGTGCCAAACATAGGGGATTAAACTTTTTAATGACTTTTTGTTGACCAGCATCGAAGACATCTAGGAACAAAAGAGATTCTGTAACTCCACATAAAGAATATTTTCAGACAAGAAGACAGTGCTTGAAAATATAAGCTCAGAAGATAGGATACAAGGTAGCAGAGAAGAGGGTAAATGCATGTCTCAGCATCAGAACATTTTTTTTTGAGGGTGGAGAACAGATTTAAAGCTAATTCCATGTTAAATGCCAGAATTCTAGGTAATTGCTTGCTGACAGTGACTGGAATAGGACAATATCTATTTTGGTTTGATTCAGAAATTGTATAGGATTATTCTCCTCTCCTTCCTCTCCTTCCTCTCCTTCCTCTCCCCTTTCTTTTTTCTTTAATTTCTCTCAGATTAGGTATGGGGGTTTTTTTTCTGAGAAATTAAATAATAAATTAGAAATAAATTAGAAATAATTTAGAAATCCTTTCTTTTGTGTTATGGTCCCTAGCACTGAGGGAAGTCTTGCTTGAAAATGGAAAGGGGCTCATAAGATTGAGAAGAGAGTGTAGTAAGAGCACAGTGTCTGGAATGAAAGATGGTTCCCCAGTGACTATTGAACACTGAAGCTGAGAGCAGTCTCTACTAAGTCAGGGACTGCAGACATAAATGTAGTCTGAAGCCACCCTGTTCTTTCCTCCTGAATTGCATGAGCATGCTCTCTCTTAGGAGAATTGGGGTCTGAGTTTGTTTGAATTAATAGTGAAGTCATTACACTATGTAAATATGTTAGTCTTCATCTGGTTTTACTCACAAGCTATTCTTGCCTTGCTGTGCTGTTCCCATTTTCTTGTTTGTGCAAAACTAACAAGGAGCATTTTAAAAGAAAAGGGGGAGAAGGGATGAATAGTGTTGAAACCTTGATTGCTACGTTATTTGCCACAGGCTGAAGTTTGGTAGGCAGATCCAACTTAATCATGTAATAAGAGTACAATGGCATTTTTAATGAAGCTTTTAGGGATCCTTTCCCTTTGTCATCTCTGGCCGTCTTTGAGTAAACTGTGATAATTTGCCTTAATAGCCTAGTATTACAATTTTTCATTTTACTCTTACAGAGGAGTCAACTGAGCAGCAGTGTGAGTCTAAGCACATCACAGAGGTTGCCTGTGCCCTCAGGGGGCTGTGACCAAGCGTTTCTCCCAGGACAGCTGTTTTTTTGTAGGTAGTCTTCAGTGCATAAGGACTACTGGCTCTTCATCCAAGCACAACTGCTCCTAAAATGAGTCAGGATGAGAAGCTGCACTCTCATACTTTAATTCTTCCTGTTGCTATGAAAAGGAAACCCCCAAGCTGCATTATTGACTTGTCCCATTTCTCGGTCTCACTCATGCAGACACATTGTAAAAACTGAAGAAATACTAACTTCTTTTGTTTCTTTCTTTTTCCTTAAAACTCATGGACTTCTGTGGCAATGCCTCTGAATCATCTGTGGTACAAGAGACTGGAAAGTGGGAGATGGTGCAGGTGCCCCAAAGTTGGTTGTTTGTTCTGATATTAAAGCTGGATTGATGGGTTTTTGGTGTCTGATTTCAATTCTGTGTAGGTGCTTTGGTGTTCTCAGATCCCCTCACGATGAAGCAATCATAGCCAGAGGGTCTCATGTAGAGCAGGAAAAGAAGGAAGGTGTTTGGAATATCAGATGACAATGGTGGTTTCTGACGTATAGAGAAAGAACTGGGGATTGGAAGAGGCGTATGAGTCAGGTGTTCTCACAGAGATGACCATCAGGGAAGGAGGCAATAATGCTGACATTCAGCAATGATGTTAGACTGTGGTCAGCAGTCTGGTAAGGTGGAGACTGCAGTTTATCCATCTCAGACATCTGTCTGTCTCTCCAGCTGCCACAATCTCATGTTTTCAGGGATGTCCTTTTAAATATGAGAAGCAGAGAAAGCAGATTTTGAAAAATGGTGTCTTAAATGTTTTGTATTCTGCAATGCAAAGTGTATTCTGTAAGGAATACCAAAGAGTCGTTTCCAGAGTAAGGATTGCAGATGCTGCACAAATGTTTATAACCTGAAAGCACTCTCTCTCCAGGCAGTGTTGCAGACAAAGGAGAGTTTTTGCACTGACTTCATTAAGACAGGTTTTCCACCTCGTTTTTCTAGAATTTGTGGATGTTTGAAAGCAAAATCAGTTTACTCACTTAGCAGGAGTACTACAGAAGGTAAAGCTGTCATCTCATTTTTCTTGCTCTGTATACATGCTTGCAGAGATGACTCCCAATAAAAGCTCCACCTTGATAGTGTCCCATGATTTGTGGGTGTTCAAACCCAGGTGTTAAACAGTAACTTGGTGCCAGCTCCCAGGAGTGTTATTCCACACCCAACCACATCATCTGAGTATTTCCCTCTGGTTTAATGCCTGGTACTTTAGGAGCCATAGGGTCTGCTAGCTGTTTTCATCTGGATAGTGTTCTTAGTACTCCAACTGCTCATCCATTACAGTAAACATGTTGATCAAAAAGCCAGAAGGGTCTCATGCTGAAATGGATGATAAATAGCCAATTAGAGACAAAACTAAAAAGCAAAACCATCAGAAAAGGGGTGGGGAAAAGGCAGAAATAAAAGGGCAAGAACAGTCTGCTGAAAAGACTGGACATAGAACAAAGCACGTGTTAACAAACCTTCATTCTTTGAACAGCCTTTGGTGATACATTTGAACATGAGGTAAAATCAAGACCTGGAGTCTTCCTGTCACATTGATTTAGAACTACGCTGTTGACTTCAAAGATTACCTAACATTGTTTTGATGAGCATTGTTTTGATGCTCTGTTGTGATGCTGCTGCTGGTAGTTCACCAGAAAATATGAATCAGACACATTGAGACAGAGCCTTTAAGATTTGGGGTCAAACAGAATGTTCCCCAGATTTTTGTACCTTCTTTCATCATGTCTTTTGTAAGGTCCCAGTTCTACAGAGCAGGAAGCTGCCTTCAAAATCAAACAGAGTAGGTAGTTCATGATCTCTCCAAATGCTAAGGACAAAAAATTGCTGTGGAATATCATGGTCCCAGTGTGAGGCAGACAGGGAAAACCACAGCACCTCTGTATGTACCCTGTGCATGGGGCAGGAAACATAGTTTGGTTCCTTTGAGAAGACAGGGCTCAGCAGAGTGATGCCAATATGGACCTAAGGGTAATACAGTAATGTCACGAATACAAGCCGCAGCAATTTGACAAAAATTTTGGTGGAAACCCGGAAGTGCGGCTAATAGTCGGGGGCGGCTAATATGTGAACAATTTTCTGACGTTTACAACCCCAGACGTGCCAGCCAGAGTGCTGAGCCAAGCACCTGCCAGTAAAAGCCGGCATTCCGCGATTGTTACAGTGTTACTGTGTTGCCCTGGCTCCCTGCAGGCAGCACGGGGGGCGGGGAGAGAGGCGGGAGAGCTCTCTTCCCTCCTCTGCCGCAGCCCAGGGGAGGAGGGGGGGGGGCGCCGCCATTGCCGCTGTTCGGGGAGCCGACGGGGGCCCTGCGCCGCCATTGCCGCAGCCCAGGGGAGGAGGGGGGGGAGCGCGCCGCCATTGCCGCTGTTCGGGGAGGACGGGGGGGAGGGGGCGCACCGCCATTGCCGCGGCCCGGGGAGGACGGGGGTGGGGGGGGGCACCACCGTTGCCGCGGCTCCGGGAGCCGAGGGGAGCCCTGCGCAGCCATTGCCGCGGCCCGGGCAGCGGGGGGGAAGTGCGCACCGCCATTGCCGCGGCTCCGGGAGCCGACGGGAGCCCCGCACAGCCATTGCTGTGGTCCGGGGAGGCGGGTGGAAGCCCGCGCCGCCATTACCGTGTCTCGGGGAGTCGACAGGAGCCCCGCGCAGCCATTGCTGTGGCCTGGGGAGGAGGCAGGGTGCTTTGTCCGCGCCCGCCACTGGCGCCACGGGCGCGGGAAAACTCCGTCCCCGCCCGCCGCCGCTGCCGTAGGAGCGGGGGAAGCTCCGTCCCTGCCTGCCACCGCGGGGCAGCGCCAACCCGGGGTGACCGAGCCCAGGGGCAGCGGCGGCCGGCCCCGAGCGGCAGCACCGGGCTGGGCCACCTGGCCCCGTCAGCAGCCCCTAGCGGGCCGAGCTTGCACAGCCTTAGCTCAGCCAGTAAACCCCGCCCTCCCGCGGTTCTGTTACTAATTGCACGCGGGTCCTCACTGCGAACGACAGAGCGGCTTATATTCGGGTGCGGCTTATCTATGGACAAAAACCGAAATATTTGCCAACACCCAGAGATGCGGCTTATACTCAGTGCGGCTTGTATTCGTGAATTTACTGTAATTTGTCTTAAAGGTAGGATAGAATAGGAAGACTTGTAGCTGTGCTGTCTCTGGGACAACAATGTGTATGATGTATTCTGAAGAAAGTTTGATGATGTTCTGTGATAAGCAATGTACAGCTGTGCATATTTTGGGCATACTGTGCAGCTCTTTGAGTTACTTGGAAATGTAACTCATTTCTGGTTTGACCTACATGAGGAATTGAAAGTAAATTAAGTTGAATAAAATTTTAAGGTGGATTATTCTAAGTGTGTTAAACGTTTGCGTTTATACTTTCATGATACATGTAAAATGCACTAAATTAACAAGATAATAGTATCCAGAAATTTTGCTCATCTACTTGCAGTCTTTCCGATTACTTTCCTCCATATATCCTTCTGAAGCCAAGACCAGCTTTAAACAGATGCTACCTTCTCCCAGTAGGACACCAAATGTAAGTAGTTCTGTAAGAGAAGGTGTAGATTTATAAGCTGTAGAATAACAGGTTGGAATTATCAGATAGTCTAGACCTAAAATGTTTGTTGAAGTCCATTATGTGGGCTGAGAGACCCGTAGGGTTACAGTGTGAGTGAGATCTTATTCAGGAATAGTCTTTGAAGTTTTTTTCTATGTGCACTGGGAGAGTCACTGCTCACACTGACTAGTGCTATGTGAAACAGGGCAACACAGCTCCTCTGTTTATTTGGAGGTGTTTGACTCTATTTCCACCAGGTGCAGCTACACACTCCCCCTGAGCACAACTGCCTAGTGCTTGCACATCAGGATGTTGTTTTCCACCGCATTCTTGTTTGGGCAAGGAAAATTTTTGAGAGGACCCCTGTGAATCATGCCTCAGTTGGTTAAGAGAGACCTCAGTGAGGTTTGCTTTCTGGTTGTTAAGATCTGAGTTTTCTTTGGCTCTAGGAAATCATGAGAGCTGGACTACTGCAGATTGTAGAAATGTTCTTTCCCTGGTGGTCTAGCAGTGGATTGAGAATTCCTTTGAAACATGAATATTTATTGTTTAATAATGCAGGCTTCTGGGACCATTATCCACACAGTTTGAAGGAATGATCTTTGGAAGCAGCGGTAGCTCATGATAACAGCAACATTTGTGTTAAATTGAAGACTTTAAAATAAATTATCTTTTGAAGAAAGTGATTGTACTGAATCTAGAAGCTGAACATGGTACAGTAATTTCACGAATACAAGCCGCAGCAATTTGACAAAAATTTTGGTGGAAACCCGGCAGTGCGGCTAATAGTCGGGTGCGGCTAATATATTAATAATTTTCTGACATTTACAACCCCAGACGTGCCAGCCAGAGTGCCGAGCCAAGCACCGGCCAGTAAAAGCCGGCATTTCGCAATTGTTACAGTGTTACCGTGTTGCCCTGGCTCCCTGCAGGCAGCACGGGGGGCGGGGAGAGAGGCGGGAGAGCTCTCTCCTTCCCTCCTCTGCCGCAGCCCAGGGGAGGAGGGGGGGGGCGCCGCCATTGCCGCGGCCCGGGGAGGAGAGGTGGGGGGGGGGGGGGCGGGGGGCGCCGCCATTGCCGTGACCCGGGGAGCCGACGGGGGGGGGGGCGCCGCCATTGCCGCGGCCCGGGGAGCCGACGGGGGGGGGCCGCGCCACCATTGCCGCGGCCCAGGGAGCCGTCGGGGGGGAAACGCCGCCATTGCCACGGCTCGGGGAGGACGCGGGGGGGCCGCGCCGCCATTGCCGCGGCCCGGAGAGCTGACGGGGGGGGGCGCCGCCATTGCCGCGGCTCCGGGAGCCGACGGGAGCCCTGCGCAGCCCTTGCCGCGGCCCGGGGAGGGGGGGGGAAGTGCGCGCCGCCATTGCCGCGGCTCGGGGAGGAGGCGGGGTGCTTTGTCCGCGCCCGCCGCCGGCGCCACGGGCGTGGGAAAGCTCCGTCCCCGCCCGCCGCCGCTGCCGTAGGAGCGGGGGAAACTCCGTCCCTGCCTGCCACCGCGGGGCAGCGCCGACCCGGGGTGACCGAGCCCAGGGGCAGCGGCGGCCGGCCCCGAGCGGCAGCACCGGGCTGGGCCACCTGGCCCCGTCAGCAGCCCCTAGCGGGCCGAGCCTGCACAGCCTTAGCTCAGCCAGTAAACCCCGCCCTGCCGCAGTTCTGTTACTAATTGCACGCGGGTCCTCGCTGCGAACGACAGAGCGGCTTATATTCGTGTGCGGCTTATCTATGGACAAAAACCGAAATATTTGCCAACACCCAGAGATGCGGCTTATACTCAGTGCGGCTTGTATTCGTGAATTTACTGTACTTTCCTCTTTAGGTCTGGCAGAGAAATGGATCAGAGTTGTATTATTTTACAAGAAGGAGGTTTGGTGAGAAAAATTGAATTCTTAAACTTGCAATGGTAACTGAAAGAAGTAAATCTGTTTCTTTTAGGAAAGATCTGTGCCACAGCAGTCACTGAGAGTTGAGAGTTTCTTGTTTCTCAGTCTGAGACAGGATCCATGTCTGGAACTGTCTGAGAGCACAGCATGATTTCCTCTCTGGGATAAATTAACCATGGCTTTGTGCTTGCACACAGTGAGATCCCTTGCTATCATCTATGCCTATGTAGAGCTAAGAATAGAAAAAAGCAACATCAGCAGTGCTGTGGGAAAACTACATCAGTCCAGATGGCTGCTGACAAACTCTTTTCTTGTTTGGGATTAATAATAAAATAGTAAATAATGGTCATTTCTCATCCACATCTTAATCTGTATGTCTGCTTGGCAGCTAGGAGAAACTTAGGCTGAAGCCTGTCAAAGGTGGGTTTTTCTGGATGCACCCAAGAAGCTATCAGTGAGTAGTTTAGTTACCTTGCAGGAAAAAAACCCACAAAGAGCTGGGAGTTTGCTTTGTTTGTTGGTGATTAAACAACTTTGAATTCTCTTCTTACCCCCTTCATTCTCCTTTATCACATTCATGTGGTGCTGAATAAAGAGCTGGTATTTCTATTGTTACTTAAGGTTTGTATCCTGTGAGATCATGTTAGTATTTCTCTCAGACTTCATAGAGAGGATCTTCACTCTGTCTCCAACGAGGCCAGTGGGATGAATCCCATGTGTGATGCATTCATTTAGCTCTACAGGCCACATGTTGCATACAACTGTCCCACCAATGTTGATCTGTTAAAAGCCAAAACAAATTTGAGATCCCAGCTCAGAATCAGGCCCAACTGGGGAGCCAAACAATAACTTGCATTCTTTGTAGTTAGTCTTGACAGCAGGCTGTTTGGTTAAAGCATATGTTTGCATTTCCTAATTTATTGGCATGCTTTTAATTTAGATTACTGATTCTTCAGAGAAAGAGAAAAGTAAAAGAAAACATGGCACCCCTGTGGCTATTTCATATGTTTGCTCCATGGGGATCAAGTCCTTGCTCTGAAAGATAGTTCTGTCCTGTCCAAAGCAGGATAGAAAGGAGAGATTCTCACCATGATTGAGCCAGTTGGTTGCTTCATTGTGCCTAATGGCTTTGGAATATTAAGCAATATGCCCAAGACTAAAGGCAAACAAGCTCTTTTGTTCATCTCTCAAGTGGACGTTGGAAACTGCCCTCTTGCCTATGGTTAGGACAGTTTTGATCTTCTAGCTAGCATATTGGTGATAGAGAGGTCAGCTTCTACCTCCTTCATAATAATTATTTTAAAATTTACAGAAGTATGATTATTTGAAATAGAGAAGAAAACCTTTTTTGCTTAAGTAACACATGAGTAATAAACTGAGTTGCAGTACCAATTCATTTGTGGTAACCTGTCTCACAGACATTGTATGATTGTAAAGGGTTGTTATATGACTGTAAAAGGTATGTGATATAGAAGAGATTTTGGCAGCAGAAGACATCTGTAGTATATGGTAGCACAGCCTGGTAGCACAGCCTAGTAGCACAGGTATTTGAACAGGATATTAATAAATAGGGATAGTATGTACAAGACTGAGTAAGAGCCTAAATTTGTTTTCTAACATATTGGTATCTAGGAAGCAAAACCATTCCTGGGATACTGTATGTGTCCATTTCCTTGAGTTCGTTGTCTCACCTTTGCAGTATAGCTACTGCCTCTTTGCCAAGTGAGAGAGGATGATGAAGGATTCACCTGGTAGCTCTGGAGAGCTCTCACTTTCTGGCTGTACAACTGGTTGTGGCTTTTCTCCTCTTCTTCTGTTCAGTCCCTACTATCATCAGGGGATGATTGTATAGACCAAATCTGGCAGGGTGTGCAGAACAATAAGTGCAGTGGTACTGTCATTTCTGTGGTACATGAAACTTCATCTGTCTTATTGAGTGCTGCTTGGCATCTGCAGTGACGGGTTAATGGACAACCTCCATGCTGTTTCTTCTGCAGGGAGTGGTAGTAGCTGTGATTTTCTGCCAGGACTGACTCTGCACTTAGACTTTATGATGTGTTTTAAAAAAAAAGTTAATTACTTCTGGAGGAATCACTACTGATATCTGTTCCATCAGAACACCTATTTAGGCACAGCTCCTCTCAGTGTTGAGGGTGGGTCTGAAGCCAACAGTGTCTCAACTGCTTGTGCTGGATAAGTGATGACACAGTCTAGGTAAAAATGCCAGTGGCTCTTCCTGCCTTTCACTGACTTTGTTAGCTAGTATGGTGTGGAGTACTTCAGCATAAAAACAAATGAGACATCATAATATGCACAGATGAGAGCCTGGTGACTGAGACACTGGCTGGGAATACTGTCTTCAAATATTTGCTGGAGGCCATGCTGAAATTCAGGACCTTATCTCCCAAAGCTCAATAAAGTATGCTTGCCATCAGTCTCCTCACCCTTCAGCACATTACAGCGTCTGTCTTACTCTCCCCCTGGAGTGCTTCTCCATTATGTTTTATAGTGCCAGAAAGAGAGACTCAAACTGCGTGACTTCTTAGCACAACAGTCTCACCACTTAATATTGCTACAGCTTGCAGTGAAACTCTGTGGTGCCTAGAAAATATGTGTGATAGCAAATGACTCCAGCAAAAATATCAAGAAAATGTCATTGCACTGAGAAAAGAGGCTAAGAGCTCCTCTGTCAAAAGGGGAAGACTTAAGTAAACATAAACCTCACTGCTGCATGGTTCTCAAATCAGTGGAATGACATTGCCCACTTAGACTGTAGACAGACAGTTCTTTAGTCAACCTTCCTGGGAAGTCATTAAAAGAAGGAAGATCTTCAGAACTTGGAAGGACTTGTTTAACTATAAAAGTCCCCAGCTTTTACCTCTATCATCTGCACAATTTTCCTTGAGTATTTCTATCATGCATTAATGGAATTTTGAATATAAAGTCAGGAAGGGAAGGATTATTCTCACATTACCCTGTGACCTCGCTGGTAAAGGTTAGCCTTGGTGGACTGATGCAGGTGATGTTCTGGCACAGCATGAGCAATACTCATTTCAACATCAAGCCTGAATCCTCCAAACATTGCAAAAATCCAACTGCTATATATTTTTGGACAAGAACTCAACAGTATATTTTATACAAGGATACAAAACTAATTGGAATGGCTGAGGAAGAACCATGTTGGTAAACAATGCTCTTAATTAGACAATACATTCTGAAAATGTGACTCATTATCACAGGCAAATGTTGTTCATGTCATGTTACAGGTAACTTGATTGCCTGTAAGTGGGATATAAAAAATAAGATTGTTTAAATGCAGCTTCAGGGAGTGCTACATATTTTACCTCAGTTTCATCTGGTTTCCCATGATATCAAAGCTGTGTTTAGTGGATGGGGATTTACAACCAGAAAATGATACATGTAGCTGAAGAATGTGAATGGATGATGTGCCTTATAATTAGTTATCATTTCTTGGGAAGTAGTGCTGGTTTACAACTTGCTTCTTCCCTTTCCATCTGGGACTGATCTGTGTCTTTGTGTTGTATATAGGAAATGTTCTCTACAATTCTCTGAACGTAAAGACTCTGTTCCAGGCACTGTGGTGTAGGAGATTTCGAAAACCTTGACTTATTCATGGATTGTAGTTAACATGCACATTTTTACAAGTATATTTTCTTTACTCTGTACTTCAAAGAAGACGTATATCTAGATTGACTCAACTGACAACAAAAGAATTCATGGATTCATTTCCCTCCTGCTAGCCAAGGCTCATTACACAATATATTACTTTGTTTTATTTTTCTGTTTCTGTAATGAATGCTACAGAGCAATAGAAATTACTCTGCTGAGAGCAGGAGTTATGCCTATTCTAATGAATGTCTAGTGACTAGAAAACCGATACAAGGCTATATAGGCATTTTTGTTTCAATGTCCCTGTGATAGATAGCCAAGCCATAAATGGGTAGTGATTTTGACAGATTGAAATAGTTGATGGCAGCAGGAATTTGCAAGAGGGTCTTTTGCATGGCTGGCTGGTAACTGGTCTTTTGAGTGGACCTGCTAGTTGTTGTCTAAGCTACATATAACAGACTTACAGTAAATTCACGAATACAAGCCGCATGGAGTATAAGCCGCATATCCGGTGTGTTGGCAACATTGATGTCTTTGTCAATAAATAAGCCGTACCCGGAATATTAGCCGCACTTTAGTTCGCCGCGAACTTTCACAAAGTCGTCATTTAGTAACACAATCGCGGGATCGCCGGGGCTTACTGGCTTACTGCCGACCTCGGAAACATTGTTTCCAAGTGAAAAAAGACACACCCTTTATTTACAAGCCGAAAAAGACAGGAACAATAGTGTGGTCATTTTGCGAGTATTCCCAATGGATCCGCGTTGCCTTTAAACAGCCGCTCAGCCACGCGGGCAGACAACTGAGCTCCGAGCGGAGCCACATCTCCGTGCTGGCACAGGAGCGGCCGCTCTGGCCCTCGCAGCCCCGCGGGGGGAGCGGCCGTTGTAGCCCTCGCGGCCCCGCGGGAGGAGCGGCCGTTGTAGCCCTCGCGGCCCGCAGGGCGAGCGGCCGTTTTAGCCCTCGCAGCCCCGCGGGGGGAGCGGCCGTTGTAGCCCTCGCGGCCCGCGGGGCGAGCGGCCGTTGTTGCCCTCGCGGCCTGCGGGGCAAGTGGCCCCGTTGTAGCCCTCGCAGCCCCGCGGGGCGAGCGGCCATTGTAGCCCTCTCCCTGCGAGCCGAGTGGCCGTTCTACCCCTCTCCCTGCGGGCTGAGCGGCTCCCCCAGCCCTCTCCCTGCGAGCCGATCGCCCACTTCATCCCTCTCCCTGCGGGGAGAGAGGCTCCCCCAGCCCTCTCCCTGCGAACCCAGCCAACCCCGTAGCCGCACAAGACTGAAAACACTTTAAAAAGTACAGAGAAATATCACACACTTTTATTGAACTGCCGAGGTAACTCGCCGAGGTAACTCACCCCGATAACAACCCCCGCCCCTCAGTAACGCCGCCATCCACAGGCAGGCAATGAGCTGTTCTCTGATTGGTTCATCGTCGGAACAACGGGAAACCATGGATTTCAAACTGTTTCGGCTCGGGACTGGACTGGTATGATACTAGGTAAGGGCAGATATCACATTTTTGTTCATAGATTAGCCGCACCCAAATATTAGCCACACTTCCGGGTTTTCACCAAAATTTTTGTCTAGTTACTGCGGCTTGTATTCGTGAAATTACTCTATTTTTTGATGTGCTGCAGTCTTCTACCTTAGGTAGGTAATTTTTGGCTTATTGTAATTCCAAAGTATCATTTTTATTTAGGAATGGGCTCTAAACTGGGACGAAAGACTGGATTCTGTTGATTTCCCTAGAAACTTTTGAAGTTGTCTTTTGTTACTTCTATCATTCACAAGGACGGAGCTTAGAGCTGACAATTAGATGTGTATCTTAAAATGTCTTTTCCATGTCACTCAGCTTAAAATCCAGAAGTAAAACAATCACTAGATATGGTATGTGAGAGCATTCAATAGCACCATTCGGGATCAGGAAACTTTTTTTTAAGAAGCTATTTGAGGAATC
This sequence comes from Catharus ustulatus, assembly GCF_009819885.2. Classification (NCBI taxonomy): domain Eukaryota; kingdom Metazoa; phylum Chordata; class Aves; order Passeriformes; family Turdidae; genus Catharus; species Catharus ustulatus. The sequence goes on along the minus strand of NC_046225.1, from coordinate 24,308,399 downwards.
AAAATAAAACTTCAAGTAGGCTTCTTGCTGACAAGTTGCAGGTGTATGCCACATGCCCATGTTGAAAAAAAGATGCTGTTATGCAGGTCTTGATGACAGACAAGGGTCTAAAATGCCTTCATCTCCAGGTTTTAGCCAGTCCATCTGTTTTTTATTTGCATTTCCTCCAGCTAGCAGACTTTAGTATTTTCCAAATTCAGTATAACCAGGCACAAGTCTCTATAAAATTGCCTTTTTTTTTTTCCAATGTAAGATCCTTAGGTTAGTAAGGTATCTTTTAAATCAGGGAACTCTTACTTTTATGGTAACTATATGATAAATTTAAGTCAGTTGTTACTTTTGGAAAAATTGAGGGACAGGAGTGATGAGGAAAGAGCACTTTAGCTCCACTTTGCTAGAATAAGTAGAATCTGCTTATGTGTTGAGAGTATCAGAACAAGATTAAAATAAGATTATATTTGTATTATCTTATTGGTACTTCTAGCTTAGAAGGTCTGGCCTTCTATGATTTCATCCTCTTGAGGAAATGTTAAGGCTAAAAGACTTCGGATTACTCTAAACAGCTGCACCCTGGAAAAATTCTCAGAAGCACATATTCAGAGGGCAGAAATAATGAGGTAACAGCACTTGGGAAATATTCAGCCAGCCCTTTTGGTACTGCAACTTAAATTTTGACAAAAAAACAACTCATGAAGTCACATAAGAAATGGCATAGTTTCCCCTCCCTCTACTGACATGAGGGAAATTTGTTTGGTTTTGTTAGAAGACCTCTTGTTTCTGATGTGATTCTCAACAGAATGGCATGAAGATAGATAAACAAGAGTTTCTCCATCTAAAGAAACAACTTTCAAAGTGAATTCTCAAAGACCTTGAAGTTTTTATTTTCTGAGAGAACTGTAAGTCTTGATTTCAAATATGATTACCAAAAAGTAATCATTCTTCACTGGAAATTAGTCAGTTGAGCTTTTTTGGGGGGGTGAGCAATTAATTGCAAAATAATTTTGAAAAGCAATAGTTCTATTTATTTGAAGTACTGGAGAAAATTATTTGAGAAAGTGTAAACACAATTTTTCAGAAAGTGCACAAAATTTATTGTCATCTTTTTTTTATATAAACAAATTCCTCAAGAATAATTTTGAGGAATGGGAAAAAATCTGTAATTAATTTAATAGGCTGTAAAATTAGATTCATTAGATAGCATAGTTGTAGCTGTATGGGAGGCAGCAGAAAGCATAATGGAATGTGTCAGTGTGTGTTATTATGTCTCAAGAACCATCTCTTTACCTTTCGTAGGAACAAAGTTTATCTTTATGGAGAATGCAGTGCTTTTGCTTTTTTTTATTTTTTAAGTCTGTTTTCTTGGTCTTCATGAACATAGAAGAATTGTATACCCATGTATCTGTTTGCAAGGCATTATACGTGCAAGATATTTTGTGCTCTACAATATATTCCATGCTGCTTACCACAGGGTGTTATTTAGCAGATGCCAGGTTTAGTGAGTATACTAAGACCATAAAGTCCACTTTGATAAGTGGATGAAAGGTTATCGAAGTGAAATACTGACCAGTTGATGTCTGTTCACTTTCGTGGAGTTCCACTGGTACGGAGCAGAGATGAGTGGTGCAGTTACAGACATTTGAATGAGTGTGATGCAGATACTCACTGTGACAACACCGGGCTTGTTTGACAATTGTCAAAGGGAAAATACCTTCTTAGAGTTTAAAATGAAATTTTACCTATTGGAGGGTGTGTTTCAGTATTTTTACTAGTTTTTGTGGCTGTGCTGATTGTTCAATGTGTAGTTTTAACCTCTAGACTATGAATCAGATCCCTGAAGCCACAAAAATGTGAAATCTCTTGTACCCACATATGTTTGAGGTAAGGAAAGATTAAGCCATGGGCAAGCAGGTTCTATCTCTTATTCTTTAAGCGATGACCTGCAGTTGTGTGATCTTAAAGATTGCTGTGTGGCTACAGTGGAGCATCCCTAGTTGCATCTCCTAGCCCCATGAATTATTACCTCAGCTATTGTTTTATTTTGGAGGTTTCAGTGGTAGTTGATTGTCTTGTCTTTTGTTTGTTTGCTTGTTTTGGTTTTTTGGCTTTTTTTTAATGGGGTGCATCCATTCCTTGTTCAAAGGAGTGCCTCACTGTAAACCTTTCTCTTGCCCACCAGGCCTACCCTTGCACTAATGACAAGGAATGCGAAGTTGGACGGTACTGCCATAGCCCTCACCAAGCCACGTCTGCGTGCACGATGTGCCGGAGAAAGAAGAAGCGCTGCCACCGGGACGGGATGTGCTGCCCTGGGAACCGCTGCAACAACGGTATGGCTACCAGCTCTGGGCTTTTCTGCAGAAAAGCTGCCTTTTGACATCATCTGTATCTATGAGTGTGCCCAGCAACAGTAATTTTTCCTGGATGATAGCTCTTCTTTTTTAAAAAGAACCAAGAAAACTTAATTGTCTACTTTGTTCCACTCTGCCTAATTTTCTTTAATAGTATTTCTGTGTTTAGGGCTCCGCTACTATCAGTCTTTTCTTATATTTTGTGGTGGAGAAACACAAAAATACTGCTGCCTAAAATCACAACTCTACATTCGGTGTGCTTTCATTTGCTGGAAGACTGCACAGAAGTAATATTTTAAGGAAGGAAAGGAGACTTAATGAATCCTGAATCCATTCTCCCTGGGGAGGGTTATAACCACACTGTTTGCATTCCCACGGAGAGTGAAGAGATGTCTGTAAGGAGCTCTCCAGGGGCTCAGACCATAAAGCCAAAGTGACAGGGAGATTGAAGCGGGGTCCAGCCTGCGCCAACCCCCGGATGGTGTTGGCAAAGTGGTTAAATAAGTAATAAAGGGAAGGGAATGACTAAAGGGCTAGAAACTGAAAGCTTTAATACAAGGAGAAATAAAAAGGGGTGCACAAGGGCACAACATAAAATATAACCCAAAACGCCTGCTCACAGCTCTAAGAAATAAAGTCCTTGCTCCCTAGAAGTCTGATGTTTGCAGGTAACTCCTTTAAAAGACCCTGAAATGGGGTTGAGCACGCACTTATAAAGTCTTATATAGAAAGGTTCCAGCCAATCACAGACTGTTGTGTAGTCTTTATTTGCATGGTCACTCCCAGTCATTCCCATAGTCCTTTTATTCTCTTTTACTTCTCACCATAGCTTGACTGTATTTTATCTGTCTTGGCTTCTCAGTGTCCAGTGTGCAGTGTTGTTATTTCCTGTGTGGCTGGTTCACAGCCTGTCCCTTCCAGGATGGATAGCTATAACTGTCTGACAGTGAATGAAGCATTGCTGTGGTGAGGCTAAGTGCCAGCAACCAGAAGTGAATGTGTTACTAGAGATGAGCATCACTGGGGCCAAACTCCAGTGCTTTTATCATCCTGACCTGGTCAGTGCATGTCTCTCAGCTGCTTTTCCTCTTATTCTGATATTTGAGTGTCTGTCTTTTCCTTGCAGGTATTTGCATACCGGTAACTGAAAGCATCCTTACTCCTCACATCCCGGCTCTAGAAGGGCCACGCAACAAGAACAGTCATTATGCAAGTAAGGATTTGGGCTGGCACAACCTTGGGAGGCCCCGATCCAAACTGTCACACATAAAAGGTAAGGTCATGTTTGGACTGGACTGCTCTGTTTCTTCATGTCATGACTCATATTATTGCTGTTAAGATACAACAGTGGAAATCAGAAATAGGCAGTAATTTCACATGGAGTTAATGTCTATTGTGAGAATTCACAGCATGACTCAGAAAGTGATGTAATGTCAACCAACAGTTCCTGTGATTGAAACAGCATCTGCTTTCTTCTCTGTATCAGATGTGGACCGACAATCATTTTATCAGTTGTGCAAGACTGCAGACATCCTCTTCTTGTAACAGCCATGTAATTGAACACTTGTAATTCTGCTTACAGTCCTGTAGCAGAATTTCTCCTTACTAAGTCTTACGGCAGGTCTCATGCATTACCTCCTTGAACCTAATTAATATCTTTTCTTGTGTTTGCATCCTTCAAATAGCCACAGGTGGAAATATCACCTCTCTTTTTTCCCGGTTTCATTTGCATAAGTCTGCCCTGAATCTTTCTGCACTTTCATATTTTCCCATCAGATAAAATAATTTGGTTGCTCTTTTTAGGACATGAAGGTGATCCCTGCCTACGGTCATCAGACTGTATCGAGGGACACTGCTGTGCTCGCCATTTCTGGACCAAAATCTGCAAGCCTGTGTTGCATCAGGGGGAGGTGTGCACCAAACAGCGCAAGAAGGGGTCCCATGGACTGGAGATTTTCCAACGATGTGACTGTGCCAAGGGTTTGTCTTGTAAAGTATGGAAAGATGCGACCTCCTCTTCTAAATCAAGACTTCATGTGTGCCAGAAGATCTGAATGAGGATTGGGAAGATAGTATTAAATGACTGTGGCTTTATGTGTTTAATGCATTATGGCATGGTGGAAAAAGGGGACTGCAAATGAAAGTGGAATGACTAAAGTAACAGTTAGAGTATGAGTAGAAATCACACCAAATGCATTTCTTTTTGAGCTAGTGGTAAACACAAGTGTAGCTGGAGTTCACCTACTGCACAGTTCTCCTGTAAATAATTCTACAGTTTGTGGGAAATGCTAGTACGCAAATAAGTAGAGTGGAAATGAATGCCACTTACCTTGCTGTGTTGTCCCATGATGTTTCAGGGGTTCAGTGTTAGAGCTACAGTGAGTCTCCAGTGTGGTAAGGATTTTCTATGGAAATTGTATACGTTGTACTCCTATAGGAAGCAGTGCATGCCAGGAAGACTCATCTGTCAACATATTATTGGCCACATTGCAGGTGTGAGAAATGGAAATAAAGTTACTGTGAATGTTCACATGCGCTGGTTATTCAGGGCTGACACTTCAGCAAGGAAGCACTCCTGCAGGACAAGAGTGCTGTGTTTTGCAGGCCCTTATGAAGAAGGTAAAAACTGACCGTCTCAAAATCTCAAGAGAACAGCAGTTTATCTAAGAGGAGGCATTTAGGCAGGGTTTTGTTTCATATACATGGGTAAATTGAAATGCTTTATGTAGTTCAATGTCATAGTAAGGCACTTAATCACTTGTATTTCCCTCAGTTTACTGCTAATATACATTGGGTTGAACAGATGAAGCAAATAAGTGTGCATGCTGAATCCATTAGTTCTAAATATACTTTCATTGCCTAAGCATTCTTGCATTATAGACATTTCCAAAAGAAGTATCAGTGTTGAAGTGCTTAACATGAAGAGCTTCAAAGTTGTTTCTCTGTTGCTGTTATAATACAATATATATAACACCTCAACATTTGTTAAGCATACTGCTACACACTCAGATTTTTACATTTTATGGCACTCTGCAGCAAGATAACAGATTTGTTCTCAAGACAGCAAAGAAAGAGGAGTTGCAGAATAGGATGTAAGAAGATGGCATGACCACAAATGACTTGTTAAACATCATGTGATGTCACAGCATACCAGCCTCCAGCATGCATTCATCCTGAAACTGATGTCCTCTCCCTCTGGAATGTTCTGCCAGGAATGACAGAAATATACAGACTGTGGAAACAGCTGCCAACCCTACACTGTTTGTGTACTGGTTAGAAAAAGGACAACCTCTGTCCCTTGACTTGTCTCCCAGGTCTTTACAAATTTTTAAAATTTTACTTATTGCAAATATTCCTTTGTATAAACTTTGGTAAAGAGACTGATATTACTTTAAAGAAGTCTGATTCTATAATTGACCTACTGCTAAGTTGTAATTGCCCATTTATAATTACCCATTTTCATGCTCTGTAATACAATAGACTTTTCTGTTTATTCAGTTCTGCACAACATGGGTAGGCCACTATGTATTTTACCACATCACCATTACCTTTTTCCACCAGTGGGATGCTTTAAAGCTTTAATACTTGACTCAGCCTGCCTAATTAGAACACAGACCTCAGCTTCATTGCCCTTACTTTCATAAGAGTCTGATGCAGAAGAGAATTTCACACACCTCTTTCCCTACTGGAAAACAGCTCTTCTTACTACAGCATTTTCCAATGTCTCTGGAACAGGAGTAAGGCTCAGAAATTTCAATATTATAATATTAAATATTATAAAAGTCGAGGAACCAATTTTGCAAGTTTTATTTACTCAGAAGAAGAACTCAATTGCTCTCATTGTCACTACATATAAAAGAAAATGATAACCTAGCATGAGCAGAGGGGTTGCAGAAATGGGGTCCCAGCATTTTTTAGCTCTTCTTATTGGCCTACCTGCCATTTTGCTCTTGCAAAACACAGTTATTTGGGATAATTTATTTACAGGAAATGTTTAATGAGATGTATTTTCTTATAGAGATATTTCTTACACAAAGCTTTGTAGCAAAATATATTTGCAGCCAGTTGACTTTAATGTAGAAAATGTATAATAAGATTATATACATTAAACTTCCTTTCACATTCCTCCCCAAATATTTTACCCATATTCTTTTTCTTACCTGCTGCTTAAGAAGATTAGTTCTTTACAGAAAGACATGCAAACCTATTGGAAAAAAATCTTTTATCTGTGCAAGTAAAAACATCTGATTGTATTTGTGCCTGTGTGTAGGTTGAATTTTGGTAAAAAACATGAAGGTCATCTTAAAATCTCCATACATAGTTTCTACAAAACTTGTTTAGGTGACAACTACCTGTATGCTTCTCCTGGGTTGGTTTACACCTAAACACTCAAGAATACATTTTGAAAATAATGCACCTGGTTGTGTAATGTAAAATCAACCAGGTTAAGTAGGAAAGGTATCCAGACGCATTTCCTGGATAGTGATACATACCAGAGGGACTCATGATGGATAAAGCTGGTATTCAAATTACACAGTATTTTTTTAGAGGCTACAGCATACAAATGCACTCCTGCAAAATCTATAACTAGGAATTCTGAAATGGCAACTTACAGCATTCAGCTCTAATAACATAAAACAATTCATGCGACACAAATGAGAATAGTGTAAGTAAAACCAGCCAAGTTTTGAGCCCAGGAAAACTCCTGCAGAGCACAAGAAATATTGCAAAATAATGGCTGTGGTTATTGAGCAATGGTCTTGATACCCCTGTTAGTTTTTTCTGGTAACCCTTTGCTCCAACAGATGTACATTTGGGGGATGGAGTGGGCTGCAAATCACATAAGTGATTGTATAAAATGAAAAAGGTTTAGCTATTGTCATTTGCAGTATTGGGTTGGTAGGCCCTTTGAAAATTCAAACACTTTTAACATCAACATAATGAATTTGTGAGCATTTTCAGAGCCCAATGACTTCAACAGAGACTGCCAAAGCCTTCAGAGATTTAATCTGGGAACAAAAACAATAGGCACAGGCAGTTCCTTGCACACCACAAATACTGAACCACATAGCTGAACGGAGTAGCATGCAAATAGTTTCGTAAGACTGAACTTTGGTTGCTTAGAAGACAGTCAGTCAATGTTTTGCGGAAATATACATCAGTTTGGGAATAAAAGCTAAATTTGGGGATAATTGCTCTCACTCACTGTGTCACTCATCACGGGAATTAAGAATGAGTTTGGTTCTCTAATGTTTCAGAAATCGGCTGTCATGACACAAGTACACAAGATGTTATTGCTGAACAATTCAAATAATTTTCCTATTAACCTAGAATAGCCTCAGCAATGCAACATCTCTTTGGAAATACTTATTAACTTTCCTAAAAATAATGGATTTTTACTTTATAACTACATATATCTGATTTACAGTATAAATGTGGGTGTGTATCTATTACTGTACTATTTGCTTTGTCTCATGTTGTTTGTAACCTATAGTATTTATGATTTTAAACACTTTTTAAAATGAAAACAATTCCAATAGATTTGCCTGCTTCTATATCAACACTTCGAACAGCATACATCCAGCATCTGACACCTAAACCAGAATTCGCTGAAATTTAAGCCATCTTCTGCGTATTCTGACTTTCCAGCTCATTGTTTCAGCAAAAAAGCCCTCCCCAAAAACCATAAACATCTTGGGCAGAAGCTGAGAATAGACATTCCTAAACTATTCCTTGTCACCAGCCCTCTCTGCTTTCACTTTTGAGCTCTGCATCATCACCCCCACTAGCAAAAGTAAGTGCTGTCAAAGAAAATTTGTATTTTTCATCCCTTCCAGTTTGCTTTCGTTCTAGGAAAGCCATGTAAGAAAGAGATTCTGAAGGTGAAAACCAGCAGAAACTCGTATATATAACAGTGGCTCTAAACTCGGGGTATTAGGAGTTTTGAGATCTATACTCTAGCTTTCAAAAATTTACTTGCTAGGAGAATTATATAATACCAAGACCACGTTTATAAAAAATAAAGAAACCTTGTTCTTTGGATTTCTGTCACATGTTCTGAAAATAACTGCCTACACTGGGGGAGAAAAACCAAACACTTCCTCCTCACCCAGGCAACCTTACCTGCAGTCCCTGACAAAGGGAAAGCAGTTGTTTTAGATTTCTTTTGCTATGGGCGCACTGTACACAAAGGAATCATTAATTTTGTTTTTAAATCACTCTAATAATAAAGTTATGGTTTCTTACCTTGCTCACTTGTCTGAAGTATGACATTTTTATTGCATTAGACAGGAGTGAAGAAACAGAGTTAGCTTCAAGATCTATGCTCCCTCATTTAAATCATAGTGTTTCACTGAGATAAACAGACCTTCAGCTCAAGTGCCTTATCAGCTAATACAGTTTTTCACAATGTTTGGTTGTTGTTTTTAAAAACATACTCACCGCTACCAAAGAATGCTTACAGTACACACATACACAGACCCTGTATCCATTCTTACTATTTGTTCAAGTTCAACTTTACATGACTTCTACGAGTTATTGAGAAGCCTCAGATTTCTGCTGCAGGCCCCTCTCACTGCCAGCTTTACACAGCCCTGCTTGTGGCAAAAATGCAGGAGGTAAGGGGAAAAAGCTGGAAGTGGAAAGGGTGGGAACCAGCCCAAGGCTTGAAACGGTGGGTACAGGGGACAAGCTACCTCAAAATGTAGTTAGATGCTATTGCAAACACTGTGAACATTACTGGTATCCCATACAATAATTAAGAGCAGGGGAAGGGTAAATGCCCTGTCTTTGTTCCTGAGCCACGACCCCACAGTATTGACCCCAAGAGAGGAGGTGTGTTTTAGTGACTCAGGTGCCTCAAAAGCTAAAGCGTTGAGCCTATTTCCCCTGGAAGTAGTATGCATCTTACCTCTCTGTATCCAAATCCCTGTAATTCCAGAGGCTTTGGATTCAGGCACGTTGTTTGGATAACATTGTTGTAGCTCGGAGCCTGTCTATGCCTAGGGTTCCCAGTGAAAGTCTGCGCAGAGGAATAGGCAAAAGCAGGAGACAACTGCTCTTTACAGAGCTCCAGCTGGTCCTGGAGCTGTTATTTTGACTACCACTGATGGGACTGACCCTGATGGATATATAGCATTGGATAGGGCTCGTTGCAAATTTGTTTGTTCTGGCAGCTCCCTGGGTTTTTTTTGGAATTGCTTATTGTTATAGCATGAGTGTCAATTACTTGTTTACAAATGTCTGGTACCAATAAACTCTGCTTTTTGCAGTACCAGCTTGCAGCTTGATTTAGAAGTGGTTTGCTGCCTGCCAACTTCCCGAAGCAGAGGAAATAATCTTTTAGAGTAAACTAAGGTTTTAATAAGCACAGGGGTAGGTTTTGTTTAATTTTTTTTCTTGCCTTTTTAGGAAAAAATATTTAGAAAAAAGAAGAAAATCATAGTTTCAAGGTCTTTGGCAATGTTTGTACTGTAATTCTCCACTGCTGTTAATAAAGTTGGCCGAAGAGTAGTTAACAAATCAGAAATGTATACCAGTGTGGTTGCTATAGTATGGTTGTTCCAATTTTCTATTCCTCATAAGCTAATTATTTCTGAGAGTATCTTATTCAGCAATATTCACTCAAACTTGCAAAATTTTTTTAAAAAATCAACTATTAAACATTCAATCATTCAGTACAATTTTAATTGTAGGGCTCACAAGTATTGTTTCTTTCCTTAGTGACAGTAATTTTTAATGGAGCCATCAAAGTATAGAGATACATTGAAAGTATTGAATGGCACAATGAGTTTTGGAAGAAATTTGTGGGAAATTTTGGAATGAAGCCCACTAATTAACCCAATGACCACCCAAAGCTTTAGAAAAATCCACCTCAGAATTATTTGGGCAATGTCTTTTCCTCAATAACTGAGCAGTTTCCGATATTGCAACAGTGCTTAAAAGAAAATCCTAATGTATGTGTTCTGAAAGGACAGTTAACGCTTCTGTTTCAAAAAACATATACAGTAATTTCACGATTACAAGCCGCACCATTTTAACTAAAATTTTGCTCCCACCCCAGAAATGCAGCTTACACTCAGGGGCAGCTAATATGTGAATAGTTTTCTGACATTTCTAACCCCAGAAGTGCCAGCCAGAGTGCCGAGCCGAGCACCTGCCAGTAAAACCAGGCTTTATGGGATTGTTACAAATTGGTTACTCTGTTTCACAGCGGATGGAGCCGAGCTCAGTGCCGGCAGCATGGGGTGGGGGAAGGCAGCGGACTCCCTCCTTCAGGCAGCGCAACCCGGGGGGATGCAGGGGCTCTCTCCTGTTGGCCCCGTGGCCCGGGTGGAGGCAGGGGGCTCCGTGCTGCCATCCCCGCGGCCCGGGAGGAAGGCAGGGGGCTCCTGTCCTCGCCTGCCACCGCAGGAGCAGGCAGGCTCCCGTCCCCGCCTTCCACAGGAGCGGGGGTGCTCCTTCGCCTCCTGCTGCTGCCGCTGTGGGTGCCAGCGGGCTCTGTGCCCCCCTGCCATCGCGGGGCAGCGCCGGGCGGCAGCCGGCCCCGAGTGGCCATGCCGAGGGGCAGCGCCGAGCTGGGCCATCTGGCCCCGTCGGCAGCCCCGAGAAGGCCAAGCCCTCACAGCCCGAGCCAAGTCAGTAAATACCCCGATCCCGCGATTCTGTTACTATTTGGCAACTTTGTTGCACGTGGGTCCTCGCTGCGAAAGACAGAGCGGCTTATAATTGGGTGCGGCTTGTGTATGAACAAAGAACAAAATGTTGCTGACACCCGGAGATGGGGCTTATAGTCAGTGCGGCTTGTAATTGTGAAATTACTGTAATTCTTCTGTGAAGTTCAGAAGAGGATGATAACTCTCCTTGCCAATGCATCATACTGCTAGCTGGTAATACTGTAAATTTGGAGACCTATGGGATCAAGTTGTGAAAACTTTAATTACTTGAAAACCAGTGCTCTTTATCTTGGAGCTTCCTTCCAATCTGTGGAGATCAATGGTTATGGAGGGAACATTCTCAGGTCAAGGATTAGAAATTCATCAGCATGGCTGTAAATAACTCTGAAGCAAGAGGTCTTCCCTCTGCTACCACATCTTCCAGGGAGAACTCAAAATATATCAAAACCTATGAATGCATCAGATAAATTTTGATTTCTCTGCCTCTCTGGGTTTTTCATTTTGGCAGAGTCAGATGTGAAAATGTCAAAATTAAATTCTCATACTGTCTCCTGACAACAACTGGAATCGCACAATATTAAGTACCATTGCAGTACTTGTTTCCCTGAGATTTGCAGCTCAAAACATAGATCCAAAATGTTCAGAAGCTTTGAAGCAGAATACAGAATTCCTTATGTTTATTCAATTTCAACTCTGAAACATGTTGAGATTCCCATGTTAAAAGCTCTTGTAGAAATGTGTCCTTATGTGATTACAATTGAATACCATATTGTGCAATGCACAAAGTACATACTCAAAAAGCAGAAAAGATCAAATTAAGAAATTTTCTTTCTAAATTTGATGCTGAAAACTAAAAGTCATGCATGACAGTGCAATTATTTAGCACTCAGTTTGTATTGCACAAGGACTATACTAATGATTCAAACCAAAAATAGAGAAGTGTGTTAGTACAACTCACCTGAATGCTAGAGCAACACCAAAACTGTAATACTATATGTAATATAATATAAATATATAAACATATAAATATAGACATGTAGAAATATATATGTAATAACTGATCATCATGCCCCCATCACTAACTAACCATCGTACTGCTGTATACCTGTCAGCATTACAACAACAGGATTTGCCCCATGTAATAATTACTTATTGAAAACACTGGGTTATAAACAGGCAATTCTCATAATGGTGCCATAAACCTGTCCATACAGTTTGTGTGTTGAGTCACTATCATTATTAGTGACAATCTGTCTAAATAGGCAGAGGAAGACACTCTTATGGAGAAATGTTGCTTTGCATGTATTCATTTTAACAAAAGATGAAATTACTTTCCTATAATAAGGGTCAACTTTCCTGGCATTGCCTTTCACATCTGGACAAATAAAAGTTAGAATTCCTGTTTATTCCAGTATATTCTAAGTGCTTCCTTAAATACATCTCTGATATACAAACACTTAGCGTATACAGACACTGATGTAGCAATGATCCAATCGGCAGAAAATCCTACTAGTTGCAGCAGCTGAAGTGCAGCACTTCAGTAGTGTTATCAAGTGTCACAGGTCACCTTTCCTGAAAAATAAAAGCAAACACAAAAAAACCTCAATGCAGAACTGAAAAGACTTCAGTGATCAGAATTAACAACATAACAGGAACAGAAAATAGTTACAGGAAAAGATTAATGGAGGGGAATAAAGAGGTTTGGTTCAAGGGTTAAGCGTTTATTGACTTTTCAGAAAGAAAATTACTGTAAAGATGATGATGATGAAGTGTTATTACCTGATGCAATAATTAAAAATTCTTCATGTTAGAAACAGTAGGTCTTAACACTCATATGCATTATGAGCTACAGTATTTCACCTACTTAGCTTATTTAAACAGTCAAGAATACTCTTCTAAAGCACAGTTCAGACATGATATCAAATAATATTTCCCTCAAAGTCATTTCACTTTGAAATCACTAAGACAGAAGGTGGTTGTCCTAGTTTGGAGGACAGGTGTCTGCTAAGAAAGGCAGGAGCCTCTCTCTGAAAATGGAGAATGTAAACCCCCTCCCTCCAAATTATTATAATTTTGAAATAAAACGGCTCTTAGGCAAAGATATGGGAATTAGGAATAACAGTTCTTTATTAGGGAAATTAAAATAGAAATACAATACTACAAAGAAACAGACCCCAAGCCCTGACAAAGTCAGAGTACAACCTGACACCCGATCAGGCAGGGTATTGATAGCAGTTTGATCAAATGGTGGCTGTAGTCCTTTTGCAGTGACAGATATGATTCAGTTGAAGCAGTGCTCCTGTAGAAGGTGCAGTTTTCCTTCCGGAGGTCCAGTGATGATGTGGAGAAATCCGGTTTTCCTCAGGAGTCCAGTGGAGAAAGGGCTCCCTTAGTGCCCCCCACACCTCTGTTTCATCTTGGTAAGAAATGTTTGGCCCTTCCCCCTGGCTGGAGCAACTTCCAATGGGATGCAGTAATTTAATCAGTCACACAGTGGACCTCAATGGGCCATTAGCAGAAGATGCCTCCCTGGAGGAAGGGTGAGTTGTGAAAAGACAAAGAACAATGCCCTGCCTGGTTTCAGTGGATGGGCCATTAGCAGAACATCTCCCACGGAGATAAGCATCACTGCCCCCACCCTCAACAGATGGTGATAGAATAGACCTTTTATCACACCCTGTATTGTAACCCAAGACAGTGGCTTGTTTCATATTTAAATACGTTTGTCTTGTATCCATTCATTTTTAACTGGATTTTTTTTTTCTGTCTGTATGAAGAAGACACATTAGCCACTCACATTTCATTGCATCTAGGGAAATTGTTGAGGCTGTTTGAAACATTACCAGAAGCTGCCAAAGTGATCAAATCATCTTAATTGACACTTAAATTAGTAACTGTGGAGACACTCAAATACTGTAGTTTAAAGCTCCTCAGAACTAGAACTGGTGGCAAGATCTATGAAAAAGATTTTTTTTACTGCTTGAATTTGAGGCTAAAAAGCAGGTTTTTAATCGGTGATTTTTATTTTTGGACAGCTCTAGATAAAAATTCCTTTTGAGTACTCCATCTAGCTCTGAGGCCTCAGCACAAGGAGCCCATGGACCTGTTGGAGTGAGTCCAGAGGAGGCCATGAAGATGGTCAGAGGGCTGGAGCACTTCTCCTGTTCAGACAGGCTGGGAGAGCTGGAACTGTTTAGCCTGATGAAGAGAAGGCTCTGGAGAGACCTCACAGCACCTTCCAGTACCTAAAGGGGACCTGCAAGAAAGTTGGGGAGGGACTTCTTACAAGGGCATGTAGTAATAGGGCAAGGGGGAATGGCTTTAAGCTGAAAGCGGCAGGTTTATCTTAGATATTAGGAAGAAAGCCCTTCTCATGAGGGTGGTGAAACACTGGAACAGGTTGTCCAGGGAAATTGTGGATGCCCCATCCCTGAAGGTGTTCGAGACCAGGTTGGATGGGGCTTTGAGCAAGCAGGATTCATGGAAGTGTCCCTGCCTGAGGCAGGGGAGTTGGAACTGGATGATCTTTAAAGCCCCTTCCAAGCCAAACAATTTTTTTATTTTATCCTTAAGCAAGTGTTCAATATTGGTGGGGTTTTTTTTGTTTGGGATTTTTTTTTTTTTTGCGAAAACAAACAGATAATCAAACAGAAAATAACCCAAACACAACACTGATATTTCAAAAATTTCCTTACATGATAGGAAGAAATGTGGACTCCATGCCTTCCTGTCTAACTCACAGGAATTGTTTCCAGTTATTAGCAGGGAAATACTAGCAATGAGAAATGGATTGTAACTTCCCTTCTGTTTGATATAAGGATTGGGAAACACATTTTCTGTAGAAAAAGTAGTTTGGACTATCCCTGGGAATTTTACTGGAAAGATTTACCAGAAAACTTCTGTATTATGTATTAACAACAACAATAGCAACAAAAATAACAAAATCAACATAATAGTAACAGTAATAATAATATTTTTCTAGTTTGCTAGATTTTACTACATTTTTAAATTTGTTGTTTTTAAGGCTTAAAAATGTACAGGACTTAATAAAGGTTTAGTCAAAGAGAAGGCCTGGCACAGGAATCCCTTCAGTAAATTTTAGCTGTCTAAAGGTCAAGTGTCATGACAAGATTATACAGACAAGAGACACTGAAAAAATAATTCACCTGCCCCATGTCAGAGCCTGCTTCTGTAGATGAATGCCTGATGCTTGCCTCTGTTTCTCCACAGAGTAAAGGGAGAGCTTCAACAGGGAGTTCATACCATACCTATAGATTCAGATGAATAAGGAACAGAGAATATGGATTGTACCCTTTGTGGAAGGACGGAAAGGTTTATGCAGTATATCCACAGCAGGAAGAGTGGGTTAAATACTGCCTAAGATCAATATTAGAAGATCTATCACTATTTATATTTTAACCTTCCCATATCTCATGCTAGCATGGTGCAGTTTTTGCACCCAGATGATGAATATTTTTCATCATTGCATCTGGTTCTTGATCTGTCTTCAAACTTCTAACAGAGTAGAGTGCTACCCTGACCCTTGAGGGACATCTATCATGCCCTCCTGAACATCCCTCCCTCCTTCTGACTCTAGTGGCTCCCCTCACTAATCATTAAATTTTCAGCCAGAGTTTTGATTCTCATTAACCATTTGTTTCTGGAAGAGACTCCCTGCAGACAACCAGGACACCCCAAGCATCTTTGACATCAGCTGAACCACCAGCATGGCCCTGTTGTTTTGTTTTCACTTATTCCCCCACCAGTCTGCAGCTACCTTTCTGAAGTCTAAACCCTTTGGTGCTGGGACTGAATTTTTATCCTGTATTTGTACAGCACTTAGCACAAGAGCATACAAATTCCAGATAAAGATCTATGAGGATCTCTTCTACCATATATGACTGGAAACACAAATTTCAGATGGGATTATTCTGTTAACAATTCCTAGAGCCACGTGAATACATGGCATTGTCCTGCCTCACACTACAATAATTTTCAAGCTGTGGTCCATGAAATTCCCATGCTGAGAGACATTAAACTAGGAGTATGCCTAGTGTCAGAAAGTTGAAAAAGAATTAGGAATTTTCAAACCAAAAAAGGCATGAAAAGTATTGTAGACAAAAAAAAAAAAAAAAAAAAAAAAAGAAAGGAAATCCTCATACTCTGGATAAATCTGATCTTGTTACAGGCTCTGGGAAGCTGTTCCACCTTTTCAGTGAGAATGTGTATCAAGCTGTGGATATCCTGGAAGACATGTTGCAAACACAAGCAAGCTGATGGCAGTTACTCAGTGTCTTCTCCTGGGGAGGTAGAACTGCTGGTTCTGCATCAGAACATTTCCACGTACAAGAAAAATACTTTAAAGTATCTTGCCATCACACTTGGTATCATGCTAACTGCAGAAACTCTTATTATCTGCTGTTCCCATCCCATGAAAAACATGACTTCACTATATTGGGATTACAAACTGTTCCTAAAGCAATGTGGTAATTTAAATTCCATTTCCCATATGGACAAGGCAAACAATCTGTAGATGGACCTTCCAGCTATTCTTTCTTTTTAATAACTGATGCATGATGGTCATATGCTAAACTCATTTGTCAATCTTATTTTTTTATCTATTGCCTGGAAAATACAGCAACTTAACCCTGGACAGATGGAAGAGAGACTTCAGGGCTGTGAATTAAAAACAGCCTGCTTGGAGAAGTGAGGACAGGTGCTGGCTCTGGCCAGCTAAGCAGGTGGAGGAGTTGATTGTGAGAAGGAAGGGTCCAGACAGATCCACTAATTAGGAGGGTGATAAGAGAAGGGCACCTTGTGTAGCCGGTTTCAAACCCCATATCCTTTCACCTGAAGTACCCTGGTCTGAGTCCAGCCATGACCAAGGCACTCCACCTTGTCCTGATGATGTGCTGGTAAAGGGCTCTGCACACCCGGTGGTCACTGGTCTTGGACCTATTCCCAGAGAAGTCGAGTTCTCAGCTTCGGTCCAACTGGCAGTCTTAGTTTTGCTATAACGAGACCCAAGGTGGAAATAAGCCAGAGAGGTGCATTCCTTCTTTCCTCCTGACAAGAGCCTCTCAAAGGAGCTGCTTGCATGCTGGTGTGGCCATGTGAGCTGAGCTATCAGCTTGAGCCACCCTGGGATGAGAAAATTGACACAACCCAACCATCACACAGCATGTGGGGAGGGGTCTCCTCAGGAAAGGAAGAAGTCATGTACACTTGTGGTTTTATTAGAAAAAAAAAGCCTTAAGGCCCCCGTTTCTATATAATTTTTAAAATATTCAACCTCTTTTAAATGTTTTCAAACACTGACAACATGTTTCTAACAAAAATTGTATCGTTCTACTTGTATTAGTTTAATCCCTCAGAGACCTTTTTGTTGTATTTCAAACACATCTGAGCTAGGAAAACCAAGGACAAATTTTAAAAGTCTGTATTTAGAGACACAAATTGGGAAACAATATTTTGGAAATGGTTTTGATTGGTGAAAGGAAAGGCAGCCACTTCAACAAAATACATAAAAATGGTTTTGGAATATACTAGAAAATAAACAGGGTGAAGAAAGATATTTTTACTACTTAGCTGATCTAAAGCAAGGCATGTTCTTAGCCAGAGTTTAAAAACGCAGATCCAACAATCTAATATACATATTTTGCATTTAATAAAAAAGCCTTAAGCTTTTAAATTACTTTAATCTTATATTTATATATATTATCTTCCATAAAACAATTTCAAGGGATAGATTTCTACTGTGTTTTTTTCTTGTATATGCAGTAAATTGAAATAATATTGTCTTTGAGTGAGATGAGATTTAAAATTATTATAATAATTTAATCAAATTTACAATTCTAGCAAAACAAACTAACTTTCCAGTACTTGTTTCTACAAGGTGAGTGTCTAGCAGAGACAAAACACTTAATTTAGTATTCATAAGTCCTAAAATACCAGTCCTGAAACGGGGGGAATTTTTGATTTGTCTACAGTATCTTCTGATGTTGAATTAAGTGAGACATTCAGAAACATTAACCTTTTAGTAATACTCCTGGCTTTTGAATTTTTAATTAATTTACATTTAATATTTTTTCTTCTGACTGCAGTAATTGTTATACTGCTGTTACAACTCTTGTACCTGTCGTATCTTTAGCAGACATACCTTCAGAATTGCAACTTGAACTTAAATCCTATTGATAAACTTCTAATAACCTGGATATAAAAAGAGTCCATTTACTTTTGTAACACTTATAAATCCTATATATCATGCCACACTTCTTACTCAAGTGCAAGATGCACTCTGCATGCTTTAGAACCTGACCTAGTTTGGGAGAGAAGTTTCTCAAGGGCTCAGTCTGGAGGAAAGGGGGGGGGAATTCCTGGTGCCACAGCCCATTCTCCACCTGTAGCACAATGTGCCAGGGGCTTGGACATCCTCTGTCAAGGGCAATGTGCTCCCCTCAGGCAGGATTTCCTCTGACTCAAGCCACAGAAGCTTTGCAAAAGAAACTGCATGGAGTCAACAACAAGGCACCAGCAGAGAAGCTGCAGAAAAAGCTAAAGTAGGAACTGAAAATATCCTCTCTATTGAGACTAGGCTTAAGCCATTCTTGATGTTTGATCCAAACTTGCTCCAATCTCATCTCAGTCCCTCCAGCTCTGCAGCACTCTCCACTGCTCCACAGCCCTTCTTATCTTCTTCTCTTTCCCTATTGTTTACTACAAATTTCCCCTATTCCTTGTCTTTCTAACCCCTAAACAATATTCTTCTACCAAAGGGAGAATTAACATACCATTTATCATCACAACATAAATAGGTATGTACTTTCACTCTCCCTTCTCCTTTTGTCTGTTCCTATACTACTCTTAAAGGCAGGAAGATTGCCTCTCACCCTTTGTATAGAGTCCAGCAAACTGTGCCTGGTTTTGGTTGGTCCCTCATAAATAACACAATCAGTAAAATCTCTGCAAGAAGAAAAGCAAGAAAACTTCCTCACTAGGTTTTGGATGGTGATGGGATATTTTTTCAAGCTGTACTCTGACAGAAAGTACCATGGTCTCACGAAGTACAAAATTATATTTTTAGTCATTTGACTTAAATGGGAGAGTTGTTTATATTCACAGCACAGGCTATAATTCTTCACTCATGGCCTAATAAAATGCTTCAATTTCCAGAGTTTACCACCTTTTCTCTCTGAATTTCTCTTCACTACTCAGATAGTACAGCTACAATACTTTGTTCCTTGAAAACCTAAAAACTGAAACAACCCAGACTTCATTTGTCCCAAATACCTGCATGTCATTTTTCTACGACATTTTTAAACAGAATAGTTACACCAAGATCCAGATAATCTATGTAACATACTGAGAAATCAGACAGTATGAGAAGAGTGCAGCACTCTGGAAACCTCTGAAACTTGTTTCAACAAAGCTACAAAAATAAACTGACAGCAGTGTTTGCCAGGTTTCCTAATGCTCTTACCCATCAGCTTTCTCAAGAGGCACTTGCGGCTCTTCAGAGCTTCCATTTGCCCCGACCATCGCTGCTGTGCACGGTCCTGCGCCGCAGGAACTGAGACACCCCTTGGGCATGTTCCACTGCAGATCCACTGCTCAGCCACTGTGCCTTGCCTAAGCCAGGACTGAAATGTGCAGCAGAGACCATCTGACTCCTCAGCCTTCTGCCTTCTTGGCTTGCCCTTCCCTGAACCATCCCTCTTGCCCTCCTATGGACACTGTCCCTTTGTTATTACCTGCTATAGCCACAAGCCCTGTGGGTTTTATGCTCTTGGCCGGGCTTCAAGTTCCAGCGCTTCCCTTGCTTCTCACCCTCCACACACTAATCAGAGACTCCCTAGTGGGATCTGGGATGTAGATGTCTGTTTAACTTCTGTCCTCAGCATTTCAAAACCATTAGTCAGGGCCTGGACTGTGGCCATCAGAATACGAGTACTCTAAGGTAAACAGTAACTCCCATATTTTCCTCACCTCCTGCATCTGGAAGACAAATAATGAGTCCCACAGTGTATTGTTTATTCTCATCCCATATTAATTTTAATTATAATGGTGAGCTAATAGCCATTTCCTGGATATTAGGTGGAGCACAGCAAGGTACCACAAAGCATGGAGATGGGTACCTTGAGATGGGAGGATCACTGACTTGTGCCTTCACACACTTCATAATATTCTGAACTTTGTCTCCAATTAGCAATGTTGGTCATTGTCACTCTAACGAGTTACCTGTGACAGTCTGTATGACCTGCAAAACAAAGGCTTGATCCAGACCAACCTGTGGCCAGAGCAAGATTCTCTGAGCTAAACCCCATGAAATCCCCAGGTGATCATGGCTCTACCTGCATTGCTATAAATTCCATCCATGCTGTGAAGTTGCCCAACTGTTAAACTCATCTGCAAGCACCATGCCTTCAGCTCATCACTGTTAATTCATTCAAGCTTCCCTCTTCTTCATTTTAGATAATGTCAGGTTGCTTCTCCCTTGGGTGAGATAACACTGCGCTTACTAATTCCCAGCTTATGGGAAGGACAAAAGACAGTGGGAGCTTGTAGAAGACAGAGAAAACTTGAAAACAATCTACAGTTCTCCTGTCATTCTCAGGCTTGAGACTATTGGGGTCTATGGGTTTGCTTAATTTTTTTGGCCCTTTCCTAAAATGTCCTTAATTTCTCTGATAATTTTCCAAATAATTTCACTTTTATATGTGCAAGTTACAATCCTTTTTCTTCATTTTAACTGTCCCTTTGCTTACCAGTATAAATTGTTATTGAAGATCAGCTTTTAAAATATGCTTACATTTACATTACATAACTTGCATAAAAAAAACCTATAGATTAACAAATTATATTAAAATATAGACTGGTCAAATTACATAAATATCCAAACCAAAGTTTTAGGGTCTCTTATACTCGCATCTGTTCACCTAACAGGCTCACTCACTGTCTTTATCATAATAACAAATCCCGGTCCTTGACAAGTGCCAGTGAGGCTCATGTGCTTTCAAATTGATTTGTTTTCATCAAATGCAACACCTAATCAAATTCTGGTACACATAAATGGTACCCTTCATCATAAAAAATGAAACAAAACAAAAATAAATAAAACAAACAACAAAAAAAGAATACAAAAAAACCCCCCAAAACCCTCCAAACAAAACAGTTAACATGTGGAAATGGAAACAGATGTTTTCCTAACTAGCACAATCAAGAAGACCAATTTACAGAGTAGAAATAGTTATTTGCATGGTCAACAATGATAAAACAGATCATGTATCTTCTGCTACATGTTATAACAAATACCTCATTTTTTGCCTTAGGATAAAGGATAAGGCTCTTACCCAAACAGGCTGGGAAAAGACCAGTGAAGGAATTGTACAAAAGCATTTTTATTTGTTTTATGCCTACATTGTTTTCAATATTGCAATTTTTGTCATTTACTAGTAAAGGCAAAAAAATCCAAAAATTACAAAGGATGAAACCGTATTTTTGACACAATCTATTGCTATTAAAATGGTTATAAATCATAAAAGCACTAGATCTTGATTTGTGTCCATACTACATGCAAAATATTGGCTGTGAATGCAATGGAAATTAATCCTTTCTTGGAATAATATTTTTAATAGACTATGTGTTTATTTGAATCATGATTTGATACTTGAGGGCATCAAATTTTTATGGAAAATCAAAGAAACAAGAAGTAAAAGGAGCAGAGAACTGTAAGTGTATCTAATATTTCAACAAGAGTCAAGATAAAGACTTATGCCTTAAGACTCTATGGTCTAAACTACTGTCACATCTCACTCACTAGATAAAATATTCAATCTCTCCCTGTTCCCAAAGAAGTAGGAACATAAAACCACAGACAAAAACAGTTTTAGTAGGAGAGGTTTGCACAGAGAAAAGTTGTTCCAAAGAGAGGCTTGAATGACAGAAAGAGAGATCCTCGGTGCTTGAGAAATGGAAAGTGGGACACCATCATAAAGATGCCAAGCTATGACAGAGAGAAAATAATAAAATCTGAAAGAAGTTATGGTGGTCAGCAGGGAAGAGTGAGTAAGTGCTCTTTGGAGATGTGCACCCCAAGCCCCTAGAAGTTAACAGGAGATTAAATTCATCTTCGTGTAACTGGAATATCGACCGAAGCCAAATAATTTTGCCCTTAGCTTCAGCGCTGTCAAGATTTCCGCTTACTTCAATGTGTCATAAGCATAGCAATACATTTAGCCTTGGTGCTAAACTGCAGTCCACATGAGAAATGTCATCCAGAATCAAACTTAATACTGAGCTACACTGATTTATGACATGAGTAGATCCAAAATTTTCAGAATCAAACCTTCAGGTCAGAAACAGTGGAGGAATGTGTAATTACTGTAAAGGATCTAAATCACCACTTACGCTAGGAAGCTGGGCTCCTGACAGCACTGGGGGGAGGCTAATCCTTAATTGAAGTCCCCTCCACTCTGCAGGAAGCACCAGCACTGAGGCTTGGCAGCCCCTCTGCCATGTCCTTGGAATACCCTTTGTCCAGGTAAAAGACGTGTAGCAGAGCACTGCACAGATCCTCAGGTTTTACTGAATGCTTTGCTTTTCCTCTTAAGATTACTTTCTCACTCTCTCACAATAAAGTATGAGCATATTAATGAAGAGACCTACGTAAGTTCGTATGAAGAGAACTGCAGTCAGCTCTCAATTACACAGCTTGAGTGTTACATAGTTTGTACATGCAGCACAGAACAGCTCTGGCACAAGTGTTTCATTGAATTTGCTTCCCTAAGGAGCAGATTCACTTTCCCTCTCTACTCCTCACAAACGGATGTAGTAATGAAATAAGCTATCATAGGCCAGAAAATGCAGATGTGCTGCTCTGCGTGCTGTTGACACCCAACGCCGCGTCCAGCGAGGGTGAAGCCAGAAATGTCCACCACACCCAAAATGCCTCTGAAGAATCAGACATGCATGCCCTTCCTTTTTTAGATAAAAAACCCTAAGAATTATAGGTTTTATTAACTGCTTTCTCCATTTTTTCCCTTCTTGCTAGTCAGCCCATTTACCTGAATGAAGGCCCCACTGAGTACTACTTCTAATGAAAAACTTCTGAGAGACACTTCACATTTTTTCCAAGAATCATACTTGGACTACTGCATGGTCCATCTTCTGTGTCACACACTGCTCATCTTAGAGTACAGCAAAAAGCAATAACAGTTGTGTGGAAAGGAATGCTAGAAGAATAATAAGAGAAGAAGTGATTTTCAATAAGTAAAATAAACAATTTCTCGAAGTCCTGCCACTCCTCTTTGCTCCCTCTCCCTCCCTACCTGCTTCTATCTCATGCACAAACACTGTACTTTGGATAAGTTACAAAGTTTTGCACAGAATGAAGAGCAGTTATTTTTACTGACAGTGCTATATGAAGCCAGTAACTAGGAGTAACTGGGGCCAGGTCCTTTGGGAAAAAGGTCAGCAGAATTCTGAGGTATTTTTTCTGTCAGCACTAAGCAATCCACAGGGAGTCAAAATTTATCATTATACTGGACTCATGCTTGAACCTATCAACTTTTTCTTCCAGGAACTTTGCTCCATATAAAAATATAGGCTAAATATATTCTTACATGCTGAAATGTTTGGCTTTTGTTTTTGCCACAGGCATTCAAATATAGTTATAAAACAATGAACACAAGGAAGTATATATGGACAAACCAGAAAGAGTGCTTAAGGCATAAATCTATGGTCTAACGAGAAAAGTTTTCTTTAACCATGTGTAACAGATTATAAACCTTATTTTACTGAGAAATTGTATTTACTTATTTGATGTTTGCATGCAATATTATAAAATTAATCTAATTAATCTAGATTAATCTAATTAATCTACTTTCTTTATAAAAGAAATGTAATTTTCAATCATATGATTCTGTGAAAACATTTTATGGAGACACATGGAACAAAAAACCAAAAAAACCCAAAACTTTGTGCATAATTGCACATAGTCAAAAACCTACAAATTGCATGTGGGACTTCATTGCTAATAAAATAATGTGACAATAATGCTAGTCTGTGCTTCCCTTCCCACAGAAGAGCTGCAGAAAATGCAAAATCTGACCTTTTCCCAAAACACTCAGAAAACCACCTCAACAACTCTGTGCTGGGCTAGAATTAATTTTCTTCACAGTGGCTGGTAAGGAACCGTGTTCTGGATTTGTGCTGAACATGGAGTTGATAACATGAAGATGTTTTTGTCATTGCTGGGCAGGGCTTCCACAGAGCCAAGGCCTTTTAGCACTGCCACGCTGGCAAGGGGACTGGGAGTGCTTGGGAGGCTGGGAGGAGACACAACCAGGACACGTGTCCCAAACTGACCAGAGGGATATTCCAGACCATGTGAGATCATGCTCAGTATATGATGTGGGAGGAAGAAATAGAAAGGGAGGTGCGTTTAGAATGATGGCGTTTGTCTTCCCAACTAAGTGCTGCATGGAATGGGGCCCTGCTCTCCTGGAGATGGTGGAACACCTGCCTGCCCATGGGAAGCACTGAATTAATTCCTTATTTTGCTTTGCCTGTGTGTGCCTTTTGCTTTCCCTGTTAAACTGTTTTTATCTCAACCCACAAGGTTATGACCTTTTACCTTTCCAGTTGTCTCCCTGATCCCACTGGTGGGAGAGTGAGCTAGCGGCTGTGTGGGGTAAAACCACCAGAAATCCATGCATTCCCATGGCATAAGGCAACCAGTTCCCCTGTGTACATCTTACCCTCAAATTCACTCTGTAATTCTTTTTTTTTCCCAAAAATGATAAAAACTTCAGACTAGAGAAGAGGAGACTAAGGGAGACCTCATTTTGGTTTTTACTGTCCTCAAAAGGGTAGACAGGCGCTGATACCTTTACTCTTGTGACCAGTGACAAGACTTGAGGGAATGGCATGAAGCTGAACCACGAGAGCTTTAGGCTGGATAACAGGAAAAGATTCTCCACACAGAGGGTGGTTGGGCACTGGAACAGGCTCCTCAGGGAAGTGGTCACAGCACCAGCCTGACAGAGCACAAGAAGCATTTGGACAATGCTCTCAGGCTCATGGTGTGACTCATGGGGTGTCCCATGCAGGGCCAGGAGCTGGACTCCATAAGCCTCATGGGTCCCTTCTAACTCAACTTATTCTTTGATTCATTGACTGAGTAGCTAGAAACACACAAACTCAAGGATAGCTAATACATCCTCTTCCATTTTAAAACCAAATCAATAGCCACAAACCTTCTCAGGTTCTCAAGCACTTGCTCTAAGCCACGGGCCAGTCATGTACTTTTAGTTCGGCATCAGTCCAGCAAAGCACTTACACATGCACTTAACTTTGAGCATATGAGCAGTCCCATGGATTTCAGTGGGACTTCTCCCAAGCTTGATGTTAAGTGAGGGCAAAAGTGACTTACCTGGACCAGTGCCATAAACTGGAAAGCCCATATTGCTGACACTGAATATTTTCATGCATGAAATGCCTGTCCCGTTTTGTGGGAATGGATACTTAGATAATGTTAATAATCACAAGAACCTCTGTTATTTCAGGTACAGGAGGGAATGGAAGATTTTTTGGATAGAAAAGAAAACAAACATCCATCCAAACTGGTACAACCACTATTGGGTGTTGCATCTGTGTTTCCTAGGACAACAAAAATAATATTATTGTGTTTCCACAGCAACAGAAACATGCATGCCATGATGCAAAATACATTCACAATACGCAAAGGAAAAAAATGTCTTATAACAGATGAAAGATCTCTATCCAGCTCAAGGGCAGTTTTTCCTCCCAGTATCCTGCAAAAAATAAAATCAATATAGAATTTACAATTTTCTGTTTCTGTGCTGTGCACTGACACAGATCTACTGTGCATTCATGTAGCAACACAGATTTTTTGGGTGCTGACCCCAACAGGTGCTTTAATTTGTATGGTTAATCAAGGACATCAGCCAGAAACTCTCTTCTTCTTCTGTTTCCAGATGTAGATTGGAAATGCTTTTCTGACTCATTCGTTATTTTTAATTTTATAAGAGTGGAACCCCATAGAATGGAAAAATAAATAGCACTATGAGCAAAAAATGAAGTTTGAAACTGTAGGCGCAGTGATGACTGACTGGGTCTTGGCTGTCAGACTTAGCCCTAGAGGATTCAGCACTGCTCAGGTACAGACCAGCACTGTGATACACGCACACACAACCAGCAAGGGGCAAGGGGTGCAGCACGCACCAGGTTTTCCAAGAATCAATCCCCTGTGGTGTGCAATAGACTCAGTCCTGAGCTAGATTTGTTGGTCTCATTAGAACAACCTTACAGGGAAGATTTACCTGCACAAAGGCTATGCCGTGCATATGCAATAACTCCTAAACACATCATATACACAAAGGCTGCTGTTCATATCCCATGTTCCACAGAAACCCACACTTCTCTTCAGAATGACTCTGGCAGACATACAAAATCTTTATCCATCACCCATGAAAAACCACAACCAAAACTGTCACTCAATCCTTAGCAGAAGTGCCTGTAACTGAAAGGTATGGGGATGAAGTAAGTGATTTTCCCTACAAAACCATCTTTCTGATCATGCATGATGACTCACTGTTACTCTAAAATCTGTGAAGAAAAGGAGACATTATTTTCATTACTACAAGGCTACCCACAGTTGAACCCATGCACCTAAAGGATATTATCAAGTGTGAATGGGATATAACTGAACCAAACTTATTTTTACTTTCAAAAAGCCATAACCAGTATCTTCTAGAAGTAAATTCCTCATAGCTCTGTTCCTGATTTTACTATGAAATGTCAGCCTCAGGTTACAGCAAAACTGAAACAGAACTGTGGGACAACGTAGCAAAGGTTGGCTGGCTGAACTATATAATTATTTCATTTTTGATGAGAAAAGAGTGATCAGGGTCACACATACAAGTATTTACAAGTGCAAACCATTATCCTAAGAACTCCAGGATTTAGCTAGGGAAAAATACATATACTGGAATGAACACTGACAAGTAAAATATTTAATCCCTAAAGTTTTATTTCCCCTTAACATAAAATAATATTACTTTGAATGGTCCATAAATAACATTAATGGAGAGATTTTGAATGGTAAATCTCTAATGATATACGAGAGAGGACTTAAATAGTCTTAACTGGGCTCTTTCTCAAACTTGGCAACTGCATTACTAATGGTTTTAGGTTTTTTTAAGCAGCATTATAATCTGTTATCTTTTTGGATCAAATCCTAGAAAAGTTTTCCGTTCCAAATTTGCAAACACCACCAATGCAGAAGCAACTAGAGGAAAAGGATTTTTTAGGGTCTCTACCATGAGAAAACCTCAGTTGAGTGCTCTGAGGTGTGATGGGAGCTCTCTACAGATGCCAATGAATGGTTGTGCAAAGCCTCAACTGGGCTTCAGCATAGAGTATGAAAAGAGAACTTTGTAGCAAAGTTCTGTCAACAGAACTGCCACGTGAGCCCGCATCTAGAACCCAAATGGGTTAAATGCTGCTTTTTTTAAAATTAGGGTTCCAATACAGCATTAGTCGAAAATAGTGTGAGGTAGTCAAGGGTTGTTGATCACATTTTTGTAAGTTAAATAAGAGAAGCAGAAAGATGGAGAAGAGTTTGTCCAAATTAGCATAGGAATGCTTTCCTTCCCACCCTCAACTGAGGCCCTTCTAGACCTCAACTCTGAGTCTCAAGCAAAAACTAGTAACACTGGGACATAAACTACAGGTCAGAATTTAAGGTCATGTGAATTGACAATATTCCCCCCACATGATAATTTTAAGCAAAATAAAAATTCCATCAATAGTGAGTCATCAACAGAGGTTCAGTCTAAGATCAGAAACAGGACTAAAACTGTGGCTGGAGTAGGAAACAGCCCAAAGCACTGTCTTAGAATGCGTGCGATGAATTTGTGTGGAAAAGACTTCAGCTGCACACATTCGCAGTGAAATCATGCATTAAACTATATCCTTGTCTGGTTCACATGCTGAACAATCTTTAATGTAATAAAATAAGAGTCAAATTTACTGAACTGATGATACATGTATGCCACAGCTTATCCCTCTGAAAATACAAAACTGTATCTGATTTAGACAAACAATTCCGAAAAAGCATGTTGCATATAAATAACAAACCAAAATCCCTTTAACTAGAAGCCATTTCAGCATATACAAGAAAGGAATTGTTCAGTAGTACAATTATAGAGGGAAGTTTCTTTTTAAATTTTGTTTTGATACTTATTTTTATTGTGGTTATGTGTCACAAAAAATATGAAAATTATTTAAATTTGCCTTGGTTAAAATACCATAGAGAGGATTTTACTTAGCCAGCATTAAATTATCTTAATTTCAGCATTAGTAAGAAACACTATTTAAAAATACAATGAGATTTTTACTCTGCTTTAAAATTTCTGAGCTATCTAGATGTTATGCCTTACAAATATTTCTACATCATGAATACAAATTAAGAAAAAATATCCACATGCAGAAATTCCACCTCTCCCCCTTCCTAGAACATATATTTCCAGAGTAACTTTCTTCATCTTTATCAGCTTTTGTACCTAAATACTTTTTTCTGAAAGACTTCCACAGTATGACTTCCTAAATTGCGCATTAATCTCCTACAGATCACATTCTCACTGATATACTGAAATAAAAGCATTTTTGACTACTTAAAATTATAGTCAACTGAAGTCCATGGTTTTAGTGCAAATAAGGGTGAGTATTAAATTAAGCAAAACTTATGCCTTTCAAAACTCAAGGAAAGAGGTATATATTCAGAATTTAAATTGCACAGTTACACAATCAGGATTTCTATACAAATCGAACTCCCAGTCAAGGTATTCTAAAACAACAACAATAGTAGTCAGCTCAAATGAGATTAACTTGTACTTTTACTTTCTATACCTCAATCAACAGCATTTATTCCTTTTTTATTTCTGTGTAATTAATCATCTAGATAAACTAAACTCTGTCATCCAAGAAATCAGCTCTTGCAAAGTCAAAATATTACCCAGTGGGAATTTTTTCTCCAGTTTTCCTGTACAAAAATTAAGTATTCCTCCACTGAATAGACTTACCTGGGTACATAGTCAGCAAGGAAAAGGAATTCAAAGTCAGTGGCTGAACAGACCTTTTGCAAACAGGCGATCACTGCTGTTTATTTTTTCACATAATGAAATGAAATTTGCAGGGCTTGTTTTTCTCTAATGGCCATCATAGAACAGAATACCTTCAACATCACATTTTTGTCCTTATATTTAGGTGCAGTATGGAAGAAAAACAATACTGAGGCTGAATTACATCTGTTAGTGATCATATAATTCCATATTCCTGTATAATCTTCACTACACAAGATTTCACCAGTGGCTATGCTTCTTATAAGGACAGCAGTTAGTAAAAGAGTTTTAACACCCTCCCAAAATCAAAAACTCCTTTCAAAAGCCAAATTAGATATATTGGAAATAATGTGTGCTCCAAATCTTTTCTTTACATAAAAGTTTTCTTTTAACTACTCGATCTACTTTTCACTTTTGTATTTTCTGTGCTTTCACTAAAATTCTCCCATTGATCTTGCATCACAGAATGATTGCTTTGCTTTCAGATAAGGAAAATACAGTAAATTCACGGATACAAGCCGCACGGAGTATAAGCCGCATATCCGGTGTGTTGGCAACATTGATGTCTTTGTCAATAAATAAGCCGCACCCGGAATATTAGCCGCACTTTAGTTTGCCGCGAACTTTCACAAAATCGTCATTTAGTAACACAATCGCGGGATCGCCGGGGCTTAATGGCTTACTGCCGACCTCGGAAACATTGTTTCCAAGTGAAAAAAGACACACCCTTTATTTACAAGCCGAAAAAGACAGGAACAATAGCATGGTCATTTTGCGAGCATTCCCAATGGATCCGCGTTGCCTTTAAACAGTCGCTCAGCCGCACGGGCAGGCAGCTGAGCTCCAAGCGGAGCCACATCTCCGTGCTGGCACAGGAGCGGCCGTTGTAGCCCTCGCGGCCCGCGGGGCGAGCGGTCGTTGTAGCCCTCGCAGCCCCGCGGGGCGAGCGGCCGTTGTAGCCCTCGCGGCCCGCGGGGCGAGCGGCCCTTGTAGCCCTCGCAGCCCCGCGGGGAGAGCGGCCGTTGTAGCCCTCGCGGCCCGCGGGGGGTGCGGCCGTTGTAGCCCTCGCAGCCCCGTGGGGGGAGTGGCCGTTGTAGCCCTCGCGGCCCCACGGGGCGAGCGGCCATTGTAGCCCTCTCCCTGCGGGCTGAGCGGCTCCCCCAGCCCTCTCCCTGCGAGCCGATTGCCCACTTCATCCCTCTCCCTGCGGGAAGAGAGGCTCCCCCAGCCCTCTCCCTGCGAGCCCAGCCAGCCCCGTAGCCGCACAAGACTGAAAACACTTTAAAAAGTACAGAGAAATATCACACACTTTTATCAAACTGCCGAGGTAACTCACCCCGATAACAACCCCCGCCCCTCAGTAACGCCGCCATCCACAGGCAGGCAATAAGCTGTTCTCTGATTGGTTCATCGTCAGAACAACGGGAAACCATGGATTTCAGACTGTTTTGGCTCGGGACTGGACCAGCATGATACTAGGTAAGGGCAGATATCACATTTTTGTCCATAGATTAACCGCACCGGAATATTGGCCGCATTTCCGGGTTTCCACCAAAATTTTAGTCTTCTTGCTGCGGCTTGTATTCGTGAAATTACTGTAATTCAATATTTTACCAGTTTAGTGTCTAAACCAAAAATTCAGGAACTTGTCCAATCACTCAAAGAAAAAAATATATCTGCAAAGCCAGTCAGGTGAAAGAGAGGGAGTCATGTATGGTAACACTGAATGGATTATTTGTGAACGAATTAAAGCAAATGTACATATTTCAGACGGTATGAAGAAAGCAGACAGGAAAAGACAGCAGGCAGCACACTATGTTGAATGAAAGACTCATAGAACTACTTAAAAAAAAAAGTCCCCTGCCATATTTCTCCTTCAATTGAGGAAATTATGCATCCTATATTTAAGGTCATCAATTTTGTTTCAAAGGTCAATCTACTAAGCAAATATTCTCTTTTTCACTAACTCAAAAGACATGAAGTTTCTAAAATAATGTGTCCTAATACAGACGCTTATCTTCTGACATTTTCATCTTCAGTCTCTTTGGTGGCAAATGTGGACACTTTGTTTGACTATTCAAGGCAGTGACCTTAAAGCTGAGTACAATATACTTATTTTTTGTTACCATTTCAATTAAAGTACTTCAGCAGAAATAAAGTATGAAAATATATATATATCCAAATGCTACCATTTAAGCCTTTTTGAACCAGACTAAGTTATTACCTCAGAAGTCCCCTGAATTACATTTGCAAGACTCCCTGAAATAATAATTGGTGTGATTCAAACAATTCCAAGCAATTTAGTAGAACAATTAATGTCTTGGATTTAATGCTGAGAAAAAACAAAGAAAAAAAACCCAACAAAACCAAAAACAATCAAAACCCAACCAAAATCAAACAAATAAACCCATTTTTTCATGTGTAATTTTTGATCAAATTAATAAGCCATTGCCATAATCCTGATGATAATACCTCTCTCTATTGAAAGTCCCAATGAAGTAACTTGTCGTGGAATAGAGAAAATAGTTCTGCCAGAGGAAAAATATCAGAATTTAGTTTTTTTTCTCCCAGTTCGAAGTCACAGTTCAGTGTTTGCTGAAGGTTCAATTTTGCAACACCTTGAGCCTGATTCCATTGGTGCCAAATTCCACAGAACTGTACCTCTTCCTTCAGTGAACTATTGTATCCTATCCCATCACAAGGCAAATTGTTCCCTATGATTAACACTTGGGAAACACAGCACTCTCAGTGTCACAAAGCATTTGTAGAAATGCTTTCAAGATGTGAGAAGTAAAATTAAAAAATGAAGCTTCAAACAGGACAAAGTTACTTTTAATCAAATACATCATGCAGATAAAACCTTATTTTTATGTATTTGTTTAATCAGAAATACTGATCTGATATTCCAGAAGGTTAAAGTTTCCTTACATCTAACTACAGCAATAAATCATCTGTATTTTTAACACATTTAAAAGTGTTGAGTTCCCTGTGCCTCGGTCACACAAGTTCAGAATTTTCCAACATTTAAATTAAGATCTTTGTCATTTCCAGATCCTTCAGGAACCTTTTCTCACAGGTCAGATTAAGAGGTTTCTAGTGTGCCAGAATCATAATCTTTTTCTGTTTATTTGTTTAAATGAGGATTCCTGTAGGAATTCTGTGAAATGTCAGTATAAAAATACCTTTATTTCTGTCTTTGACTGGAGTAGGGCACCTTGAAAATTCCTAAATTCAACTGCCACTAGCACTTCTCGTCCTGCAGGAATTCCTACAGTTCCTGTATTCATGCTTTCACTTCATTTTTAAGCTGTTACAGATACCTTTTTATGAACTGATGTATCTTAACAACTACTTTACAGGCATTTTGTGCTTCAGAATATTTTGCAGACTGAATCTTCATCATTCACTCTAGTAAGAAATTTATCACATTTCCTCTCATATCTCTTTGTTTAGTTTCCCAAATATATATTTGAACTATTTAACTGGAAAAAAAACCAACCACCCCACACCTCACACAGAATGTGACCTAACTCATACCATATAGATCACTGATAGTGATATCAAAAATCCCAATATAAGTTCAATTAGATAAAAATGGACTCTCTTTATATACTTAGATGTAGTAATTCTGTTTTTATAAGGCTTGCCTGTTAGCTGATGCTTCAAATCATACTCTGCTGCTGCCTTGTCTTTCAAGAAATCCTCATTTACTTGCTCCCCATCTTCCTTTGCTTTCACTCCTCTGCCAGCCTATGAAGCACACTGAAATTAGTGGTATCTTCTGAGTGTGCTGATGAAGCAAAGCCTGGAGTCCACACTGTATGGGAGAAGCAGGGGTGATAATCCCAAACTGAGGGAGCCACATTCAATGGAAGTGGCCCGCTTGACCTGCTGATTTTTTTATTGGTCCCAAATATCAAATATTACAGCATAAGTGGTGTACTTTACTCCAAATAAGAACTTTTTCTCCTGGTTCAGATCTGAGGACTTCACGTCTGGTCTGAAACAGTGATAAAAAGAGAAAAGAAAGAAGAAAGGGAAAAAGAAAAGAGAAGAAATGTAGAAGCTGAGGAAAGAAAGAAGGAAAGAGGAAAACAAAAAGAAATGAGAAAAGGAAAAAAAGAGAAAAAATAAAAGAAAAATGGAAAGAAAGGAAAAAAGGAAAACAATAGAAAACAATGCAGAGGAGGGTATTAGGAGAAGGAGACGTTCACTGCCCTGTTTCCCAGTCTGAAGCAACTCTGGGTTTGGACTCAGAGTCACAGATGCTCCAGGAGCATTTTTCTCCCTGTTTAATCACCATTTCTCCCTGTTTAATCCCTTTCATTTAAGGGAATGAATCACCCTTTGCAAAGCTATAAGAATATTTCCAATTACACCAACAGGATCCCAGTCAGCACCTTTATGAGGATAACTAACAGAACTGCTAAAACCATCCTAAATTCTATCTCTAAATGAAAGTACTCTAAATGAAAGTACTCTAAATTAAGGTACTTTTGCTGCCTTGCAAAAGACTTGCTCAAACTTGTGTAAATCAGCACAGTCCTTGGCTCACACAATTTTAACAAGACCCATGTGCATTAAACCAGATTATATGACACATGTTAAGGTTCACGTTTGATATCAAATTAAGTATATGGATGATTTATGGAAAAGAGTTCACCTCCCTTTTCCCCACGTGAGGTTTAAAGACTAATCTTCAACCAGATCTTCCAACACTTTCTGCATTTAGGCATTTCCAACTTGAAACCTTCAATGTTATTTTTATTATCATAAGAGACTGATACCCAGCCTAGCATCTGTTATTATTCCCTTACCTTCTCTCCCTGGGAGAATGCATGAACCTAACATATATCACTGTGATTACTGGATGCTGCTAAATTCCTGGAAAAAGAGCAGCATTGCTTTCCTTGTAGAAGGATTTGATTGCACTGTTACTCTATGCACTAATGTGCTGCTTGGCTATAAAGGGAATTGTTGAGTAGTTTCTTTTTAAAAAATACAACATACCAATAAAACAAGTCCCATAAAATAAATGAACACCTACCATTAGCTCTTACTCATAAGGATCAGCATGACAGATGTATTGATAATGACAGACATTTGGCCGGAATAACTTTGGGAGGCAAAAATATGAGTTAACACCTCTGTCTCCAACAAGATGCTGTGCTTTAGCATCTGCTATCAAAAGCAGACAGGTGATGTTATAGGTCATTTACCCCTCTTGTCATTTCCACTGACAGA
The DNA here is from genome assembly GCF_009819885.2 of Catharus ustulatus. Taxonomy (NCBI): domain Eukaryota; kingdom Metazoa; phylum Chordata; class Aves; order Passeriformes; family Turdidae; genus Catharus; species Catharus ustulatus. Next base: position 24,273,989 of record NC_046225.1, on the reverse strand, counting down.
GAAGCTTCACAGGTCACCAGGGACATTAACAAAAATTATCTCCTCAGACTGAAACATGAATTCACTGCTTCACGAGACAACCACTGGGCTTTCACTTCTCCTCTTTCTAGGCAATCAGTGCCATGCTTTGAAGTGCACTTGGTTGTTGTGACCCTAAAAACTCATTTCCCTTTGTTCTTTTTTTTGAATACAAGAGGAATCTAATTCCCGGTGCCTATAACTGGCGCTTCCTACTCACAGCCCTGGCCCCTTTCCCACCCACTTACTTCATATTTTTGCAATGTTTTCCGAAGTGTTCTTTTTTTAAAAAAAACCAAAAACATGCCTGTAGGTATTTAGTCAATACTCTAAAGATATCTGATTTTGTTTTTATAACATATGTATATTTTTTTCCTACTGCTTACCATCTTTCTTCAGAAGGGAAACTAACCTGGTGAGAACCATGATGCAAAAATTTCCTTCTTCTTTAGAACATGGTGTAAATAGGTACTGTCAGGTATGTTATTGTTGTCCTATAGGTAATGAGGCTATTCAGAGAAAAAGTTTCAAAACAGCAAGTACTTCTGAATATAATACAGATGTATTCATGTTTGTATATGATCTCGCGTGATTAATTTGAATCAATGCATAGACCTGGAATTAATTGACTCTGTCCTCAGCAACAGACAGCGATCTCTAGTTCTACTCGTGGTCTGAGTTATTACAGGCCAAAAAAGATGTCCCTGTAAGATTTACTGCCTGAATAGCCAGACTGCACTGAAACCTTGGTATTTACAGAGGATTTCAGTATATACATATCACAAGGCTCATATCCCTCTTTTACAGATGGCTCTTGCAAAATAATCTGACAAGGGTTAAGTTCCTTGCATGCTGAGACCACTTGCTGTCCTGTAAGCAAATATACTTTTATTACTCTCCTCTACTGTGTACATAGGATTTCTCTGCAAAGATGATATATTCATAGGGTCACAGATTACCTCTCTGTGCTACATTTTGCTGTACTTCAAGCGATGGGAACACACTGAACAACAAGGGTGAACAGACTAACCAAATTATTAATAAATAGCAAATTCAAATTACTTGACAAAAAACACATAGAAAAACCTATTGAAAATACTGTGACAGCAAAAGACCTTTATCTGTGTGTATAGACATAAACTGCTTCTTTCCACCATGTGCCTCAGAGATTTGTGTCCTCTGTTCATTATCTTAGGATGAATTGGTCACAGACTGATTATATAGAAATTGTTTACTCCATAAGATAGCAGTAGTGTTTCAACCTGTGGGATCACTTAAGTGGAATCCTGAACCTTTAGGTTTATCTACTCTACAATGTGTATAAATTCATTGGCTTAATAAAAGTTAGGAGCAGCCCAACAACATTTTAGGAACATTCATTATGTGAGTTTTGCTCACGTATCTCCATTAAAAGTAGATGCATGGTTAAATACCTTTTCTGGTCCTGACTTTCATTTGACAGACAAAGCCATTAAATAACAATGCTCTCTTAGTGATAGCAATATTATTCTAAATGCTTTACTGATAAGACCCTAAACAGAGTATGACAGTGCACATAACAGGCAATATATCCAAAGAATCACAGATGACATTTTATCTGTTCACAGAATGCTGTGCACATTTCTTCAAACTATCTCTGAGAATCTAGTCGTCATCATCCAAGCATTTTTCAAAATCTTTTTTTAATGAAACACATTTAGAATTTTGTTTTAATGAAACACATTTTACCTTCTCATACACTGAAATGAAGTAAGAGTTTGCTGTACTGCCTGCTCCCCTTTAAGGAATCAAAGGCACAAGACAGTTTCATTACAAAACCAGTAGAACCACCTGCAATTCCAGTTGTCTGTCTCATCCCTCTTTCATTTCCTCTGCCTGCCAGCAGGCCACCTGATATGCCCCCAGATGAAAAATAAAGGTAAACTGTATTCTTTCTTAGAGGTCAAGACTTGATTTTGCCCTCACTGCTATGAACTGAGTTTTCAAAGCCTGGTCAGCTAGCTGAAGTTTGTCTTTTGCACTGATGCCCTTCTAGCAAGCGGGGTAACTGTAGGAGTTTGAAAATTTTAAATCATAGTTCCAGCTATGATGAAGCCATCTGTCTCCTTCTGTCATGGTTTAGGAGTGGTATTCTCCAATTCATTGTTGCCATTGAGACACTCCAAGCCATGTGCCACTCGCTCATTTCCTTCCTCATTGGGCTGGAAAGGAGAATTGGAGGCACAAAAGGTAAAGAGGACAGGTTGAGAAAAGACTGATTTACTGGAAACAGCAATGAAATCAGAAAGTGATCAGTGACAGCAACAGCGTTAATAATAAAGTGTACAAGAGAGGGAAGTGATCCACACACGTTTGCTCACCACACTGAGCCCTACAACACCAAGTGACTGGAAGGGCACCCTTTCCCCACCCCTAGAAAATAACTTTAGGTGCTATGGAATAACCCCCATGTCCTAACCATGTCCCCTCCCGACTACTGCAAAAATTAACGCTGTTCTGGCCAGAGCCAGGACATCTTCTGAGCCCCAGAAGAGCTGTTGACCACATCTCCTCCATGAAAGCTGTGATGGGGAGGACGGAGGCTGTCCTTGTCATTTAGGGACCTCACACTTAAACTCTCAACCCACACACTAATGCAAGAAAGACAAGCATGACAGCAGTCTCTAACTCTGCAAACACTTTAGCACTTGTCTAACTAAGCAAAGGCAACTCAAGTTTTTGCAGAGCATTGCAGGTTACAGTAAAAATATGATCACAATCGTACTTTTGTATGATCACAGTCATACAAGTAGTGTGCAGAGGACCAAGTCTACCACAGTGTGGACAACATGCAGCCTCTTAATTTCTCCCAGCTCATATCCAAAATACAGATACAACTTGGAGGACACACATTGTCTCGCTCTTTATAGAGCCCGATTAATCTGAAATGAAGTAGCTATAACATATTTGAAACTTTCTTGTTCCTAAGTAAAAGGAGTAAATCTCCTTCCTGTTCAATTTGCAATTTAGTGCACTTGAAGGGGAGAAAATTAAGCAAAAGTAGCAAGAGGATTTAAAAGATAAAAATAATGAAAATATTTCCAAAAAAGCCCAGTATCAGACATAAATTTTTTTGTAAACACTCTTCTAAAAAGCTGTTTACAAACACTTTGTTAAATCCCCACTGCCGTGGGGACATCATTCAATTCCCACAAGAAATAAATCTACTAAAATAGAAAGTTTAATTATAAAATTAAAATTTAAAAATATACAGGAATGAAAAATAGGAATTTTACAGAATGCAATAGGATATATTTTACATTGGTCAGACAAGACTTGAAAGAAGAGCACACAACATTATAATCAATTTAAATGAAAATAAGTTCAGACACACATGCAGCATTTTTACAGATCCCACCCGTTGCAGAAATTTCCCAGAAAATTTTTTCCTTCCAAGGCAGAAAACAGTCTTTGGAAAACTGTATACAGCATGTGTCAGTTTGGGACAGTTCTCTGGTATAATCTTTGTCTCCAGGCTCTAAATATAAAAGACGGATAGATCTAATTTATAAAGGTCCCTCCATTCATTATACCCATGCTTTAAAATATGAACATTTAATTTTTACAGCAAGAATATTACAGCTCCGCTCAACCTTCACTGAAAGTCTTCAGTTTCCCTTATTGCAGGTCCAGAGGACCTAATCAAACTCCAGGAAAGAAAGTTATCAAATGAGTCCTGCAAAGAATTAAAAAAAACAAACCCCAAACATCCAAAAGCTGCTGAACTGCTGAACGCACCAACAGAACTAAATAATGGGAAACACATTCACAATGTCCTTTAATGGTAAGCCTATCCAATTTGTGATTTAAGAGGTCAAACTATTGGTTATTTTTGCATTCCTGGTAATTTAAGAAGAAACAGGCTGGGAAATGTGTACTCGCAGGCCTTATAAAACTGCCGGCCTTATTTTGAATAATGGACATCCATTGTAAAAAGCTTACTGGTGGAAAAGCCCCCCTCCACGTTTCCACGCTTTAACTGGAGAGCCCGCTACCCATGAGGCTCACAAGGAAGATGGAGTGTTTCAAGAGACAAAAGAAATCAGCCACAAAAAATCCTGCCACCCATGTGTCCGGAAAATATGAATTGCTCCAAGAGCTGGGACAACAAGAACTGCTGACACCAGATGGTAACACTCCCTGCAAGAGTACTGCACCACGATCTTGTGCTGGGAATGAGGGTTTTTCTCAAGGGCCCGAGGCTAAGGCTTATAATTGGACAAGAAGGAGGAAGGAAAGGATGAGATGGAAAGACATCTACAGCTCTCAGCTGGGGCAGCCCCAAAGAGTCCCCCTGGCTTGCACCAGCACAGGCTCCAGCCAGCCCACCCACAGAAATCATAAACCTGGTTTTACCTGGGATTATGAGCATTTTATAACAATTGAGGGCTGTTACATTGATGTTAGTGGAATAATCCCTTCTATGTGAACAAAAAAATAACCAAATTGAACCAAATTACATCACATCTACATAATATATTAAAATTTTAAAGTGCATCAAAAACTTGATTTTTTCCCTACTCAAGGTGGACAACAAAAATACAGTAATTTCATGATTATAAGCCGCACCATTTTGACTAAAATTTTGGTCCGAACCCAAAGTGCGGCTTATAATCAGGTGCGGCTTATATATGGACAAAGAACAAAAAGTTGCTGTTTTAGTTTGGAGGATAAGTGTCTGCTGAGAAAAGCAGGAACTTCTCTTTGAAATGGAGAATGTAAACCCCCTCCCTCCAAATTATTATAATTTTGAAATCAAGGGGCTTTCAGGCAAAAATATGGGAATTAGGAATAACAGTTCTTTTCTAGGGAAATTAAAATAGAAATACAGTACTACAAAGAAACAAACTCTAAACCCTGACAAAGTCAGGGTACAACCTGACACCCCATCAGGCAGGGTGTTGGTATCAGTCCCATTAAATGGTGGTTGCAGTCCTTTTGCAGTGACAGATGTAATTCGGTTGAAGCAGTGCCCCTGTAGAAGGTGCAGTTTCCCTCCGGAGGTCCAGTGGTGATGTGGAGAAATCTGGTTTTCCTCTGGAGTCCAGTGGAGAAAGGGGCTCCCTTAGTGTCCCAAAACCTCTGTTTTTATCTTGGTAAGAAATGTTGGGCTCTTCCCCCTGGCTGGAGCAACTTCCAGTGGGATGAAGTAATTTTATCAGTCACACAGTGGGACTAAATGGCCATTAGCAGAAAATGACTCTCTGGAGGAAGGATGGGTTGTGAAATGATAAAGAACAATGTCCTGCCTGGTTTCAATGGATGGCCCATTAGCAGAATATCTCCCGCGGAGATAAGGATCACTGCCCCCACCCTCAACAGATGGTGATAGAATAGATACCTTTTATCACACTCTGTATTGTAACGTGGGGTATATAATCAGGTGCAGCTTATATATGGACAAAGAACGAAAAGTTGTTGGCACCAGGAAGTGTGGCTTATAATTGGTGTGGCTTATAATCATGAAATTACTGTAACTGAGACAAGAGACAAGTCTGCATGCTACATTCTAAAGGGTAGTTGCCAATCTAAAAAAATCTTGCACAAACCACTGTGGAGTTCTTAGGAAATGGAAGTGGACTGGGGAAACCAAGGAAAAATTAACAGGTTTTACTTACCTTTCCACTGTCAGGTTAGTGCTGATTTTATATATCACTGCCAACAAGCCTTTAATATTTTCACAATTTGGTTATACAGCATTTCTGCTTAATGATTAGTGCTAGCTGGAACATTTCTAATTAAATTTCATTTACTCACAGCCAAATTGGGCATTGCTCATTTGTGGTTTTTTAATCCAGCATGAGTAGAATATAAAAGGGTGATGGTTAGGACACTAACCTGAGGTGTGGAAGAGTGAATTTCAGTTTCATTCACTGCCTGTGTTCATCAAGCTCCAGAGGAAATAATCTGCCTGAAGGTAGCCAGAAACAAGAGCAGGAGACGGAGCTGTGCTCATCCTCTATCTACACGGTTATACATTTTTAGTCAGTCATGTTCTTCAAAAAATCATGCCAATGGATTTTTGTCTCTTTTTAAGTCATTTGCAGACCAAGCATCAGGACCATTTTTCTGTGATTCTAAAGGAAAAGGAGACTTAATTTTTTTCTTCCACACAGTGCTAACCTGGCTTTGTTAAGCATCAGTGGGAAATAAACTGAGATCCACCAATTATTTCCAATTGCAAGCACAGTGAGCAGGAAGCTGAGATCCACACTTAATATCCAGCGGTAAGCAGTGCTCAGTGTCAATGTATCAGCTGCTCCAGGACAGGCAGAAAGAGAAAAATATTCCATACCTGCTCAGTGGAGAGCTGGCCATCATTTTGTGCTCTCAGTACCCCTGTTCTGCTCTACTTCCTCTGACCCCACAAAAATTTACAGTCAAAGCAAACATGACTTTAGGTATGATAGCCTTCTGCAAGCTGTGTCTCCAGAAATTAAATTAGCAGCAATATATCCTTTGCCTCAAAGGACTGCTTGGAGTCTTTGTTAGTCAAGTTTGTAGAAGTTTAGAGATCACTGGATAGAGTTCTGCACAAGTGTAAGGCGTTACAGCATTACACACTGCAAAACTTTGTAGAGCTACAATTTTTGTGGTAGCCTGGGGATTGTCATGGTCAGAATCAACTATGTCACTGCAGTTTTGGTTACTAAGTAGAATAAATAGATTAAGCTATTTGGTTTTAGCAAGGTACATATGTTTCACTAGGTCATTTAGTTCACCCTTTACTTGCTGTCTCTCTTCTGCTGTCCTCACTCAGGGTCAGTCTTTCAGGCTGGAAGGGACTTGGGGAGGGCATCCACCCAATCCATCTTGACACACAAAGCAGGCCCAGGACTGGATTCATACCACATTGCCCAAGGCTTCCTCTAACTTGGTCTCATCCAAGACTGGAGACCGTATGGCATCTCTGGTCCAATGCTTGGCTGTCATAGTAAAACTCATTTTTATGTGTCAAATAGAAATCAGTTCTCTCTCAGTTTATGCCCTCTGTCTCTCCTCCTCTTGCCTTCTGTGTCCTTAGGGCAGCTGGTGGCATTTCCTCATAGCTTCCCAGTAGGCAGTGGCTGCTCTGGGGTGCTTTGGGCTGCCTGTCTCCCAGGTTCCTTTGCTGCCACTCTCAGGGCTCCTGCCTCACTGCCCCAACCACCCTGGTGGCCCTCAGCTGAACTTGCTCTAATCTATTAACACCCTCTGTCCAGAAGCCCAAAGCAGGACACAGTACTCCAGATGTGGTCTAATGAGCACTAAGTAAAGTTTTCTCTTTCAATCTTCATCTCAAAAGCAATCTAACATTTCCAGCATCGATGGTCCCTAGATTCAAAAAGAAAATTACAGAGATTAGCTGCAAAAATTCCCGCTGAAACAGTTTAAACTACTCCAGCCTTTTAATGAACTTAACCCTGGAGAATTGTTTTAAACTCAGTAGGCTGAATTTCTGAAGATCACTTGGAGTTAACAATTTATATGCACCATGATAGCTGTGCCATGAGTAGCAAAGCCACTTTTACAGTGTGCTTAGTGCACTTTTAACCATCTTTGCCAATTTTACCAGCTAGAAGTGCCTCTGCCTCTCCTGATCCTTGAGTAGTGTTAATCAGTCACCATTTCTCATATCCTGTCTGATTTATGGTTTTCCTCCAGGGCAAAGACTTCAACAATTAAGTTCAGGTTTGGACCTACAATCTGACATATGTTAAACATTACCAAATTTTCAGGTGTTGTGAGGTATAGGAACTATGCAACTAATTACTTTTTTGGAAACATGACTGAAGTTATTTTTAATAAGACTTTGTTCGATTTCTCAGCATTTTGGACTATTTGCTTTCATTACACTTGTAATACATTTCTGGCAACTGCACTCACCTTCCTGTGTATGACAGGAAAGCTATGAATGGCTTGATCATACAGAATGATTTATAAATCTGTTAATTAGCACCATGAATCACTTACGATAATCCTAAGGCTTAGCTGAGCTGTATATTGGCACAGTGAACAAAGGGAAAAAACATATCTGAAAATAGTGGTTATGTTATTTATTTCAATTTAATATAAGCTGAAATTAAACCCTTGTCTGCTCCTTTGTCACAATTTTTGGACTAATCAGGATGTGGCACAGTTGAGAATTCAAGAAAATGTACATACCTAGCTGTGATTGATTTCAAATGGTGTTAGGTACCTTTTAAGGTTCAACCTGAGCCTTATTTCTCAATACCTCAGAGAATCTTTTTAATTACATAGTTCCATTTATAATAGTCATTTAAAATGGCAAGGACAGAAAGGATTTGCAATAACATGTCACACTGATACCTCCACACAGCAGCCTCTTTCCCTTGCTGAATTACAAAAGCACATTAAAATTTCCTGCCATTTAAAAATAATCATTAGGAGGAATTAAGACAATATCCAGAGACTCTGTCTCTCTCTTGCCCCTGACTTGTCTGGGCTTCAGTACAGCAGTTTGTCTTCTCTGCCAGATTGCTGGGGTGTCAGCAGAGAAAATGTTTGCTAGGTCTGCTTTCATTATTCATGTCCAATATCTTCTCAAAAGATCACCCTCCTCAGGAGTTTGGTTGGCAGTTGAATCAATCATTTTAGCCAAAGCTAAATGTATCCTACCTTAATGCATCCTTGAAAAGTTTTGGAAAAACAATTAATTTTTGCAACTTTTCTTGGGCAGAGAGGATGGAAGGCAAGAAATAAGGAAAAGGCTGGGAACTCAAACTCAAATTTTAGCAAAGAATCAACCTCTTTTGAAAAGATCTTCAAAGAGGAACACTTGGCAACCGTAGGCGGAATGGTTTCTTTTCTCTACCTATGCAAAATGAAATGGACGTGCAGAAACTGGCTACTTAGCCTATTTTCATGATTAATACATTGTTTTTCTTCAGATTCTGCATATTTCCTTCTCCTGAATCCTCAATACCTATAGTATTTGAAGAAATCAATTCTTCTTTGACATGCTAAATTTCATATATGGGTGATACTGAAATGTAAGTTTAAAAAAACATTTTCCCCTGTGGTTAGTATCTTGGGAGCAGAAACTGGCTATGGACAGCCCATGTAAAAGGCAGGCACATCTATTTACTACTCTAACATTACACTAGGAGTGTCAAGAGAAAGATTCTTTTGTACCACTTAAAACGGTTTAGTTTATTTCCTAAATGCTGGGAACTGGTGATGAATTTTGATCATCAAAAAGCAATTTGGCATGCCACATAGTGTGGTCAATTGCTTTATTAGGGGCACACCTGGAAAGTACATTTTTCCATTAGATTTAACAATATAGTATGATGCAGATGGTAATGCTTTATTAACAGTAGTTTATAATGTTTAAATGCTGCATAATATTTAAAATTTTAATGAAACTTTCTAGAGCTACATGAAGGGAAAGTGTATTGAGAACTCTTAGTATTATCCTCCAAATAAAACAACTTTATCTAACAGCTGTGAGTGGTAGCAAAGAGCTACAAACCTTCAAGAACCAGTTATCTAATCTGGCATTTGTACAAACAGAGATTAGACTGTCAAACCAGAGAATATGTCAATCATGATACTGGAAATATAGCAAATTTACTTTTTAATCCACTGCACATGGACCTCTTCAGAGTGTGTATCATATCATTGCTTCTCATCCCAATTATCAAAAATCTTTTCCTTCCCTATTTGCTATAAGCATGAACAATATAAGCACAACTGTAGGTGGTTGCCAAAGAAGTTACCTCATTGTGGATATCAGTTCAGTTTCAAAATTAATATTTTCTTTGGCTTGCCTTTGGCTTTTTAATTTATTTTTTTTCCCTGACCATTTAGGACAGAGTAGTACAGAGACACCTTCAGATAGCATGCAATGCTGATCTTAAACTACAATAGAAAACAGAAAACCCTATCAATGATAATTAGGTTTGCCTTGTTAAGAGCTTTCGGAGTTTGTTTTTGCTTTGGATTTTGCCCCTTCCTGTCCTCCTTGTCTCAAATCAGTTCTTGAAGCTCTTATGGTACAGCTGGGTGCCAGTTTCAGCTATATATTAAGAAACTAAAGCTAAAGAAAACTTCCTGACTGACAACTGTGAAGTTATTTGAAGGTGAGCAGATTTCATTTGTTTGTTTACATGGTGTGGGAAAATGATAAACATTTATGATAAACATGTGGGAGTACAACATAAAACATTCTCCCGGGTCTCTCTAACTGGAAAACATCCTGCCATTTTACTTTCATTTTTGAATTCCGTAGTCCATTAGACAGTCATATATTTCTGATATTATTAGCAACATCAACATATTGCTATAATAATTTTGTGGCTTCTGTGAAACCATCGATTTTATGATTTTAAAAACACTTGGACCACCAATTCAGCAACTTTGAATGCTTCAGCCACCTCCTAAACCACCAATGTAGCATCAAAACAAACAAATCCCCTTTCACTGAAATTTCCTCTTCCTGGTCATCACCAGAAATACTGTGTTTAGTAGTTAACCCTTTGCTTAGATGACGTTTCCTGATAAGGAAGTGTTAATGTCTCTCACATTAACACGTACAGTGAGCACCCATGAGTGATGGGCAAGGAGAGGGTTAAAATTAGTTTCTCTCTGCATATGGTTCCTGTCTCAGTTGTGAGATCAGTTATAGGTCCCTGGCCAAAGATAACAGCTAAAATATAACAGATGCTGGTATTTCCACAGCAGAGGTGAAGTATTTCCTTTCATCCTCACTAGTCACTGATAATGTCCCAATTCTCTATTCGCTGGAAACGTCAAGGGCACGAGCAGGTTATTACAATGTGAAATGAATGAACTGTTTAAATTGAGCCCATGCCTGCACACAGTGTGAAGTTTCTCCAGTCCTAAGGGATTAAAACCCAGCGGGGAAGAAAATGATGCAGCCACAAAGGCAATGGCTGGATGCTGAAAGCTGGGGTCCTTTTGATAGGGTACTGCTGGGGAAGGGGGGTCGGCTGTCCTCATCCAGGTCTTCCCAGCAGAGCCATCAGTGCAGGGCTGATGTGCAAATACTTGATGGGGCTATCACTATTCAGTCTTGGCCTGTTGTTTCCTCAGTCCAGCCAACTCAAAAGCTTTGGAGGAAGTATACACCTTGCATGAATGTAAACAGCGCGTGAGGAGCTAAATCAGCTTTTCTGAATTCAGACTTTCCTAAATACTGTCAACATTTTATACTACTACCTAGAAGTCATTCATATGGAGCAATTTGGCAGCCATTTGAATATGTCTTAATCTATAGGGTTGTGGGGGTTTTTGTGCTTTAAACACAACCACCAAATGTTGACACATCTGAAACCTAGTCTATATAAAGTAACATTTTCCAACTGGAGTTAATGTGTTCAGGCATGTATTAATCTAGCAGGTAATTATACTGGTAATCAAGTTGCTCTTCACCAGAATAGCTGAAATAACTTTTTAAGATACAGTACTGGCATCAGGGTACTTGGGGTATAGATTGCTACACAAATGTGGAGAGCGGTGTTTTTGCTGCTTTCCTGCACAGATGTTTATTTAAGGCCAGTGGATTCTTCCTTTCCTCTTCTATGAAAGGAACCAAATAAAAACTGGCAATATTGCTACACCATTACAGGGAAAAAGAAAAAAGGTGCAAGATGATCCACAGTAAAGGAGGATGAAATCGGTATGTATATTTCTGTAGGAACACTATCCTGGGAAAATGTGGTTTCCAGTTATGCTCATGCATAAAGCTCCAGAGCGCAATCATACAGAACTGCAATGCCAGGAATCAAGGTTACAGAAGAACACGGAGGTAAATTTTAAAAAACAGTGAAAATTACTTAAAGAGAAAAGGAAGTCTATAAAGAAATGAATAGAAACAAAGATTTTATGGTGTCTATTTTTTGTGTATCAATCAAATGGCACTTTCAGAAGAAATACACAAATTGTAAAACCTATATTTAAGCTCAAAGTGTCTTCCACTCTGAAATCACCTTGCCAAAAATACACAGAGTTGCAGTGGTGATGTGTACAATTCTGTGTAATTTCTCAATAAGCTGGTCATAGCTTTTCTACACATCTCAAATTCTGTTTTTGCAAGACATGCACCTTGATTGCTATCCCAAACTAACAGAAAAATCACACATCCAGATGAACCAAACAAAATAAAAAGACAAATAGTCAGTTTAAATATAAAAGAACAAATAAGGAAAGTCTTTAAATTCACTGAAATTAAGGAAATGTTATAGCAAATGTAATTTCCTGTTGGTAGGAGAGAGCTGTGTGAGCTGCAGATCAGAGTGGATCTATGTAGATACTCCTTGTCATTAGGATTACCTGCATAGCTGCCTACTTTGGAAAATGACACACAAAAACTAACATTGTCAGTGAAGAAATTTTTATTCAGAAGCGTAAAATTTCACCTTTCTTTCAGGAAAAGATTACTTTTTGAGTTACTCATTAGAAATCAATCCACAGGGCAGGAAATCTGCCTGAAACTTAGAATTTCTTAAAAGCCTTTCAAAATAAAAGGTGAAGGACAGGAAAGAAATACAGCAAATATTATTGCCAAAGGTTAAATAAAATGTCAAAAGCAAATAAGATCAAAAAGACTTTTTTTACCATCAATATTTAAGCCAGCATCTTGAAGAGAAGTTGTTTCTAAAGAAGAACTTTAAAAGAAAATCTCTGTTTAACCAGCTGTGCTGAGGTTTACCTGAATCTGTAGGGGGAACTAAGCTCTAAATAGCAAAGTTGAGCTGCCTTGTTTAAAGAATTGTAGCTAAGATGACTGATAACATAAAATTTGACCTTTTTTTTTTATCCCTTATTGGAGCAAGGCAAAATACACCCTTACAGTCATAATGATGCTGTTATATATGAGACAATCAAGCTGTTATGTACCATATATAATTACAGTGCTACATACAGGATATTTTGTCAGTAGTATCCAGACATCAAAAAGGGAACAGCAATCAGCAATTGTGCAGTGACAACGGCGTGGCATTCTGCTTTCTAACATACTGAGGAAAGCTGAGAAACTTAGACACCTGCAAATCCAGAGCTGGTACCTGAAGTAGTGGGTATTTCAGAGTTGAAGAAACTTTGAGCCATCTATTCAGCCACTCTGTTAGGAAGTACTGGCTACTGATCAAACGCTTGCCAAATTATTATGAGAATACTGAATTTCATTACATCCTTGCAAACACAAAACACAGCAAAAACTAATGTTTTATCAATGGCAGTCACAGACAGCAAAATGCAAGATCTTAAGCACAAACCATCCTTTTCATGTTCCCATTGACTTTTTTCCCTATGAGTGCCAGATTGTTACCATTTGGATCTCACAGTTCCATTAGGCTCAACTGAGCAGATTCAAAAGTGCTCCTTGTTACCTTATGGAAATATCAAGTAAAATAATCTCTTTTCAAAATCTAGGAGAGCAACTGTAGGTCTTCTAAATTTATTTTTGATTGAAGTCTCTTATGGCAGACAGAGATGAACTGCCTTCCTTCTTTTTTTTTTTTTTTTTTTTTTTTAATGCAACATGTGTTAAAGGTATTATTTCATAAAATACATGTTTATTATGCAGTTATCTTAGCCTGAAGGCTTATGGCTTTCCAGCATGTATAAAACAGTACATAACTATAATCCATAGAGACTCTGGGTTTATTTAAGTCTCTTGACTCTCAGCAAAAATACCAAAATAGCATAAGTAAATAGAAGGCTGTCTGAATGTAATAATCTTAAAAATAAACAAACACATCTCCCGAGCAAGCACAGATCAGCAATATTGTCTAGTTTAAGTTCCAAAGCTTACTGTCTCCATCCAGAAACTGGTAAGAATCATTCACATAGTTGTAAACTTACTAGTTTCAATCATGCTTTCCAAATAAATCATGTAACCATATAAAGATATTTTAATAGCCAGATGTACTTTGGTTCCTCAATCATCTGAGGTAGTAAGAAACATCTGGCAAGGAACCTGTCCAGAGAAGTACAATTTGCCTCCCCATACCAAACATACATACACACACACAAGAAGATACCTTCCAGCCTCAAATATGCAGGTCTACCTCTAAATATTACAGCTGCTCATGTTTAATGATTCTCTGTGGTTCAATATTTAACTATTTTAACATTTAGTCATATAGACAAGTACATATGCTTTTGTATTCAGCAAACTACCACTAGGAATAAATGATAAAGAATAATATTCTTTACTGATTTTATCTCAACCAAACACTCCGTCAAGGAACCAAAACAGATGTCAGCTTCTGAATCTCAGGAGGTGGATATAGGAGGAACCTTCTGCAAAAGCCAAATAAGTTTTCACACTTAACATGTGTACAAGGAGTTTCAATGTTCCCTTTCCTGAATCTGACGCTCACACAGAGTTAAGGGCTGTTTTTGCAAGAATAAACCTATTGCATCCAGTTTGACTTCTCTGGTCAAACCATTACTGTTTTCCCATGAAACTGAGAATGTAACTCAAAAAAAAAAGGAAAGTTTTTGGAAAATCTGTCAGTTTTTTGATTAGGGATTTGTCAGTTTGAAAAACATATATCACTTCATCATGGATAAAAAAAAAAAAGAAAAAAATAATAATTTATATCTAATTTATCCAGACCAATTTTCAACAAATTATTCCATTCTTCTTCAGAAATCATCATTAGGTCTTGCACATTAGCAGTATCACAATAGCATCAGCAAGCAAAGGCATTATTATATTTGTGACTGAAAATTGTTTGTAGTCATACAGCTGACTTCAGTTTGTGGGTTTATTGCCATAAGACAAATTGCCTGGTGGTCATTTATTTACAGGAATTTTTATTTTGTTCATTTGAAGTGTGATAGGATGTTTTCTGGTTTTCTGGGTGGTTTTTTTTGGGGGTTTTTTTGGTTTTTTTTGTTGTTGTTTTTTGTTTTTTGTTTTTTGTTTTTTGTTTTTTGTTTTTTGTTTTTTGTTTTTTGTTTTTTGTTTTTTGTTTTTTGTTTTTTGTTTTTTGTTTTGTTTTGGTTTTTTTTTTCCCAGAAAGGATCAATATTGCAGTATTTCCTTTATTTGCATTACATTACATGGATGCAACTCTGTTCAGACCCTTATAAAAAAAGCCCTTGTTTTTCAAAGAATAGGCAGTATGATATTTGGTTTATTGCTAAGCTGATAATTGCAGGCAGCTACTGAGAATCCTAAATATACAGTGGAAATAAGTTCTTTTAATTTTTCAATTGAAGTTTTCTCTGTTCCTGAGACTTAACAGACTGATATTGCCTGTTAAAATGTTCTGTTAAAAGGCTGAAAGAAAAGACTGTGCCCCTTAATGAACACTTAAGTAGCAAATTGTGTGGTATGATGACTAGACCAGGTGAATGAAAAGCTACACTGTAAATCTAATTTTTAGATAGTATCAGAGAAGCTAAACCATGAGACTGGAGCCAAGTGGTATTTACTAGTTATTTTACAGTTCAAGTAATAATAATAATAAAGACTTTTTCTTACTGCACAGAAAACTAAAAGAAGCTCTTCTAAAAATGTTGCATATTTTTTCCTCCGTTCAACTAATAGTTACTATCACATTGCCAGTAGATATTCAAATTTAAAAATTCCATGAAAATCAACTCAAGGAGATAGCCAATATCAGTATGGGCAAAATTTCAACAATGTAATAAAAGCAGATTACATGTAATGTTTAGGCAATAGCAACAATGACAATGCAAAATATTCTACTTGAGCACAGTTCTTACCCAAAAATCAGAAAGAACTTTCCCAAATCAGTAAGTCATAATCTCACAGATGTTAGCAGATGGTAGTATAGTCCCTTTAGCTCCTCAGCCAAGCTTATAAACATGTTTCAGACAGCTAGCATACTTCATCTTATCTGATAAGGTGATTCCTACACAAAAAAAGCACAGAAAATGTAATCCACTGGATTTCACTGAAGCAGTTGATATGTTACCATATGGGAAGTTATTAATTCAGCTGCTAAAAGCAGAGACTAGCACCAGAACTATAAAAGAGACAGTGGACTTGGCTAATAATTGCTGGTAAGTACTGAAATTATAAGGCTAAAAAGTGGTTAGCAGTGTAACTCCTCAACAGTTCAGTCTTGGAGACGACTCTTTTCATTTAGTGACATTTTCATAAGCAGAAATAATTTGCCAATTACATAAGTGTGGTGGAGGGCTGGAATATCCCATGGGAAAAAACCAACGATCTTAGGGATAGACATGATACCAAAATACTTAAAAGTTAAAAAAAATAAATAAAAAAACCAGGAACAGGATTACTAGATTTCTCTTGGACAGCTCTACCAATGGAAATGGTAGAGGACAGAATGATCTGGCTACATTTTCCAAAGACAGAGGGACTCTCACATGTTTATGCCATCTAACCCTGGATGTACCTTGATGATTTTCCAGCAGGGATAAATATTTGTGTTTCTGTAGAAGACACTGGCAAGGCCTCATTTGGAAGACTATGTACACTTATGGTCAGCCAAGTTCATAAAAAAATTATTTAAACCAGAACAGAGCTACCAGAACAAATAGGAGAGCTAGAATGTTAAAAAACAAGGCAGCTTATTTGGCCTCTTAAAAAAAATAAACATTTAGAGGGACTTCAGTTTTCCTCTGCAAGCAGTCAGAGTGATTAACACTAGCAGGGGAGAAAAGCTTTCCAGGATCCTTTTGTCACAGGCAAATATAAGTGAAAACATTCTTCTCCCAGTGCATATTCCTCTCACTCCATGTGAACTCCTTTCCTCCAGTTCCAGCAGTCCTGGGACTGGGGCTGTGCTGGCACACCCAGCCAAAACAGTTGGATGGGTGCAATGAGGGCCTCACCTATCCACATCACCTGCAGGCTGCTGAGAACAGCTTTTCAAAGAGAATCAGAGAAAAGACACACATTTGGAAATCCTCTGCAGAGTAGGCTCTTGAAGAAGCTGGTTCCTTGTACCTTATGATTATCTGTGTCATTGTATTTATGGAGGCATGTCCATGTCCCATGGACTGGGGCATCTTTTACTAGATCAGGTTGCTCAGAGCCCCATCCAAGCTGATCTCGAACACTTCCAAGGACATGGCACTCATAGCTTCTCTGGACCTGTTCCAATGTTTCACCATCCTCACCATAAAAGAAAATTGACTATGCAGTCATGGTCCAGGTAAAATCTGGTAATTTTTTACCATTTTAAATAATTTTTACCATTACCAGGTAATGTCCTGCTGAGAAGAAAATTGTGCATCTTCAGGAAGCCTGCTGGGATCTCCTCATGTTCTCTTAGTCCTTTTCATATCTACCTAGCATGGCTAGGGACAAACCCACAACTCAGCCCTTCTTTCATAGCATATATAAATGAACTTTAAAATAAAATTCCTCCAAATTGCAGTGCCACAGGGATTAAGAGATTTTGAAATACTACAAGTAAATTTGAATTACATTTAGATCTCTGACTAATAAGGTATTCTAGATGAGGTACTTAAAAATCTAAAGACCACCTAGAGGGAAACAAATACTGATTAGTAGTACTTACAAAAGTCCTGCAATTAAAATCTATTCACTTTTTGTTCCACATGCTCAGAACTAAGTTCAGGTTTTAGATATAACTGGTGAAGAATACCAAGCTTACTTTACTATAACACACTATGGCCTGAAAGATGAGAACAGACACCAATATGGTCATTTCCTCAAATAAAACCAACGCCAAATCCCACAATATAACAGCTTTTAAAATGTTGGGCTAGATTTACTACTATTATAATTTACTACACCTAATCTAGGGCACTTTGGGATGAAAAGACAGCCATAAACCTCTCAGCTCACCTGGCTATAGCAATGCAGAGTTGGCTTCACAACACTGAGCAGTTGTAAGTCAACCATACCATGGTAAAGAATCCAGCCTGACAGCCACACCTACAGAATGATAATACCATGCTTAGGTGTGATTGATACCTTGACCAAGGGAAAAAGCTTTTGCTGTTCCAGGAATTTTTATGTAACCACGCAATAAGGAAGATCACCAAAGAAAATATTTAGTCATGAGCTAATTAAGACAGAAGAAATAATTGTATAATCATACTCAGCTCAACCAATGATTTTGTGGAGCATCTGGGTGTCATTAGATTGGCTTCTTTCAGTCTGATCATATTGCCAGCTAAGTGGTTTCCCCATAACCTGAATTAATATAGCTCTTTTGCCAGTTAATTGTTAAAATCCAGAATCAGAGTATGAAAACATTATAATTGGTCTACTTTTTTGCTCATTACACAACCTTATTATTGACAAAAACATAAAAATAAATGATGACGAAGTACAATGCCTTTATTACTTTCATTACCGCCGAGCCCTGGAGCCCCATCACTAGAGAAGACCCCACTGTGCAAGGCATTCTACAAACGGAGTAAAAACGGCTCTGGACAGAAAGCAGAGCTCTGCAGAAAACCAGAGAGGGCTGTTAAACAATAAT
The DNA here is from genome assembly GCF_009819885.2 of Catharus ustulatus. NCBI lineage: Eukaryota > Metazoa > Chordata > Aves > Passeriformes > Turdidae > Catharus > Catharus ustulatus. Next base: position 24,255,501 of record NC_046225.1, on the reverse strand, counting down.
AATTTACATTGGGATGAAGCAGACCCAAAGAGCAAGGCAAGCTAAAGAAAAACAATGAAGAATCTCTAGAAGCAGAGTTGCTGTACTGGGAGGAGAACAGGGGAGGTGGTGTAGAAAGCGACTAAGGAAAATGCAGTCAGAAACATTTCTAGTTTTCTATTTTTGTCTATTATTCTGATACTGTGTCTGATTACCCTGCAGTCACTAGTTTAGTTCTAGTGCTGTTTCACTTAGATGAGGCAGAGAGTGTATTTTTGGGTGAGTAGCCCAGCTCTGTGAGGAGGCCTGTAATGGCCTCTTCAGATCCATGAACCTTCCAGTAGGACACAGTAACCAGTGTGACTAATGCCAATCATATGCAGTTCATTCCCTCTCTCATCCTGCTGCCAGGGGAACAAGTGAGTGTGCGGAGAATGTTTTGTGTTAGCAGCATTTGAGTTTTCCCACCCTTGCACACAATGCAGAAGACAAAGACAGCTGAAGAAATGCATTTTTCCTTTGCAGCAGAAATACAGAGGCTTAAGAAAGTGTTTGTTCCTGTGAAAGTACATTTAAAGTTCATGCCCTAATATAAGTACAAATGGTTAAAAATTCTGGGTTTGAACATGGCTTATTTGTTTAATAGGGAGTCACTAGATTATCTCACCCTATATATTTCTGAGACCCAGACCTACAGGGACATAACTATGGAAGACAAGATTCAAGAAAAACATTGAGAAAACAATATTTTCGGTGTGTGCATGTGTGCAAATGATCTAATAAAGCAAAAAAGATCTGAATGCTGTTTCTCATGGAGCCAGTAAAAGAAAGGTGTTATAGAAATGAAACCAGGGCTACAGGCAGACCCTCAAAGCTGGCAGAAACACTGCTGATTGCTTTTAACAGATGAATAAACCTGATGCATCAATAGGCAAAGCCTGCACTCTCAACAATCCCTGCAGTAGTGCAGAGCACACAGTGATGACCCACAAGTCTTTCACTGTGCCTGTGGTGACTCCCCCCTCAATTCCATGATGAGTAGAAGCAAAAATGACATCTGGGCATAAAGGCACAGTCCACAACCACGGGCTGTGTTGTTTCTTAGTGATTCAGCAGGTGGGGATACTTGCTCAGGCAACATTTCTTCCAGTGTGCAACTCTCTCTCCTAAATCCATTTTTAAATGTGTTTGCAGCTGCCACATTGCTACAGCCCTGATGGGCAAGGCGAGACACACATGAAGAGAGGTACCAGGGACACTTTTATTACACCAGTTGATGCAGCTGAATACCTTATCTTAGCCATTCTTTCATTTCCTGTTGTTTCCCTCTCAGAGTCTGTTTTGATTTAAAGCTGTTAGTTCAGGCAGGAGTACTTCACATAGGTAACACAAAGTTTACAAGACATGAAATGTGTGTGTGCATGCACACACATACACCCTTGCCCATTATTCCCACACCATCCATATCTGTAGTCTAGACAAAGCTACAGAAGTGGGGAACAGGAAAGGGAAATAAAAGGTGAGGATTGCATCAGTGTCACCAGAGCCTAAGCTGGAAAAAAAAGAGACCGAAAACTTGCGTGTTTCTCAGTGAGCTGGGATATGACTTTCCATCAACCCTGGTCCACATAGACTCAAAATATATTAAATCACCTCAGTGCAGTAATCAAGCCCCTCAATCCCATAAGAATTAAGTTGATGCATTAATTTTCCTTTGGGTCGCAGAAGGACATACTTTAAACTACAGGGTCTGAGTAGTAGCTGATGCTGTGCCACAAACAGCTGGGATGAATCTACACAAGAAAGACAGGATGCTAGCAGGAGTAAAAAGGCTTCCATAGAATGTTTTAAAGTCCACAGAATCAACTGGCCCCCAATTTCTCTGCTCCTTAAAAGTGGGACAGAGCAACAAGCCACACAGGGGATGGGATGGAGGACATAGTATTAGGGCCATTAAATACTTTGATGACCTTGGTTACGAAGAATGAAGTTTTTAAAAAAATCACTTATTTTCTATTTATTTCTTTGATTTACCCTGCTGGAAAAATAAAATAGGCAGTACAGTTTCCTAAACCACAAGACATCACCACAGACCATATCATCTTTCTGCTGGTATCCAAACACAACAGGCACGGGATATACCCCTTCATCTCTTTGGGTGGTAAATTGTTTCTCAGTTCATGGAAAATAAAAGGACCAGATGCACAGAACAAAACAGTGGTCCTCAGTTTTGCAGGTTGCAAGGGGCAGTCCCATCCTCTCGGCAGCACTGCTCACCCTATGGAGGAAACCCTTGCCACGAGGGTGTTGGTGTGAATGACTGACAACTGCACTGTGGTAAATACACATTAACACTTCTGGGTTGAAAGCAGCCAGGTTGACAAGAGCTCCATGGTAACAGATGAGTCAGCTTTGAATGGATCCTAATTGAAGCCAGTAGCGAGGCTGGACGTTTTGCGCCAATGTGCTGGCCACCTGCTCCCAGGGCAGCAGGAATGTTCAGCAAGGAATGGGCTGTGCATCTTGAGAGGGGAATACTTTTCCAATGCTAAGTAAGGCTGAACAACTTCAACTAAGCGCATCTCAGGCACCTTCTAGCAGAATACAACCAGAATATATACCAGAGTATAAAGGCTGCTGCTGTTATAGAAAACGTAATATGTTATTTATGTATGCATTAAGCAAGGAGGATAAGGTTTTCTTGAAACCAATCTAAAATCAAGCCAACTCATAGCCAAAATCCAGCCATTATTCTGAATTTGTTGGGTGTTTGGTTTTTAAACAGAACTTTAGGAACTGCATAACTTAGGGTTTTGGCCATTGTTCATTTAGTGGCAGAAGGATTTGGACTTAATTTGACACAGTGCCTTACTGTCTTGTTCAGCCATTTGTAGTGAGAATGTTATTGGTGATAATTTAGACGTGTTCCAGATGTGAGAGAAACGTTCACTCATTTCTAAGATTCTTGTGTTATGCCAAATACACACAAATAGAATTCATACCAGAGGGTGCATAATTCATTGCTTTCCAGATCAAGAGGCAAGAAAAAATGAAAGGCATCCAACACAGATATCACCATATATATTGCTAAGATAAAACACAATAATTTATGAGATAACCCCCAGTCCCATAAAAAGACAAATGTAATCTTGATGCATGCACCTACTGCAAGATTATTTTTTTCCCCCTATGAATGCAATTATTGCTTATACTGTAAGTGTTCTGTTAAGGCATTGTCTTTTAAATTGCATTGTCTCTTTGATTTTATTACTTATTTGAGATTTGAGGTGTCTAGTTCATCAGCACTTGTGTGCTCAAAACAAATAGTTTCATGTGTATGGAAAGAGTAATATTGTGAACAAATGAAAATACAATAACACACATTTATCCTCAATTAGACAATCCCATTTAAACAAAGATCTAATAAGTATTCTGAGAAAAACTGTATAAAAAAGGGTACCTATTTTCATTAACTGAAATGTTTACAAAAATGTTACAACTACTAATTTCTTTGTTCACCTCATTCCCCATGCTGAATGAAATGCAGTGCTTAAAAGTCACACCACAGAAGTTTTATAGAGCTTTCCAAATTTCTTCATATACAAATGACATTTAATATATATTTCAATGATGCAGTTTCTACATTAAAAATTGACCTATAGATTGCTCTCCCTAATTCTTTCCTCTACATCTCATGTACAAAACATCTACATGTTTTTACATTCATGAGTCACTCACAGCAGAAAAAGTTTCAGATCTGGAATATGTTCAAGATAATGATAATTTGAAATATCTAAGGAAGATAAACCCAAAGAAAACTAATTGCAGAACTTTTCACTTACTGTGCATAGATTTTCCAAAATATTATATTCAAAACTCAATTGAAAAATCAGTTCTAGAGAGGGTAGGAGAAGAAACAGAAGAAGGCCATGGGTTTTCGCTTAAGGGCTGGGAGAGGAGTATTAACTTTAATTTCTCTTACTTAAGGTGGTAAGTTGAATTAACCAGGTATGGTTTGAGTACACAGGAAATTCATTAGACTAAAGCCACAGTTGCACACAGATGGTCATTTTGCTTGTTAATACTGAAAGACTTGGTCATGTGCTAAGCTTAAGACCACATGACTATGTCAAGTCTGGTTTGTCCATGGTGGTAATTGGTGAGTGACCTCTGCCTTTCCTTAACTCATGAGCCTCTTTTATATTTTCTCTCCCCTGTCCAATTGAAGAGGGAATAGAGAGAGAGAGAGTGGCTTTGGTGAGCACCTGGCACCCAGAGTTAACTCATTGCAGGGGTTCTACAGAAAAGTTGGAAAGGAACTATTTATAAGGGCATGTAGTGGTAGGGCACAAAGGGTGAATGGTTTCAAATGGAAAGAAAATAAATTTACATTAGCAAATAGGATGAAATTATTCACTTTGAGGGTGGTGAGATGCAGGAATATGTTGTCCAGAGAAGCTGTAGATGCCTCATTTCTGGCTGGAAGTTTTCAAGGTCAAGTTGGACAGGGCTTTGAGGAACCCAATCTGGTGACACATGTCCATAGCCGTGGCAGGGGTGTTAGAACTAGATGATCTTTTAAATCCCTTCCAGCACAAATCACGGTTCTCCAACACTAGTGGCATTGTCAAGAGATTTATCACAAAGTTGCTTATTGTAATAAGGAGTAGATATTCTCATTACATTAACCTGATTAAATACTTTAGTTCAGCATCTGACTATTTTTTCCAGTAAGGGGAGAAGAAGAGAAAGGTGCAGAAGGCAAGGCTACAGCAACATGCAAACATGCTTTTTTGGATATCACAGGTATTAGAGGAAGGGCACCCATAAAAATCTCTGAAAGTGCTGACAGTAGACAGCCTTCACCCATCCTCCTCTGTAGACATCCAGCACAGCATAAGGAAAATTTGTTATGGGCAAAGGTCTCCAAGAAAACCAATTCAATCGGTTGGCATCCAGTGGGTTCACAGTTCTACCTCACTGCACCTGAATTAAAAATAAGTTTGAGGGGAGCTCCAGATTTTCATCTGCTGGCCCCTAAAGAGCTGAAGTTGCTCTTCACAAGAAAATGACGGCCGCCCACTTGGTCTTTTTGTTGGGTGTTTTAACCTCCCAGATGTTCTGATGCTATTCTAAGGTAACTCACCCAGAGAGACATTCCTTAGTTCTTTGCTGCCTTCACAGACCTTCTCCAGAAGAAAATCTGAGGCAATTCTCCCTGCTCCTTTCTGCCTGATACCAGCAGATATATAGCCACTTGTGCTTCTGTCACTATTTTTCCCATTTTCTAAAATATTTTTGTCTCTTTCTACAGGTAGCTAGGCCTTGTCCATACTTCCAAGTTTATATTCTGTTTGAAGCCTTATTAAATGTGAATCTGACAGAGAAATCTCAGATGATGAGTGCTTTTAAATTCAAGACCTTATTTTAGAATTGCTGTTCCACTAAAATCGCTCCAAAATTACATATAATTTAGAAAAAAGAAATGTTAATGCCCTGATTGGCAATTGCACAGATAAAATTTGAGTAGCAGTACTTGCACCAGAACGAAGCCAACACACATCCTATCAGAATCCACTTGCACAGACTGTGTTCTTTAAATGCTCATTTTCCTCCCCTCCAAACACACTGAACTCATTGTTTTAATAATTAGCATTAAAAAGCCCGAACTTTAAAAAAACAGAATAAGCATACAAGTAACACAATCCACATAAAAGACAAAAAGCATTTGTTCTTTCATTAGATTGACTTTTGCTTAGATGCACTTAAAATACCACATCATAAAATGTATGTGAGGGAGACCATTTATTGCATGAACAATTAAAAAGTTTTCTCCTTCTTTATTTGTATAGGACTAGCTACCCCACAAACCACTTGGCCAAACAACCTGTTGGAGTACTTCCAGGATGCATTGAGACATCCCCCAAAATATCAAAGGCTGTAATTACACTTTCATCATATGTTCCAACTCATCCAAGAATAGTCAAGAAACATTAAAGACAACAGTCTCATCTGCAGCTAATTACTGACAACTAGCTCAATGTTGCCTATAGAATTCATCATCTTTGATTTTATTCTTTAAAGAACATTCTCATCAGTTCCCATGTATCTCACAGTATTTCTTGAAAGGGTTATAATTTAGTGGCGATGAATTCCAGGTCCTGGGTTTCTGAAATTTTTATAACTTTACTGTTGTAATAGGTTCTTGGTAGTTGGTCCAAGTTTGATCATAACTGTAATGATGAAATGATTGGTTGATGGGGAAAAAAAAAAGACTTCTGAGGTAATAAGAAATTGGGTGAGATTTTGTTCCAGAAAAAAAAAATTCCAATCAAATATATTTTATGATTTCTCCTCCTATTGAAATTTTCAGCATATTTATTAATTTTATCTTTACTCACAAAACTTTGGTCATTAAAAAGAAAAAGTACTGTTGCTCACATTTTAGAGATAGGGAAATGAGGCACTTTGGAAAACTGCAGCAGAACAGGAACTTTAAGCGTGGTGTCCAAACTATCAAATAGTTCTTCTAAATACCAGAAATTCTTTCCTACTGCTGTTCTCAAACAGCAGCTGCAATAACTGCAGGCTAACCACATTCTGGCTGAAGTTGTGCTGGAAACCAGATTGATTAAACCAGTGGAAACACGGCTGAAGAGATTTCCCTAACCAACATGATCAGCTGATTTTCAGATTTTTTTCCTCAAGAGACATGGTGGACAAGCTACTTCAAGGAGAAATTTTTCTATAAATATTGATCAAATTTTCCATTAAATCAGTATTTTTTCAAAATACTATAAAATAAATAAAAAAAAAAACAACAATACTGCACTGCTTTTGAGAGTCTCAGTTTTCCCCTTTGTGTTCCTTTGGCTAAAATATTTTGCTTAAGCAAAGCACACTTTTTGGTGTAACTAGTGGAACAGAACTTGCGGGGACCACTGTCCTCCCCCCAGATGAGAGGAAATCTCAGCAGATCACAGACCTGCTATTGTCTTCTACAGAAACACAAAGAGAAAGCACTCTAAGAAGCACTGGGTGGCAGCAAGGCATGCTGAAGACAGTTTTGAAAAACATCTGAAACTGGCTGTTCTTTAGTATTTGGTCTATCCCCTGCTAAACCACAGTCCTGTAACTGTAACCTACCAAGCACTGTGTTTTCTAAAACTTTTTGTACCAGAAAACGTCTGCACTGAGATGAGCCTCACATCCTTACACTTTCACATCTGAAGATACGCACAAGTTTTGCTTAACTGCATGGCATGAGGCTCTCTTTAAAATAGTAAATGGCAATCCGAAGTCCAAAAAAAGTAATGGGGTGGGGAGAAATGGTGTGGATTCAGGACAACCCTGGAGGTCCCAGGGCTATAAGCTACTGTCAACCACTGGTCAGTGACTAGACAGGAGAGGGATGAGTCCCTAGGGGTTGGGTGAAACCAGCCAGGAATAACCAAGGGAGGAAAGAACAAGTGTCAAACATAGGTCAAAACCACCATATAGAATAAATTCACATGCTAGGTGGAACTACAAACCAGTCAAGAATGAGATAGGTGCAGATCATGCAAAAAAAGCCTGCAAGCAGATCCTAAAGTGAAGGGGAAAGATTTCTCCCAAGAATGTATGGAATACTCAGATTGCAGACAACTCACCCGAAATGATCCCTTCTGCCAAGACTGAAAATACTGATTGAACATACTGGATATTCCAGACCCAGAGTGACAGTGGAAGGTATAACTTAAGAGAAAGAGGTACATAAAACTTATATGATTCTATACATACTAGAAAATGTGTATGCCTCATTTTATCTGCATTTACTTTGATGTATAAGTGTCACTGTTATTGTAATTGGATAAATAATAACCCTTTGACTGGATAATTAAGATTTTAATTATACTAACAATAAATTCTTTTCTTTGAATAGAGGGTGAGTTCTTTTTGCCTATTGTAAGATCTTGAATGTGACGAATTTGTGGGAATTCAAGGAATCTGTTTTGTAACTGGGATGCAATGATTTCCTAGGAATAGCATGCTCACTGGTTCATCAAATTCAGGTTAATTCTTCCCTGGGGAGGGATCAGAAGTGTTTCGGAAGAGTCAGAGCATTTAATAGGCATCAGTTCAAGAACGTGATACTTACAGGAGTAAAACCATTGACATCAATTGTTTTTCACCCTTACAGGCTCAGAAATGTTTCAAAAGTGATGGATTTCAAATCGATGCAGAGCACCAACTCACACAGCACTCAAACCCCAGGCAGATGACACAAATCACAAGCATCATTAACATATGGTGCTCATAAACTATACTGCTGCCCGCTCATACTTGGAGAGGTTTATGGTTATGTTCTACATGGAGTTATCTTGTCTAAAGGTATCACACAGATGGATCACAGCTACAGGATATGCACCTAAGAAAAACCACCAGCATCCTGGCCAGCTTCAGTTGTGATCAATGCTAAAGAAATAATGCTGTTTCCAGCACACTGAGCTACAGCTGAAAGGGTTCCATGAATTCCTCAAGGGTACACATCCATACAAATGTCACAGCCTGAAAGGGAGAAGTCAGCCATTACCCCTACCCATGGCTTTTTGCATGGTCTTTGCTTGGGGCTGATCATCCACATTTGGCTTTCTCCCCTCCAAGTACCTGGCAAGCAGGGTGGGCAGTCATCCCACAGAGCACCTGTGAAGTTGTTTCAGCAAGAGAACCTGGCCAGACCTAGCACCTCAAAACTGAGACCCTGCTTGGCAATTCAAAGGAGGTTTGCCAGGATTTTACACCATACATCAGGTGCAGCCAATTAAAAAGTCTCAAAATAGTGGAATTCGTGCAATTATATGTATAACAATATTATAGTGTATAAGTTAAGAATAAAGCCATGAATTCATAAGTAGTTTTGTTGAATAAATGGAAAATATGGATCAACAGTGAAAACTGATACCTAGCACGACTTTTATTTATGATTTTGAAGTAGGAATTCTAAACTTTGGTGAGGGTTTTCAAAATAAGACTTAATTAACTGAGAATAAAATTCTCTAGAAATTGCTCATTTTTTCTTTTACCCTTTATTTTATTGTTGGATTAAGGCACAGCAAATTTTGCCAAGAAAGGGTAAGATCCTGTATAATATATCTGCTCTAGGGATAGTAAGAGGTTATATAAATCCTCCCAGTGGAAGGGATTTGTATTTTTTTGTGGAACTATAAACATAAAGCAAATGGGATCGCTTAAGAATTGTTATTTGCCCTGTTGGTTCTTGTTCATCTTGTAAACTAAATCCAATAAAAGAACAAAGACTATTTTCCATTTTTAAGGATTGTTTCTCCATCAGAGCTATTCAGAAACAGTTTGTTTTCCAGTTGGTGAATTTAGATTGAGGAGGTTTCTATCTCTTCTTCCTATACTTGGCACAACTACTCCATTTTTGAAAAACACAGTATCGTGTCAATGCTTTACACTTTACTTTAATGCAAGGTAAAGAACTGAATTTTGCCTGCTGAGGAAAATAAACAGTATGTTTTAGAAAATTGCTAAAGGAAAATTTGAAATAATTCATATAATCCTTTATGGAAGCTCTTAAGGAAGTATTTTAAGATAGTAAATATGGTGAAGAAATTTTTTAAAATATTCCTAATTTACTTGAGCCAGCAAATATTCTTGAAACATAGTGAACAACCTACATGAAAAATAATTTAGTAGGAGTTGCTAAGCTCTTACTACCAGGATAAAAAAGAAAGTTATTTATTTATGTACTCATTTGTGGAACAGGATGTGTATTTTAGATAGTGACTGCGGTCCTTTGCAGTCAGACTGTGATTATTTCAGAACCTTGTAAAAATTTATTAAGCCTCCATCTACATTTCCTTCTGTGGGTGGACAAAGCAGAAGTAAAACTGAGTTAATGAGAATAAATTTATAGTACTTCATTAGTAACCCATGTCAACCTGCAAAAAAAATGTTAATCATGCAGTTCACTCCCCTGGGTTCTCCTTTGCTTTTACTGGATAGACATATTGATGGAAATGGAGAATCTTTAGAGAAAGGAGAAAACATGTGCAAGTGTTATCCATCACACAGAATGGGATAAAACCAAAAATTTTTGCTACTTACAAGAATTCCACAGAAAACATATTTTCTTCCTTACATGTTGGAACACACGACACTCCCTGCTCTTGAGACACACGTACCAGAGTGAATATGAAGGAAAATACCCCAAAATTCATCCCCATTGGCCTACACTATTTGGTCTTCTTAGGCTATTTTTAAAAAATACTGGTGATGCCTGTTGAATATAGCTCTATACTCAGCCACTCAGGAAGACTTCTGGTCCTTGCAAGTTCTGCTTTATCCCTGTGTATCCCTTTACTGGGCTCACACATCGATTCATATTGTGTGCACAGGTAAGCCAAGTGAGAAGTAGGGAGATTTTCACAAGGCATATTACTGGACACAGTGTATTCATATATTTTTTTAAAGCTGAAATGCCACACACCTTTCCCAGATACACCTTGAGGAAGGAAAATAATTTTTGGTTCAATTAGCTGCAGAAACATCTTGCAACCTCTTTACAACAATTTGTTAGGACCTTTCATAAATCAGAACAGTGTTGTTTAGCAGCCAATGAAAACATCTGTCAGAAGACAAAGAAATTAGTCTACACTCACATGCAAAGACGATTAAAATCAAATTCAGACATTAATAATTGATCCCAGGTGTCCCTCTGTTCTTTGACCCATAGTTGTCAGTTGTCACTGTTGTAGTTAGATGGTTAGAAAGCTTTTCCTTTTTTCCATGGTGATTTGGCAAGGTTCTAAAAGCTTTTAAGAGTCGAATCTAGGAATTCATGCAATAAATATCATTATTGTAGAAGCCACAACAATTAAAACCTTTTTCCAAGAATTTTAAATCATCTTAATCTGGAGCATTATAGACCATAAAAATAGCAAGTGTTTGGGGATAACATTGTCTGCACTTTTTCTTTGGAAATTTTGAAGCAGACATTGGAGGTGCATTGCAAAGTCAGCAGTATATTTTCATCATTCAGATGTGCAGATGTGCAAATACTCAAGATGTCATGTTTTTTTTTGTTTTCACTAAACACAGGCACTTCAACAGCTGAAAAATATTAATGCCCAAGTTCACCAGCTAAGAAGCACTATGGCTCCATAAGAGACTTTCTTAATTCTTGGGTCTGTTGCATTTTTAACCATTTCTCTTCATCTTTTAGAAAACAGATCAACCTGATGTACACAGAGGCTACTAATATCTACAGTTTAAATTTCAAAAGGCAGCCTCCATCACCATACATGGAAAGGAGGAGAGTAGGAAAATCTTTAAGAAGGCTCTGCTTTTGAGTCAGCAATGAATGAGTAACCACTGCTCTCAGTTCAACATTTCGTGTAGATAAAGAGTTATAAACTGGTCACTAAAACAGCAATCAAAATGTTACTGGACATTAAAACGCATAAATTCTGTCTCAGACAATTCTTAACTTTTTTTTACTATCCACACTTAGATGAAGATTATTGACATGAGGCATCATGAGGCATCACCATCAGGTTCCACCACACTCAGATATAAAGACTCGGTGTATCAGAGACAGCTAACCCAGCAAAGAGACTGGGTCCACATGGTGACCCTTGTGGTGATGCAGGTCTCAATTTCTTTTTGTAGTGCATCATCTATTCAGGGCATCCTCTCAGTCTATAACTTAATAATAAGGGTTTCTAGAAATGAGCCTTAAAATGCTCATTTGCCTTTATAAGAAGTCTCTCCTGACACACACACATTAAAAAAAAAAACAAAAAAACCACCAAGACCATGGATGTAGAATAAGTCATCCAGGGAGAGAAAAATGACAGTCCTCAGCACACAGTGACACTGTAGTAAGCCTTGCCATCACCCATCACATTATGCTTTCTCTTGTTACATTGCCAGCTGAGGCAATATGTAGTCTTTCCTAATTTTCCTAGAATTCTTCACAGGAAATCTGTGACCCACTATGTCTGGCAACAGCAGGCTGGACCAGCCAAAATAAAAGAGTAATAATGCTCCAAATTAACAGCCAAAGGCCAAAGAATCCATGCTTCTAAGACACAAAAAATAATGCATCATAGTTGTGTCATGGGTACTTTATACATTCAGTTAATGCAGAGAGAAAAAGAAAAGTTTTGGGGACAGGTGAACTTCAGACATCTCCTTTTGCCCTAAAGGCCACACACTCACAAAAGCACTCCAGAAAACAGCAGCAGAAAAAGACTTCATGTAGGAAGTATTCTGTTTCATCAGAGGCCACTGTGGCTTATTTAGAAGAGGGGTATCTCTGCCTTCACAGAAATACTTGGTTGTTCTTGCAGTAAAGGAATAAACACAAGGTTACGTACATAGAATTTAAACTCACTGCCTCCTAATATCACAGTCAGGAATATGCTGGCAGCTCCTGGGCTCTTTTGCTTTTCCACATCCAGCTGGAACTTAATACAAAGAGGTCGATTTCCATGATGTAATTAAAATCCTGCTGGAAATGAGATTTTTCACATACTTCATCAAGCTTAAAAGCAGAGGCATTCAAAGAGAATGCATCTTTTTAACTCTTGGATAACATGCAGTCTGTTCTTCTACCAGCTCTCACCATTACCTGTGCAGGAATTCTCCGCAATTACCATTAAATTAAATTAAATTAAATTAAATTAAGTCCACAATCTTTCTGCTATGATCAAGGTAGGTGTAGATGTTGAGATTGTATAAGGCATGGTCTGCAAAAAATGGGATGGGGACTGAAGCAAAATTACAACACCACTATCCGGTAAACCAGGCAATTAGCAACAAAGAGGTTACCTGCTCTCAAAATACTATCATTTCCATCTAATTTAACTTTTGATTATCTTGCAAAAAAAAATATCCTATTGAAAAACATTCCTCACCATCTTTTGCCTTTGAAAAAAGCCACACAAACAAATTCTTATTTTCAAAAATCATATTCTTCTGAGTAGTATCATCTGAGATACCTCCATAGCATTTATAGCCCTCTCTGTTGCTATCTATGAGACTTTCATCATGCTTTTCTGTAACCAAGGACAGTGTTTCTCCAGAAACACCACGAGAGCTCATGTTAACCATTTTTGAATGATTTTTACTTTTTAGTTCAGAAAAGGCCTGCAATACAGTATGGAAGTATTTAGCACGCATACAAGAATTAGGTAAGACTATTTCACCCTTTTTTCTTTTTAGTGCCTAATTGTTTTCAAATTCCTGACAGAGTAAATTAGTCAGAAAGAAAATCAAGAAAAAAAAAATTGTACTGGCATTTGGTATTCTGAAGGTCCTGTTCCTAATTTCCTCCATTCTTTCATGTAATAATAGCTTCGGTTAAGCCTCCGGATACATGGTAAATTGGACTGAGTTTGAGTTCTTCCTCTTAATAGCTCTTCTTGTAAAAGGGTCCAATGCAAATAAATACAATTGGTCACATTAATCCATAAGTTTTTTGGAGAGGGGAAATCACAGAGTAAAAACTGATTAAAAGTTTGCAAAAGGTTCATTACTTTGGAGAAAAGAAAAGGGTCGTTCAGTTCTCTGCTCGTCTGGCCTGCAATGGTGATTCAAACCCACCAAGGTGTGCACATGGAGCAAAGCAGAGCTGGCTCTCCTTCCCTGTGACTCATTATGTTTGGAAGGTAATTAGGACTCGACTATGACTAGATAGATGACAGATGACCTTGCATGCTTTTCTAGAACCTGGGGTGGCTTTGCAGGCCAGGCTAAGAATGAGAAACATCTTCCCACAACCAGCAAGGGGAGCAGGTAGACAGTGATGAAACTTCTAACCACAGTCAGATGCTGAGAATTCAGTCTGAAAGTTGAGTTTTCAGTTGATGACAGGAGCTAAATCTTAGTGCATTTCCAATTAAGTCCTGAAGTGTTTCCAATTGTTATGCTAATGTAGACAACATTAGTATACCAAGTTTAGAAAAATATGCATATGTATTATATACACATCTACAGTAAGTCACAAGAGCACAATTCTCACAGGCTCAGAAACTGTCCCTGCAGGGGACACATCAAAATTTTTCACTGACATAATATATCTTATTTTCCCCAATTTTAACCTCTATTTTCCTACTATAATGATTATTTCCTTACCCATCCTTCTCCTGACCACCTTAGTAACTTCTTACCTATCTCCTTTACTTTGTCTATAAACATGGATGCATTTTTGGTCCATCAAATTGCTTGAATTTTCTTAGTAGCACTGCGCCTGCAGGGTTTACAGTCTCCTACAGTCCGCTGCTGCTAGAAGTTATGCTCCCACTGGTCAGCCTGCAGGAGAATTCTCCAGCTACTTCAATCTACATGAGACAGATTACCAAAGACATACAATTTGAACTAATTAACCTAGCCTAGATCCTTTTTGCTTAACCAGGTGTGGGGTCATCCACATGACCAGCTTAGCTGTCAGCTGTGAAAAAGTAAAAACCTCTGGGAGGAAGGATGTGATGAGCAGCCAGCAGCCATCATACTTCCTCTTCCAGCTGCATCCACAGCTCTCCCTCTAAAAAACAGCCCTGATCCCCCATGTAAAGAGTCACGTTTTCCTCTGCAGACCAAGGCAACATGCAGTCAACACTAGCAGGCTGAAATCTGAGAAGAGCAGCTCTAGAACAGCTCTTCCTTATGCTGTCCCAACTACTCTTACCAGCCTGTGAGGACCTCCTCTGGCTACAACTTGGCATTTGTAGGCCGTCTGCTTTCTCCTCTATTTGTGTATCATCACCACCATTAGATTGTTCCTCTTCTTAAGGCAGTGTCCCACCCAAATTTCCATAACTCTGCTCTGATACTCTTACCCCTGTTCCAGCTAAGCAGTGTTGAGTAAATTAATCATTCGGGTGTCTTCACACAACAATGGGTGGTCACTCCCTGGGACAATCTCTTTCACCTGTTCAATTAGACTGAGAATAATTTGAGACAATATTTGAAATAATTTGTTGACTGAAATATCCTCTGAAAATAGGCTCTCAGCACTTTTTTTCTGTACCTTTGCAACGTGTCTCATTTTATAATTAGTACTGAAATACAGTACATTGAAAACAGTCATGCCAAATTTTTTTTTGCCTCTATTTTTACAAGAAACACAGAGACATTGCAAAGTGTGCCCCAAATGTGTTATCATCCAATAAAATTCCACATGTGCAAAAACCAGCCCTAAAATAAAGATACTATACTGACAAAGTTATAGCCAGCAGGAGGAAACAAAAGGTAGTGAGGTACAGTTAACAACACTGTTACTAGCTATTAAAGGAGAACCCAGGGTACATTGCAGAAGCTCAAGAATTAAATTTCCTGGCCAATATTATAATAAAATTCCCAAATGCATCCAAACAAGTTTTTACTTCATCTTGAGGAAGGCCTGTGACTGCCTCTTCAGGTCCCCTACACTACACTACTTTCAACAACATGAACCTTTTGTTCTGAAAACCAGAGGAAAGACCTGGAATACATCTGTGCAACATGAAATCTGGGAGGAGACCCAAGCGGGGTGAGCTGCGCAGGAAAACAGCACAGTCTTTGATGGCTTTTGAATAAGCACAGGTGTGGTGGCATGAATTCCTAGTAGGATCTATGCATTTGTAGCAAGAAATAACTTGAAGAACCAAATTTAATTGTCTGATAGTCTAGAGGAAGACTCTCTTCCTCAAAACACATAATTACATAACCATATATGATTTACAGATGGTGAAATAGTACAGTACCTGTCACAGACTTTGCTAAGCCAAAGCCTAAATATGTTTATCCTTCATAACATGTTTCTGGTGAATCTTTTTTTTAATTCTAGGTCCACTGCCAAATGTGAGGACTAATCCTTTAGCCAGAAAAACAGACTCAAGTCTTTACAACCTTGTAATCAGACCAATGTTTACCAGCTGAGGAGAAATACAGTGCCCTAGAGGGCATTAATCCTGCTGACAGAAAAAACAGGTAAGGTGTTCCAAAAAAATGTACTCTGAAGTCAAGTAAACATTGTAGAGCTTTAAAAATAAACACTGGCACCAACATGAATTATTTTAGCTAGACTTAACAAGATAAGGGTTAAATATTTTCCTCCAAGTTTTCTTCAATGTTCAAAGCAACACTGAAAGGTACCAGCTAGTAGGAATAAGAATAAAGGTCTAAGCAAGTTGGCCACCATGGTAGATATACATCTAAAGAGAAGCAGCTGGTGGTGAAGATGAGATAGCCTCACTGTTGGACATTCAGAGACTTCTGGTGCCCAGCAATCTGGGCCTTGGAGCCCAATGCCCACTAGCAGGTTGGAATGTGTTTTTTTGTTTAATTGCAGCCAAAGCAAATCCTGCTAACATGTTGCCAGGCTGCCCCACAGAGCACAGCAATGCACCTTTAATGTGGATGAGTGGATGATGTGTTTCAAAACTCACACATACTAATAGAAATGTTAAACACAGAGGACCATCAACCTAAGCCTTGTTTAGGACTTGTGACTCCGGGTGACAAGATGTGCAGCTTTCTTCTTCACTGACTGCTAGCCATTATGGCAGGCTTATGGATTTCAGTGATAACTTCAGGAGTTCCTTTCACTCTGAAATCTAAGATGTGTTTATTGGGCATCTAATGTTAGGACTTTATCTCTCCTACTGTTTATTTACATGTTTTAAGAAATGGGAAAGTGTAGCTGAGGTGAAGACATGTGGCAAGAGTATTCCTTATGGTCAGAGCTGTAGGGGAAAGAAACTGGATTACACTGGTGTGTTACAGACTCGCTGGGAAGAAATTAAACTGAGTAAGTTAATGATAAATTATGAATGAAGTATGTGCCATGAATATTAACCACACACACTGTGTACTTTCTGAAACTGTCTGTCTCCAGAAGAATAGTTTTGTAGCCACAAGACAGCACCAGTTTATTTAGGGGACATGGGAACTCTGTAGGGAGTAGGAATCCTACAGAACTAAAGAAATTGTCTGGTGTTGTGAAAAACAGAAAATTATTCCTAACTTATGCAGCACACTAAATAACAAAGACATTAAACTTTTATGGCGCTTTTATTTAGGGATGGATGGAAGCCCATTTCAATAGCAGATTTAATTCTCCCCAGTTACAAAACATCAGATTTACATGAACCTGGGGAGGAGGAAAGCCAAGGAGATACAGAAGAAGCATCACATCCCAGTACAACATTAATTAATAAATAACAGAAGTGTCTTGAGACTCCAAAAATGCAGGTAGAAGTATTAATGTCAGTAAGAGATTTTTTTGGAAAGGATACCTGTGTGACTTCAGAACAATGGGGTTTTTAAGTGTTGGAATGAAACTTTCACATGTCAACAATAAAAATGAAAAATAAGTTGTCACTTTAAATTTTCTTTCCTAGGCAAGCACCTTATTTCAGACTCTATTGAGTGGAGAGTCCTTTTTTGTGAACTTTTTGAGGATATACAAGTGCACAGGCACTTCTTTAGCCTATAGTTCCCATGCGTTAAAAAGTTTACTCAATAATATCAGATCTGAAGACTGTGCTGGCACAGAAAAAACTGAAAACACAATGCTCCTGACAGCCTTTCTAAAGGCTCAAGTGTTTGTGGTCAGACACCTCCTGACACAAACATGTAACTTCCCAGATTTCCATTGCTCTGGCATGTGTACATGGTAAACAGGGGAACACAGCCACGGAGGTCCTCACTGGCCAAGGAAGAGCAAAGAAGTCACCAGCAACATCTGCCACTGCTGGCTCAGGTATTGGCATCAGCTGCTGTTCCTCTTTGTTTTACCAGCCACAAAGGAGCCAAACCAAGACTGGTCAGAGCACAGGGTGTCCAGATTAACTGTTGTGAGCAAGTTGATGAGTCAGGGGAGTAAGAACACCACCAAACCCACGTGATTTCTGTAGGAGCTGGGCTGAGCTGCTGATGGTGATCATTGCAACAGGTAAGAAGTGCCTGAGATGCAACACAGGGCACAGACCTGGGACTAGAGGCAGACATATTCCAGCAGCAGGAGAAATCAATCACTTGCTACCGTGCTTAGATCTCACTGAGGCAAGAATAAAGTTTAATATGTACTTTGGCTTTTTACTTTGGTAACTTGCCGTTCTCTGCATTACATTCTTATATAAGACATACAGAAAATTATGCTCCAGCCCTGTGCCTCAGAAGTCACACATAAAACCTACCATAAACTTCTACTCTGTATATGTCAGCAATGACACTTTCAAGGCAGAAATTGAAGGACAGGTTTTGAGATACATGGAATATTATATGACATATCATTGGCATAAAGGGATGAAAATACAAAGCATTAACATTTACTTTAAGAATTAAAAGCCTGAAAAAGTCAGGATGTGTAGTTTATAAGGTTGTCAATCATGCAAGAAAAGTCCATATAAAGAGGGAATATATTGGCAGTAAAAGTCACATGAAAGGTTAATGAAGTGACTTCCCCCTTACTTCTCCTTAAAAAGAAAATCTTATCTAGGTACACAGAAGAACACAGGCTACATGGACACAAGCCATGTATTTTACTCCACTTTGAAAACACCTGAAAATTTTTGTTGGGTTATTTGGCTTTTTCTTTTTCCCTTATAATATAGCTTTGGAAACAGCTAGGAGTTCTGGCATCAGTTTGTTCAAAATGTCTGCCTCAGCATGGGAAGATAATGGCTGCTTTCTCTTATTGTCTATGCTATGAAAACTTCTACAGACATTTTATATCTGCAAAATTCTTTGAAGTTTGTTGAAAATATTGCAGCTCTTTGAAGAAGGATGTCAAATTTAGAAACAAAATGGCACTAATAATAAGGAAGTAATGTCAAAATCACAAGATAGCATGCCAGGGTGCAGCAGAGGGGGAGGCTTGGCTGTTCAGCAGCCCAGCCTCACTGTGCTGAGTGTCTGCATGGGGAACCTGCATCTGTGGCCTCCAGGGATTAAGTAGCTCAAAAGGCCACACACAGCTTTTGCTGGAAAAAGCTTATGGTGAGCTGTGCTCACTATCCTGTTTTCAGGGACATCAGTGCTCAATAACTACTTAACTTTTCACCTGCTCACTCCTTGTCACCCTTCAGAAGAAGTCCTAATGCCGCCTAATGCATACTGGGTAGCAGATACAGAGTGTGAGTGTCCTGGCAGGGATAAGCTAAGTGAGATGAAACAAATGAGGTGTTGCAGTCCATGATGCAGGAAAGCAGGCAAATAATTAATAGTCCAATGAAAGATTATCCTCATCTGATATTTCCACACTTGAGTGAAATCCATCCCAGCTGCAATTTAATGTAACTGTTGTCTATTTGGAGTTCCTATCAACTCTGCCTCAAGTACTTTTATAATTGTTTGCATTGATTTCCCAGGAATCTTTTAGATTTTGTATAAAAATACCTTAGAATCCTAAAGATTTTAAGTCAAAGTGTTCAAAATAATTTGTTTTCCAAGTCTAGATACCACAAATGGTAGCAAAACCTCTAGCCTGCAAGACAATGAAATAATCTGCCAAGTATAGCAAAGAGAAAGGCTGCTGCTCAAGTGTAAATGAAGACTTACTTCAAGGATAAACTTTCTGTAGTTTAAGAAAGCTGCCAATGCAGCTGATACTGTCAGCATCAATCAGACCAGGGAGAGGAGAAAAATGCTTTTCTTAAGTTTAACCTCCATCTTTTGTAAAGATGGGCCATGTCTCATGTGCAACTTGCTGTTTAGTAGACACATTATTAAGCATCTTTTTATCTTCTCACTCCTGCAGTGACCAAAAGTTACAGGAATTTTTTTGTCCTTTCTCCATTCTTTCTTACAGTTTCAGTAAACCTCTGCAAAAAAATCAGTACCTCTAACTAAAGCAAAAAAATTATTTTCTGTAGTTCTCTATTCTTATTACAGGGGAAAAGGCAAGAAAATTCACTGCAAGAATCCTTTACCAAAAGAGATAATGTTGTGATATACATGGAATAATCAGGGGAAAAACTTGTAATTGACAAATCATTGTAAGAACTCTGCATTCTTGTAGAATCTATTACTCCTTTTCCCCAGTTCTTCCATGCCCATGTCCTTTGAGAGAGCAGGAAGAGTTCATTATTTTCTGATATACAAGGTGGGTAGAAAGGGGGAAAAAACAGGATAGAAAAGAGGAGATCCACAGAAGAGTGTCAAGATCTGGTGATGTTCAGGTCATACAGGAAGTTTAGAAGGTCAGAGTTTATAGGGACAAATGGTCCCTCTCCTGCAGAAAACCCTGTTTCTACAGAGGGAAATCAGCTGACTGCTCCATCAGTTATTCAGGATGGCAGCTCAAATCTTCCTTCATTTCCTTCCTCCTTCCATTACATTTTGTGTACCTTCTGATATATTGCTATTGCACATAATAGAAGGTGTCCTACCTTACAGTAAACTTCCTAAGGAAAAGCCCAAGGAAAACATCTGACAAACCTGAAGACATAATATTTTTGGTACCTTTGGGGGGGAATCTTAGGGGAACACACTTTCAAGCTGTGCCTCCCACCTCTTACTTGAGTGGAAAGACTCAAGGAGAAAAGACTTAAAGACAGGCTTCTCCAGGGAGCTGGAATACTGCACCTGCAGTGAGTGCAGAGAGAATGCTTTATGTCAGTGAAGTTATTAAGACCTTCGCAAACATTCTCATAACCACAGTCCTGGTGGGTTTTTTTCTTTTTGGTTTTTTTTTTTGGGTTGGTTGGTTTATGGAGGTTTTCTCCTCGTTTCCCTTTGTCCTTTATCTTTCAGATTGAGTGGGCAGTCAAATAATGATCTTGGTATTCACCAAATTCAAAGATAAACTATTAACAGATAATGGAGATGAGGCTTAGATTTAAAGATAAGGTATAAATAGATAATGGGAAGGAGGCTTGGACTAAATACCATACAGGAAGGGAGGCTCCTTTGAAAAGCATTCCATACTAATACAGTACAGTTAAGGAAATGTTATGATCCTTTCAGTTAACCTCTGAATATATCCAGTCATCATCATTCCTATCTCTAAATTCTTTATCTGACCTTTCAGAAACCAAGCAACCATAAGACCAGTGATGATGCACCCTGTCAGAGCTGGGAGCAAGGAATAGTGCCCATGGTCACTACTATTCTATCCACATGCTATTTAGTAAACTTGTCTCTCTGAGGGGAAAAAAGAACCTTATAATGTCACAACATTTTCATGCAAATTTTGTAACATTTTGTTTTCTGAGGTTTCGAATTAACTCTCAACAAAGTCAGATGAAGAAAACCGAGTAGAAAAGTAAACAGATGATTTATCCTTTATTCCTTGGTTCTGTCTTATGACTGGGTGAGTCTTCAGTTGTAACTTTCACACTATTTTTTTAAACAACTTTCTGTAACTGCTTCTGACTTCCTTTAAAAATCCAAATTTGCCCCTCCTTGTGGAAAACTACTTTTTCTTAGTCAACAGAATACTCCATTTACCTCAGGTCTTTAAACCTTTCCATCCTCCAAATCAAACAGAACTACCAGGTTTCCAGATCTAATTTCAGTGAATCGTGGGTTGGGTATTTTCTGAGCAGGGACTTTAACAGGTTGAACACAGCTGAGAAAAGGAAGTTCTGTAGCCCAGTATTTCAGCTAATGCCTTCTTCATAAGGCATCCAGCCAAAACAGTCATCTGCAGAATTTCCTTCCTAGTTGTAGTGAGATTTACCCCTGAGTGTTTGTAGTGATAGATAGAGTTTTCAAGAGATCAGCTTGCACTGGCAGTCTCAAAGGCAAGGAACAAGGACTACAAACAATACATAATCCACACCACAAACATCTGTACCCAGTGTCTTTGCAAGTTCTCTTCATTTTGTCTGGCTGCTCATCTTTCTCAAGCATTTTTCAGGAACCAGACATTTTTTCTGGGGAATTCCTCCTCTTCCTTCTGTTCCTTGTAAAGATACAGGTGGCATTGGATAGTGAGTGTTCACTGTTTTATCAAGGAAAATTTATTTAAGGGTACATTTCATAATTTTTTTACATATTTGTTAGGGGAATAATTACCACTCAAAAAAATGTGTTTCTGACATTCATGATATAAAATTGACATTTATAATGCAATTTTCACTTCTCAAAAAAATGCAGCACTTGAGACTTACCTCATCACACATGACTTAAATGAATTGCTCCTAAAAAGTATCCTCTGGTTTTGGATGAGATATACAAATCTTAACAGTTAAGGTCCAGCCTGAATTTTGTATCAAGTTTACACTGAGTCTGTTCTACTGATTCTGGTGGAATTATTCCATCTTTCAGTAAACATGGTATAAACATGGTATCAGTATCAGAAAAAAAAAAAAAAAAAAGCTTTTCTTGGGGAATATGGACAAATATCTAGGTATTTCTCCTTATTTCTCCTTTCATATAATTAAACTCTATGTTAATAAACTAATTCCTTATAGTAAAGTTACTAAAGTTACTCCACCTAGATTAGACCACAGTGTCTCTGTCTTAAACGGAGTATGCATTTTGTAAGCAAAACAACTAATACTGTGGGTAAGGCAGAATTACAGTGGAGACACTGTTAATTTAAGTGTCAAATGCTTTTAAGAGTTGAAAGTGTTCACTCATAACTGTTATGAATTCAGCATATGTTATAAGTTATGTGCCTATAATCTAAAAAACAGATGAATTCTATGTAATGTCTTCTTTCAATTAGGACATTAATTGGCCAACATGTTAAAAAATATAGGGATTAGGATAGGTGAGGCTGCTTTCTGGTTTAAAAAGAAAAAGAATTTTTAGAGGAATCAACCAAATGGTTCCCCAGTAAAATTGGTAACTTTTGTGGGAGAGGCAAGGGTGTCTGTTGTTTGATGCTTCAATATCATTCATAAATTTACACTTGCATCACCTCCTTGATAGCCTATAGTAGCTGAAAATTCAGATGGAAAGTCCCAGTATTTACTTCATGGAGGGGCTGGACAGCAACTGGATATTTTGTCTTAATACCATTTACTAACTTGATACCCTACCACTTTTTACTGTCCCATGTGGACTGTAAAGCAGTCAAAGCTCAAAGAAAAGAGCACTGAAATTATAAGGCTTTCATTCTGTACCCATTTCTTACACAAAAAAAAAACCCAACAAAAGCCAAGTAGCTGAGAATACCAGCTGTACCATTTCAAATACTTTTACTTCCCAAAGGAAACAACAATACTACCACCAAAACCACCCCATGCAAACAAAAAATCCCCACCAAGGCTATACCAGAGATCCCTTCAAGCAACTCAAGCATCTTTTCTGCAGCTACCAGAGTTTGGCAAAGGCTTCTCAACAATGACATTTCCTGGCAAAAGAAAAACTGGGCAACAAAAATTGAACAATGGCAAGTAGTACTTTATGATTCAGATGCACATAAATTGAATTAAAAATCTGGAACATCAAATAACAAGAAACTGTAAATAAAAGTCATAAATATTTCATGTCAAGATATACACAAAGAAGCTGTAAAGCAATGTCATGTCTGCTCTCTATCCAAGTATACATTAAACAAGCTATAAGTTTTGTCACTGTGCTTTCCAAGGTATTAAACATAGCAAATAAATAAAAAAAATTATAGACCCTTCAGCCAGTACAAGCATGTAGGATAAAGACTTCTCATCCAGTGACCAAACAAAATCACTCTCTTTATGCTCCAAAGTAGTTTGTTCGTCTTTTCTGGTCATTTTCAAGTGCTTGCAAATTACTGGTTTTCCCCTAAAGTCGAAGCATGAAAAGTCACAAAAAAGACTGACCCTTGTGTTATTGTTGACTTTATGGAAACCAGAAAATGCTGATATATTCACATTATGGCTTTGTCTCTTATGACTTGGAACTCCCCAAAGCACCTAAAAGTATTACTTTCTATGGTCTAAGTCTCCCCTAAATGCAAACTTCAACAACCTTTAGCAATGAAACATCTCAGAGTTGAGATTATCCTTTCTAGTCCTGCTAAATGTTTTACTAGAATTTGAACATAAAAAGTGCCCTTTCCTATGGAGGAGATCACAGTAAAAATTAATTATTAGGGAGAAAGAAAAAACCACCAAAGCCACCAAAACAACACTTGCTGCAATAAGGTTGACACTTGCAGCTTTTACAGGAGGGAAAACAAAGAGAAGTTAATTTCTCCCTAAGTCTAAAGGAGGCAGTAAAATGTAAAAGCAAAGCCAAGGCCTTCCAATTCTCACTCCACTACCCAAGGAACTCAGTCTCAGTTGCCTGAATGTGATGCCTCAAAGAGAGGTCAAGGTACAGACTGCCTTTCAATCTAAAATATACTGGAAAAGAGACGAAGCAAATGTCAGCCTTAGCACAAACAATGCAGCCAATTGATGAATGAACTGCAGGATTTGGACCCATGTTTAATGGAACAGACCAAAAATCTCTTTCAATGGTCTTTGAATGAAATCTTTAGGGAGAAATCCTGGTTTTGCTGGAGTGAGTAGGAGGTTTGAGTTCCTTAAGCAATGAAGTCAACAGTTAAGCAATGAAGCAAGCAGTCCAGAGTTTACCACAGAAAATATTCAGGGCTTCTCACCTCCAAGTTCAGCTTTTACATTTAAATTCTACTGAGGATAACTACAGTAACCTGCCAATTCCAATTGACAAAAAGGCAAGTAGAGCCAGCCAGACTCCTTCTGTGCAATCTACTGGAGACAGCATCACAAACTTTCTGTGTCTCACTTCACATCCTCTGAAGTAGTTGACCACCGCATCTGATTCACAGGCACAGCACAGGAATGACTCCAGTCACATCAGTGTAGGTGCTCAGACTGCTATGGTAAGGACCACAAACAAACCTTACAAACAGAAAGGAGAAAAAACCTCCATATTTCCCTTGTTTACACAGGAGACACTATCCTGCTCCCCAGGAAGCCAATGATAAAACACTCACTGACGTCAATGGGACTGCATTCAAGATTCAATTTATGTTAAAAGTGAGTAGTGTTCAAGTAGTAGTTTTTTGTCTTCCCCTTTACCCTCTGTGTAAAATTGAACAACTCCATCCTCACTAAATCATTCGTGTTTGTCAGCTTCCTGCCTCTCCCTGCATGGTGGGATCCAAGCAGCCAAGCTGTTTATAGACACACATAGACTTACTAGTGTATGATTTTAATTTTCTTTGGCTCTAGAGAAGAGCAAGACTTGCCAAGGGTGGTTTCTGTCACTATGGGATTCACTCATTTTCTTCATTCCCATCATATTTACAAAAGTGATGGAAACACATTCAAACTAAAACTCGCGTTGGTATGGCAGGACATAGAGTCCATAAATATTTGTGAGGGTGCCTATAAGCCTTACATGTTTTTAAGAACTTCATTCAAAGATTAAAAAAAAAACCCTAAGATACCAATAGATACAAGAAAAAATCTTGTCAGATCCTCAAAAAGCATAAAGCGAAAAGAATACATAATGCCCCATTTATCCCAAAAGTAATTTCATGATTATAAGCCGCACTGAGTATAAACCGCACTTCTGGGTGTCAGCAACTTTTCATTCTTTGTCCATATATAAGCCGCACCTGATTATAAGCTGCACATTACAATACAGAGTGTGATAAAGTTATCTATTCTATCACCATCTGTTGAGGGTGGAGGTAGTGATCCTTATCTCCACTGGAGATATTCTGCTAATGGGCCATCCACTGAAACCAGGCAGGGCATTGTTCTTTATCTTTTCAAACCCATCCTTCCTGCAGTGAGTCATTTTCTGCTAATGGCCCATTTATTCCCACTGTGTGATTAATAAAATTACTTCATCCCATTGGAAGTTGCTCCAGCCAGGGGGAAGAGCCCAACATTTCTTACCAAGATAAAAACAGGTTTTGGGACACTAAGGGAGCCCCTTTCTCCACTGGACTCCTGAGGAAAACTGGATTTCTCCACATCACCACTGGACCTCCAGAGGGAAACTGCACCTTCTACAGGAGCACTGTTTCAACTGAACCACATCTGTCACTGCAGGACGACTACAACCACCACTGAATGGGACTGCTACCAACACCCTGCCTGATGGGGTGTCAGGTTGTACCCTGACTTCGTCAGGGCTTGGAGTTTGTTTCTTTGTAGTACTGTATTTCTATTTTAATTTCCCTAGAAAAGAACTGTTATTCCTAATTCCCATATTTTGCCTGAAAACCCCTTGATTTCAAAATTACAGTAATTTCACGAATACAAGCCGCACCAATTTGACTAAGATTTTGCTCCTAAACTGGAAATGCGGCCAATATTCAGGAGTGGCTAATATGTGAATAATTTTCTGACATTTACAACCTCAGAAGTGCCAGCCAGAGTGCCGAGCCGAGCTTCTGCAAAGTCGGCATTTTGCGATTGTTACAAATTGCTACTCTGTTGCACCGCGGGTGGAGCCTGGCTGCCTGCAGGCAGCACGGGGAGCGGGGAGAGAGGCGGGAGAACTCCCTACCACAGCCCGGGGGAGAGACGGGGGGGCCCCACGCCGCCATTGCCGCGGCTCGGGGAGGCGGCGGGGGACCCGGGCCACCCCTGCTGCGGCTCGGGGAGGGGCGGGGGGACCCGGGCCGCCCCTACCACGGCTCTGGGAGGCAGCAGGGGACCCGGGCCGCCACTGCCGTGGCTCTGGGAGGCGGCGGGGGGCTCCGTCCCTGCCTGCCACCACAGGGCAGCGCCGGGCCGTGGTGACTGAGCCCAGTGGCAGCGGCGGCTGGCCCCCAGTGGCCCTGCCGAGAGGCAGCGCCGGGCTGGGCTACCTGGCCCCGTCAGCAGCCCCTAGTGGGATGAGCCTGCACAGCCTTAGCTGAGCCAGTAAACCCCGCCCTGCCACCGTTCTGTTACTATTTGGCAACTTTGTTGCACGCGGGTCCTCGCTGCAAACGACAGAGTGGCTTATATTCAGGTGTGGCTTATTTATGGACAAAAAAACGAAATATTTGCCAACACCCAGAGATGCGGCTTATACTCAGTGCGGCTTGTATTCGTGAATTTACTGTATAATAATTTGGAGGGAGGGGGTTTACATTCTCCATTTCAAAGAGAATTTCCTGCCTTTCTCAGCAGACACCTGTCCTCCAAACTAAAACAGCAACTTTTTGTTCTTTGTCCATATATAAGCCGCACCTGATTATAAGCCGCACTTTGGGTTCAGACCAAAATTTTAGTCAAAATGGTGCGGCTTATAATTGTGAAATTACTGTAATTAGGTGCATAACCTTCTTGGTTAGAGTAACTCTAAATCCTGTTTTCAGGTATTTGCATCAATACCTATTAATCACACAGAAAATGCAGATTGCAGATCTCTGCACCCATTGACTTTTGCTGAAGCATATCTGGGCTCTTAAAAGTTTGTGTTGTCGATCCCAAATGGCCCAAGAGGGATGATTTGGAAAGAATTGATGCTACTGAGATGCTGAATACTGACAATAGAGTTAAGCATGATTGCCCACCTTCAACATTACATGTCAGTTCAACAGTCACAGCTTCAAAAATTTGTTCCCCAAATGCTTCAATTCCATACGCATTCACCTAGAGATTTCCAACCACTCAGCAACGTTCCACTGAGTATCTTATTTCGTTTGCTTTATGAATCTCTTCAATAGGCAAGAATTGAGGAAAAGCCAGAACATCTTGGAGAAAGTCAGGAGACATTGGAAATATGTTTACATTTGTTTCAGTATGTGGCAGTTGCTGCTTATTGAGTGAGCAAAAGTTTCAAGGACTACAGTAACTGGAAAAATTAATAAAGGAACCATACAGGGAGGAAAGCAACTAGGAGAATATTGACCAAATATTCCTTCTTCTTTCTCACACATATGCATGTTTGATAATAATTAAAGAAAAAAATAGGTTTTATGCGTGAAAGAAAATTGAACCTCTCTACCCAGTTTGTTGCATATTCATTTTTCTGCATAGTGTGACATGGCTCTTTCAGAAGTCACTTATTGAAAATTTCAGTATTGTTTCAGCTTAATATTGAGACCAAGTTGCCTAAAATATATGACTTCCTGAATAGCTGCACAGAGTTCTTTGGCAGCCTTTTTGCCTCACAGAGATATTTCAGGGGTGGGCTCTTCCCTCTCGCCTTCCCCAATATTTTCTTTATTGTGATCTGAACTTCAGAGAAAGATCCAGGAGGGTAGCTGTGCATCAGTCAGGCCCCATGCTGGCTCTCCTCAGGGGTGGGGAGCAGGCACTCCAAAGCTATCCTGCATGGCAAGGGGGTCTGTCCTAATTACTAACAGACTGACATAACAGGCACCAATCTGAAGATGATTAAGTCTCCCCTGACATCACTCCAAAAGACACTTACCCTCCTCCAGCTTTCCTCTTCCTTTATAGGTGAAGAAAGGCCACAGCTAACATCACTGCTTCTGCAGTATGGCCAAAAATTAGAGGGGAAAGTGATGGCTAACCACACAGCTCCATGGTATAAACTCTGTTAATGAATATAAACCATTCCTAATGCACAGTTAATAGTTTCTGCTCCTGAAATTGCCAACATCTGCTGATTTATCATTTAACTTACTTACCACCATTTCAAAGCCTTATCTTCAAGAAAACAGGGCAGATGAGCATTGTGTCCATGGTCCCAGATTAGTACTTAGCTTTGGCTGCTTTAGCTTATTCTCTATTAAAATAAAGTGTACCATGCTTGCCAAGGTTTCTTGGACAGACACACTGCAGAAAGAGAGCGAGCTGGAAGTCTCCAAGCATTGCAGTCTTCTCAGAGAGCACAACTTTATTCACAGTTCAGTGAAATGGATCTGTCTGATATAAGCAGACCCTCAGTGAGATGTCTAGGAGAAGACACCTGTACAGCAGAGAAAGCCAGCTAAAACTGAACACAGAGAATGGTTTGGCACACTGAACGAATTCTGCCCAGTTACCTCAAAGAATATTCTCAGGCAACCCAAAGGAAGTCAGCAGAAAATCCAGTAACTTAAAGAGTGGGAGACCGAAATATAAGCTGTTGGTATTTACAAAAGTTCCAAACATGTATCAAATAAGAAAAGGACACTTTAAAAAATAATTTTATTTATTAATAAAACATATTTCTATAATCTAGCCCATGCACTGGCACAGGCAGAAACCCATCAATTTTCACTTTCTCATTCAGGACAATTTATGGTGTCAAATAAAAAATGCATGAAATTAAGATGAGTGTCTCTTGAGTACAGCATTTTCTTTAGAGAAATATATACCATCAGACAAGTCTTAATGAAAATAGTTAAACAGAAGACAATGAAGAGAGGTTTGTCACATGTTCATAATATTGTCACAGAATTGCTGGTTCTCAAACTTTACTGAGTATTTTCCAGAAATGTACTTAGCATGTGACCTCTCTGTGGCTCCACAGTTTCCCCAACTGTTTTCATAGCTCATAAAACGTTTAGGAAGTATTTATAAAAACTGCTTGAGGAAACCATGCCACAAAGAACTTGAGCTTCGTGTCTCAGCAGTGCAGCTTTGATTTAGTTCTCTTCAACGGGATTTCATTTTGCAAATGCCCCACTAACATCTGCATGCAGGCCCTCTTGGGATAGCACCGAGACAGAGTGCAGTTTTATGTATATTACTTGGCCAAGTTCCTCCAGCATGTGATGGTTGACTTGCCTCCCTCATGAAATCACACATGCAAATGTTCCCCATGCATACACTTACTGATGGTCACTTTCAGTGATCTGTGTTGGGAAGAAATATTATGTCATAAACATCATTGCAACATCTGCGACGGATCCTTTTGGAACCCGACACGGCCCGCCAAACCCAGAGAGCACTCTCACATCACAAGTCCATGACTGACGGTGCTTGACCTGCTGCCCTGCAAGCTCACCCCGGCTTTTTCATGCATGCTCTAACAGCCTGTTTGGAAACACACAGCCAGAGAAGTGTCACAGACAAGCTCTCAGTATATAGCTCTCCAGAGAATGTTTGCCGAGTGCAACAATGAAACACGATCATGCAAGAAAAATGAGGTTTAAAACCAACATTTTACTATGCTTAATTAACTAAAACCAACATTCAGAGTATTCTAGTGGAACTGTAGTAATCAGCCACAGACTCATTACTTTCTCTGTCTTGGATACTAATTAGCAATTATCAGTGGCCTTTTAATATACTCAGGATAAGGAGATCCACACTACAGAAAGACTATTCATTGAATTCTTATACTGTAGCTTTTAAGTCAAACGTCTCCAAGAATTCCACTAAATAAAGTAAGAAACCCTTCAGTCATAACATATTTTTCTTATAAGTTAAGAAGAAAATTCTACTGGTAAACAATTATTAGACATAGCTATATTAGACATATTTTCAAATACAGCCATCATTAACCACTTTTAAATACAAAGAGAACATCACATGGCAAACTGATGGCCATGACTACTTATCTAAATAGTCACATACTCCACCAAGATCATCTTAAAAGAGTTAAGCAAAAAGCTCTTCAATCTTGTTAATGTACCTATCTCCATGGGTACACCTAAACTGGTTCCTAAGATAGCTTGTAAAAAAATACCAATATCATATGCAATAAAGTGCCACCAATAACTATGGCAAATATTTTATTCTTTTACTGCTAGAGAATAAATATCCTTGAGGAAGACCAGCCCTATTGGTAATAAAAATTAATTACAGCATAGACATAAAACTTTTAGCACATACTTTTGACAATAGAACTTTTCCATTTCAAGGCTGCTTTATGATACTGAAATAATGTTATGCAAACTGAGGAATTAGTTCTATGATTTTTGAGTGTCTAATCAAGCATGCACATTCTTACCCCTGTTAATTAATTGTCCACTCCTAAGCAGTAAATAAGAAGCAGCCACAACCCTTGAGGAAAAAGCAGGACGTATATATCAGGTGTTAGACATAAAAACCAGTTTCAACTGTTTATTTGGTTCCCAGGCTTAGCCCAGGAATTCAAATTAATCAGTCAGTGAAAAACAGCTACCCTGTTTCTAGCTCTGAGGAGCACAGAACTCTTTAGGAGTTGTCAGACAACACAGTGCTGCATATTTCCTTAGACTTCAATACAATTAAGGTCAAGTCATTCTGATTTATACTCCATCTAGGAAGTCATGAGAGGGACAGAGGAAAAATGACTGCCCCTTCTATACAGTGTTGACATAATTTCAGAGTAATGAGTACAATGTGCTTGCGGCATTGAGGAGAAATTGTAGCATGACCTCTGAATCTTGTATTTTGAAGTCAGTTCCACTAAAGTTTTCAGAAACCTGTTATTGGTTACCTTTAATCAAAAAAGACCTCCTGTAATGCACACACATATACTCACCACACTACCAGTTCCTTTACTTCATTTTTCTTTCCCACTAAAAAAAAAGGAAGCCTGTAATAATGCTCTCACTGCCCTCTACCTCAACTGATTCACCCAATCCAAACATTTCTTACTGTCTTGATAGCTAAACAGGGACAGAAAAGGCACAAGCGCTCAGATCTGAGAAATAAGATGATAAGAAAGAGGTCTGAATTTTGGCAAAGTGTGACCATTATTACTTATGGTATTTTTTAACTTTCTCTGAGCAATCAGCCACAGAGGGTGCTGCTGGTTGCTCCAGTCTATATATCTGAGAACAGACCACAATTAACTTATTAAACTTCACAGTTATGGCTTTTGTACTTAAAAGAATGGTCAACATATCCAGTAACAGCTGGAACACCCAAAGCATAGGTTCTAAAAATTGGGTTTTATAGGGGCTTTGCTGATGATAAGGTTAACCATGATTGAGGAGGTTCATTTTGCAAACACAGAGGAAAACAGAAAATATTATTCAACAATGAGGAAGGAAGGCTTCAGGATATTATCAAATCCCTGCTTATGAAAACCACAGAAAGAATATAACATCTGACACATTAGTATGAATGTATGTATGTAGCTCATGTCTAAAATCCCTACTTCATAGTAATCCTGTCTCACAAGACTTATTTCTCAATGGACAAAAACCAGGACAAGAATCACATCAGCTTTGTTCAATGGAAGAGATTGGAAAGTCTCCATATTTTCCAGTAATTGCAATTCTATTACACAATTCCTTTGGAGCAAAAATCATCTAGAAATTTTGGGGAGGAAAACAAGGACCAGCAATCAACCAAAACCCAAACCAAACTCCCAGAAAATGACTGTCATTGAAATATCCCATGTCCTGAAAGTCTGTGCTCACCATCTGTCTTCGGAATGAATGCATTTTTTGCGACTTAAAAGTAATGTAATCAGATCATAAGTGAACACAATTTAATACCAGCACTAAAGAGGATACATCCAAGTGTCCAGTTTTTCATTTCTTAATTAACAAAATACCTACTGACATCACTATTTTTCTCCCCCTGCTATCCACCTCTGTGCTTGGCAGTCACAGAGGCAGACTGAACATTAGCAGTTCTGCATCACCATCCCATCACTGTTTGTTTTACTAAGGTCTATAAAGCCATGATAATACAGAAACAAATATCAACTTCAAGGACCTTCCATTCAAACTGGAATGTAGTTTCTCTAAACAATTGAAATTTACCTTTGTGCTTCCTCAAAATACATGTGGCTTTATCAAAGTGTAAGCCAACCTACAACTGCTGGAAAGATAAGATACATGAAGTAAACAATTTAAACTTACTGTGCTCAAGAGGGGTAGTTCCCTCTTTGCTGAGTTAATCTGCAGCCCTTCAATCATCACTGACAAGCAGGGATGAAAGAGGCAATCAGCAAGAAACACTGTTAGATCTGGAGAGAAATTCACGAGAGGAACTGCTCTGGGAAGGCTCTTTGATATAAGACACGACGCTTTATTGTCGTAGTAAGATTTTTCTTCACACTGCTTGAAGTTCCTCACCATGCTACAGATTGCTGATATTTAATTATTTTTTTAATATGAGACAACTCAAGTCTATTTAAGAAATCCCTCTTCAGCTACCTTCCCAATACATTTGTTTTATTACTGAGCAGTTAATGCTGCACACACACTCATACATCTACAAAATTAATTTATTGTCTGATACTACTAATGGACTGTAGCAGAATAGTTTTATCTTAGATAGAAAACAGATGAAATAATATTTCCTTAAAGAAGATCAAGTATTCCTATTATAAGTAAAAACTTCTAAATGGATCTTTTTCTTCAGGGGGTAAAAACAGTAAAGTTAAATGAAGATGGGGGAATGAATACTGGTTAGAACCAAGATTGGAGGATACAATTGACATGTCTGCAAAGCCAGCAGAATGAACAAGAACTCTGCTCACAGGAGCACATTCTGTTCTGTAGACCTCTCTTTCCATCCCCAGTGATGGGGAACCTGCATCACCCCTTAACAACTTCTCCAGAGCACCTACCATTTCCTCCGCAAATCTGAACAAAATTAGTTGCTCGTAATGTGCCAAATTCATGAGCTGTGACTGTAATAAAGGTGTGTGGTGTCTTAACAAAACCAAAATCGTGATGCTGTCCTTCCACCTTAGATAACAGGAGCGATGTGCACTTGAGCAGAAATCAAAGGATTTTTATGGGTTTTTAAAAATGGTCTTTGTCATTAATGACGCATTCTGCCATAACCTTGGGAATCGTCTTAACAATTTTCTATCCCATAAAAGTATGTCACTTCATCTGATGTAGAATGTCTCTAACTGGATGGCTGCCCAATACTTAAAAGGCACCTTTCTTGCTTGCCATGGTTATCTTTCTGCTAGCCTTGGAACACAGACAACCTGGTCTCATGTGGTTTCACTTGTGCATTTCTTTCTCCCTTTATTGCAGATTCCACACTTGAATATGTCATCTTCAATGGTGGTGTGTGTGCTTGGCCAGAAGTAAAACATTTTATGCTCCTGTCTTGCATTTTCCAATGCATAGATGAATACAAGGCATTTGCACCAAGTACATCTGACCTCTGGCCACTAGCAGTATTTCAGCAAGGCAGCTTCTTTTGGAAGAAATGCAGGAGGAGAGAAAAAGGGAATTCCCACCTTTTTGCAATGGGTCTAGGACTCCAACAATTAAAGGTAGGGTAATCAAATGACAAACAGAAGTGTCCCACATCTAATACTCTTGAAATACAAGATCATTTTATATCAAACGTTCTTTCTATGGCTCCCCCACTTTTCATTGCTAAATACCAATGTGAAAGGATATTTAAAAGATTATCATACTTGTTTCCTAAGCTCAAAGGTACATATCTAGTGTTAAAGACAAAAACACCACAACATCAGGGTCACTAGACGTGCTACACATAGTATCAAATCTAATACGGTATCTAGTTTCTCATTGTCTGCTTTTTAGAACATATTTTTAACCAGATAATTGTTTGCCGTTCTGTTTTATGCTGATTAAAAAATATATTATAAGACAATTCTGGTTCCTGTCTATGTTTACAATAGTACAAAGATCAAACCTAACTTCAGTAATTACTTAGTAATCACACTAACAAAAGTAAAATGCCACTCTTATATCCTCTTTCTACATTCCTCTCAGCTAGTGAAACATCTTGCTAGGTTACATCATTGTACAATCAAAGAAACATAAAACTAATTTCAATATCTTAAAGACTTATATGTATATTTATTTTCTGGGACATTATAGGACAAGACAACACTCTGCTTACATTTATTTGTATCCCCATCACTCTGTATGGCAACACTGAAAGTAGAGCAGAATTTTATGACCTGACTCTACATTACACAAAGAGAGCTCAAATCACCTTTTATTAATGCTCAGCCTGTAGAGGGGGAATGCTGAGCAATACTGGCTTACCTTCACTGGAGTAAAAGTTATTAACTCAAATCAAATGCCAAAACAAACCAGGAGAAGTTACAAGAACTTTGAGAGAAGTTTCTGCCCAGTACAAAGAAGAGTTTTCTGCTAAGATTATGCCTTGTTCCAAATAACAGAACAGCGCTACACCCACAGTGATTTACAGCATGAGTTTCAGTGTGAATATGAACAAGAAGTCCCAGTCCTCCAGTTACTACTAAGTTTTCAAACATGAGTCCAGAGAACTAACTTGTCCAGGTACAACCAGAAATTTGAGTGGTACACAAAGGCCAGTGCTTTGAACACCTGATTTTGGCATACTTGTGCATTCAAAACAGTAAGTTATTGCTTCCTCACTGATTGCTAATACATCTGCATGTTTGCATTATGCCTAAGGGCAATTGCAGGCCTCCAGCTGCATTTTTATAAGGTATTATATGTGTATTTTCTGAATTCTATGAAGAAATTTACCCTACAAGACACTCCCCAGGAAATGACAGAGTGGGTGGAAGACTCAAAACCCAAATAAAACGAAACAATCCCACAAGGGCACCCAACCCTCTTGTCAGTATAATATTAAAGGTACATTAGATAAGATCCTGCTCAGGAAGATGAAACTTGCACCCAGGATAAAGCCGCACACTGATGACAATTTGGCCACCTCAGAGAGCTTTCTGTTAGAACAAAAGCCCTTCAAGAGTCAGAAGGAAAGTTGACACAATGAAGTAGCTGCACTTATTCCCCACTGGAGTTTGGCTGTTCCAAATAGCCCAGTTCATTGTTTTCTAGGATCAGACATATGATATGACACCAATTTGCTCACTAGTGCTCCATTACTCCTGAATATGAGAGTCCTACTACCCAAAGGTGTCTGTAGATTACAGTCAGAAGACGACTCATTTGCTAGGAAGAATGATTCTTCTTCTAGATGTGCTCAGAGTGCCTCCACTTCACTGACTGAAGCATCTAATGTGCCTCATGAAAGAGGAGTAAAAAAATACCAGGAATTTATGTATTAAAGGTTGATTGGATTTTTCTTTTTTTTCAATAACTCTGAAAAATAGACCCTACTTTCAAAGAAGTCCACCAAATGGTTAAAGACAAAAAGTTATGCAAAAGAAGTGCTGTAGCATTTTAAGTTGCTGCTTATCACCTTATGACAACTGCCTTTGGAGTAAAAAACTGCCCATATTTGATGTGAGCCAGAAGGAGGAAAATGCAAACCAGACATTTTCAAACTATTCTAGAAGACCATGGTTATATTCTCACTTCTACTTCCACCCTGAGCTCACTTGCAATGTGGCAAACACACGGCCACATTGGACATTTTACACATATCAAGCCTGCCAGCCTCACCTGTAGGCAGTAGGTGAGCACCAACTGGATGTCCACAAATTGATCATAGATTTCTCACCTAAAACTGCTAATTTCCATGCGAATACAAGTCTTGTCAGGGAAGCAGGGAGCTGGTACAGAACTGATGTTTTGGGGGGTTTTGTTCTGGTTGCCTCCTCCTCCTCTTCCCAACAAAATTTGGCAGTTGGAGTATGAAATCAATTTGGGGCTTTAGCATAAAGACAGTCACCTTGCTTATTGGCCACAGCGCAGGACGCTTTCTTCATGCACTCAGAACCACTTGCTTGCAGTGACATGTATAGGAGCACATGGTGGTTAAGTACGTATATGTGTCAATTAAATGGGACCTGCCTGATGAGGAACAGGGCTCTCATTGAGAAGAGACAGCAGTGTTTCTAGATATACAAGTTATTTACATGTCTTAAATAAAACATGGCAGTCTGTAAGTCACATACTCATGCAGAAAATGGCATGTTTATCACTGAACTCAATTCAGAGTTTCTCCTACTTAAAAAAATTGTACTGAGTAAGGGAAAACACAGCAACACAGTTTCAAGTTATTGAAGAGAGATCTATCAATGTTAACAAAAATACTAAAATTCATTCTAGGAATCTAACAATTTGTTTGAGAAGACTGGAATATTTTAAATTCGTTGAGGTTTATTGATTACACAAATTATTTTTTGTTTTTAAACCTTCTCAATGGTAATGAAGATATCTTATTTTCCCTAAGGAATTTAAACCATGTTGTTTCTTCCAGGGTCATGTTGAGAATACACTTCTGAATAGCTTTCATTTATTTGACACCAGCCTTGAAGGTAACCAATATTTTAACCCTTGTTTTCAATGCAGACTACAAGACACAAAACTCTTGCTTTTCTACCCTATTCACCTTGCCTCTAATCCCTACCCTTCCTGAGGAATTTTGCTGTATTATCTTATTCACGAAAGAATCGAAGTAAAGACTAAGCGCGTAACTGGGCAGTGTACTAGGTAAATCTTTTAACTTACACAGATTTCAGGCCCACCCAAGGGTCTGAAGAGAAGGAAACCAAGTGGTCTAACCTAAGTCCCATGGCAGAGATATGCTATATTGCCAAAGCAAAGTAAGTGATCCCACAGAATCTGAAACATATCTGTTGACTCTTTGCAAATAAATGAAAGCTGAAATGAATGGAAATTAAATTATCTGTTTCCCCCAGAGACACTCATCTTCCCAGGTCAGAGGTATGCAAAGGAAATATGAGAGTTCCCATTTCATGGCTTGCACCGTAGCTATGATTAGACAGATAATATCTTCTTTTTTTTTCTGTTCTGCCCCACCATCTTGACATGGATCTTCCAAATATTCCTCATAAGAGAACTACTACAATACAGAGGAGGAAAAAATAATATATGCAGATTTAAACAAAGCATTACTTGTGGAAATGTGCCGAAACTGAAAATTGTGTGGTTTCATATAAAGGAAGAGCATATCATCACATAACCTCACTGAAACATATGGTTTGCATTCATTCTCAAAAGTTATAAATAAAAGCTAGAAAAATAATTATGAAATTTTTCAGAAATTGTTTGTGGGAATTGGAAAAGAGGAGACATGGCAAAAGAAAACACACTGTCGGATTTGCAACTGCAAGCTAGCTGAGAAGAGGTACTTTCAAAAACAAGCTCATGTCATACAAGTATATACAGTAGATTAAAAGCCTAAAGGTATTATTTAAAAAAAAACAAAAAAAAAAACCCAAAAAAACCCCCCCACACCAGGAAGAAGCACAGTTTTGTCATTAAGACCAGCATGAAAATTTCTAAGCTTTAATGTATTTGCAAGTCCTGCCTAGGCCCCTCACAGTGATTTAATCAGAATTCAAGTTTGGCATTAACAGAGATGAGTTCTACCACATGTAGACATACATATAAACCAACAAATGCAACACACAACCATTTTAATGCTTGCAATATTTTAAAAAGTTGATAATTTTTCTCCAACACTGTGACCAAATTACCTTCCAGACAATTAATGATTAGTCTTGAAAATTTATCCTGCTTCATAAGCAATCAGAAAAGCACATGACATATAAAGTTACTGCTTTAAGGTGTAGAGTTTCTGATCACTAAAATTGCAGAATTAAATATTTTGGCCTATGATAGAGCAGCCATGAATCATAATTTAATATTGTAGTTTTTTTCACACTAGCTACAAAATTGATACAGAACTACTGAAAAACACCTGCTGAAAAGTAGTAACTAATGAATGATCAGTAATACAATCACTTCTGTTTGTTTACATATTCCCTTCAACCAGTTTGCACTGTAAAGAAATGTTTTTATTTTAAAGATGCTAATTATTAAGTCATGTTTGTTTTGCTGACTTGACCCAGGCAGTTACCCTTATAAAATTGACAATAAGGCAATGTAAATTGACCGAATTCCTTATCTTTTACAATATTTAAGAAACAACCCTATATTTAAGCCATTCAGCTCTATTACAAAGAGATGCAGCAGTGAATCTATTTCCTTTCCTTGTTGCTGCTTAAATTTTGCCACCCATCTCAAAAATGCAGGAGTCTCAGATGTTTCTGTAGCAGCCCTCACTCTTCCTGCTTGGACTGCCACAGAGCAGGACCAGCACTCTCTAGCTCTGTCCTGCATGCTCATGTATCTGTGCCTTTATTCAGGAGATGAGTTTAGTTTATTCTTATCCAAGATAATTTCCACTGTGCATGCTGAAACTCTGTTTCTAGTTAATCCAACACTTGACCATATTGTTAAAAATATGTAAGTACATTTTTTGCAGGAACTGAATATTAAAGTCTTCTAAGTCAACAGGAAAACAAAAATATGGATATGGTAAAAGAAACAATTTCCAGGGAAAAGACACACATTTTTCAAAGCTTGTTTCCCTGAATCCTTTATGACATGATTTTGATAGAAGCAGTCAAATGGAATTTGATTTTACTTTTCCTTTCCCTAAGGAGTGTTGGGGTGACAAGACAGACATGCTGCCCATAACAGTGAGCTCAGCTGCATGACAAGGTTTGTGATCATGTATACAAACAGAGCCTGAGAAACCACATCTGTTCTGTCTTTGGGGTCTTCTACAGAGAGGAGCTGATGACAGCTGAAGCAAATACATGCCACTTCACCATGGACAAATCCCTTTGTGCCACACACTCCAGCTATTATAAAAGTAACAATAATGAAAGTGCTCTATCTAACTACAGCACACCACGATAAAATAACTAAGTAAACTGGCTCCTCCCTTCCAAAACAACCCCAAAACATGTCCAACAAGTACCTAGATCCTTCACTGTTGCAGCTGTATGGTCATCATGATAGTTGAGTTTGTCCATCTTAGCCTGAGTTTACTCTCTAGCATGGAATTGTTCATCCCGTGAGACTGGTTTTATGTTCAAAGCATTCTCAAAGCTTTGTTGCCTTTGTGGCACATTTTGTATCCATCAACATCAAGCCACAAGCTCCATTTTTTCCCTGTTAATTATGCTTATGCTGCTCTACTCTGGCTTTGTTCATTGCAGAGCTTTGATAAATGAGCTTTCTGCCCCCATCATTCTGAGGACACAGAGAGAATTCCCATCCAGTTCAAAATTAAATGATGAAAATAAGGAAATGATTTGGTTTTTATATTAGAAATTGATGAAGTGTGCAAGAGAGGGAGGGAAGGGGGGAAAAAAAGGGAAAATACTCCAGAATTAACCAGACTTGACCAGCAGCTCTGACTTCCTGGAGCCACTCAGGTCATCCAGTTCTGGATATACTTCCAGCTATAAAACAAGTTTTCACTTCATTTTTCCACCAATGGGCTGGGAATCTCAGCCTCAATAAAAGCCTGGTTTTATTGCTCTGCTTAGGGTTGCGTTTAGGATTAGGGTTGAGAAAACCACAAAGCCCAGAGGTCCAAGGACACTGCAACTACAAAGGGCAGCACAGCACTGCCCCAACACTGCTCCCTACACACCGTGCTCTGTGACACCTCCTGTGTTCTGGACACCTCGGCCTAGGAAAATGCTGATTTTACTGCTCAGTTTAGGGTTAGGCTTGAATAAACCACAGAGCCTAGAACTCCACCAACACTGCAGCTACCAAAGGCTCTGCAGTTTGAGAAACTGTAAAGCTCCTCTTATTTAGATAACTTTTCTTTTGAGTGCACCTTGTTTCCTCTGTTTAATAACTGCACAAGTGCTGCATGAAACTATTCAAATGCCACAAGACCACTAGGAGATGTCCTGGGTTTGCAACCAAGTGACCCATTCACATTTAAAATTAACTCTCTGCTCAGAACTGTACTTCAAATATTCTAACATTGCAGTTACTGTATATCAGCTCACTTCTATCTCTGTGGAGCTTAACTGAAAAAAGCACCCAAAGCTAAATATTGCACAGAGTGCAGTGCCTTCACCTTCCAACATCCATGGAGGAGAAAAACAGAAGGGGCTCGTGGGCTAGGGATGAGGGAGGTGGAGAAAGAATAAAACCCCAGTCCTAAAAGCACAAGCCCACAACTACTTAGTTATTAACTAATGAAAAGGTCTTTATAAGCATGGCAGCATCTGCTTCTTATGGAGGAAAACTGCATATGGGTTCTAACTAGTAAAATTACTGTGGTCTGCACAGGTTGATCAGATGACAGAAAAGCAAGAATATCATAAAGAAAAGTGATTTCAAATTGCTTTGCATAACCAGCTAAGATTTCTGGCTTAAGCAGGTATAAAATAATGACAAAACATGTTCAAACAACAGGAGTCACCCGGTCACTCAGGCTACTCCAGGCTCCAAAGTCAGGGGAAGGGCAGCTCACTTTAAGCCGGTACAGAACAGGCTGTTCCAGGACTCTGCTCACCAGAGGCAGCATTTGTGAAGCTGTTTTCCTGTGCTCTTTGCCCAGGCTATGCTCGGAACAAGGAACATCATGAGCAGGAACACACAACAGAGAGCAGTAGCACAATACCATGGCTAAGAGGGAGAGTGTTTCTTTCACTTATTATGTTAATTCCCTCTTTTTGTCTATTCTCTGTCAAACAAAACATCCTTCAATTTTTACTAACACATTACAATGAAATATACCTAGAGGGACATCCAGCTGTGTTTAAGTTCACATAATTTCCTTGTTCTCAAGAAACATTGTGAGTTTC
This sequence comes from Catharus ustulatus, assembly GCF_009819885.2. Lineage (NCBI taxonomy): Eukaryota > Metazoa > Chordata > Aves > Passeriformes > Turdidae > Catharus > Catharus ustulatus. The sequence goes on along the minus strand of NC_046225.1, from coordinate 24,214,293 downwards.
AGGTGTGGTACAAATAAGGAAATAAAACAGACTTGATTCAGAACAATAATCTTGGTGTTCCCATGAGCTGTCTCCTTTGTTCTTCTCCTGTTACTCTCTCTATATCTGATTTTTCCTAAGCTTCCACTAACAGGATGGCACAGCTTTTTAATTTTGCTAGCTGCAAGTCACCATTGATCTGGGTGAAGTTTTCCTCTGTAGTCAATGTTGCCAAGCACTTTTACCTGCTGATACAGACTTGGATGTCCTTTGCAAACAATGCAGCAATATCTTGTATGAAATAGATATTTCAGAAATAAACATCACTGGACAAATTCTGCATAGAAATAAATACTGTGCAACATCCCAAGATTAAATGGCTTCATGTGTAGATGCACGGCACTTAAAATATGATGCAATTTTCTTTGAAGTAACTGAGAGGAAGACACAGATTTCTGGGGCAATCAAAACTGCAATAAATGTCACTCCTGCCCGACCGGATCATACAGGCCATTCTGTGAGTGCACTCCTTGGCCAGTGGGACCACACAGAGACCTTTTCCAGCCCTTCCTTTGCATCAATCACCAGTGAAGCAATTCAGACTAAACGTGGGACAGCCATTGGGTGCCCCTTAAGCACAGGCATCAATGTCCTCTGCATACATGGACTTCTCTGACCTTATCCTACCCATGTCTGATGTGTGTTTCTCCTGTTCTCATAAAAATCTCCTCTCACTCTACATTTTAGTAATTTACATGAGCCATGCTTTTGGGATACTCCTATTTCACATCCATAAAGTGACTTTTATTAATCCAACAATTTCTGTTTCCATGTTGGTGACACTTGACTGTTCAGCCACCATGAATGGGATTCCTAAATATCTAACATTACAAAAAATTAATTTGGTTAAATATGCATATTAAAAAAAGCAAAACAGATGAAGTTGCTAAGTATGGTGTCAGCTCAGCAATTACAGCATATGCAAAGCTCATCACAGTTTTCTTCATTAGCTCAGTAGATGTGCCTTCTGGATACCTACAACAACTTTGTATGCATTTGCATCACACAGAAGGGATCTTATTTTCTCAAGCCTAAGTTCTCTCACTGGTCTGAAGCAAGCAGGGAAGTAAAGCTGAATAACTCTACCAAGTAGTTACCTGTCTTAAAGTCTTTGAATTCTTTAGTTTTAGAGGCAGTGGACAACTTTGATTAAGTCTTATACTTATTTTTTAAAGGTAAACAAATATATTGATTTTTCAAATACTTATTTGGAGCTATGGTGTTTCATTTGATTTTTGACTTCCTGATAATAGAGAAAACAGTCAACAGAATACTCAACAGTCCCCTACTGAAATCACTTCCATGCCACCGCAGAGTATAAAACCAGCTAACCAAGCAGTACACTAACCCCAGAAACATAGGAAGCCGCATCAAAGTCAGGGTATTTTGGTGTCTTTTCTGATGCTTATGTCTTCTTTTCATACGCTTACCTCAGGAAAAGCCCTGAATTCACCCTATGCCCAAGAAAAAAGAGTGGAAAAAGCTTAAGGGAGGGTTGTTCCAAAATAAAAATAGAGTTTACAAAATGTGGTGACTTGTGTAACATGCTTTCTGTTTTACTGACATGCAAGCCAGGCACATCTGATATTCAGCTGGCTTTTTTTCACACAAGATAGTGGGATTATATCAAACACACTGTGGCTCACCGCAGCAGAAAGGGAGGTGTGCCACATGACTTTCATTTGACCAACATGAATAAACATGTCACTAAAAGCTTTCTTAGGAAACATTGTCCTCTTCAAATAAAAAACATATTTTGAAAGAGAGCCCACAACAGAAGTCATGGAATCTTTGGTCTTTGCGTAACATGGAACATTTTCTGGGATAACCATCATGGTGCAAGTCCTCAGGACTGCCTGGTTGTTGGCCTTCAGGTAACAATGCACAAGGGTTTCAGATACTCCATGTTTGGCAGCTGTAAAAAGTACCTTGAAATATCAGGGAAGTCGAAGTCTAGCTACAGTGACTAGCTATTAGTTTTCGTGCTGGCAGTGGCCCAAATTGTGTTCACTTTACTCACAGGAGCCATCCAGCTGAGGTCAATGTGGTGACTCACAGGGATCAGAGTGCACAGGACTTGGCACAGAGTGTCGCAGGAGTGCAGATGTGGAAACTGCTCCACAGCCAGAGACAAACAGGATTCACAAGGCAAGGAAGGTTTTGTTTTTGCTGACCTGTTCACGCACTGAGACCCAAACAGATAATTGCAACTCCCTCATGGTAGAGTTCATTGGTAGTGTGTTATGGTTTCAATAATCTCTATCCCAAGAACTCACCTTGAGGACTCACTGACATTTTTCTGAGCACCTACTGCAAGCTAGGTCCAACTATTAGGCCTTGAAGAGAGAATATAATTAAAGATTAACAGTTCTCACAAGAGCACCCTAACATGTTAGCATTTCCCCACATCCACAGTACAGGAAAGCATTTTTCCCGAGACATTATGTGGAATCTCAGAGAGTCTTGTTACTCAGGATTAACCTTCCAATGCTATTCCAGATATATCACCCTCATACCAGAAATGAGATCTTAGAGGTTAAGTTTTAATTATTTATTTATTTTAACAAGGCAAGTTGTGGAAACATTGAGCAGTTGTATTATTTTCCAGTACACATTTTTTTAAATTCATCAATATATTCACTTTAAGTAAATACTCTCAGATGTCTCAGCTTCTTCTGTAGTATGAAGGACCTGGTTAACTGTGTGAAAACCATCTGAACAACTGCAATTTTATGAATTTTCATTCCATTTGGAACATATCACAGTCAACAAGTTGGAAACTCTACCAGTTTTGACTTGTGGAGTGTTTCTACGATTTTTCTCTCTCTGAGGGCATTTTTGACTCTCCACAAAGAAAGCAGGAGTTCCAACCTACAACTCCAGATGGATCACTAGAGGCAAAGATCACCTGTAGTGTAGATTACTACATCTGCTACTCCTACGAGCATGCACTCAGCTTAAGTACTCTATCCAGGTTCTGCCTCGATGGTGATTTTTTTTTCAGAATATCCCTTCAAGGGGAACTTCCAAACAACAGAAAGGGAAAACATCATAATCCACTGCTGTGAATTGCATTATCAGTTTGGGAGAGAGAATGAAAGAAAAAGACAAGAAAAAGAGAGTGGGAGGGTGAGAATTGGTTAGAGGCCCATTAGTGATTTTTTCACCACCCAAACTCTGGATATAAAATATAGAAGAACAACCTGGGAAAAGACTCGGGGAGATTGAATATGACATATTTTGTATGAGGGGAAAGCCCATTAACTAAAGAATACTGGGTTGGAAATTAGATCAGCCACATCTGTGACATATTCTGACTTAGCACAGAAGTCCATTTGGGGTTGTAGTTAAATTTTATGCATATAGACATAATATTGTTCTTCCTTTAGCAAGGGTGTGATTATCAGCCTCAAGATTAACAAAATAAAAATATTTTGGTAGATCTTTTAAAATTTCCTTAAAACTAGATCAATTCAGTTAAATGTATAAGCTTTTTTCTCTCAGTATTTAAGTTCTAAACCATTTTGGGAGAGACTGGTTGTATTGCTGACTTTTCACATACATCCTTGAGTTTATTATTTTGGCCATTGCAGTCATAGTGGCAACATTAGCTTGCTTTTATCATTACGTCACTGATACTTCAATGTTTCACTTTAAACCAGTAAACACTGGTTCATCTATGTGGAAAGAAATATTTCTTTCAGCAATCCAAGATATATATGCTGTTTCAGCAGAAACAAAACCAGATTCCCAGTTTTCCTGCCTGGCTCTGTTTGAAGGTTGGTTCTTAGTCTGTTTCTATGCATGTAGCATCCACAATCAGCTCATACACAACTCTCTCATACATGCACACGTAACACCATCTCTGTCCTTTTGCCTTAGAAATGAGAGGTGACACAGGTGCAGACAGTCCTCACTGGAGACTGCCACTGGTATGTCAAATCCACCTATCCTGCCCATGCGCTCAGTGGACAGCCTTTATGTAGAAAAAAGCTGTTTGTCAGCTCAGGTGAAATGTCCCCAAGTTTTCTCATTAGCACCTGGCAGTAGTAGTAATTTCTTCATGTTCCATCCCACAGTGGTGCTGCCCTGCTGTCCTGTCCCTATCCCACTGGGACTCTAGTCATACATGGCACAGCTCACCTGACTGAATCAATGTACAAGAAGGGGCTACTTTGTGTGTTAACTGAAGTTTAAAGGAGACGAGAGTTCATGCATTAAACATGACTGGAAGTGTTTCTAATTCACCATTTTAAATGTGGATCACAGGTTTCCCATCTTATCTCAGCTTAACAACAGATTCAGGTAGACAAAATCAGAGGAGGAAGTGCTTACGAGCATAAGAGAGTTAATAAAATATTCCCTGTCCACCAAAGAAATATCTATACTTGTACTCAAATTTTAAATAGATGTTAGCCTAAGTTAGTTTCAAATAGCAGAGTAAGGAAATAATTTTTTTAAAAACTAACAGAATACTGCCCCTGCCCACTTACAGAAATTAGGCATCTTCCCCAAGAAACAGCTAACAGAAATTGCTTCAATCTGGCTACATTAAAAGCTGAAAAAATGTTTTGTTTCTATGCAACGTTATCAAGATTGAGCGATTAACATTTTACCATTCATTTACATTACTTGCTACAGAAGTTGACCTAGCAAACTATTTGCAGAGTGTATTTGTTTACCAAAGTAACTCTGGGCAAACCTAAATAGCCCACTTGCCCTGGAATTTTAGGGGGCTTCTCAGATGCATGTTGAATGAGTTCTGTACATGCTGAGTTGTTTGGAGCTTTGCCTCAGTGGGTGTAGCCTGATTACAGGGTAATAGCATAAAACACTAACACTAGCATCAGGCATTTTGCTTGTTTGATGGTTCAGTTCTTTTCTGCAGATGTAAAACAACTAAAGTGCGTCCTACTAGATTTGTTACAGGCCTCCCATTTGCATTGTGAAGTCTGAGGAAGAGCCTTGAGTTTATCCCAAAGAACACTCTCATAACCTAGCCCTAGGCAAAATTTACACTGATCCTTCACACTGCAATCAATCCTTGCTTAGTTTTGTAGTCTAAGTCTGACAGCATCTGCCTTCTGTCAGCTACGGAAAGCCATATGTGACACTGGGCACTAGAAAGCAAAAAAGTTTTGCATTTTCATAGGTTACACCACATGTTCAGGACATCACAAATGAAGAGACAGGTTTGCTTAATGTTAATCAGGGGCAGGATTGTGTTCTAGAACACCAGAAATTTAGACTTGATTTAAGCCAGCCACTACAAAACTGTCTCTTAACAACTGACATAACTCCTACAGGAACAGTGCTTCTATTCAAGTGCTAATGACAACAAAGCATATTTTGAACGTACACCAGAGTCCACCAAAGTAACTCATGCTTTTACTCTTCTGTATTAGGCTTTTCTGTGAACCTTGACATTCCTCCATCCTTCCCCATCTGTGACAGAAGGAGAGAGCAAACATTTCTTTTGCAATGGCAAAATTATTGGCCATTCAGTCATACCTGCTGAGCTGGGAAAGAGTTCATGAAGAAATAAAGCATTTTGGAAGGCCTGTAGGACCAAAGTCCTTGAAGTAACCACGTTAAATGTTAACAGCACGAGTGATCTTGTGTCAGCTCTTGGGTGATTCTGCCTATCATTTGCTCTTGGCTCCATTTCTCTAGGAAAGTGGGTTTTGGTAAGACACCTTGTCAGCTTTGCGAGCTAGCTCAAAAATAGTGTAGGGAGAGCATTTCCAGTTAAATTCGGTGTGCTCAGATCAGCTCTGCTTCTTGCCATCATTACCTCACACAGACAGTTCTCCCACCACCGTGTAGCTTTAGCTCCAATACCTGGCCAATAATATATGGGAATAATGCCTCCTTACACGAATGTTGCCCTTCCTTGTGCAGCCACACTTGTAGCAATGTTTTTTCTGATCCAAAATGTGACTGTTTTTGAATTTTTTTATTTGCACATAAAAAGGCATTTTGTCTTCTTCTACTAACTGTTCTAGCAGCTTGGAAAAGAATTTTTAGATTGTTTTGTTCTTTTTATTTTTTTTTTCCCAGGCATCTCCATTCTCTAAGTCAATGTACAAGAACAATCCCTTGTAAATGTTGCCTCTCATATTTATTGTGCTGTCCTAACTGTCCCATTCTTTGCAGTATTTCAGGCACCCTGTATACCTTGCCTAGCAGCTACATGCTGTTGCTGACATCAGCATAATGTTCTTGGTGGGAAATGATGCTAGTTAGAAATATAAAGCAACAATAATAAATTCAAGGAAAAAAAATGCAAAAATGCTCCATGACCTCCATGACAAACTGCTATAATGGTCTGAAAACTGCAGATGTTTTTCCACTAAGTTTTTACAATGTTTGTTTTGAAATGATTCTTTTTTAAATCATGTTGTTTTCCTGTTTTAATTTCTGCACAGCAGATGTGACATCTTGGGCTTAAGGGCTTTGAGCTGATTTTGATGGCTCAGTCTTGCTGCTATTCAGGCAGCACAGAAAGTTCTCCTGCAGTGGAATGGGATTTGCTGTGTAAAGAACAAAGAATCACCTGGGAGGAAAGGGGTTGTCCTCACTGTTGGTGATGGGACTTGGCTGTCGGATTTAGGGAAAAGGTCCATCTACTGCCTAGTCCCATATGGCTAATTCTCAGAAACTGGAAGAACAAAATGGGACATATCAACTGGCCTAATACCTCTCTATTTCGAGCAGCCTAAGGCCACTCATATGCACACAGAGTAGTGTTACAGCAAAATTGGGTCTGAGAATGGCAGGAGCATGGTTGCATCCTGGAAGGCATTTACAAAGTAATTCTTTCTCCTAAAATTAAAAAAAAAACCTGCAGGACAGTTAGGAACTGTATCAAATAGATTACTCTCTTATATAACCAAGTTACAGCCAGAGCAGAACGAAAGCTTTCTGCCATCATATGTCCTCAGAACAACTACGAAAAAAGCTGTCAGTGCCCAGTTGGTGAGAGTGATCAGCAATCCTAAATGCCTTGTCTGCCTGTGAGTTACGCTGCAAATGGTTTCAGTGAAGTACAGAACAAAATTGTGTAGTTTTTTCAGTTTGCAGTCTTAGGTTTCACTGAAACCTAGAACACAGGCAGGTTTATACCCCAATAAACAGGTGGTTCTCATGTAACACTACAGGAATAATTAAGAATATTATTTTTCTCCCTTCTGCACTGCCCTGCTACCCTCCTCATCCTCAAGGCCCTCTTACAGACCCCCACCTTTCAGAACAGTCCTCCCCAGGCAGGGAATTCTACTTGTGGTTGCCATTCAAAGTCTTTTGTGATGAGAACTGGTGTTATTCTAGAGTTAGCCAGAGAGGCTGTGGTTTGTATGGTGCAGTGAACTTTAAAATTAAACACAGCTCCAAGATAGAGCAACATACCTTTTGGAGGCAAAACAAAAGGCAAATAATGATGGATATCTGTCCTAGGCCCTCAAGTACCCATCATTAATGCATCTTACCACATCTGAGATAGTCAATAGTGCAGAAACATTAAAAATGGGGATTTCAGAGCTGCCTGAATGATTTAGATATTCATTAATTTTCAAATATGCTTCACAGGTCAAATGCTGCCCATAAATTTCCAGTGATGGTTTAAGGGCTATGTAGCTAAGACAGAAAGAAAATTATAGTCATAGACACTAGAAACTGAAATAAGGAGTTAACCTAGGGTGGCAGGCAATAAACCTATAATGAATGGTTATTTGATTTTTCTGTATAAAAATAGCTAGGCTTTTTCTCTTTATACACATGCTGTAAAGGAAGCTGCACTGAAGCAGGATCCAGCCTGCCCCAACCCTGGGATGGTGTGGCAAAGTGTTTAAATAAGCAATAAAGGAAAGGGAATGACTAAAGGGCTAGAAACTGAAAGCTTTAATATAAGAAGAAATAAAAAGGGGTGCACAAGGGCAAAACATAAAACACAACCCAAAATGCCTGCTCACAGCTACCTCTAAGAAATAAAGTCCTTGCTCCCTAGAAGTCTGATGTTTGCAGGTCTACGTAACTCCTTTAGAAGATCCTGAAATGGGGTTGAGCACACACTTATATAGACTATGATGGAATGTTCTAGAAAGCTTCCAGCCAGTCACAGACTGTTGTGTAGTCTCTATTTGCATGGTCACTCCCAGTCATTCCCATAGTCCTTTTCTTCTCCTTTACCATAGCTTGACTGGATGTTACCTTGGCCTCTCAGGGTCCAGGATCCAGAATTGTTACCTGCTGTGTGGCTGGTTCCCAGCCTATCCCTTCCAGGATGGATTGCTATGCACACAATGTGGAACCGTGCCTTCATCCAATCTACTTTTCAAGAAAATACTGTTATTGGTGTTACTCTAATTCAAATCTTTGTGTCAGTATTTTGGTTCTTTTGCACCTTGAATCAGAGACAAGACAGCAAGCAATGTAGTCCCATAAGGCATAAATAAGGCAGCTCTATAATCAAAATGAACCCTCCATCTCCCTAAAAATTGTTCTTTCCAAGCTGTTAAAATATTGAATAACTGCAGAATATAATTACCCCTTGTATTTGATTATGTGCCAAAGTTAAACTAACCAAGCATTGTAATATAATATAGTTCCTTGACCCAGCTAAACTTTCACATTGTTTATCTCTCTGCCATATGTAAAAGGACCACCCAAACAGAATAGCAGATAAAGGTTGTATCAGTGAAAAGGAAGGTGCTGGAGAAGAGGCTATAGATGACGCATTAGTAAGGTGATTTAGTGACACACAAAAGAGTTGGAAGATTTCTGCTTTTTTTCCTGGTTATAGCCCCTGACGGCTGCAAGAAAAGCAGTCACATACCTTCTTTGGCCTTACTCAGTACTTTTTTTGTAAATTGGAGGCAACTCCATTGAAATGTATCTGTTGCCTAAAGGCTTTTTGAGCCAGACAAAAAATGCAGCACTTTATTGAAATAAAACTAGATTTTAATTTCAGAAAATGGTGAGGGTTTTTTTCTGTGTTAAAGATAACAAATGTAGAACACACTACTTTCAAGAAATCACAGAAAATTAATTTGTCTAAAATGTAATAATATAATCTGGTTTAAGGTCAAAAAGAATAGCATTCCATTCACTAAATCTGATGGTAGTAAATATCCTTCTATTTTACATCAATGAATAAAGTTTCAAATGAAGAGATGCTATCTGAACCTGGGACTATGACCACCTACTAAAGATTTTTTCCTTTCCAGATAAACATTGAACTCTGAGATGTGTAAAAGTAAGAAAACACTAAGTAATTTGTTGAGGCCAAAAAAATTACATTCATAGATACCTTTTTGTAGAGTGTTTTAAACACCATGTGGGGAAAAGCTGATGAATTTAACAGGATATTTTCTTAATGTGGGTCATATTAAAGACTAGGATTCTTTTAAAAAAAAATAAAATTTTCAGTGCCCAATAAGCTTAGAAAATGATATTTCCTGTCTGTCTCAGTTCAGATCAGTATCAGAACCCAATTTTCCTGCATTTTCTGCTCTGAAGTCCTTCCACAGCCGTTGTCTGGAATACAAGGTAAGAAAAAGCATGAAACAGGTTTTCCATATGCAGTGAAAAAGTCACCACCACTATTCAGTTTCAACAAGGAGTGAGACATTATTATTTACTTGATAGACAAGGGTGAACCAGACTCTCCCAACGTCTGATTCTAGTGCTGTTTAGCACCATCTTCAGACAGATCACTCACATAGTGAACCTCAAAGGATGTCCGAGTACCAAACTTATAGTGGATTTTAGGGCTCACATCCCAATCCAGAGAAGCACTGTATAGTATCATGTGGCTTTCTAGAGCAGGATTGCAACTCATGCTTTCCTTTCAGTCTGTAAAAATAGAAAGAAAGCTGTAAAAAAACATCAAAAGAAATTCCTACATGATTGGGAATAAGATTTCCCCAAATCCTATGTTCTCGTCTGAATACCTTCTTCAGACTTAATTTCTCCCAACCACTTCAGCCTTGGGTTTTTTTTAAGGTTATAGAGACGAAACTTCAAATGTGGCTCTGACATACTATTAGTTTGTTTCCTGGCCATTCATACCTTACCACTGAAAAACATAATTATGAGGCTTTTGAGAGATATATGAACTTCCAGGAAGACAAAGAGATCCAAATAGTAAAAGAAAATGATGTGAACCAGCAGCAAAAATCACCCTCTAGAAGGGGGTGATGGAGACCTGAGTTCAAAAACCATAGAATGGTTGAGACTTGCAAATGTCAGCAGATCATACGTTTGAAAAGTTGTAAACTGGTGTGACAAAACTGAGGGAAAAGTGAGGAGAATTCTTGTATCACTGCGCATAAAAAACTGGCTTAACACACAGGTACTACCAGGGAAATCTCAGAAAAATCCTATAAATTCTTATTATTTCGACCTTCTAGAGATGAAAAATAAGAAACATTTGTCAGAACAAGCCTCAATCCATCTGCAAGCCTGAGCACATCCACAGTGGAGAAGGCATTTTGCCACAGTAAGGAGCCATACCACTAGGACAGCTGATGAAGGTGTACTGGACTGTGTTAAAGAAGAGGAAGGATTATCCTACACTTTGCAGGCTTTTAAGCTGCTAAAAGCACTTTATAAATTCCTCTGGCACCATAAGGAAAGCATAAGCTGTTCTGTATGAACGTAAGAGTTATTAAAGCTTTCAAGGAAAGCTCAAACTCAGTGCTTATAATACATTTCCAATAAAAAGAGAGGTAAAGAGAGGAAGAGAGATTTTTGTATTCAACAATCCTCATTTCAAGCTATCTGTGCCCTCTAAAAGGACTTGCTATACTTACACAGGTTGTTTCCCAAAAAGCTATGCAACCTAGTTCCAGGTGATGGGATTGTCACTACAATTTTGCATCAGTGCACTAAAGAAAATGCCAAAACCCAAAATTAAGAAGTAAAATGAAAAGGGCTAACACCTGTCTTTGCCCGCTTACTTTGTAGCGCTCAACTCAAGCGTATAAAGAACCTCAATTTTTAAACCTACTTTTTACAGGCCCTCCTCTCAGTTCATTGCACAATCTTGAATATGCCATCAGAGCTGACAAACGCATTTCTGAAGAGAGTGAGTTTGTCGGGGAGAAAAAAAATCCTCCCTAAAAATTAACTAATTTTTGGGGGGGTTCTGTAGAACAGTTCTAATCTGACATTTAGTTTGCCTGCATTGTGTCGTACAAAAAAGCCTCAGCTGCTGTCACTGTCTGCATATAATAAAGAAAGGTTGCGTTTTGCTCTATTTAGACACACTTACACCAAGCTGCTTTAAACCACTGTAGAATCTAATGTCAATGTGCCTCTTGGAAACACAATAACACCATAATTAGGGCTGGCAAATCACTTGCTACTCATTAGCTAAAAGAAACAGAAGCAAACCTAAGTTGTATTTAAATTGACTGTTTGTTGTGTATTGAAAGTAAGCCAGCTATTCTCACCAGTGGGAGACAAAGTCTACAGATATAAATAAATAAGCATTAAAATGTTTATTTGTGAACAAATGCATGGACTTTGAAACAAAGATACCTCAGAGAACATTGCTGACAGGCACTACAATTCCTTCTAACCTTAAATAATAACCTAAATAATCAAATGCTGTGGCCACATTCTATTTTTAATTCTTAAAGTATAACATTGAATACAATTAATACATGTGTGTATAGATGTAATCAAAGTTTAAAATTAAAGAAGGAAAGAAAAAAAAATTAAGGATAAAGAAGATGGGTTTCCATAAGAGTGAGGGCCCAAAATATTCCTAAGGAAGTATTATAGGTGACCTGACACATTATGGCTTTTCAAAATAAAGGTAAGTATGTATAAACAGCAGTAACTAAGTAACAGTGTTACTAACACATCAGTATCAATTGTTTTGATATAAACATATTCTTCTTAAACAACTATTTGATTTCTACTTGGAAAATATCTATTTGTGGTACATGAAGAGCTTTTACACAATGTATGATTAAATTAAAATCAACTTCTAAATTGAAAAATCTTCATTAAGCACAACAGAAAAAAATAAAATGCAAGTAGGTCACCCTTCACTCTTACAAATTTCTCAAGCTGTCATCCAAACAGCACATAACCAGGAGTGCTGTGTTTCAGAACACTAGACTCCAAGAGGGAGGACATCCAAACTTTCAGGAAACTGGGCAAGGCTTGCAAATATGGGATTGATTTCTTGCTCTCACAAAGATTTCCAGTGTATCTTGGCTTATGCTGCCAAAGGGATTCCAAAAATCTAAAAATCAAACTTGGTAACAAATTTAGCATCAAATATTCATCAAAGAATATTTGCTTCACTTGGAAGCACCCAAGACCATCAGCTTCCTAGCTTCCAATTAATAAAACTCTCTGGGTTGGAATAAGACAATAACATCTTAGCCTTAGCACAGATGAACAACTATCTTCTTGCGGCACCCACACTCTCAGGGTGTCTGGGTAGCAGGTTTCCAACACCCACTCCAAATGGTGCTCCCATTCCTGATCTTCTTCTGTTTACCGGGAGTAGGGTACACGCAGACAGACTTCCTGCGCACATGCAACAGAAGTGAACTGCACCTCTGCTGAAATTGGAGTTGGCACACCAGGTCGGTGGGGTCTGTCTCACACTTTCACACCACTGTCTTTGCGTAAGCAGAAAAGTCCAGGTGAGATGCTCAGGTGCTGCAGGAATAGGGCCACACCATGCAGATGGAAAATATCCCCATTTGGGATATAGCCATGGAGGGAAAGGAGTGGTGAGTCCTGTACAGCAAGCGTTAAGAAACTTTCCTATGTCATGGTCCAAAGGTAGAACAAACCCTGGGGACTGCAGCATTTTCTAGCAGAGGAAAATCTATCAGTTGTATGAAAATGTCCTGACAGTTTGGCACACCTGTGGTTAAGGACTTTAGTGAATAACACCACTACACAGTAAAATGTGTTTTCTATTTTGTTGCACGAAGCCAATATTTAGATTAATTTTACTTGACATTTTCCACTTCATATCATTACTTTTTTTCATCAAAATGGGAAAAAAAGTAATAAGATGGATTCCCCTGAGTAACATTTTTCCAGTGTGAAGAATTTGTGTGAGGGATCCTGGCCAAGGTACAAATTTCATATAAAGCAATCAAATGCAATTTTACCTGCAGCTTTCTACCCTCTCCACCCTCACCAAGTTGAAGGTAGTCCTGATTTTCTATGTCCTTCTCCTCTGTCCTATTTGAGGTACTAGTATGAGCCATTGTGTTATGAAAACAAATGAGCTTTTGGTTTGTTTGGTTTTCTTTTATCTGTCCTTCAGCTCTTGTGAGGTTTTAACTGCAGCTCATATCAACAGAGAACATAAATCCCTATCACTACCATATTCCATGTTCACAATTAAAGCACAAAATTAATAAACAAAAAGATAAAACACTATAACAAAAAAAATATTCTTATCTTCAACTTTTATTTTAGGACTCCCTAGTTTCATTGCAGTCTCTCCCTGCTTTATTGCCAGATGGATTGTTGGAGCCCCTGTAAGACGATCAGTAGGCAAAAGATTTTTCCAAAAGAAAATGGTCTCTTCTAATCTTCCTCCGACTCCTGACAACCATGAAAGATGAAGCAATTTTGCTGGGCCATTTTGAAAGTCCTAACATGGATGTGCAAGAGTAGTCAGGAATTCTAGCAAGCTAACAGAAATGCTTGTTAATAACTCACATTTATTTTCACTTTATTATAAAAGTTCAAAACAACTGGGTTTTTAAACATTACTGTTTAGTTATCAATTACAAAAATACCACATACTAAAAGGGATATTCTTTTTTTTTCTTTCTTTTTTTTCTTTTTTTTCTTTTTTCCTGACAAGGCCAAATCCAGACATACTTTGTATATCTGTCTCATATGCCTGGACTTCTTTTGAAGCAAAGGAGGTCCATGCCCCATTCTAGGCCAAACAGGCTTGAAATCAGCCAACTACATAGTGTGACATGGTAGTCTGAAGGCCTTCTAAAGAGATGCAGTTTTCACATACCTTTAGCAATATAGAATTATAATTTCACGAGGAACTCCTCAGCCTTAGCCAGATATTCAGGAGTAGCTATGGATGCTACAAATACAGTTTCTCCTCAGCTGTTCATCGAGAAAGGTTAAAAGACATAGGTAAAAGCTGATAAAATTATCAACTCAGTGCCTTGATTTTTCAACTGAAGTGCTGCTGGGAATTCCTCACTTACACAATCAATTCCTGCTGGCTTTAACCTGCAAAGTTCTGTTCTCTAGGACAAGCTGGTTTAATTTTTCCTCATAAAATAGTAATGCAACTTTGTGCAAAATACCAGTATTATATCTTGAAATACAATATATAATATTACAGTATTACAATATTTAGAATAGGTTCCAATAAAAGGACATACAGTTACTACAGAAAAATGAAACTGCCCCACTTCAACATACAGTAAAATTTTGTGCATTTCCATCTCAGTTCAGTACTAGTCACAAGACAGAATAAAGAGGTCCAAGGTCAATTTCTAACCCAGGTGGCCATTTCTAAGTGCTCCTGTGTGACAACTTTCAACAGCAGAAAACGGCAATTGGTCATAGTTTTGTACATATACAAATCATTAAGATTTTTACTTGCACTTTATACATATTAATCAGTCACATCCCCAACTAAAACCATGATCAGGAACAGAATTCTCGCTCTTGAAAAAGAAGTTTCTCCTTTGAGCTATCAGCAACTCGAGGACATACCAGGAAGTGGTTATTTAAAGACTTTCCTCATCTTTACCAAGAACTTTGCTGCTAAATGAAAAAGAATGTACAAGCACAAAAGCAGCAGTGCTTTGTGTTATAATTTCTGAGGAAGAACAGACTTTCCTATTCCTCCCTTTTCAGTGAAGCATCTTCTACACTATGTGCAGTCCAGGAACATCTCTGGCACTGACATTTTAATGATCCTATCCCACAAATTATTCCCTTAACGGATTAACCTTGTTGTTGTAACACTATACTAGTCTAATTTCATTTCTAATTTGGTGGAATTTTTCTGTCTGCCAAGACCACTCGTTACTTTGAAGAACTGTTTGAAGTTCAGTTCAAACTATACAAAGAGAGTTCTTAAAATAGCCCATGAACTGTGTGAGTCAATGCCAGAATGAAATCAGATATTTGCCTGTGCTCTTCCAGCTACTTTATTTGATGTCTCCTGAGAAGAGCCCGAAATCTGCATTTATTTTCTATACTTCATATATTGCCGAGCTATAGAGAGATGGGTTTGATGGATGTACATTTCTGTGTTAATCTCACCTCTGAATTCATAGAGGACAAGATTATGAGCACCCATTCATGTGACTATTGCTTTTATGAATTGCTAACAAAGGGATTACCTCTCAGGACAGAACCCTGCACAATGGGAGAAAGTAAATACACACAGCAATGAATATAAATGAAATAAAATCAGTGATTTAAAGCACAGTATCCAAGGGTGCACAGAGAACATCTACAAAGACCAGTTCTTCCTGGGAAGAGATGCTGGATGAGTCTCTGCTGTTGTAAGTGTAGGTGTGTCAGCTGCTGTTCCAGCAGGGAGCTAGAACAGGATCCTTTCAGCTGTGTACTCCCAGAGAGAACAAAAAAAACTAATCCTTTTCACTTGAATGATGTCAGAAACTTTTTTTTGTTTGGTTGGTTTTTTTATTAAATTGTGAATGTGTTCTGAAGCAAAGGATTTGGTAAGAAACTGGAATTTGCTATATATTAATCCATATTTTACTCAAGTAGTCTAAAGTCTATGTTTCAAAGAAGTTTACACTTCTTTAGAAGGATACATTTTCAGTGTGTTACTAGTTTTGGTAACACTGCAGGATGAATAAATAAAATGTAAGCAGAGATATGCCTGATGGGGAAAGTATGATTTATAAGCAGTAGGTAGACATTAATCACAATTTTTAAAGAGGTCATGCAACCATAAAAAAGATTCAGAAAGTGTGAATTTTTGCAAGATGCAACATCTGGTAGAATTTTCTGAAGCCAAAGGCCCTCCTAACTTCTAGAATAATCTGTAAAACAAATAATGCCAAAAAATTAAAATCTATGAAAAATATTTGTTTAAAAGAAAAAATAACTCTATATGAAGACATGAGTTCGTCTAGTCAAAATCTACATTATTAGATGTTAATCTGGAAAAACTTTTATTTCTTCAAATCAAAACTTCTGGAATTCTCCTAAAGATATATCTTGGGTAAATAGCAATACTCTATCACCCCATCATTACACTACTAAACTAAAATAAGCTGTATAATGTCAAGATGCAGTTAACTATTTCAACAAAAGTTTGCAAAGCTACCTTTTAGACTTTTAGGGTTTTCACTTGAACCCTTGCTGCCTTTTTGATTCTCAAAAGATTTGAGAAAGGGGGCTTTGGGGTGGAAATTGGATGTAAAACTAATAGTGATGCAATTTTTCCCAGCTAGGAATGCTGTCTGGTGAATCTTTCAGCATTACAGGAATATTGGCAAAAGTCTTTACCATCCCTTGAGAATGTCATCTGGATTACATCCCCTCTAGCAGTGGGATTAAACCAGTTGTAAAAAATGAGATCCCCTTTCATTAGTTTTAAATAAATAAATTAATTTTTTATTTAGTTATTTAAAGAAAACAACTATGAAACTAAACTAATTTAAAAAAATAAAATAAAAAGGAACATTTGTATGGATTTCTCAAGACCCAGTCTGAACTTCACAAGCTCTTCAAGCTCTTCAGAAGGAGCAACTGTTTAGTTTGTATTTTCAATGTGTTGTAAGAGTCTCACTTATGCATGGGTCAGATAATGACATTCCTGTGGGGCAAAAATTACTGAATGGTGACAACACAACACAGATAATTCTGCAAGTATGAAGATGGGAGTTGGAGGTCCAACACAAACAGAGAAAAATCTATAATTTTCCCTCCCTAAAAAAGTTCTCTTGTTGAACCCACTGAGAAAGGGTCTTAGCTGTAATCAATAATTGCACACTGCAAGAATTTTGAAGACAGATGCTAAAAATAGTAAGTAAATCACTACACTCTATTTCTTCAACACTGACCCTTTAATGGTATCAAGAGAAAGGTTTGGGGTTTTTTCACCTCTGCAGCTCAAACTAAAAGTGATGATTTTGGCTGCAGTTTAAGCATTCCTTTGAGCAGGATTTGGGATGTCTATAACCATAGAAGACAGAAGTTTATAGCTCCAGCTCTGATCTTAATGTTGGCTTTTGCAAGGCCCTGTGAGAGATCCTCTGACAGCAAGCAGGTTTGAAAGCAGCTGTGATTGCAGTCACTCTGAGCCTGCCAAGCACTGCATGTGGGGTGAGACAATGCACCATTCAAATTTTCAGCGTGTTTTCTTTCAGCAGAGATTTTACATTTTGATAATGAAAGAGCACAGGGTTAAGACACCACACAGAAGAAGCATGGAGGGAGGAGGAAATCAAGAAAAAAAGCAACCCTTGGTTGTTTTAGCAGCAGCATGGCAAAGGTACATACACTGAACAGCCATATGAAATCATACAAGACATTTTAGGTAGAAAAAACAGAGCAGTTCTGGTGATGTCTGGGAATCTAATAGTAATATGAGTATCCAAATTTGCTAAGTATTTTAATCTGAGTTTTACAGCAACCTTCTCAGAGGGTTCAAATTCTCCCTCTTTCCAAACTGAGTTTTCTCATCACTGGCTACTCTAGTAGCCAGCTCACAACACATCCTGTCTGCCAGCATGCCATTTACACCATCAGCAATCTGTCCAGATCTCACACACATAACTTAAAAGGGAGCCAAGGGGACATTCTGAAATAAGCTGAGCTCTTTGCTGTCCACAGAGACAGTTGTAAACTGCATTTGGCACAGTTCTCTGAATACATGCAAACCATCTTCCTTGCTCTTCTAGACTGGATCCTGACATTTGACTAATTCATAGCACACATGCTTTTTATTAATCTCTTATTTAATTATTTTGCAGTCATCACATCCATATGTCAGGTGATGCAACACTTTATTAAGAGTTCCTCGTTGACTTAATCCAATACATACACAGTGTTACAAGAACTACAAATTGGCCACTGTTTTTTAGTATTATTTTAGTATTATTTTGTCTTAAAGTTTTATAAATGAATTGATGACAATTAATGAGAAATTACCTACAAGGATGAATACTACCAAGACAAGGAATGAATCTAAAGAATCTGTGCTAAAAATTAAATTACTGCACCCTAAGTCCATGTCAGACCCCTTAAACCCTTTACTTGATTCTCAGATGTTAGCTGCCCATGAGTTTCTATTATCTAAACAATTTTATTTTAAGTCCTATACAGGTGTGGCAAAAGCAGAAATGAGTTCTATCAAGGGCTGCTTTGGATGACAGTCTTTGGCCAAGACCTAGATAGACTCTACTCCGTCTGCCCATGCTCACATCTATTAGGCTTCAGTATTTGTACAGCTGACTACATTTTTACCTTAATACTATTTACCCTTTCTTTGTTATAAATTTAGAGCTACAAACAAAATGGATAAGATGACAACTCAGACGGAAAGCCCATTGCTCAACATTGCATCTCTCAGTATCTACCCCACTGTCAGTATAAAACTGTAATTCATGATGATGTCATGTGAGGGAACTGAAGGCTGCATTCTGGTTGTTATGTATAGTTGTTTCAAATTATCATGTGTTGTTTCTCAAACAATGACAATACAGTGTGACCTGCAAATTTAAAAAGTTATATTATAAATGCAGCATACTTCAAATAAAAATAAAGTACCTAAGCCAAGTTTAACCATGTTACCTAGGCATGTCTTTAATATAATATTCATCTGGAACAACAATGAACATGGATAGCCTTTCATTTTCTACTGTTTGTTTGGCAAAATCCTTCATTCTTTTACCTTAGTCATGAATGCTTTTGACAACAGATAGTTGGCTGAGAAGCTGAAAATCAAACTGTAAGTACTACTGTAAGAGGTAACAGACAGCATCATAATCTTTCAACAGAAAAGGATTCCAGCTTTACAGTGCAATAGCAGACCTGATCTGAGATCACTTTTCATCCTTTGTGCTGGTCACTGTATTGTACTGTTTGAGGGCCACTCATTCCTTCCTGAAGCCAAATTAGAATCATAAAATCATTTAGGTTGGAAAATCTTCATCATCTAGTGTAACCATTAGCGAAGCACTGCCAAGTCCCCAAGTGTTGCCTCTACACATTTTTTAAATATGTCCAGGAATGGTGACTCCACCACTTCCCTGGGCAGCTGTTCCAATGTCTTTTCCCATTTTGGGAAAGAAATTTTTCCTAGTATCCAGGCTAAGCATTCCCTAGTGCAACTTGAGGCAATTTCCCCTTATTCTGTCACTTATTATTTGCAGAAAAAGGTCGACCCCCACCTGCCTACACTCTCCTGTGAGGCAGCTGTAGAGAGCCATAAGGTCTCACCTAAATCTTCTCTCCAGGCTGAACACTCCCAGCTCCTCAGCTGCTCCTCACAGGACTTGTGCTCCAGACCCTTCCCCAGCCCCACTGCCCTTCTCTGGACCTGCTCCGGCTCCTCAGTGTCTCTCTTGCAGTGAGGGGCCCAGAACTGGGCACAGCACCTGAGGTGTGGGCTCACCAGTGCTGAGTACAGGGGGACAATCACTGCCCTGGTCCTGCTGGACACACTGTTACTGGTCCAGGCCAGGATGCCTTGGGCATTGACTACTGCTACAGTTCTCTACAGATTAAACAAAACTATTGTCTGTAAAGTAAAACCAGCAGAGATCTTGGTCCTTTGTCTTCCAGTGTAATGGAAGTATCCATTTAAGTCCCCAGGGCAGACCTTACTTTTCCTGCCCCTAAAAGACTGCTTGGTGGTTAGATTGCCAACACCCATTTTAGTACACCCACATACAAAAGTGAAAAAGAAACTAGAGTAATCATAGATCAGATTTCAAAAGTTGCCAAATAAAGTTGTATTTTCTACTTGATGTGAAAGCAAGAAGAACAAAACAGTTATCCACCTGATGTTCCAAACTATAATTCTGCTAGTCAAATGACTGCCTTTCTTGTCATTTCACTTCCAAAGTTGTTCCCAGAATACATTCTGTTGCACACAAGCAAGCAAATTGATTTTGTAACAATTGCCACTGATTGTCAAGAAGCTGCTTACTGCCATTTTAAGAATGTCACTTCTCCAGAGTTTGCAAGAGTTTTTAAAAATGTGGTTAAAACACCAACATTTTTGTCACTGAAGCACTCAGACCTAAGTACAAAAAAACCCCTGAAATCTCTATGATGTGACAGGAGTGAGTTTCAGAAGCCCTGAACTCTGAAAAGATCTGTTGAATTCTGGCACAGACACAGTGACGCCTTTGTCTGTGCTTCCCCCTTCAGGCAAGTTGCGAATAAATTTTTCTAAGCACTTTTCAAGACTAGTCCAGGTTTACCAATGGCAGTAAACAGTCTCTGATGTGCAAGTGTCCAACACCATCCCAGGATTAGGTGGCTTCATAATAAATTCAAGTCATTACTACTGCCCACTAACGAGTAACTTTGTCAGCAAAACCCTGGTGGAGGCATCCATCGCAGTAACTTATACCTGAAAGAAGCCCTTGAAGTGGTACTAAAGCACGTTTAATACTCATTTCATGGCAATCCTCACTTTTTCACATTGAAAGATGCATTACAGCTCACTGCTCTTTTCCGTTTAATATTTAGGTTGTCGTACTGTCTCTATTCACAGCAAGTTTTTCTGATGTGTTATCCTGTTGCTCTTAGATCTAATTACAATGTATGTCCACTCGACAGAAAAAACCCTAACTTCTATTTATTCTTTGCTATAATCTGAGCGCAAAAATGCCCAAATACTTTGCAAACATCACAAGGATGTAACACCTTCTTCAGAAATAAAGAGCCCCAAACAGGTAAATTCGAAATAAAAGAGCCACAAACAACACTTTCATAACAATTTTGTTTGAACTTCACAGTTACTACTGACATATTTAGTTCATTTTTCACTTGGTATATAATACATACTGCTGTTTCAGGCTGTCATGCTGTGTTGGTTCTTTGAGTATTGTATATATTGCATATTGCCAGCTATGAAGTCATGCTAAGATTGAGAAATACATCAAAGGAAGGACATTCAAAGTTTCTTCAGGCATTCTCATCTAATTTCCTCCTTCTCTGCTTTAGCCGCAGTTTGTGATGCACTACATTGAGGCATGAGCCTGAGATTCTGGTAATCCATCAAAAGAACAAGAGGCAGACTTTAAGACATTTTTCAGAACTACTGTTAGTGGGTGAACCTCAAAGGCACAACTGAAAACACCCAGTTTACTCGCTAAACCTCAAGGCTTTGTGACAGTCTTGTTGGAATCGGCTGGCATCTCACTTTGTCTTCTCCTGAGTAATATGAAAAATTTCCTGCCTTTGGGAATCAAAATGTAGTTTTAGTGGTCATTTTGTTTGGCTGTTTTTTGGGTTTATTTTTTTCAAACTCAGATGACACTCCTAGTGGCTACATCGCCCTTGTTTAATATTACTTGAAACAAACACTTCTTGGGAAACTTGAGTATGAGTAGCTACAGTAATTTTAAGAATTGACAACAACATTTAGCTTTGCTACTTCAACTTTTTTCACTTGCAGGTAATATACTGCTAAAGCAGATCTTTTGGTCATACCACTAAACAGCTTAAATGAGCTGTAGTTGACACTGTCCAACCATCACAGTAAAATTCGATATTAATTTTTAAATCTTTCTCATTATCAATATAAAGAAAAAAATTTTATTCCCAGTGATTATGTTTGTGGGCTTTTTTATAGTAAACATTTAAGCTGAGACCAAGTTGCTTTAATTGCATTATAAATCTCATTGATTTTTCTAATTAACAACTTGTGTTAGCATCAGAGGAAGATGAGGGGTCACAGAGATATGGATGTCCTTCACAGGCTGTTATCCTATTCTTCCACGAGCTACTCTCTGTCAAGAAATTCCACCTGTGGCTGGAATGCAGCTAATGCAAATGAACGGGGTCAATCAGCACTGTAGCTTTGACTATTCTAATTTTTATCTCACTATTTTCACAACCAAGGCTTTGTCCAAACGACATGAAGTGACATGAAGAGTTTGCTAGTGGCAATGACCAAGAACTTGGTTGAAGTTCAGAAATTATTCCTGTCATATAGCAACACAACTCTCTTCTGGCTTTTAGACAGATCAAGTAGTAACTCTCTATTCCACTGTAGCTCCTAACACTGCCATAAAAGACAAGGATACTGGAAGAGCTCATGCATTTTCTCTTTTGAGGTTTCCACATGAAAAAGACATTAAAATACTAATCTATATCTGCACTTATGCTATGCTCTGATAAGCTGATTCCAATGCCAACCTAGCTAAATGACCAGTAGTTTTATGGGATGCTGCTTTCTACTGCCTGCAACTTCCCTGCACAGTTTACTTCCCTAAATGTTGGCTCATGGCTGGCAGTGCTTTGCTGAGCCAACACACATCAGTCAACTCCATCTCTTACTTAATAGAAGAAATAAAATTAAACAGAAAAGCATTTTTTACTCTGATAAAAAAAATCTAATTAATCTATTCATTATGAAACTATCATCGTACACCAGTTTAAAGAAAAAGTTTACAAGCACCTTTTCCTCAGAAGACACTTGGCAACCTCTTGTATCCATGCTAAAAACACACTCTTACAAGACTCTTACATTGCTTTGAAACAGATATATATATATATATATACGTAAAGTTATTTAAGATATTTCAGGTTTGCGGCTATACAGGTAAGACAATTTTATCTGCAGCTGGCATAGTTTAGGGGCTCTTTTTTATTGGAAATTCAGCAACTTAAAAGACACAGTGGTGGTCAGACTTTGATTCACCAATCATTCATCAAATTTAAGAATGACCAGACTCTTTTCCTTCCAATTATATAAAATTCTTCAGGAACTCAACTTGCTGGAACTGGATGCATGTACTTTTCTAGGTGAGGTTTGGCTGCTTCAGTAATGCCACAAATAAAGTACAAAAGAAAGGTAAGTATATGGGTTTGGTAATTTTTCTCCTCCTCTAAATTATTACTAAACAAATGTAATTTGTTGTCTGAGATGGAGTGGATGGAACTGTTACCCACACTCCCATTAGGACAGGCTAACACTTCTGCTAACGCATTTTTATCTGCCAAGACTTTCAATCTACCACATATTAAAGCCCAAAGTGCTCTGGAGCCAGTCAAGCTAGCAAGCAAGTCAGAGTCCCTATCCTGTGTGTCTTGTTTGTGGCAGCACCAGCTCCATAATTCTCAGTCTCACATTGGATTCATGAGATTGTCACAGTCCTGTTCTTCTTCCCAGCTATATAGAACCCTGCTCTTTAGGGAATCCAAAGTTTACAAAAATCCCCACTCTCCCGTGTTCAGCAAGTGACTGCATCCATCCTCTGTAGTAAGAGGGCACAGATCTTTTGTTTGCTTTCCAAGAGTAACATTGTATTTCAGGCATTCTTAAGGCATTTCTCAACATGCCTGAAGGCAAATTATCATATTATTCATTGATTGTTTCCCTAGTTTCCTATAAAAATCCAACATTCTGTTTTTATTATGCAATACAAACAAAGGCATGGACAGTTCAGAAGAACGTGGGGGTGGTGATGCTTTAGTGTTTTTTACTTACTTCTCCTCCTCTCCCACCAACTCTCTTTTAATAACCAGACAAATGTCTTAAAAATTCTCCTGTGTATATTTAGAAATTTAAAAAAAAATCTAAGATCACATAGAATTTGTTACTCTAAAAGAGCATAAGGAAAATGTTATTGTACAGTCTGCTGGAATGCAGAATTATTGCAGAGCTGGAACAAATGTTTAAACTCCAGTTTTTCTGAATAGGAAAGTCATGTTAACCTTTCCCATTACTTTTTCCCTCTCTAAACACAAACTATCTATTTGGATGGCTACAAAACAATGTCAAAAGGAGACAAAGACAATCCAGAGAACATCTGATTTTGACAAAAGGCATTTTCCCCAGCATTCTTTAAGCCAGTTTAGAGAGCCATTGAAGTTCTATAACTATTCACAGAGCAGGGAACTGCATGAGCTAAGGAAGGATTAATTAGTATTTGCATGAACCAGGCATAAACAGATAGCTCACAGGAAACTCTCCCTTATTTGAACTACTCTACTGTAGTACACCTATAATAGCAGCCATTTCCAAAACTAAGCTGCCATACAAAGCACTTGGTCCCAAAAAGGTGCAAGAAGAAATGCATTCTCTGGAATTTTAAAAAGGTTGTAAGTTGTTCTAAATACTAATTCATAATAAAAAGGTAAAAACAAAACAAAACAAAAACCAAAACCAAAAACCTAGCACAATTCAGTGTGTTGTAACCTGCAAAAATTTACTTTTTAAGGGACAAAGACAGCCAAAGCTATAAACTATCAGCACATTCTTTCAGAAGGAGTATATTCTCTGCTGATAAAGATGTCCTTCAACTTGTATCACAGCCATGAATTATCTATATAGATGTCTTGCTCATAAAGACTCAGGATACATTTTGGGATTTACTATGAAATAACTTTCAATGCACGCAAAATACAGTCGTCTATTGACAAGATAACCACTGAGCTAAACTGTCCCCTCCACAAGTGCCAGCAGTAGGACCATTTGTTGTGTCTCAATAAATCAAAACCACACAGAGCAAAACATGGGCTGGAGAGGAAAAGAAAAGAGGAAAAACAGAGTTGGGATATTAGTTCTAAATCCATATGCAGAGAAGACCAGAAGTTGGTAAGTGCACTTTAATAAATACTTGGGATTGGTCTGTGATTTTATCATATCTGGGCCTTCTGTGAAACCTTGAAATGAGACAATTCTGTAATACTTTTTACTTTTTAATTGAAAAAAAGTCCTTGAAGGTGTCAGTTTTCCATATGTATTATGTCTATGGCTAGAGATTTTTTCAGTGGCACAAACTGAGGACTGAAGCTCATTAGCTGCCCTCAATACTACAAGAAAGGAACCAATCAGAAAGAGCACTTTTAAAAAATCGTTTTTTTTGTTGCAAAGAAATTGAGTATGATCAAGCACTGTTTCACAAGCAGAAGGTTCCTGTAAACAGCTATGAGCCCTTACCACCTCACTATTTCTCTACAGTCATACAAAAAAAGCAAAAGTCAGAAAGCTTCCTGGCTTTTTCCTGGAGAATTAGCTTATACCTGTCCCTCAGTATGACGAGCTAATCAAGAAATATGTACTAGAATTTTCATTAAAGATACTCCTAAAAGAGATGGGAAGATAAAATATCATAGTTTTTGTATTACAGTAGTTTCACGAATACAAGCCGCACAGATTATAAGCCGCACTTCCGGTGCCTCGACAATGTTGCTGTCTTTGTCAATAGATAAGCCGCACCCCGAATATTAGCCGCACTTTCGTTCGTCGTGAGAATCCATGCGCAGCTTTCACAAATTGGCCAATTAGTAACAGGATCGCGGCATAGCAGGGTTTATTGGCTCAGGGCGGGGCCAGGCAGGCTCGGCCCGCTCATGGTTGCCGACGGGGCCAGGTGGCCCAGCTCAGCGCCACGGCTCGGCGGGGCTGGTCGGGTGGTGCTGCCGCCGCAGGGCTCGCTGGCCCCCCTCTCCCGTCATCACCACCCCGCTGCCGCGTTCGCTCGCCCAGCCGGCAGGGCTGCCGCCGCCGCCGCCGGGCTCGCCGGCCGCCCCCTCCCGTCTGCACCGCCGCCGCGTTTCCTCGCCCTGGCCGGCACTGCAGGCCCCCGCACCGCCGGGCTCCCCCACGCTGCTGGCCCCGATTCTGCTGGGCTTCCCCCGCTGCCAGGCAGCCCCACCTGTCGGCCTTCCTGCTTCTGCCATGCTCCCCTGCACTGCTAGCCCCAGTTCTCCCGGGCTCCCCCGCCCTGCTGGCTCAGGCTCTGCCGCCCGCCCCCCACACTGCTGGCCCCGCCTCTGCCAGGCTTTCCCACCTCTGCCGGGGCCGGCCGGGCTCCAGCTTGGCTTGGGTCTGCCGCGGGCTCTCACTTCCGTGTTGGCAGCTTTTAGAATTTTGTTAATGTATTAGCCGCCCCGGAATATTGGCCGCACTTGCGGGTTTCCACCAAAATTTTGGTCAAATTGGTGCGGCTTGTATTCGTGAAATTACTGTACTAAAAATAAAGTGGAAGAAAGGAAAACCTAAAACTGTTTCCACAATTACAGCATCACTGGATGCATGTGACAAACAAAAAATGGATGGCCACATTTTGATGGCGTTTCAACTTCACTTGGTGGGCATCTCATCCTGCCCAGTAGCAACACAAAGTGTGAAGGTCATCATATATAATTTAGTAATCTTTCTGCATAGAACAGGTCATAGGATATAGTATAACATTATGTATATATGAGTATATAGAATAACTAGTATATCACTGTTGACCTACATTCTTATCCTAGGATTAATTAAGCTCTTATTTATTTTTTTATTCAATGCAAATATATTTCCTTTCAGATCAATTTTGGTGAGTAATACTGTATTCAAATTAAAATTTTAGTTATACTAGTTAAGATGCAGAGAATGCCATAACCATGAGCCTTAGAAAAATTAGAGTAAAATAGAAACATAGAAACAAAAGGTAGGGTGAAAAAGCTTCTAAATAAGTTCAAACACCTCAGTGTGATATTACTTTATGAGGGTTACTCTTGATCAAGAACTGTTCATTGAAAACTGAGAAAAATATTTACTACTGAAAGTAACACTGGAGACCTTGCATCTAAACTCTTCTTGTTCTTTGTTTAGAAAGTTTTAGAGCATCCCACAAGATTACCTGGACTTCATTCATGTTTTGTCAGGTCTAGACTATGCAGACGTTGCTTCTGACCTAAAATCAATCCTTTTGGTGGTGGACATGGCAACTTTTTAACCAACATGCAGCAGCAATCCTTTACAGCCAATTACAATCAGATGAAGGTGGAAGACTAATAATACAGATCACAGTTCAATTGGAGGGACTTCAGTCTCTCAAGCAACCTGGTCCTCTTCTCACAAGGAAACAGCTGTACAGGCCCAGTGAGTGAGCAGCTCCACTGCAAAGTCTCTGGGATCTTTATGGACAGGAGCCTAAATTTTAGTGACTTGTGACCAGGCAACAATGAAGGTTAACAGCATATGTGGATGTACCAACTGGAGCATCACCAATTTTATGATTATAAATTATAAAGTTATAAAGTTTCCTTAATTAAGGAACTTCAGACTGTCTCTGTATTCCTTGCTGGGCAACCTCCTGAAGCGCCTCCCAACCTGAATGATTTATATGAATGTCACCAGACTGTGATGATAATCACAGAGATCACTTCTACCAGTGCAGCATCACCGAAAATAAAAAGCATCTGCTTCTGCCAACTATTGTGTCAAAAAAGTTTTATGTCCAAGATTTAGCCTTGCTTGGGCCTAACTTGCTTTGAGATCAGACAATATCTCTTTATTATCATTAGGTATGTTTCTGAAGAATAGCACCTATCACACTAGCCAAGTCAATCGGTCTTAACAAAATCCATGCCAGCATATTTGAAAGATTACATGTATGAATCATTCCTTTAAAGTAATTACTGTGATGTTTTTATTGGAAAACTCTTGCATTCCTCAGATTCTCATTGTTGTTCCTTGCAGCAAGACCTACAAGCACAGAACATTGTTTCTTTTTGTTTCACATCACTGAAATGCATACAATCAACAGTGAGATTTCAAGACTGTTATCAAGAGTGAAGCCGGATTGTCTTGTGAAAGGAAGTCATCACCACATTTATCATAATTCTGATGGAAGAGGGGAAAAAAACAAAAAGAAAAAAAAAAAAAAGAATATACGAGAAAAAATACAGGAAAAAAATGAAAGAAAAAAGGAAAGGAAGCTGCCACCCCTGCAGCTCTTCCTAAAACCTACAGCTGAACTGGAGAGAAAGTTACTCTATTACATACTAGACCATTGATTTATATTGTCTAAACACACACATTCAGCTGAAATATTATACTCAACCACCATTCACCACCAACTCAACCATAAGTGGTGCAGCTCTATCTATGCCAGGGTTGCTGCAGGAAGAGTAACATCCCTGCCCCAGCAGGATGGGGAGGGAGCAGAACAAGGAGGAAAATAAAAATATTCAATAGCAGTCAAAAAATTTGTTAAGTGAGATTAGTACATTCCAGCTAATAGATTAAAATTACTTCATACTTCAGGCATCTCAGAGTGTTTAAAGGCTTACAATAGGTAAGTATTACTTTAAGGAAGCACCACATGGGATCACTTATTATGAAATCAGACTTCAAATTAAACACATGGAAAAGAGAAACGCTTTGGTAATTTACTCTACGCCTACCTCTAAAACTCCCTGTTTCATCTTCTACGCTGGCTGCTCGGTTCTGTGTCAAATTGTCTCCCAATGTGCTCCTAAGTCCTGCCTGTCTCTTGTTACTGCACAGGCGTGTGCCAGGCAGCAAGCCAGCCAGAGGCATATGTCCTGATGGCTAACTGATACCAGCTGATTCCCTGCCTCCTGGAGTTAGTGTGATCTACCAAGGCAGCTGAACCATCCTTCACCTCCACATGTTAATCCTGAGCATACCTGCATTTTGCCAGTTGCAGACACTGGCCTTCAAGCTGGTGCAACTTCATCCAGAATAAAGACCATTTCAATAGTTAGACTAATTGATTCCAGCCTCAGATTTTCCGTACAAACTTCCCTTTTTCCTTTAAAATTGGTGGAACTCTTTCTTCTTTGCGAGAAGGAACAAAAAAGTGGAACTACTTATGGGGTTGGCCTACCTGCATATATTCAAACTGAAGTGAATAAAGGAGTTTAAAAATACAGTACTTTAATTTTTTTCTCATTTATATGTGGCATTCTAAGATCAGGAAGAATAGACAAGGAGCAATTATTTGAAATGCACCAATTTTCCTGCACACCAGTAGAGGCTTCTTTTTTGATTTTGAGCTGCATCACCTCAATCACCTGACATGTCATGAATAGTGAGATAGTGAATAGTGAGGACTGTAATGGCAGGCATTAACTGCTTTCCTCTAACAACTCAACCACAACATCACTGGCTTTTTCTTCCCTACACATCAGCAGATACGAAACACACTGCAGAAGTTCACCCACCTGTAAATAGCCCTTTCAACTCAGTACCTCCACGACTGGATTCATCTCTATCATTAAGGCTCAAGGGGAGACATTTAGCTATATTGGCAAGATATTCTGACATATATTCATATTCTGACAGTCCACACATCAAAACACGCATGTGCCTTAAACCCATGTAGCACGTACAACTTACCTCAGAGCGGAGCTTGAAAAACAAACCATTATTCCTCATGCCGATCTAAAGCAGTCTCTCTGCCAGGTATCAGTTCAATAGTATGGCAACCAGGCTTTCATACAGACCGGCCTTTCAAGAACGACTCAAGAAGCAGTGAGGCTGATGCTTTCCTCTTCTCCAGCTTTCCCCCAGAATATAGGGCACACATATACCGGATCCATATCCAAATGACATCCATCTCTCCATAACAGCCCAACTGAAAACTGAGTTGTCAACTGCTTCCCCAGAAAGCTCACAAGTTAGAGCAAATCTCTAGAGACTGAAGCTATTTGGTAGCAATCAGAGAGTGGACGGATTTCTTAGACTTGCACAGAAACAACTTCATTGAATCTCTCCCAAGCCTGAACTGAAAAAGCTTTTCTAATCAGATTTAGAACCTCAGACACTACTGAAAAAGGGAGTGAGTTCTCCAAATTTCAATTAATCCAACAGGGAAGCAAAAAGGGACTGACATATTAAAGTAAACAGGGACAAATGCCTCTTCCACAGGCAATAAGTACCATGAAATACCAAGATATTTATGGGGATCCACATCCTTTTGTGCACATGTAAGCAGCAAACAGGATTTAATTCACATAACCTCCATTTAACCTATGAAACTCCACCACTTCTCCACTATCTTCTCTTTTTCCCCAGCTTACATTTAGAACACTCCTCCGTTCTGTACCTTAATAAATAATTTCCACACCCCAACAGCAACTTTGCTTCAGCACCCAGCCACTCACCTCCATTATTCAATGCCGAAAACCAGAGGCTGCTGCTCATCAGAAGTCAGTTTCTCTTTTAGTTTTGCAGTGTAAAAGAATTAAAATAACTAACTATACATCAAGCACTACTGTAGTTCTTTAGAGAAAAAACAACCTGCACAGAGCAAATCCATGCTCACCCACACCCATGCTCAAAAAAGGGAGGAAAAACCTTCTCATGGCATGCCGACAAAAGTGAAGAGAGGGGGACTTCCCTTACAGATTTCTAAACTCTAATGCGTTTCCTTGAAAACACTTGGTGTGTAATCTAAAAGAAATCATTGCAAGAGGGCTATAGATTTCCTTTTGAGCTTTGGGTTCCTTTCTCTAGCAAATCTTCTATTGTCTCTCCACTGTTCAGTCTTACAGATTTGTGCAAGAGAGCAAAGCTATTTAGCCCTCTCCTTCTTGCCCTCTAATTCCTATTCAGCTTAGTCTGAGCCACTTTTCTTTTACTCTTCGCTATTTTCTGATGTGAAAAATTTTGGTCAAGTAAGAATCTGACAATTCCTTAAAATGCACATTTTGTTGTCAGTAATGATTTTAACAACAGGGTGAAGATTTTGTGTTTTAGTATTCTTTGCTGCTGTGTGATGAGCTTGAAAACACTAACAAAGCAGCAGCATTATAGAAGGGTGTGAGTGCCATGGAGCAGCATGTACCCATTTTATTCCGGTTCCTGCTAGAAAGGCTGGACACTCCTCCTTGCTTACGTGTGTTAAGCTTGATGGATATTTTGCTGGAAATTGTCTCCAGGAGTGACTGAGAAGGGGCACCTTTAAGATGATTTGGAGCACTCAGTGTTTTACAGCTCCAAAAGAAATGAATTCAGTCCATCAGGAGTCTGCAAAGATCTTTCCATTGGCAATCAGAAATACCATTAATAACACTTCTAAAAGTATAAGTAGAATCCCATCTTCATTACCTCAGTAATCCTGGAAGTAAGCGAAGCCAAAAATCTTGTATGTTTAAAATTTTAGTTACGTGTTTTCCTTCATGTTTCACAAGAGACAAATCTGCCTGCCATTTTCTGTGTAGTATGAGAGCCAAAGTTTTCCCATGCATTTCATTCCAACTTTGTTCTCTCTTATACCTTCATTAGTATATATATAACCTTTGTGGTTATATGTAGTTGTACACTACAGTTCATTGCACTGAACTATGCATTCTCACTTTTAAGAATGTCATATGAAAAAAGGTCATGGACTAGTCTTAGAATAAATTTTAGAGTAAGCTCTTCATATAGACACATGCTACACAGCTTGAATAGCAGGCATACTATGCTTTGTCAGCAAAACTTATCTTTGGTAGCAATTCTGCTCCTTAAAACCGACTTTCTACAGTTACCTCTTAGCATCTGCTTCTCTTTTCTTGCTATCTATATGCTGATGTCATTAATGTGTAGGTTATGTGGTTGTACATTAATTCTGCTGTTCCTAATTTTTTTCTTTTTAAGTAAGTTTCTGATATATGATATGGTAGGAAAT
This sequence comes from Catharus ustulatus, assembly GCF_009819885.2. Classification (NCBI taxonomy): domain Eukaryota; kingdom Metazoa; phylum Chordata; class Aves; order Passeriformes; family Turdidae; genus Catharus; species Catharus ustulatus. Next base: position 24,182,650 of record NC_046225.1, on the reverse strand, counting down.
ATAGTGGAAAGTACCTGTGGTTAGGCTGAAAAATAGAGATATTTGGATTGGTTTCACTTTTATGCAGAGCACCATGGAAAGGCACTCAGGAAAATGCCTCAGGAGTTGAAACCTCTGACGGCCTCTCCTCTTCTTATAGACTGAGCTCCTCTTACAGTGTTGCTCCTTGTAAGATAGGCACAGGCCTGTATCTGAAGTATAGTCACTTATAGAAGGAACAAGGCCAGCAGCTGGAATGCAGGAATTCCCAGTAGTTAGAAATTGTCTTGACTACATTCATAATTATTTTGTCCTTTAACTTCAAAGACATTGACTCATACCTTTCTCTTTTACCTTGTTTCCTCTACTCTTTTCTACTTTCACTGTGTCTTGCTTAACCAGTGCCTAACTTGCCAACAGAGGTCAGGGTCGTTTTGCATCTCCTGTGTGTCCATTCATTTCATATGAAACAAGTATAAAGATTCCTATAAATTGCATCAGTGTTCTTCAACAAGTAACCTGTTTCTTGCTATCTCATGGCTTGTAGTTCTGAAATTTTGCCTCTTATTTCAGCTAATTGAAATGAGAGAAATTACTCTTGCCATGCCTGTGCCACTTCTTTCTAGAATTCATCTTTCTCTTGAGGAATCTCTTCATTCTGTGAGCAGAAATGGGAACTGGTTCAGTTGCAAGACATTTCTCTACAATCAAATTAAATATGAGCTTTCTAGTACGACCAAGTAAAGTATTTACATTCCTTTAAAAACCACTTCATAATGAGCTATGTCCATCCCATTAGTGGCTTCCAGTTGCCTCGTAATTATGGTTCAAGATAATGTATTTACTTTTTGCTTAAAACACTGCACAAAAACAGGATGTCTTACAAGAACTGGCAGTGAAACCTGCGATCATTAAAAATCCAGTACTACATTTTGCAACATTTGTGATGAATCAGTGGATAAATATTTGGCAAGAACATGAATTCTGCAAGCTTGAATTGACTTTTCTCACCCTATTTTCTTGTCCCTTGATGCTTTGATCTTGTGTAAGAAGAAGAATGGACAATAAAAACACTTACACAGATATTCTGGTTTCACAGAACATGCTTTTTTAATTTTGACAGTTTTTAATAAGGTTTCTGATTTCTTGAAGTACTGTAAAAAGAGAAACTGTAATTTTCCAGAGAAGAAAATAAAGAATAAAAACAAAAGAAAGATATTCAAAAGAGTAATAAAAGAGATTTTTAGGATATTCCAGTTAAAGTTCACAAAAAGAAGTATCTCAAGATGTATGTTATGAAATGGATATAGGTTTTATAAAAAATAGCTATAATTGCACACTGAAAACAAAGGATTTTGGTCATAAAACTACATTTAAATAAAAATATCTACAATGAATGCAGAAAGCTTTGCTGAGGGTGGGGAGCAAAAATATGGAATATATTAAACAGATGTTAAATAAGATAAACCCAGAAATTAATTTTGAAGTTAGGAAAATGAAAAGACCGCTGAAACTGACAGGGAAAGCACTGCACTGCCCACAAAAAGTAGAACTGTTTTTTATTTTTCCACTTCTATGTTTTATTATTGTTTCTCTCCATAGAATACCAGAATTGTCCTCAGATTGTATTGCTGACCAAGCTATCAAAAACTAGTTGTTGCTGTACCAACAACTGTTATCTATTGCACACTAGGAAGAAAAAAAACAAGAGGAGAGAAATAAACATTGATACATGTGAGAAATGTACATAGGCCTTTTTAAAAGCGCAAAACTTCTCTACAGATATTCCAAACTCTCTGATTTCCAAGGTAATAGCTTTGATGAAAACCAGCAAGGCGGTGAAGAAAATGTAGTTTAAGGTTTCCTCGGTTAATTCTTTTCTTCCTGAGATACATGAAAAGGTACATTTCCACCAACGTCTTATAAACTACTCACACATCTGTACACTTTTCCCTAATATGATTTGATATAGTCATATGGTCATTAGAGTCTTGAAAAAAGTTCGTACTCAACACTTGCAGGCAGTTTTGGGTTTCAGTTTCACAAATTCTGTTTGTCAAAAAAATTTCTAATTTTCTTAATGAAATAGTTTGACCTCCAATTTATCTATGGATCTTGATTTTTAATACCTCTCCTTTCAAAAGAATCTTTAGACAGAAGAATCAGGAATACATAGTCATTCATGGTTTTTAAAATAGCAGCCTTTTTTTTGGTATCTACATAAAACTAAAAACATTGTAAAAGCAATATAGATACTATCTCAAAATTAACATCATGAGGATAACTTCTCATATCTAGGAATTGATGCTACTGCATCCTGGCAGGTAAGAATCCATGGATTTCAAGTTATTCCAAAAAAAGAGCAAATGATCATTTGTAGCAGCGAGTAACTCAACCTCACGAGTTGCATTAATCATAATGAGATATGAGGTAGAGATTGGAGGGGTCAGCAGTAGACAGAAGTAACTTCTATTTGCATTGAGAAAAAAAACAGCATTCATCAACACACAGAGGTCTCATGACATGGACTGCAACTTGCCTTTGGTCAACATTGAATGCATTTTCAAATAGGTAAAGTAGGAACATGGGAGAAATCATTTCCTTGGGACCACCAACCAAAATTAAATCCTTGAGTGGAGGAGATATGTGAAATGAGAACTTAATAAATAAAAGACAAAATTTCATTTCTTTGGTTTAAAAAGGTGTAAAATTTATCTTTCTTGTCTCCTCAGTTACAAAATACTCCTTGTTCTTTTGCAGGCAGAATATACGACCTAAGAGAAATGAAAACCAAGGGTGGAAAAACGTGTGTTTTTATGACAAAAGAAGTTAGTTTGTGACAAAATATTTGTCTCCCCTTTCTTGAGAAGTTTAGAAGAGTGCTGCTTTTTATCCTTTCAATAAATATCTTTTTCTCTCTCTATTCAGACTATTAAAAATAATAAGAGGAATATAATGTAACTTTAAATGAGAGTTTATATATCACATGCTTTATGACAGCTGCTTTTATTTCACTTTAGATTAACAAAGCCTTTATGTTGAGACTTTGGAACTGACCTTACAAAGAAGCAATACCATTAGCCCTGAAGCACATGTTTCCCATTTAATATTTCTGAGGTAACATTCTTTGTGAAAGTGAGAGAAATGAGAACACAAACTTGCAGGAAAAATAAAAGTATGACTGTCCTCCTTTTGAACAGAATTAAAGTCAGTTTGGACACTTGAAAATATGAAGTGAGAGGTCATGGCCTTACAAAGAGTTTCTGAATGTGATACCAAGATTTACAATGCTCAGGTTTCCTTTAGTATGCCATAGCTCTTTGTCATTTCCTCTCAAGAGGCTGAACATATTTTGCCATCTCAATTTGAAGTGAAAGGTGTAGCTTACATCAATGTTATTTCGGTTTTAACCATCACTACTCAAATTATTTATAAGCACATCCAAGCAAGAGAGCACTATAATTGTTAAAGCAAATGAACCCAACAAAATTATTTGGGGATACAGCAGAAAGGAATTGGATCTGCCATATCTGAAAGAGTCCTAAGTTACTGTTATGCATGGAAATCAAACTAATCTTAATGATGTTTTAACATTGCCATGGTCTACTGGTTCAGCGCAAGAGCAATGCACTTTGTTTTTCCTTCAGTAAACTACACAGATCCTAGTCACAAGTCTTCCATCCTTTTGTTCAATGCTTTCAGGCATTAGAACCTATTCTTCAGCTACCGTCAGAGTCAGAATTTTATGCTTGCAAGCCTTCTACAACTCTTCTCAGTCAGTGAACATGAAAACCTACAGATTAGAGTCTACAAGGTTCAAAACAGACTCAAGAGAATCTGAAAAACACAGGAAAGAGGTAAACAAGGGCACAGATAGGAAGCCAGGTTTGGAAGCCAGTGTATGCTCTTTGTATTTTGGGCCTTGCCAAAGAAAATAAAAACCTGTTTGAACAAGAAAAGGAGAAAAACTGAGTGATTTGGAGGAGAAATTGGCAAATTCAGCACTAAAATTCCATCTATACCAGTGGAAGCTGGATGAGAGCTCCTCTAAGCTTATGACCTTACACTCAAAGTAAGCCTTGCCTTTGAAATACATTTCTGCAAAGCCTTCCTACAGGAATGCTACAGGATTTGCTGGAGGTGCATCTAGGTTCCAAGGCACCGCCCCTGCACAGGTATCAGGGACCAGTTTAGAATGGAGACATGGGTCTTTTTTTTCTTTTTCTAATGTTCTTTTTTTTTTTAAAGAAAGAGACAAAAAGATTTGTTTCTTAAATCCATGTTTAAGCACTTAAATTCAGAATTCTAACTGAAAACTGCTACTTTTCTCTCTTCCTACAGACGCAAATGAGAATTCTTTGAGGCTGAGAACTTCTGAAAATTAGAGATGTTATTAGCACAAAAGACGATGAAGAAGACTGCTTGGAGCATCCCTGTAATACTCTTGTCCTAAGCCTCAGGGATTTCGGTTGCTTTTCTCCGCAGGACCAGAGAGCCTTTTTTCGGAGAGCCCATCATAATTTACACAATACCTTTTCCTAATCTTGCAGGGAATATGAATTTACTTTCCTGATATCAGACACAAACAGACACACAGGTTCTCTAAGGCTTCAAGTAAAAGGTTATTTCAATTTACACTAAGCAAAGTTGTACAGTCTTGCTATTTGCTTCACCAAGTTCATCCCTCCTTATGTACCTATTTCTTAGCTTAAGGTTAGACTCCTCCAAGCGATAAATCAACTACTGTTTGTGAAGTTCCTTCTGCCCTAATTTTTGGTGCCGTTTCCTAACCAGTGGAACACTTCACCCTGCACTTTGTCTGTGCACTGTATATCTGAACTCTCCCACTTCAGTTTGGGCAACCACCCCTTTTTGTTTGTTTGCTTGTTTTTTGTTTTATGCTGTGTAAACCCAGTATTGGAGAAGAAGAAATAAGAGAAGTATGCTCACATGACATTTTTTACATCAATTATCTGGTATTCCTTGGCAATTTTCTGTGTAAGAAACTACCCTCTGCCTGTACAGTCCTCCAGTTTCCTCTGATATGTTTAACTTCTGACTCTAAACTGTAGGTTTCCTGTCTTACACTGATGACATAGCTGCAGTTAAGGGACTCCTATGTCTAAATTTGTATTTCAATAAGGTTATATATGTTCAGTTACAAGAAATCTGAAAGGTGAAACACTAGAAATAAAATCACTCATGTGCAAGGGCAGACTTAAGTACCCAATATGTCTTACCAACATGACAGACTGAATTACCACATTATCCTTGTTCTAAGGTCCAAATAGGCTATTTTCACCACATTACAGTCCAAGTTACAATTTACTTTTGTCCATGATTAAATATGAACTCTGGGGAAATCTTCCCTTTCTTTTTCCCTTTTTGCTTTCTCTAATAGCTGGTCTTGATATTATTAAATGACATAGAACAAGCCAATATTTAGATTTCTGTTCAATTTTCTATGTTTTGTCATTTTGACTTCATTCTCTTTGATGTCTAGAAAATAACTTTTCTTCATGCTCTTTGTATTCAAGGGCAAAAAAAATAATCTGTAACTCTTTTGGTATGCTAAGAATAGGCATGGATATGTTGGGACAGGAAATACATACATGCCACTACAATTGAAATAGACTAATTTGTTAGTAATTCCATAATATCCCCCAAATGCAGAAATTCTAAACAGTGTGTAGTCATCTGGGTAACTCCTCTTTTCCGCTGCCAGGCTCCATAAGCTGAGTCTTCCATAACAGTGAATATCACGGGGAGAGATATCATGCCAAATTTTGTGGACTAACTTTGAACACTGCAGCACCAGCCTGTAGGATATAGTGCATATTTCACAGTCCCTGAATCTCCCACCTACTAAAGCTGGCTCCTTTTTTGCAAGCTCCTTCCATTTTATGATTTCTCCAGCTTTCTCTGAATCCTCTTGTACATGACTGCCTTTCCTGACACATTCCCTGGATAATTTAGCCTCTGAATTCCAGTTGTATACATGGTAAATAGAGAGCACTTTCTTAAATCAGGTTGGATTTGTCCTCTTGCTAGAATAACAATTCTCAAAACCAGTCAGAAGTCACCAGTTCTCCAGAAAATAACAGACAAAAGATGATCACGGAAAGCAATTTAAGATGCAGCTCTCGGACAGATGTTAAAACCAACACATCTTCTATGCAAATGCAGCAAATTTATACATATAATCATTCTATTATTCAAGTCTAAAACAAGAAAAACAAAAACATGTTTTCTCTTCATACCAAGATTATAAATTAAGACATGAAAATTGGGTCTTGTGAGGTTGCGGAAATGCTAACAGCTGAATGTTTTTGTTCCCGCATTACAATTTCCTTTTTTTTTTTTTTTTAATGAAGCCTTTCTCTCATTTGAGTAAAATGTCATTTCTGAAAAAAAAAAAAAAAGTGGGTGTAAAAGATTACTACTTGTTTTTTCCTTCATGGCCCTCTGATAATTTTGTGCTGACTCTGAAGAGTTTTGTAGAATCTTAGCTGAGAAAATGAACAAGCATTGTTTGAGCTACAGGGAAGATAATGTAAGAATACAAATTCACTACATAATTTTATTTTTCCAATTCAAAACTGAACTTCACTTGCATCCCTGAATTATTCTTGCTGGTTCATTTAACTGGGAAACACACTTTGGTCTCTGCTGTACAGCTGTCCCCTGTACACCTCTGTTCTGAGAAAAGGCCTCTGGAACATTGCATGACAGTAATTTATAGCTGGATTTCCACCAGCAGTGCTGCTTTTGCATTTCACTGCAGATGAAATACTCTCATCTCTGCCACAGAAGTTATTCACAGCATGATGCCACGTTTTAAACTCGTCTCATGGTTTTGTACAGTTTTATTGTAAAATACATCAGAGGCTTAACTATTCAGATAAAAAACAGACCTGAGAACAGGAATGAGACACAATACTTTCACTTACTTTATCAGAATCCATAAACCTGATTGTTGGTTAGTGAGGCCATGTAATCATCAGTCTTCCCTTCTGACCCTTTATCCCACTCTTACAGGGAGCCCAGGTTTGCATCAGGACTGGAAGCACCAGCAAGAAAACTTGTTACAGGATGTGAGATTTCTCAAATTGGGGGGAAAAAATTTTAAAAAAAAGCAACAAGAAAAAACCCCAAAATTTTATTTTGAGGTGGAGAGCCTGCTGTCAGCTAAAGAATCAAATGCACAAAAGTTGCACCCATCTCTTTCTGACAGGAAAAACTGTCACATCAAGAAGGAAACAAGCCAAGTCTAGATGAGAAGGGAAGCAAGTGAAAGGAGGAGGTGGCCACAGCAAGACTTCAAGGACCTGAATCCCCTTAATTTGTAGTGGCAAATTGATTTGTAGGCCTCAATTAAAAAAAATTAAAAAACCAAAAAACAAACAAAATAACCAAAATAAAATAAACAATGTAAATTGACTTTTGAAAACTTTCTTCTAGTCCATTTTTGTTTCTTTGTGTATCATTATTACCTTTAAAATTTCCAGTCTAAGTTTTGGTGCCTTAGCCAAAGGTGTATGATGTCAGGAGGATCTGGGTTCTCATTTTCTGTGTGCCATGTGGAGTGCTAGACCTGGGCTACTTGACCTGAGGATACTCAGCAGAAGGCTTCCACTGTGTGCAGATGATGAAGTCTGTCAAGCACTGATGTAAAACCATGGAGGAACTCAGGGAAAAGTCCAATAATCCTGCAACTTCTCAGCCCTCTGCTGTTATCTGAAGCTCAAGTGTGACTTCCACTGCTCCTAACTGTGTCAGTGCTGTCTGTAAGTATTTCAGGTCTTCAGCATTTGCACAGACTCCTTTTTTTTCTCTATTCATACAAAACTTTAATTTCAGGAGAGTGAGTAGTGATGCAGCTCTGTGTTTTCCATCAACAGCAAATTCCAGCCACTGAATAAGGTAATAGTCTGTCACACTTCAAGGACTGAAAGATCCTAGACACATTCCAGAATTTATAGAGGTAACACATTCCTGAATGCAGCACGTCACAGATGCTACAACACACAGTATTGAAGAGAGGAGGCATTCTGATTTTTATATTCTTTCCACTGTGAAAGGCAGTTAGGGATGTTTGTTTCTTTTGTCCCCTCATGCAGAAAAGGCATGAATTTGAAAAGCTCCAACTTCACACTATTTTGCGACAGTTAATATTAGAAAGTTACTAGCATTGAAGTAAATTACTAAGTGTGGTGCTCTCAGTCCCAAACCACATACCAGCTTGGTAACCATATACTTTGTGCCCCTTCCTGATTAGAATTTTAATAAACTATGTACGGCAATTTCACTTTTCCAAATGTGTCTGTTGCCAAAGCAAGCCACAATCTCTTTTAAGACAATTTTACAGGATAATTCTGACATTGCATGTTCAGCAGCTTGACACCATGAAATATATTGAAAGCTGACCTCAGATCCAGCTTGTTTGAAATGTTTTAAAACAGAAAAAGTAGCTTGCAGGTTTGATGTCCACAAGTGTGATGACTATAAAAACCAAGAAGTGTACTATTTCTAATTAATAGTCCACTTATTTAAACTTGTATTTCTAAGAAATGCCCTTTGCAATTCATCATGGTGCCTGTAAAGGGTAGGTATACAAAGAGAAGACAGGAGAGATTTAGAATCCAAATAAAATATTAAAAATATCAAGTTGCTAGTCCTGTCTTAAGAGAAGTCCTCAATATATGTTGTATCTATAGAAATACAAACACCCTAGAAAACCTGGAAAATATGAAAATTAAGGAAATGAGTAATAAATCTGTCCTGAATACACATAGATACCCGTGTTATTGAGTAGAAACATGTAATTTTTACACATCCTTGAGATGAAAGGTTATGAAATTTGTATTACTGGCATTCTATGAAATATCTCTTACGGATCAGAGTGCATAAGATTAACACTGTTATCAGTTCAACTCTGGGCATCAGTACAAATTCTGTGCATACTAGTGTTACAATGATTATAGCCTTTCTAGGCATCATGGGATTATTTTTGGAAAGTATGTCTTTGGTCATTTAGGTCCCTATAGAGCATCGTACGATATGACAAAAACACTTTTTTTTTTTTTTTTTTAATGCAAGCAATGCTGCTATTGCTGTAGAGAAATCTATATCTATTCCTTTCAGCTAAATCACTCCCACTACACATCTTCAAAAGCAGTGGATATTCCCTGTATTATTTAGATGAGGAAACTGAGAAACTGTGCAGGTTCTCAGAATTAGGAAATGAGTGTTATAGAAATAGCAGCCACATCTGAGTTTCCTAAACTTCCAAATATGTTCACCGTTCACAGGACTTTTGTCTCATAGGTAAAATGTTTTTACACATGGACACATTTTGAGGCTAAGCACAGGAAAGTGAATGAGTATGGTGTCCTGACTCATATGGTCATAACAGGAGATGTATGAGGCAAGCCACAGAACTCATCCAACTAAGTATGTATAAGGAAAAAAGAAAAAAAGAATCCTTAAGTCTGTATTTTCATTCTTTTTGATTATTGTTTTTTTCTCAAATATGTGCCTTTGAAATCAACAGCTTATCAATTTATTTTGTTGGTGGTGATTTTATTGTTGTTGCTTTTAAATATTACTTATATGTGTATAGTCCTCCTTGCCATATCACCTTAATTTCTTGGCCTATTTTCCATTTTCACATGAAACCAGGAACAGACACAAACATGCCAGACTTGTGGCATAATGTTATAGCCAGACTTGTGCACTAGTGACTTATGTCCAACCTTCACATTGTGGAAAGCATTTCGTGGCAACACAGGTGAAAACAAAGTTTTCACTATGATAAGCCGCACCTGATTATAAGCCGCACGTTACAATACAGAGTGTGATAAAAGGTATCTATTCTATCACCATCTGTTGAGGGTGGGGGCAGCGATCCTTATCTCCACTGGAGATATTCTGCTAATGGGCCATCCATTGAAACCAGGCAGGGCATTGTCCTTTATCTTGTCACAACCCATCCTTCCTCTAGAGAGTCATTTTCTGCTGATGGTCCATTGAGTCCCACTGTGTGACTGATAAAATTACTTCATCCCATTGGGAGTTGCTCCAGCCAGGGAGAAGAGCCCAGCACTTCTTACCAAGATAAAAACAGAGGTTTTGGGACACTAAGGGAGTCCCTTTCTCAACTGGACTCCAGAGGAAAACCGGATTTCTCCACATCACCACTGGACCTTTAGAGGGATCTGCACCTTCTACAGGAACACTGCTTCAACTGAATCACATCTGTCACTGCAGGAGGATGCAGCCACCATTTAATGGGACTGCTACCAACACCCTGCCTGACAGGGTGTCAGGTTGTACTCTGAATTTGTCAGGGTTTGGAGTTTGTTTCTTTGTAGTACCGCATTTCTATTTTAGTTCCCCTAGAAAATAACTGTTATTCCTAATTCCAATATCTTTGCCTGAAAGCCCCTTGATTTCAAAATTATAATACAGTAATTTCACGAATACAAGCCGCACCAATTTGACCAAAATTTTGGTGGAAACCCGCAAGTGCGGTTAATATTCCGGGGCGGCTAATACATTAACAAAATTCTAAAAGTTGCCAACACGGAAGTGAGAGCCCGCGGCAGCCCCAAGCCAAGCTGGAGCCCGGTCGGCCCCGGCAGAGGTGGGAAAGCCTGGCAGAGGCAGGGTCAGCAGTGTGGGGGGCGGGCGGCAGAGCCTGAGCCAGCAGGGCGGGGCAGGGGGGCGGCAGAGCCGGGTCAGTAGGGCGGGGGAGCCTGGGAGAACTGGGGCTAGCAGTGCAGGGGAGCATGGCAGAAGCAGGAAGGCCGACGGGTGGGGCTGCCTGGCAGTGGGGGAAGCCCAGCAGAATCGGGGCCAGCAGCATGGGGGAGCCCAGCGGTGTGGGGGCCTGCAGTGCCGGCCAGGGCGAGGAAACGCGGCGGCGGTGCAGACGGGAGGGGGCAGCCGGCGAGCCCGGCGGCGGCGGCGGCAGCCAGCCGGCAGGGCTAGGGAACGCGGCGCGGCGCGGCCGGCGAGCTGGGCGGCGGCGGGCAGGGCTAGGGAACGTGGCGCGGCGTGGCCGGCGAGCCGGGCGGCGGCGGGCAGGGCTAGGGAACGCGGTGTGGCCGGCGAGCCGGGCGGCGGCGGGCAGGGCTAGGGAACGCGGTGTGTCCGGCGAGCCGGGCGGTGGCAGCCCGCCGGCAGGGCTAGGGAACGCGGCGCGGCGCGGCCGGCGAGCCGGGCGGCGGCGGCGGCGGCAGCCCGCCAGCAGGGCTAGGGAACGCGGCAGCGGGGCGGTGCTGACGGGAGAGGGGGGCCAGCGAGCCCGGCGGCGGCAGCAGCACCACCCGGCCAGCCCCGCCGAGCCGTGGCGCTGAGCTGGGCTACCCGGTCCCGTCGGCAACCATGAGCGGGCCGAGTCTTCCTGGCCCCGCCCCGAGCCAGTAAAGCCCGCTATGCCGCGATCCTGTTACTAATTGGCCAATTTGTGAAAGCTGCGCACGGATTCTCGCGACGAACGAAAGTGCGGCTAATATTCGGGGTGCGGCTTATCTATTGACAAAGACAGCAACATTGTCGAGGCACCGGAAGTGCGGCTTATAATCCGTGCGGCTTGTATTCGTGAAACTACTGTAATTTGGAGGGAGAGGGTTTACCTTCTCCATTTCGAAGAGAAGTTCCTGCCTTTCTCAGCAGACACCTGTCCTCCGAATTAAAACAGTAACTTTTTGTTCTTTGTCCATATATAAGCCGCACCTGATTATAAGCCTCACTCTGGGTTCGGACCAAAATTTTAGTCAAAACGGTGTTTCTTTATAATTGTGAAATTACTGTAGTTGAAATATCTCTAGGTGATCTCATCAAGAGACAGCATAGCACAATATGGTATATTAAAAACATTCCTTGCATATTAAAAAACAAATTGATATGGTGCCATGGGGAAAATTATCACTTAAATGATGGAAGAAGGTGGGTGTTAGTAAGAGAATTAAGAAACTGGCAGCCTGCAGCAGTAAGTGACATGCCTTACTTTACATTGCGTTCCCCCACATTTTGAAAAGCCATGTCACACCAAACCATACTAACAAGAAGAGACTCTGTTCCTGTGGCTTGTTACAGTGATGTTCTTAGCACATGGAGAAGGAGAGTGCTTAAAGGATTATCATTCCTGTCAATGCAAGGGATTCCTGTGCCACTCCACAGCAGTTTTACCAGATGAGCACGGCAAATATGCTGCTTTCTAATCTGAAGTTGCCTATTATTTGCAACAAAAAGACCAAGATATTGTGTGTATCTTAGGGATTCCTTTGGAGAATAGAGAGGAGAAAAAATATCCAGCCGATATTTTCCCTGCTTTGATAGTTCTGTTTGGTTTTCTTTCAAACACGAAGCGAGACCTTGATCTGCCTTTCTGCCAGCAGTATTTGTCCCGAACCCATAATCCACTGTAAGGAGTACAGTGGGAACTTGAGGAGCTGCTTCCACAGTTGTACAAACAGTCAGTGCCCAAAAGCTCGTGCAATTTCAAGTTTAGTCTGCAACTACATCCTGCCTATTTCCCCTTAGTGATGCCAATGTAGTGGCACACAACCTACATAGCCGTCCATACGGCAAAAAGAAACATGATCTTGTACACTGCTGACAAATAATTACTTACATTTAAAAGTACTAAGCATACTAAGGACTGCATTAAGCAAGGGGGAAAAAATAATCTGTTTTAAGGAAACTTTAATGTACTCTATATGTGTCCCCCTTTGGAATCAGAACATTTTTGTGTGAACAAAGTCCAAAAGGAGAAGAACACTGCTAAATCTGTCCTATTTCTCTCTCAGTAGTGACGTGCCTGCAGTTTCTTAGAAATTACACATCTAACAGAACTGAAGCCACACTGACTACATGGACTGCATACCTTCCTGGCTTTCTCATGTTGTTTGGGCGGGCTAAGAGCCCGTCTTTGTGTGTGGCAATCCATAAAATGGCCTCACTGGGTTCCCTCTAAGTAAGAGAAATTCATCAAAGCACATCTTAAATTACTTATTATGGCATCATCTTGGGCTAAAATGAGAGCCCACATCAGGAAAGAAACTGTAAGGGATGGGAAGGCGTGGGAACTGAAAGATGACACATGGTAAGAGATATCATGTGCCTAAAGAGAAACCGCTATTTCAGTTTTACAAGATCTAGCCTGCTTGGTGTACCCTAACAAGCACCACGGAGAGTTTGTTTAGGGTGTGTGCAAACCAACTGGGTGACCACAGGGACTACAATAGAACAGCAGCTGACACACTAATGTGACTAAAATGCAATTCTAGTTAGCTCCAGAGATAGATACAAACCTAATGGATATTCGCAAATTATTTTAGCATTCAAAGAGAAAGATGCTAGATACACAAATGATCCTTATGTTCAATTAGATTAAGGATTTTACCCGCTTAGATTCCTGAAAATTCCTCACTAGACTTGCGTGGCATTTCCATGGGAGCAGTACAAGGCTTCCTTTATCAGTTACAAGAACCTTTTCTGCCTCAGTAATAGGCTTATTTTGATTTTCTCTTTGTAATTTCAAAAATAAAGAAATACAAATATAAAGCAAAAAAAAATAGGTTACCCACTGGAAGCAAGCAGTGCTTAAAAGCATCCTAGGCAACTTTATTGTACTCAAGATGATGTTCTGACAGTAGATTTTAAGATCTTATATCATAATAATTGTCACTGACTGAACTCAAAAGCTAGTGAAAATAAAAGACCTTAATTTTCAAGAGTCATGTAAGGAACAGTGAATAATACTTCAGTTTCTTAACTGCTAATTTTCCATTACTGATGTTCAAATTCATTAATTATGGGGCTACTGTTTGCATTTTATATGTAAAGTAAAAATGTTTCTTGTGACAGAAGAGAGACAAATTCTTTCTACATTTCTTATCTCAGGAGATGCTTGAAGAGTCCTGTAATTATCCTGTGTTTTCTAACGCTGTAGCTCATTTCTGATCTAGTATTTTATTTCAGCATAGGACTGCAGAGCAAGGGGACCCCAGCTGTGTTTTACAGTACCTGTGGAGCAGGCTGATACTGCCACCTTGGGGAGGACTTCTTCTACATTTGAGGAGCCCATGTAAATGTCATATAAATCAGTTTGATTTTTTCCCCTGTCATATAATCCCAGGACTTTTTAAAATTCTCTGCCCATGCAGTTGTAAGACCTTCCAGATATGTTGCAACTTGGATTGTATTCCATTCACAATAGTACTGGAAAGAAATGCTTTTTTAAAATTTAAGTTTGTTTAGCCAAGTTTTAGAGCTCATTCAGGTAGTGCTTCATTTACACTACTCTTATATTTACAGGCATCTTGCCATTATAAAAGCCCTGTTCTGCATCCAGCTGGGCAAGCTGTATTTTGCATACAACACTCACCTACTTCTGGCGTTCTAGTTTTTTTAGTAGTCTAAATCCTTGTCCATTCCAGCTTAAATTATCTAGTTGGTTGTGACTGCTAGGACGTATATGACCTCAGATGTCATAGGGGGGCATTACTGTGCAAAGAAACAGTCCAATGAAAAACACAGATCTAGACTGGCAATTTAACCAAAGTCAAGATCTATAATTTTATGAGACTGACCTACCCTTCTGCTTTGCAATTGAGTGACCCCTCATCCAGCCTTCTTTGAGTTTGTATTCACCAGCATGAGGGACCTTGTCATACACTTTATATATAAATGTGCCTTGAGACACAAAGGCTGTGCACAGCACAGAGCTCTCTCTAAGGCAGTGGGAACTATGAGAAGTTGCCTCAGGTACACACACAATACAGGGAAAGATTTCATGTCTGACTTCTCACTAGAATAGGCAGGCTCAAGAGCACTTCCCTAGGTGCTCTTAAAAACATTCAGTAACAAATTTTTTTATGCAGCCACCTTCAGCCACGTAACACAAACAATCAACTCATTCATGATGAATGATGTGAATTCATACACGGAGCTCCTACCTTCTGCCAGAGCACTGGTTGTGCTTGTGGCTTCACAGCAGGAGACAATGGGCTTCTAGATGAACTGCAGTCGCCCTTCACTGCCGTGGCTGGCAGGAGCAGTCCCGGTACTGTGGTAAACCAATACTTTCAGGCTCGCACACAGAGCTACACTTCGGATGACAATGTCCCCAGCAGGACTGGGCTCTAGAAAACACATTCCTCAACTCCTGCCACCACATACAGCTTACATACCACATTTGTGTTCTTACTGACAAGTATCTTAATACCCTTGCAGTAAACTTGTGGCTGCATCCCCTGGGATTTACTCAGAGATGTGATTGATGCTTGTAAACAGACAGGACAAGCTCATCCACTCTTCCATTCTATAAATATAACCTGGTCATTACAGCAAAAATTTGCATTTGTTTTCTGACTGGTTACTTCTCACATGTGAAAAATTGCCAAAAAAGTAAGTGAGAGGTCCCTTCTGGAAAATCTTCTACCTCTGGTCTTAATGCTACTATAGCATGGCAAATAATGATGCTTGCAAGAGAAAGGTATTACACCAACAGCCAACAGCTAATGCACATGACTGGCAGCTCTGTAAGCAGCCTTCAGTTTTCTTCCTGGTCACAAATAATTTCTGTCTTTTATTATATTTGTTATTATTTTAATCCATCTTTGACTTTATATCTGCAAATTATTTACACTGTGCTACGAAAATACTGCAATTAATAATAATTCACTGCAATAGTAAGAGAGAGTGCATTTCCTATTCACATGCATGTATGAAGAAATTACTTCAAAAACAGTATTTGCAGCTAAGTTACAAAAATTCAACAGTGCCAATTACTCACCAAACATGCAACTGAATGAGGATCTATCAGTAATAGATTAACCAGATTAATGTGTACGTAACAGTCTCAGTGTGGTACGGTGCTGTTGTTAGTTTCAAAGTTCACATATGAACTTCTTTTTACACTGCACATGTTGTTTATGAATGAAGCCTGAATGAAAAGAAGAAATTAAGGGAAAATAAGGTAAGTGACCCAAAATGAAACTAATCTAAGTATTTAAATGTAGATTGCTTATAGGGAAAAACTCCCAAATCTTTGATTATTATGTAAAAAAGGAATAGCCAAATCCATGTCCACTAGTTGCTATTATTATGCTACAAAGTGTACGTTACATATCTAGACTGATGAATAACTGAAGTCAACCATTTCATAAGATGTCTTACTTAAAAGGAAATTGACCATTAAAAAAATCCACAAAAACCTCACTGTGAATTTAGTAAGGAAGATTATCATGTACATATTCAATGCTGCCTGTAACAAAATCAGTACACTAATAGGTCTTGCATCTTCAGTGTTGTATTGAAGTTATTTCAAAAGATTGATTCAGGCGTGGAAATATGAGAGAGAAAGCTTAAACTGCACAGCAAGAATCTAAATAAATTAATCACAGGAAATTCCAGTCTAAAATTATCTATGATCTCTATATGAGTACCTACACATAGTATCTTAGAAAGAAAAAAATTTCTTTCTGAAGTTCACATACCACAAAGAGAAACTTAAATACCAGTATTTGCCACTATGGTTTTACCTTCTGAAGCACATCTCAATTTATTTAAATAACAAGTTTTCCTGTTAGATGACCAGCACACACCAAAACCCCTTTGGATACTGGGTTACAGAAAAGTACAAAGAGAATTAGAGATCTTGTTTATGAACAAATAGAGTAACTGGAAATGATACCAAGCCAATGATACCAAGCCAACTCCCTCACTCTATTGACCAGACTATGCTTTTCTTTTCCACTTACTGTGATAATAAGCCGGTTTTCATTTCCAAAATCCCATTTTCATGAGATTGTATATTTCAGCTCTTCTCCTTTTTGTAAATTGAGATATTTATCTGCATCAGAAAGCCCTTTCAGACTACTGCCTATTTCAACGTCAGTGGCAGCTGATGAAAGACATATTTTAAGCTGTTCTCTGCTGTGAAAAATTGCTTCCTTAAAATCTACTTCTCCTTGATCATTCTTTTGCTTAAAACAAGTATTTACATCCTGAAACATTGCCTCTTAATAATAGTAGCACCTATTTGTCACCATTGTCTTCTTCCATCCCTAGTTTGCCTCCTTTTCCTAACCTACTACTTTCCCAGAGTGGCAAGAGTGCTTTCCACGGTTGTTCCCAATTCCTCCCTTCTCTGTTGCCTCTCTGCAACTCTATTTTGCTTCCCAAAACTCTTTTCACATTTCAGACAGAGAAAAACACTCAAAAGACACTGAATATTGGAAATTCTTGCCTGTTTGTTTTTTTTTTTTCCCCACGATGTTATCTGAAGCACCTTATGTTATTTGTACTTAGTGACAGGTTTGTGGATAAAAGCAGACAATGGCAGACAGCCATGAGATGACCATCAACCTTGTTGTTCTTGGAAAAACTCAGACTGGCAAAAGTGCTGCTGGGAACAGCCTGTTGGGCAGCTCAGACTTTGAGAGCCGTCTCTCCCCCAGCTCTGTGACTACGTGTTGCAGCCTCGGACGCAGCGGTCGAATTTTGGGGCTCATACGGAGAAATGGCTGTGAGTCAGCTCTCCGTGTTCGAGTACTGGACACTCCAAGCTACCCTCACAGTGCTCTGAGCAAAGAGCAAGTGAGAGACATGGTGAGAGCAGCCCTGGTTCAGCACTTCGGGGAGGAAGGCCTGCACTTGGCTCTCTTGGTCCTGAGGTCTGACCTGCCTCTGTGTCCAGATGAAAGCAATGACACAGTTCAGCTCATCCAGGTAACCAAAAACTAATAGAAGTCTCTGCCCTAATTGCAACTCTTTCATCTTCAGGTGCCAATACCTACAGAAGATATGACTGGAAAGGTGAAATTTTTTTTTCTTAACAACAGCAAGTGGCACATATTAATTTCCAAACAAAGATAATAATTGATTTTGACTCCTAGCAAATCAAAGCTCTATTCTCTCTTTCTGAAACTGATAAACCAAGACTTCCTCGAGCAACTTAAAGGAAAATTTTGTATGCATTTAATATTTTTCATCCCTAGTGTCTAAAACAGATTAATCACTGTCAATACACCTGGTCTTTTTAACACCCCACTTACCTTGGAAGTAGATGGACATCTGGTAAAGTAGTTTTACATACCTTAGCATTTAGGTTGCAAAGTCAAGATCACTGCAATGTCCTTTATCACCAAGGTAGGCTTCTAGTCATATACAGGACTTAGCAGGATTGCACCAAAGTTGTAAATTAAAGCCCAACCTCTCTTATTCCTACTAAAAGAAGGGTAGTAGTAGTGGATGACTCCCTTCTGGAGGGAACAGAGGGCCCCTTATGTTGACCAGACCCGTCCAACAGGGCAGTCTGCTGCCTCCCTGGGGCCAAGGTAAGGGACATCGCTGAGAGACTCTCCAGACTGGTCCAGCCCTCTGATTATTACCCACTGCTTATACTCCAGTCTGGCAGTGATGAGATTGAAAAGAGGAATGTTAGGGCATTTAAAAGGGACTTTAGGGTACTGGATAAAGTGGTTGATAGTGGTTGATAGGTAGTCTTTTCCTCAGTCCCCTTGGTGGCTGAGATTAACTGGGAAAGGAATAGGAGAACTCATATCATCAACAAGTGGCTCAAGGATTGGTGTCATCGGAAAAATTTCGGATTTTTTGATCTTGGGGCAACTTTCATGGCACTTGCCATGCTGGAACCAGATGGGATCCAACTTTCAGTTAAAGGCAAAAGGTTTTTAGCTCACGAACTGGCAGACCTTGTTGAGAGGGCTTTAAACTAGGCTTGAAGGGGGAGGGGGGTGCAGCTGGGCTGTCTGGAAGCAGGCCCAAGGTGGTAAGCCTGTGCTAGGGGGGAAATCAGTAGCCCAGCTGAGGTGCATGAATACTAATGCACACAGCATGGGTAATAAACAAGAAGAGCTGGAAGCCATGGTGCAACAGTAGAGCTATGATGTAGCTGCCATTGTAGAAACATAGTGGGATGACTCACACAACTGGAGTACTGCACTGGGTGGCTACAAGCTTTTCAGAAGAAACAGGAAAGGGAGAAGAGGTGGAGGCATGGCCATTTATATTAGGGAGGCTTTTGATGCCATAGATGTTGAAACTAATGACAATGAAGTTGAATGCCTGTGGGTAAGAATAAAGGGCAAGGCCAACAAGGCTGACATCCTACTGGGAGTCTGTTATCATCCTAATCAGGAAGAAGAGGTGGACAACTTATTCTATAAGCAACTAGATAATATTTCAGGATCATCAGCCATTGTTCTTGCAGGGGACTTCAACTTGCCAGACATCTGCTGGGAACTTAATACAGCTGAAAAAAGGCAGTCCAGGAAGTTTTTAGAGTGTGTGGAGGACAACATTTTGATGCAGCTAGTGGGTGAGCCCATGAGGGGAACGGCTATGTTAGATCTGCTGTTTGCAAATAGAGATGGGCTGGTGGGAGATGTGGTGGTTGGAGGTCTCTTGGGGCATAGTGATCATGAAATTATGAAGTTCTCGATATTTGGTGAAATGAGGAGGAATATCAATAAGACTTTTACTCTGGATTTCCAGAGGGCAGACTTTGGCCTTTTCAGGTGACTTATTCAGAGAGTTCCTTGGGAAGCAGCCCTTAGAAACAAAGGAGTTCAGGAAAGGTGGGCATGCTTCAAAACAGAGATCTTGAGGGTACAGGAACAAACTATCCCCATGTGCTGAAAGGGGAGCTGACAAGGCAAACATCCAGCCTGGCTGGGCAAGGAGGTTTAGGAGGAACTTAGGAATAAAAAGAGGATGTATCATCTTTGGAAGGAGGGTCATGTCCCTTAAGAAGTATTTAAGGGAGCTGCTAGAATACGTAGGAAAAAATTTGGAGAGGCCAAAGGTCTGTTTGAACTAAAAATGGCAACTTCTGTAAAAGATAATAAGAAATGTTTCTACAAATATGTTCATGGTAAAAGGAAAGTAGGTCCAGCCTTTGTTCCTTACTGGATGAGGGAGGAAAATTAGTAACTGCAGATGAGGAGAAGGCGGAAGTGCTTAACCTTCTTTGCCTCAGTCTTTAGTAGGAAGATAGCTTGTCCTCTGGACAACTGTCCTCCTGGGATGGTAGATGATGCCAAGGAGCAGAATGGTCTCCCTGTTATCCAGGAGGAGGCAGTCAGAGAACTGCTGAGTAGTTTAGATGTTCATAAATCTATGGGCCCAGATGGGATTCACCCCAGGGTGATGAGGGAGCTGGCAGATGAGCTTGCAAAGCCTCTCTCCATCATTTATCAGCAGTCCTGGCTCACTGAGGAGGTTCCAGATGACTGGAAGCTGGCCAATGTGACATCCATTCATAAAAAGGGTGGCAAGGAGGATCCTGGTAACTATAGGCCAGTTACCCTGACTTCAGTACCTGGTAAAATTATGGAACAGTTTATACTGAGTGCCATCACACAGCACTCACAGCATGGCCAGGGTATCAGACCCAGCCAGCATGGGTTTAGGAGGGGAAGGTCATGTTTGACTAACTTGGTCTCCTTTTATGACCAAGTGACCCACCTGGTGGATGTAGGAAAGGCTGTAGATGTTGTGTACCTGGATTTCAGCAAAGCCTTTCACACTGTCTCCACAGAATACTCCTGGAAAAGTTGGCAGCCCATGGCTTGGGCAGGAGCACTCTTTACTGGGTTAAGAACTGTCTGGATGGCCAGGCCCAGAGAGTGGTGGCGAATGGAGCTGCATCCAGCTGGAGATCAGTCACCAGTGGTGTCCCTCAGGGGTCTGTGCTGGGGCCAGTTCTGTTCAATATTTTCAGTGATGATATGGATGAGGGCATTGAGTCTTTCATTAGTAAATTTGCAGATGACACTTAGCTGGGAGCGTGTGCTGATCTGTTGGAAGACAGGAGGGCTCTGCAGAGAGACCTGGACCAGTTGGATGGATGGGGAGAATCCAATAGGATGAGGTTTAACAAGTCCAAGTGCCGAGTCCTGCATTTTGGCCACAATAACCCCCTGCAGTGTTATAGGCTGGGGATGGTGTGGCTGGACAGTGCCCATGCAGAAAGGGACCTGCGGGTGCTGGTCAACAGCCAGCTGGCTACATGAGCCAGCAGTGTGCCCAGGTGGCCAAGAAGGCCAATGGCTCCTGGCCTGGATCAGGAATAGTGTGGCCAGCAGGAGCAGGGAGGTCATTCTTCCCCAGTACTCAACACTGGTGAGGCTGCACCTTGAGTGCTGTGTCCAGTTCTGTCCCCTCAGTTTGGGAAGGATGTTGAGACGCCTGAGCACATCCAGAGGAGGCAATGAGGCTGGTGAAGGTTTTGGAACACAAACCCTGTGAGGAGTGTCTGAGGGAGCTGGGGTTGTTTAGCCTGGAGAAAAGGAGACTCAGAGGGGACCTTATCACTCTCTACAACTTCCTGAAAGGTGTTTGTAGTCAGGTGGGGGTTGGTCTCTTTCTCCAAGCAGCAACTGACAGAATGAGAGGACACAGTCTCAAGCTGCGCCAAAGGAGATACAGGTTGGATATTAGAAAAAAGTTTTTCACTGAAAGAGTGATAAAGTACTGGAAGGGTCTGCCTGGGGAGGTGGTGAAGTCACCACCTCTGGATGGGTTTAAGAAAAGACTGGATGTGGCACTTGGTGACATGGTCTAGTGGAGATGTTAGGGCATGATGATCTTGAAGGTCTCTTCCAACCTAGTCATTCTGAGATTCTGTGAATTTTTCTGTACTTAATGAAATAAAAGCAGCTTGTTCTCTTCATTCTTTTCTACCAGATAAATCACAGAAGCTGAAGACAAATTCTCTGGCCCATTATTTAAGGTGCTGCATTTGATATGTGTTTTTCCTGAATTGCTGAGAATAGTTTAGTTTTATGGATCTCAGTTGGAACTTAAGTTGGTGTTACACAGGAATTCATAATTTATTTTTTAAAAAAAAGGTGACTTGGCGTTTTTCAAAAAAATTTTTCTAAGACCTGTAAACACCATAGCAATATGGATATGTGGTAACCACTGATTTCAAACTAATGTGTGACACATTTAAGACCCAGAAATTTCAGCAACTCTGATAGTATGAACTGAATTACTGCCAGGGAAAAAAAAACCTATACATGTAACTGGTCTAAATGTACTAAATGTATGAAATAGGAGCGAGGAAAAGAAATAAGAGACAACTAGTTAAGATTTGCTTTTCATTACAGGAACTTCTGGGGCCCACATGGAAGGATTTCACTGCAGTTCTACTTACTCATGCAGACAAGGCAGAAGAGGCTGGATACAATGAGGAAACATACTTGCACAGTGCCACAAGTACCCTCTTGTCACTTTTGAGCTCAGTACAGCATAAATACATTTTCTTAGACAACCACAACAGGATAATTAAAGAGGAAAGAAATATTATCTTAAGAAAGCTCTTGAATTTTATACGAAAAAATAATTATCAAGTACTACTTAAACACAGGAAGGAATAAAATTAGCTTTAAGGTGCTTACTTGTCTATATTTTTACGGTAGGTAACATCTAACAGAAGTGAAAGCCATCAACTGGAGAACTCCACAACCATACCAAACTAGAAGAATAAAAACAATTGTCATCTTCACTAACCAACTGCTAGTCCTGCAATTAGCACGCAAGGAACACAGCACAATATTTTCCTTTATTTCCTTCAGCTCTTGATTAATAGAAGCTCTACACCTTCAAGCTGTCCAGAAAATTTACTTGCCTGCCTGTGGTCCCACCACAAACAAGCCTTGGCAATTGTTATGAGCACTGAGTCATTAAAAACTTCTGAAAACACACAACCTCAAGGACGATAGGCCTAGTGAATGAGCGAATTGTCAAAATGTTGGAGATGTAACATACTCTGGAAAAGAAGTCAAACAAAACAGGTCTTAGCCATGCATTTCATGTTTTTTATTGTATTTGCATCATTTTCCATTTCAACATCTGTAAAAGTTTCTAATAACCATTAATTTATTTAATTCCACTGTTTGCCATGGTCTCTGCCTTGCACACTCCTTTTCCTTTCACTTCAAATGGAACTCCTTTGTATGTAGCAACACACTGGTCATTGGTATGAAGATCAGGTTGGATTTGCTCCCAAATCTTCTTCTTTGGATTAAGTTCCTTTTCAGGTTCTCCTGTTTCAAAACAAAGAATAACCTCATATCACACAGAGCAAGAGCGCTATGTACTTACACATCTATTTCAGCCCACACAGCATCATTGCACACACTTTTAAGAGACAAAAACCCCAACATTCCTTTTGATTCTCAAAATGAAAACTTTGATTGGAATTAGGAATTGTCTAGGAAATGTCTCCAGAACCTCTCTGAAAATGAGGATCTTTCAAGGTAAAAAAGTTGTATCAGACAACAAGCACTGTCAAAAGGAAGAAATTAAACCATTACTGTTAGTTTATACTACAGACCAAAAGAATTCCCAAGAATTAAGTACATATGGACCACTAAAGTACACTGCTCATCAAGACAGGTTTGTCAGCATCTTAAGTTTAGAATTCAATCATATTTTTCTAAGCAATTACATGCATTTAACAGATGCTGTTACAGTTGAGGAACAATGAACTTAGACAAGAATAGTTCAGAGGTAGAACACTGACATATAATTTTAGCCCCAAGTTTCAACACTGTTCTGCTATGCTTTCTATTGTTTGATGACAAGCTCTGGTGTCCAAAACAACAGAAGCAGTAGAGATTAGCTAGAGTTTCAGCAATTACGGCCTCAGTCTCGATAAACCTCAGTTTCTTGTTTCCAGGGATACATTGTGATAAGATACCTACACCCTAGAGGTTTTGACAGTAATTAAATACACTAGCAAATCTGATTATTTAAGGATCTCTAATGACCACAAAATGCAGGCTTTTCTATTAATGTTTTGAAATATTGTCAACAAATTAGACAGTACAGTGAAGGACATTTTTCCTATTTTTAAATAAGCATGAAATGCAAAGTACATACATAAAACAAGCTAAATAATCTTGCTGCAAAGATCGACTGCTGCCTACTGACATAATCTAGATAAAACAAGACAGCCAATTCACTGTACTATTATTTTCTGTTCAAAGGTACAGTAAGTTTAATCTCTTAATTCTAATATAGATTAATTCTCTTAATTCTACAATATAGATTCTATTAAAAAAACATTGAAATAATTTAGTCATAAGATTATTGAGTGTTTTTGACTTCTTGTGTGTCACACAGCCAAGACAAATGAAAAATCCCACAAGGACTGCACACTTAAATGTATAAAGGAATCTCATGCTATTTCATTGTTGTTACACTATATGTCTTTACTTGCTTGTAGTGCCATACTGGCACCATTGTGCCCAAACTATCAACATCAAAAGTTTCAGAACAAGCAAGAATCAAAACCCAAATCCTAGGAATCATATCCTCTCTGAGATCCCCTCAGGGGAAGAGCTCTCCAAGTGAGCAGAACATCAAGTACTCTTTTGTTGCACTAACAAAGTGTTCCCAAAGATTCAGGAGAAAAACTGTAAGACTACAGAGATTTAAACATACCTTTTTCTAGTAGCTGGTTGAAAATCATCACTGCTTGGTAAGTCCTGACTGACTGACCAACCAGTGGTTAAATCAACTACTCTCATTCCAGCCTGCTTTATGCCTTATTGATACTCTCCTTTAAATGTTTTCAATAGTTCTGTCTACTCACATTCTCAATGCCTGCAAACATGGGTCATTTCTGTCTCTAGATGGGTCTAATTCTGTAGTTTCTAAGTATGCAAAAGAAGCAGACTAGGTCAGATTTCTCTGTGAAGTAAGCTAGCCTTACCAGAGCAGTATTTAATAATGCAGCCAAGTTATTTCACAACCAGAGTGCATTTAGTATTTCAAAGAAAAATCAGTCACAACATGAATAATTATCTTTACAGAATCTTTCTAATTAATATTAAACAGAGGAAGAAATTTAAATACTTTACTTACTTAAAGTATTTAAGTACTTTCCTTACTTAAATACTTACTTAAAAAATAATTACACTACGAAATAAAAATTATTAAATGTTTCGAGTCAATTGTGCATTTTCACAAAAATAAATTATGTTAATGCTCAGGTTCATGAACAAACTTGGATTTAAACCACAGTGAATGCATATAAATTAATAAAATCATTAAAAAGAATGTTAAGTGATACATTGTACATTTTCCTTCCTCTCCGCAAATATAAAAAGCACATGATTTTTTTTTTTCAGTAAGAAAACCTCCTGACTTTTATTATAAAAAACACACTTTGGATGTTAATAAGTTTCTTTGGAATCCTGCACCAAGCTCCCTTGGGATCTGTGGTGAGCTCATATTAGATTAGCATAGGCACCAATTTTAAATACTACCAGAGTTTTAGGCTGTGCATTTTCCTATGCCTTTCTCCTCACTGCGTTCCTTCTTCCCAGAAAATATTCTTCAGAAGAGTTTCTATAAATAAAATAAATGGAAGCTTTTAATAGTTTAATCAGCTTTCCACTTTCTTTACCAAAAATGGGCCAAATAAGAGGTCCCAATTTTGTTAAATATGTCATTTCATCTTGCAGCTTTAATATTACAAAACTATTTTCATTATAAGCAAGAAACCTCTCCTCTTTGCAACAGCTCAACAAATACTGAAGGAATACATCTCAGCCCAGCAAGGGGCAAAAGGACGCAGTGATGTGTGACTTTACTTAATAGCACTTACCCACAGTGGATTTTAACTATTCAGCTGAAGGAAAGCATCCATGCACTCAAGCTTTCTTTAAATAAATCTGCTAACTACAGGCTAATGACTGCACTCCAGTTTTACCACTTTTTATTCTTTCAAAGAGGTAGTAATTTACTAAATTGCTAGTGATTCTTAGACCCAAATGGTAATTTAATTATATAATTTAAGTAACAGATTTTTGGTTGCTGTGGCATCAAAGCAACTGATACTGTTATCAGAAAAAAGACTACACAGTTAGCTATAAATCTTCAAGTATTAATGCTGTCTTAAGGCAATTACTGTGTAGGAGGTTATAGAATTTACACTCTCAAGATAGAACAATTTTTCTACGGTTTAAAAATTAGACCTTTTCCAGTGAAGATGGATAAAAAGTTGATAAAGTTCTTAATGCAAAAAATGCTTAAGAGACTGTGAAGATTCATAGACTGGAGTATAAAACAGTGTTAAAAATTCCATTCAGGGCAAAAACATCAAATAAATAAACAGAACAGTACTCCAGGCAACAGCATTCCTTATCAAATCATTCCTCTGTAATGCTCCAGATGGTTCCAGGTAAACATTCCAGTTGCTACAGAAAAAAAAAATTAATTGGTTTGAGACAAGATACCATTTGTTTACTTTGACTAAAATGGCCAAAGATAATTAGTCTGTATCTCATGAATATTTTGTATAACGAAGAGAGAAGATTTAAAAATAGCTCAATTCCAAGCTGCTTGATAGACAGCATTTTAAAATTGCTTTATTGTTGCTGGTGGTGCTTCTGTTGCTTCACAGACTTTCATATTTCAAACTTAAGTAAGACCCAGCTGTCCTTTCTATTTTAACTTCAGAACTCCAACCAAATCTTTATGCTTTACAATTACTTTTTAAAACAAAAAATTGATCAGAATATAAATGGTTACAATTAAGCAGCGAAATTAAAGTGACATCTGACACAACAAGTCTATCCTCCTGGTAACAGCACGGTCCTTGAGGAGACAGCAGCTAAGAAGTGGAAGGATTCAACACAAAAAAGGTGAGTAGAAGACAGATGTTCAATCCCATTAAAAACTGAGAAACACTTTTCCAGTCTCCCAATGGGTTTCCCCCTTAGCTTGCAACACCAACACTGAAAAGACAAGTACCCAACAAATAAATTTACAGAAGCAGATGTCACCAGCATTTTGTAGGTCTCCATCTACTAATGTTTTTTTTTGCATCTTTCTACTCAAGACAGTAAAATCACAAGTCTGAGACTTCTTTGAAATAAGTTTTATGTAAGAAGAAGACCACTCTGTACTATTAAGCATTAGGCAAATTTTCAAAGTTAATGATTAGATTAAATCTCAGACCTACAAAATTTTCCAAGTAGCTCTTTAAGAAGCATTAGAAAACAGTGCCACATTTCAGACTACAATCTACAGCCCTGGATATATACACCTTGCAAAGGGGTTATAAAAACCTTCATTTGCCACTTATCAGAGCCCCATGTCTTTGGCTGTCCACCAGAAGGAAACTGATATAATCCACACAAAACCTTGTCTCACTGGCTGTAAGCCACAACTTCAGAACTAAAACACTCACACACCACTTTTAACTTATTCTGTATCTTTCAAGGATCAAAATGTCAACACAGGGTCTGCATACCACAACACATGGGAATAACTTTAGAACAAATGTTTCTATAACTGATTTTCTCTAGGAAAAGCTTTTTGCCACCGTAAAAAAGCCAAACACCTGGAGTTAAACAGTCAATTATTTTGACAGAAGTCACTTCATTAGTCATGTACAAGAACAGATATGCTAGTGAACAGAAAATAGCACTACTACCAGCTCTTGCATTTTTAAATACCAGGTATATGAAGCCACTTGAGATACAAATTTGGAGGAAAGCTGTATCTCAAACAAAAGCAAACCAGAAAACCCCTAAACCTGGGCACAGGGCATTTTTGAGGGGTGAACTTCTACACCGTTTTCCAGAGCTGATGCAGTGTTTCTTCTACAACTTGAAGCTCTCTTGCACATCCATTTCCACAGCAACAGAAAGCAGTATGAGTGTATCTGTTACCTGTGATTATCACAGCTAAAAATGATCCAACATTTAATCCATTTTTACTCACTATATGTGATAATTACTAGAAGTCATGAGTGAGTATTCCTACAAAGCAGTCAGTGCAATTGCTGAAGCACTTAAAATTTAAGTACAGCTAATGAATTCTGCATTTCAACAGCAAGCCTGGTATATTTTCAATATAGGAAACTAAAACTGAAAAAATCAAAATGTTGTCAGACTCACTTCCTTTTAAATAACAGTATTATTTTAAAGTATTTTCAATTGGAGCATTAAATCACAACAAGCTGAGCTATTTTTCTGTTTCATAAAACACCTAGACAGGTATATCTTGGTTAGAATATGATAAAGGAAACAATGCTCTTTCTTTTAAAGCATCACAATTTCACTCTTAATTATATAAATATATACACATACATATGTATCTCTGAAATAAATTGTCAGAAATGCTATAGTTTAAAAAGGTTCATTTGGCTCTATGCAGAAAATAAAAGTTACACTATTTTCTCATATCCGAGAGCTAACTTTTGAACAATTCATCCTGAAGATGAATACTTCATTGATTAATGCAGACACATACACTTTCAGTATGAGAAATACAGGGAGTTGGACCATGTTTTTTCAAGTTAAAGTAATGGAGTGATCCTAACCAAAAGAGCACTGTTCACAAAGACCTCTGTGGTCCACTTAACAGCTGACCTGAGTAGATCTGGGATTGGGCTTAGCTGCACAAATTCCTAAATTCCTAGGGTGCAGGATAAATCTAGGCAGCTGATTGTAAGAGAGGAGTCTACAGGCAGCTCCCATGTGGCACCAGCAACTGAGACTGAGACACCTGTGTGTCCTCCAACAGGGCAGCACCAAGTTATCACACAAACTTCCATTATGATTGACAGTCACAATGAGTAAAAAATATACGGCAATAACTCAAACAATGGAAAGGGAAGAAATTCTCCTTATGGACAAGGAATGCACAGCGTGCTGCAAGTGCAGTCCCATCATCTGTGCCACGTAAGATTACTTACACTAGTCTCTTTTTTCAGACTCAACTCCAATAAACAGCATTTTAAATGGCACTTGAGAGTAAGAGTGTCCTTTTTTACTGGGATCATAATGAATCACCACTTCCTCATGAAAACACTCGTAACCACTATAAAAAATAACAAAATAACAGTGCTAACAAATACAGCAACAGAAGAAGCTCATCTGACTGTATCCCTTTCAGACTGAGAATAATGAACTGGCATCTGACTTTCTGACTTTGGAAACCTAAAAAGACATTTTGTCCCAGACAAACACACAAAAAACCCCTGGTGTTTTAAATAATACAGCCTCCTCTCATGAATAGGAGACTTCCAACCCCTTCTATCCCTTCTCCCTCAAAAAAAAAAAAATCTACCCAAAGTTCTGACACTTTCATTAAAGGGAAGAGCTGGAATTAGGAATTTAATACTTCATCACTTACACTGAGACACTGTGAAAGACGCTTTACATTTGCTTGTTGTAATTTGCCAAGTATAAGTATGTTTATCCATATATTTCAAAACTGAAATACTTACTGAGACTTAAAGGAATGGGGTATTTTACATGAAAGTTCTGTACAACTTTATCAAGTTTCAATTTTTTGACAGATGATAAAGTATTTTCAATGTTTTATTTACAGTAGTTTCACGAATACAAGTCGCACCATTTTGACTAAAATTTTGCTCCCACACCGGAAATGCGGCTTATACTCAGGAGTGGCTAACATGTGAATAATTTTCTGACATTTACAACCTCAGAAGTGCCAGCCAGAGTGCAGAGCCGAGCACCTGCTCGTAAAAGCCGGCATTTCGCGATTGTTACAAATTATGTTACTCTGTTGCGCCGCAGGTGGAGCCTGGCTCCCTGCAGGCAGCACGGAGGGCGGGGAGAAAGGTGGGAGAGCTCCCTCCTTCCCTCCTCTGCCGCAGCCCAGGGGAGAGACGGGGGGGCCGCCATTGCCGCGGCTCGGGGAGGCGGCGGGGGGCTCCGTCCCTGCCTGCCACCATGGGGCAGCGCCGGGCCAGGGTGAGTGAGCCCAGAGGCGGCGGCCGGCCACGAGCGGCCCCGTCGAGCGGCAGCACCAGGCTGGGCCACCTGTCCCCATCAGCAGCCCCGAGCAGGCCGAGCCTGCACAGCCCGAGCCGAGCCAGTAAACCCCGCCCTGCCGTGGTTCTGTTATTAATTGGCAACTTTGCTGCACGCGGGTCCTCGTTGCAAACAACAGAGCGGCTTATACTCAGGTGCGGCTTGTATTCATGAATTTACTGTACACAATATTATCACTGTAATACAAAAAATAATAGAATTAATTCAGAAAAATTCAACAAAAATGCAATCAACTTTAAAAAAAGCTGTTTTATGTGCTTCAATACTGAAGTTACCTTGGTATACCCGTTCCTATCATCTTCCCAAATACCTACTTACCAGGAAAACCTTCAAAAGTGATTCTGTCCCCAGGTACTGCTCCAGGTGGAGGAGCCAGAATTTCCACTTTTTCTGGGGAGCTGGCACACATCACCATTGCTTGAGATACTACTCCTCTCATCTTTGCAGGTTTCAAGTTACAGAGTAGTATTGCCATCCGATTCTGCATCTTGTAGGAGGAAAACAGAAGGATGTGAGTACTTAAAATGCCATCTGGTTTGGGGGACTCCCATTATTTCATTACAATGAAAGAATTATAATGATGAAATCTTACCACAAAAAGTGAAGTGTAAGAGTAGCAAAAGATTCATAATTTTAATGCCTGGACACCAGTAAAATAGCATTTAAACCCATTAAGAGCTGGCTAGTGAATAAGGGATTAAATGCTGAAATGTGACATATTTATCATGGAAATATAAAATATGCAATTTAGAAAATTAAAAACCAGGTGATGCATTTCACTTGCATTCCATCTTCATTCATTACAGATCACCACCTTAGTCCACTTTCAATACAGCACTATTTACTGATGATAATAATTTAATGTGATAATACTAAAAGTAACAACAACAAAACCAGTGTACAAATTAGGTCCATAGGTAAAAATTTCAAACTGTATCCTGAAAGTTTAGAGGTCGTTTACATAATGAGTTCACTTGAATCTTAAATTTTATCTTAGTTAACCTAAATGCCACGAGTATATTCAAACCACTGAAAATGGCTGTATATACTATACACTGAATCTGTTAGCAAAAACCTGTAAAACTATGTTTCTCCATTTGTTGCTTTATTTTAATAATTACAGTAGTAAACTAGAGAAAATATTCTTTGTTCAGAAAAACTGCCACACTTTACATTCTAAAACAAACCCCATTTTCAAACTGAATAAAAGTTAAACCCTGAACATTCTTAAGAGACAAAGTAAAGACACCTAAATTTTCATGCTACTAAGTACACATTATATATAAGTGTTTCTAGATTTTGGTTTTTGTGTGTCACAGTACAAATCTGCAGGTTTAATAATTAATAAAACTCATATGATCAACTATTGCAAATACCACATATTTTCCAAGGAGAACACCGTAAAAAGCAAAAATATAAAGTCAAATGAAGTAGTTGATAAGAAAAAATTATGTTGCATAAGTTTCAAGCCAGCCCATTGACTGAAAATTTCTCAAGTTATTGCTATGGAAATAAGTAGCGCAAAACACAAAAAATGGTTGTACCATGTCAGTGACTGAAATGCAAGTTGTAGCATTATCCAGCACTGAATAACAATTAATGAATGGAACGCTAATTATTGGGCAGACATCACAACAACCTAAAAAGAAAAGATTTCAAGGGATCTAAGCGGAAGAAAAAGTTTCTGCTACAAAAATCAGAGTATATCATTCATAACAGATGTAACTGCAATGTATTCTCTTCCAATGACTGGTTGTAGAATAGCATTTCTGGAGGATGATGGTGGCCTTTTTCTTCTCGTAAAGTGTAAGATACATTTCCTGTATTCCTGTTCTTCACTTCTGATCACTAATGTAAGGTTCTCATAGGTTAAAGAGCAGGAGGTGACAAAAAGTGACACTGGAGAATTGCCTGAATTTCAAGAACAGTTGCCTGATACAGGTATTGATGCTAGGAACACAGAGATCCACTTCAAAAAGTCAAATGCAGTGGCAGAACAGCTGTCAATCCCTTCTGACATTTCAGAAATTTCCCCAGTTGTCCTCAGCTGCCAAAAGAGCTCAGTAATGGTATAGTCCACCACATGCCAAGATCCTTCCATATCCCTGTTACTTGTGACACAACTGCTCATGACAAAAAAAGGGTGCAACATCTGACGTGGCTCCACCACCATGTGAAAAAAACCACAGTATTTCACATATAAAGTGGGCATGCCAGAAGTTTTCACACCCATAAATAATTTGCACTGCATACCGAAATGTTAGTGAAGATACATACTGTGTTTCCTAACCAAAAGTAAAATCAGATGATACAAATACTACAGCCTCAAACACTGCTAAATTACCACATCAAACACCAAAATCATAAACAGCTGAAATTTTTTGTGAATAAATTTACGGCTACGGTCCTTGATCTGACGTATATATTTTTATTTCAATATATGGCAGTAGACACATGCCAGGCCTTCACATTTTTGAACACTTCAAAAAACACAAAGATGGAAGCTTGCCCCTAAGAATTTAATGTCTTAACAGAGACTTGCCAAAACCAAAAACAGACACACAAACAAAAATGTTCTTAAAGAACGTTCAAGGATGATCCTTAATGAGTACTTCAGATTATTTTTCCACTTAGAAAGAAGGATAAAGAGAAAAGACCCCTGTTGTGATTTCATTCTATATACTTCAGATTTGTAAGTCTATTTAGAATGGCTTTTAAAATGTTTTGTTCTACATGCTTGCTTGAAAGCAGACTGCTAAAAGCAAGCAAGTTGAGATTTTGCCCAGTCCAAATCCAGTAAGTGGACACCATTAGGTGATCAGTGCAGAACAGTTACTGTTTGCAGTTTGATTTTTGTTTTTTTTTGGTTTAGTAACTTTCTGTAGCATAAAATCAACAATCACAATTCTAATACCTTCCTATGCTTCCAGTCTTACCATGGGGACAACGTGCAAATAAGGATTGAAAAGTCATTTAAGAAAGTGGAGCTTTTTCCAGACTAAGATCAATTTCTTCATGATCCATTTTGCAATTGCTCTACACAACACTGTTTTAAATGCCAAGCTTGCATTTGAATTTCAGAGCAGCCTTCAGTCAATTCCTCTCACCCTCTAAAAGAGGTGTGAAAGGAAAACTAAATCTTGAAGTCTTAGGTTGTTCAAAGGCACCTATAAGCCATCTGTGTCAAATCCAAAGTGTATCAAATAAAAAAGCAGACACAGATTCTATTCTGCACAAGGAAGTAAAAATATACGTTTTGTATTCCACTGTTGTTTAAGCTACTCATTGCCAGCTAAGTTTAATTTACATGCTCTCCGCTTTACTTCATGCCAAATATTTCAACAGGCTATAAAAGACAATTGGAAGGCAAAGGTTTCAAAAGTTTGGATCATACCAAAAAAGTTACTATGATTTCTCTACTACATATTAGGAATATTAGGAAACCTAAAGAAGATTAACATCTGTTTAGTTTAGGAGGCCAGTGTGTACTGATGGTAGAGGAATTGGAGTAAGATATCAGGATAGAAGCACTGCAATCAGAAACTGATTTGGGGTACGGGTACTTCTCTCGTTTCTGGCAAATATTGTTAAGCATTACTTCCATCTGTATTTTATTTTTGTTTTCATGACAGTACAAATCCTTTAGTAGAATAAAAACATATCCTATAAACAGATGAATGCCTTAAGATACTTTAGGAAAGGAAAAGCTATCAGTAAATAATTTTGTCAATACCTTGTCCAGAGGAATATGTTTCACTAAACCACTGACAACAGTCCTTGGGCTTGCTTCACCAACATCCACTTGTTCAACATACAGAGTGTCTGCATCTGGATGCTTTTCAGCAGTAATAATGCAGCCAACACGAAGATCCAGACGAGAAACGTCTACAGGTTTTGCATCACTACTTCCAGCAGCTGGCTGCTGTTTCTTCTCCTTCTTTTCACCTATTAAGAGAACATTTTGTTCATGAAAGAAACATTAAAAAAAGCATAACTAATGTATATGACTACTGTAAGAGAAAAGCGAGCTACACTCTCAGAAATAAGCATAAATTCTGTGCAAAACACAAAAGAAAAGAGATAGCACCTCTGTTACCAGTTTCCAGTGATGAATGGTCATACACATTTCAATTTGCATCATTACCTCAACTAATTACCACCTCCTGTTTGCAAAGTCACCCTGAATTTAAGTGCAGCTAATGTGTATAAGTGACACACATACTCTGACAAAGGCCACATCAATAAGCCTGATCATCCTATGTGAATAATTAGCAACTACCAGCAAGCCTTGCCATGGTGTTTCATCATTAAAAGGAAACTAGGGAATCACAGTCCATCAGGTTATGAGAGCTTATCAGCATTGCAGACAGTCTGGAGCTGTGAAGTCACTGCAGCTGCAGTGCCACAGCTGCAATGCAACCCTCCAAGATGACCTTAGCCAACATTCTGCACTTCCCAAACACAACAGTGCATGAAAATGCTCATGGCTTCCGAGATTTCCCCTGGTGTGGTGTCTTTACCGCATGATCATCATCTATACAGACTCTATAGTATAAAACAATAGTGAAGCAACACTTTCCACACTCAATTGTTTATTTAAATCATAGAATCAAAAAATATGCAATATTCCTTTCAAGATGAGCAAGTTACATCCCATTTGTAGACAAGACTATGCTGTTTAGAGACATTCAAGACTTGTTTAACTGCTATAATCTCTGGGAGATTAATAAAGTCTAAGATGTGCTTACTTTAAATAAGCATAATCTGCTATTTTTTCATCCAAGATAACTTACATATAAATGTAAACTAAACTCCTTTCTTAAGGGAACAAAAAAGGAGAAGTGGACACAACATGCAATTTAACTTCATTCACCATTGCTCTAGTACAGGCCTGAAATTAAATGTACATTTGATAATAATAAGGCAATTTTTTAAAATATAAGCAACAGTTCTTTAAAAATATTTGTTCATTTATGATGAATGCAAAGCCCTAGTGATTATGAATAGGATTTTTTAATGTAATTGAGAATTTGATTAATAAAATCAGTCATAGATACAATAATATAAGAGAAACTGGGAAAAAAATCCAAATCAAAATAGCTAACATATAATATCTAAGATAATTTGAAAGACTGCTAAGTTTATCCTTCGTATAATACCACACTGTTCTCCACAACATTCCTTTACAAGAGAAATTAAGTCTTTCCTCAAAAGAGAACACAGCAAATGTGAACATGACGTGTATAAATACAGACACATAGAAAATATCCCTGTCAATGCCACAGGCTAAGGAGAAAATTGCACTCCTCTGGCCAGTGTCAGAGTCAGTCCAGAATCAATATCAGAGAAATCACACAGATGACGTTTACGAGAAGTAAAACAAAGAAATTGAGAATAACCAGAGAGGAAAGAGATTACACAGGTGGCAGAAAGCCAAGGGATCTGAGATAGTCCATAATTTCATCAATTTCTAGACTTAAAACCAAATTTTACATATTGGTTACTTGAACTGTTAAATGCAATACCTTCAACATATGCTGAATTCCACAGAAACAGCCTGTGCACGGTTACTATTTAATGTTCGTGCTATATTTCAGCAGAAGGCAAAAGTCTAACCCTGCTTTCCATATGAGATGAGCTGAGTTGGTCAGTGTGGTGCTAATAATACCAAACTTGTGGGTTCAACTCCTGTATGGGCCATTCCCTTAAGAGGTAGACTTGATGATCTTTGTGGGTCCCTTTCAACTCAGAATATTCTGTGATCTATGTTTGACTGAATTTAAGCTACTTGTGTAGTACTTCCCCTCCTGATATATAGAAAGGTTTTCTTTTTCCTTACCAACTGAATACTTGCTCTATAGCCACTGAATACTTGAGGGAAAAAATTAATTGCCTGATACGACATGTGGCCTCTGCTTTTGTATTTACAGCTTTGTGGAATTAATTAATTAATTAATTAATTCATGTGTCAAAGGCTGAAATACATAAAAAATTTAAAACAGCTTGTAAGCTTCTGTACAGCTCACCAAAAAATAAGAGAGACAGTGCACCATCATAATATCCAAATTCTGAAAACTACAAACCTAATCATAGCAAATTAATAATAATCTGCATAAGAGAATGACTGCAAAACATAGGTTTAAGTTAAAAGATACAGTTGCACAAAAGCAGAGCTGTCCAACAGACATGCCTTGTTTTTTGTTGGTGGTGGGTTTTTAAATGAGGAAGTGCAGTCACATTAAATAGAATTTGGCATGTATCCCATGCAAAGAAGAATCTGTAGCTTATCTGACAGCCTTCACTAGCTTCAAGTACTTTCAAGATTCAAGAGCTAGCACATGACTCTTCCTACTGCAGTTGTGTGAAACCTTTTTTTTGTGCTCAAAATCATGCAAAAGCACTTGCATAAATTAAATACCTCAACTGTCTTTCAGAGATAAGAAAAGTGAGCTACCTTTTTTTTCTACTTTTTCCTTCTTTTTCTTTTCTTCATCCTCACCTTTAACTTGATCTTTGGAACCAGAAGATGCTGTAACTGCTGTAGGTTGTGGAATGTCCTCTGAAAATGAAGCTGTAGAAAGGGTTGTACCAGGGGGAACTGCAACCTGCTTTACTAAAATCAAAACCATGGAAGTTAGAGGCAGTACCAGAACTTTGAACACTGACATTTTTAAGTGTACAGTATAAATGAAAAAGCAGAGAAAACTGAAAAATTTGCTTAATACTCTAATCCACAACTGCTGAGTAGTGAACCACATTACAAAACATGTTTCAGAATTCAATCTATATATGATTATTACGATCAATTAAAACAAAGTGTTTGACTACACATTTTTTAAATGTGAAAAAGTGCTAAATACAAGAAAATATATAAGCCAACAACATCTATTTTTGTAGTTGATTTCAACATCTAGTTATTTTTTCTACCAGTTTCCTATTTCCCATTTACTTAGTTTCAGTTTACAGCTACTAACTCTTGTCATACTGAGACTATTCTATAAACCAGTTATAATTTAAAATCATTTTTATAGTGTATTCAGATCATTCCCTCAACTCTCACAATTAAGAAACAAGAACTTAAGAAACTGAGCCTGAATAAAACAAAATTACCTGCAGCCCTAACATGATCTGCTGATTTCTCACTTCCCTAAATTCTCCACATTACCTTCAACAGCTCTTTTTAAACTTTTAATAGAGAATTCTAGACATCGCACTATCAATCTTACCAGATAAAAGTGTAAGAATCACCTCTCTTCTACATTCTGCTCCTCAAAAATCTCCTCAAGGCTTTTAACACAATAATTGCACTGGGTAAGCATCAGCAGTGCACAAGACAGTACCATCAAGACTCCCTTTCCCAAGAAAGGATAGAGGAGACGATCTTTTGAAGTTCCTTTCAATCCAGGCTGTTTTGTCATTAATGACTGATAATGCTTCTGGTGTCACCATTATAGAATTCTGCATTCTGCATACACGTTTTGTTTTACATTTCAGATATTTACTAACTTTCCTGAAGAACTGCACTTTGTTAGTTCATGCCTGTCCTCTTTAGCACAGAAGTGATTTGCACAAATTATATTCTTATAAACAACTTTCTGAAATAATTTGAATATGAGATTTGTTGTACCAACAACCACTTGCTTGCTAGTTGGGGAAAGTCTTTGTTTCTCAAGTTTGTGAAAAAGTATCTTGTGATATTTCTGATCTTCTAGGTCCATCTATTTTCTGTGCTCAACTACTTAGTACTTTCAAAGCCAACAAACATCTATTTCCTTCAAAAGAAAAGATCTGAATTAAGTCCTACTACCATTTAGATGAACTAGCTAACTAAAGGAAGATACACATCAAGCATTTCCTTTGCCATCTTAAACCAATATACCCTGAGACCTCTTTCAAGCACAACACATTCTGTGAAATATCCTGCACCTGTCAAGAACTGCTGCAGACTAACAGACAACAGAGAAATGTAACTAATGATTTGGTTTAGTACATTAAAAGGCTTAACTGGCATCCAAAGGAGAAAGAGAATTCTCTGTATTCACAACATGTTAATCTTTTTGAAGACTGAATGTGCTTTTACACCAGTAGAACATTCAGTACAGTTAAATGTACATCGAGATACACTGGATGCTATCTTAAATAATTTACAATACTGATAGCTTGGGTTAATAGCAATAACTGTTGAGGGCAGAAAAGGATTTTTTGGCAATAATTTTAAAAGACAACACAGTGCATCTGAAACATTTCAGTTCTGTTTTTTTTTTCCCCCTCTACTCTTTTTAATATGAAGCATATAATGATAGTAGAAGCTGAATGGAACTACACAGAGAAGAGCAAATAAAGAAGTTCAGTGGAAGGCTGGTCCAAAGCATGGAATCATAAATTCAGAACACATTGTTTCTAAATTTACATTACCACAGCTTTCCTAGTAAGTCCCTGACCATCTATACTTTGCATCATAGCTTGATTTTTCCATAGCGATTTTTCAGTCATGCTAGTTCAAATACTCAAAGTAGCAAGAAGAGTTACTGTTCTTGAATGACATGCAGCAATTTCTACAGTATTACCAGAAGTCACTATCATCAGTGAGGTTCACGGTTTATTATGAAAGACACTGAACAAAAAAATACAACGAACTAGTCCCACGTCTGATTAAGTTTAGTATATGGTTGTCAGGCCTGCAGCTTATTAAAACGTTGGAATCAATCAACTGGTCATCAGCATGGAACCAGGGAAAATCCAGAATTTGCAAGATACCACAGAGTCACATATAGAATGATAGAAATCAAGAAGAATTAAGACAGTTTTGTACTAATTACATCTATGTTGTATGAGAATAGCACTTTTTTTGCCCACCTCCATTTCGAATTTCAGCCTGAATCAGCTCCTGTTTCAGCCCTTCAATTTCTTTCTTCAGTTTAGCATTTTCTACACGGAGCTTCTTCTCTTCTCGGAGAGATGCCTGCAAGACTAAAGCAGACACATTTAAATTAAAGGTTTCAGTAACTAGCATTCATCACTTTGGACAGATAGGTTTGTTTTCAAAGAAAAGTGAAACATGGTGAGCCAAACAGCATAAAAGTGAAAACTTTCAAGGAGTACATAATCAAAAATGCTTAGGAATTATTTTCTTTATTGTTGAAATAACAATTTTTACAATACTTATTTAATCAAGTTGTCTTTCAATATACTATCTTCTCAGTTCCCTAAACAGAATCACAAGAAAAAATTCCAAGAAACCTACAGAAAAACTTTGACAATGTTTGTAATACAGAGCACTTTTATCCACTGATACAGTTAAGCACAAAATATCAAAGTTGAAGGTATGACACTCTTGAACGAATGCCATAGTTGTGAAGAAACAGTAATAAATTCAGGATAAGGCATAGTCTCATATTCTTTCCAACTTCCTTACTCCCTTCAAATGGAATCCTGTCCTATCAAATTTCCATAATTTGAAAACAAAAAAAAACCCAACAAAACCCCACTAAACACAGGACAGTGAATGACACCACTAAATATTCTCATTTTCTCCTATGAGCATTTACTGTTAACCATCTGCTTAATAGGTTTAGCATAAGATAGGTAAATCCTTACTGGCTTTTTCCTTGAGCAGGGCAACTTGTTGCTTGAGGTACTCAATAACTTGATCAGCTTCTGCACCCTTCTGCTCCAGTCTGTTCAGCACTGCATTGTTGGCTGCCATCTTTACCAAAAAACGGGATAAAAACCTAGACAAAAACCAGCCTAAAATTAATGACTTCTTAATGAAATAACACTATTATCTCTTACCATGTCAAGTAGTTCTCAAATCAGTTCCTGAATAAGAAAATTTGCTAAGTGAAAAGCTGGGCTCCCACCTCCTAACATAAAGCCCAAAATGTTACATAGAATCTGATGTTTGACAGTCACTTTCAAGTATTTTGGAAGACAAGCTATTTTTCTTCCCAGCGGCAGAAAATGTATTCTTCTTTCATGAAACAGAAAAAAAAAAAAAACCAAAAACCAAATCTACCTTTTCAGAAAGAAAGGTATGAATACATGGTGGGGAGCAGGAGGGACATGGAAGGAAATAAAAGGGAAAAGATTGGAGAGGAAAACACTGTATCCTGGCCTTAACTAAAAAAAAATATATTAAGTGTATATCAAATTTTATTGAGACTAAGAAAATGGTTCATCCCACAAAAATTTCTGAACTTTTAAAATAGATTTATTCAGAATATACTGAATATTTCATACATTGTGCTTATGTGTATATTAAGAATTTACTCTTGTTTTACTTTAATACTCATAATTTATGAGTATTTTTACTTATCTCAAATAAAAACAACTTTTACTACAGGTTTACACCTTCAGAATTAATTTTAGCACCAATTTTGATTGTTCAATTTTGCATCCCCTGGAAGGGCCAGCACACGGACAACAAAGAAACAGGGAACACAAAAGACCAGCAAAGACCACAAATAAATGCCGTCTAACCTTCTTTTACCATTTACTAATGTTTCATTTATGTTCTAGAAGGTGCTATGCCTTGTGTACAGACTTTGTTTTTTGAAAGCAACCAAATCTTGCCTGCCTATCTTCCTTCTCCACAACACTTCTGTCTAAACACAAGAGCTCTGTGGCAACAGAACCATGAAAAACAGTTACAATCACTCCTATCTGCAGCTGACAGTATTTTTTCCCTCCCACTCAGTATCTAAATGAAAGAAGAATCTGTACTAACAGCTGCTTCATGTGTAAATCAAGAAAACTGGTAACAGGTGGGAAGAAAGTATCTTTATAAGCAATGGTGAGTTAATTCCTGTGAGGTGATTTAATCCCTGTGAATTTGTCCATGAATTGTAACAAATGTAAGAATTGGTAAGAAAATGGCAATCCAGGCATATGTATTGGCTCCTAAACTTTATGAAAATCCAGAAATGCCTTTTCTCATATCAAATTGGCAGAAAACTTCCTATTTTATTCCAAGACTATTGTAACACTATGATCTGGTTTGAACATACAAATATTCCCTTTTAGAATATGCAACGAAAGTCATGCTAAAGACAAAAGAGATTAGAAATAACTGAAAGGTGAACAGTTACAATCACACTTGTGCCAGGGTTAACATACTGCCTCTGCTGCACTCTCAGAATCAACACACATTTTATATCTGATCTTATGTTATAAATAACTCAAATCTCCACAGGAATATATTTACTTTTTTTTAAATATAGTAAAAAAACCCAGAAAAATAACTACAATTATTAATGAATAGTGTATTTAAAAGGAATAGTGTATTTTAAAGTTCCCAAAGTAAAATTCACAAAGCCAGAGAGAGGCGTAATAATCAGATGATGCATGGGGTACCTTGTAAATGTGATGCGTGAACCAACATCCTGCCTTCTTTGCAATGCAATACAATCACAGCCTGTTTTACACACATTGTTTCACTTAAAGATGTGAGAGTATTATGGCCATCACACCTTACACTCATCTACAATAGATTTTTCTTTCAAAAGAAAGAAACTCTCTTGGAGCAAAGAGCATAAAAATCTCTCCAGGACAACTATATTAATTTTTATATTCAAATTAATGTCTGCTAACGAGAAAATAATTTTATTTTCATGGGCAGACTGAAAAAAAGATTGTTTCAAAAAGGAAAACAGTGATTCCAATAAGTTACTAATTGAGATGTCAAATGGAAACAGACATAAAACTATTATGGCACAACACAGCATAAAACAAAGCCGGGGATATTACTGTCTGCATACCAGTAAGGTTTCTTGCAAGTTACAAATTCTCTCAGGGGACCACAATACTAACAGTGGAAACTTTGCCAACAACAACAGAAATGCTACTAAAACTTCAAAGTGAATAGAATTGGTACATTTTATAGATTTTAGCCAAGTTGGCTAATGAACTGAAGATCTGGAAATGAAGTTACATGATCACAATTTTCCCACTTGTCAAATAAATTTTTGTAAAGCTAGTATTGTAACAATAACAAAAAGGAATAGGTATTTCTGATGCTAATATAAAAAGGCAACAGGCTGAAGTGAACTGCTGCAGGAACAAGCACAGGAACTCACAGAGCAGAGTAATAAAATTGTATCCAGAAAGGGCACATTCAGAAAAAAAAGTAAGATCCACCCTTTATCATAAAATACAAAACACATTAAAAATATGAGAAGTGCAACAGTCAGAGGTTACAGTCAATTTTCTTTTTCTTTTTTTTCTTACTTTTTTTAACTTTCACCCTATTTTTTCCCTCTACTATCCTGTCACCCTAACAAAAAAAAAAAAAAAAACAAAAAAAAAACAAAAAAAACAAACCCTAAAACAACCAACTCTTACTGGTGATACACAAATTAAAAGTTGGAAAGTAAACCAGAAACAATATAACTTAAAAACCAGATCACAGCTCATTGCAGATACATTCTGACCTGGTTAGGAGAAAATGTCCCAAAGAGCAACTGAAAGTCAAGCCACTTCATCCAATTGCCTAATGAGCTCCTTTCCCTCGTTTTGAAAAACAGGTATGGTGTAGTTACATTCAGACATTCTGGAAAAGTCCTCCTGAAATTACCTGTTTGCTTAGCTAAGGGAAACTGTTTTATGTCAGACCTCCAGGGACTGCTGTGCTATTTGCAAGATACTTAGAACCACTCCAAAATCTACTTCCTCCACTCAATGGAACTAAATCTTGAAATGAAAGACTGAAGCTGTACAGTTATTCATTAAACTACACATCAACACATAAGAGCTGTTTAATTTCTCATCATTCTACCTGCTGATTAAGAGAGTTGCCCATCTTTTTTTAAACTGAAAGCACTGCCTGCTGCCATCTTCAAAGTAGCTGCAGTACCATCACAGTAGAAAACAGATACTATGCTACTTTGTTGCTCAAAAACAAGTAGTGTGGAAGTGTCCCCTAAGTGGTAAACTATAATAAATCGAGACTTCTTATACAGTACAAATTATCCCCAAATTTTAATACTTTGTCAACTTTGGCCTCAACCTTAGAATATATCCAAATCAAAAACTGAACACACAAAACATACTAAAAACATAAACCTGGTTGTAGCTTACTCTTAAATTGTTATAGGCAAGAAAAAGCTAAAATCCCTATAAAATTAATGACAAAATTTAGAACATAAAACTCCAAAAATTAATTTTGTAATCTATCCATAGTACAAACATGGAACCAATTACTTCCTGCTATTGGAAAAGCAAACTTTAAACACAAAAATACAATACAAAACAAACAAGCAAAATAAAAAGTAACACCTGAAATTGGAAAAAAATGGCTGCTAAAGCCTAAAACAATTAGCTTTGAGAATTCCTTTTTCCAGCTGGAAGTTTTAAAAAGCTCAGTTTAAAGCTCTCAGCTTTTTCTTGCAATGCTTTGCTAATATCAACACACGAACTAAGATTACAACTGCAGGAGATTCAGCCACAAGGGCCTCCTTCTCCTCTCTTCCTCTCCCATGTACACATTAATTCCTTCATAGTAAGAGGGTAAACTTTGACAGCCCACCACACCTGGACATCATTCTCCCCTGCATGGAGCTTTGCTGACACCCATCGCTACCCTTTGCTCTGTGCTTGCCATGGAGGAATCAAGTATTCCTACAGCAAACCTAGTTCTATTCATCTTTAACAAAGAAAAGGTAACAACCCACACAATGGCCCAGGTTGCATTCTCTGTGAGGCATATATTTACGGTATGTTAACGAGTGGCTGCCAACCCAAGACCTAAGATTTCATTTTTCTCGCTGGAGGGAAAAATAAAGATCAGCGAAAGACATGTTGGCTTTTTCAATTGACATTATTTGAACATACATACGTTCAAATTAAACAGAAACAGTGGCTTATTCTAGAAGTTATCAAAACAACAAAGGTTAATTTCTCTCAAAAGTACTTACTGTTAATTTACTCTTCCTAGCTTTTGGTCTTAAATCCTAAGCAGATTTCAAATTAAACTCTTTTTCTTTCTTTGCCGGATTGTGGCCAACTGGTATAGCAAAGTATTCTACTCTCTGTAAAAGGACCAAATACTAACAATCACTTTGTTTCTGCAAGAAGTGTGTTCAAAGCCTTCTATCTGAGCATCTTTTCTTGAGTATGGTCCTTTCTGGCAGACAATCTTACAAAACCCATAAACATAAGAGAACGGGCCAGCTGTTTGCCAGATTCTGCTATCCTGTGCTTTGTACTTCTATGAACTGTGAGGATACAGTGAACCAGATTTGAGAATCTCACATC
Organism: Catharus ustulatus; assembly: GCF_009819885.2. Lineage (NCBI taxonomy): Eukaryota > Metazoa > Chordata > Aves > Passeriformes > Turdidae > Catharus > Catharus ustulatus. The sequence goes on along the minus strand of NC_046225.1, from coordinate 24,138,560 downwards.
ACACCTTTTTATTCTGCAAGGTAAGGAACCACACTTAGCAGATCAAAACAGAAGAAAGCAGACTGGAAGTATGTTTTCTTTGGCTGACCAAAGTATCACTGCAACTAGGCAACTGTTGTAATTCATGCCACCTTTTCTCATCTTGGAGAATACAGATCCATGCTTTATAAACCCAATTTCTTCTTAAAGGTTTCTCCTAACTTTTGATAAATGTTCTAGGCCTGAGGCTGTCAGCATTCTTCGGCTAAGATTTAAAATACCTGATTGATGACTTCACATTTTTGTAGAAAAACTTAAGGTCCAGTTTTCAAACCTCTGAAAATTTAAACTATAGAAAAAATCCAAACTAAAACACAGGAGAGCTACAACTAATTAGTTTTGAGATCAAGTCTTAGTTTTGACTTGATCATCCCACACTTCACTATAAGTAATGCAAAGAAAATCTAACGGCAGTTCCCCATTTGCCTTAGAAAGCAATGGCCTGAAACACTTTGCTACAAATTTTCAATCAAACAGTTTCTGTGCTAGGACATTTGGAAATCAGGTATATTTAGTAACCTTCATGCACTTATTACACATCATTACCGCAGAAGGCTGGGTATTCCACTGGCATTATACCTGTTATACGTTTGTAAAACACAATAATGGCTTTATACCCATATATCCCTTCTCAGGAAATGAAGTTCCAAAAGATCATGTGATTCCAGGCTTTAACAGACAGAAAATAATCAGATTTATTTACTGGAAATGCAGGTTTTCCACAGTTTCATGTGCGGAAAAATATAATTCCTTAATTTAAAAAAATCCTCAATTAAAAAAATATAATTTCTCAATCAAAAAAAGTAAAATCTGGAGCTGGTTCATGAACAGTTTCAAAAAATGTGCCTTTTAATAACCCATATACAAATAGGCAAAGGTATCAATAATGAACAATATAATGCTGAGAAAGAAAACAGAAGACTTTTAAGTATCAGATACTTCTGCATTGCATTACTATCAAACCCATCATGTCCTTCCTATAATGGAGAGAAGAAAGACATAGTGCACTGTCGCTGGTTTGGCATTGGTCAAAGCGCCAGTGCACCCACTATAATTATTTACTCATTTCCTGCTGTGAGACAGGATTAGGAGGAAGGCAATACAGGGTATAAAGAAAAATTTATTACTAGAACTATAAGAAAAAATAACAAGAATCACAATAAAACTTTAAGAGCATTTATCTCCCCCCATAACTTTTTTCTTTCACACTGACTATGTACAGAAACAAATCAGTCAGTTTTACCATCTCTAAAATAGTCATTCACCAATTTACGTAGAAGAGGAGACTTCTCCTCAGTCTAAAGAGATTTTCTCCACAAGAAAGAGTTTTCTCTTGGCCTCGATGTCACAGTGAATCAGCTGCCTGGGAGAATGGAAATCTGATCACTTCCTCGAGTAGCAGTCTTCCCACGACTGTTATTGAGGACCATATCAATTTATGGGGCATACTTTAACGATTATAACAGTTCAAACAAAAGCCCTCTTCATTTTGAAAAAAAGAGATCTTTCTTCTCTTTCCTGGTGGGGCAGCAGGGATCTTCATCTCTTGTCTTCATTCAAACTTCTCATAAGATCACAGCCACTTCAACATCTGCTTACTTTAGCACAAATGCCTCTGCTCATGTCTACAGTTAGAACATTTCATTCACTTCATAATGCATTCCATGAGTTACAGGGAAAAAAAAGAGTCTGATATATCAACCATATCTTCTCCATAGCCTTACAAGAGGATTTCAGCCCAAGAGTGAAGGATCTCCATCAATCCCTTCCATCTGGGACCTGACTCTACTGACCTTGGTGTCCTCATGTTGTTTCTCTGTATGTCTATCTCAGTCCTTTTCTTTCACTCAGGAGAGAGAACAAAGTGTCTGCCAGTCTCATTCTGGGCAGTGAAAGAGTTCATACCTTGCCCAGGACTGTGATCTCTTCTGGGCAGCGACCAGAACCTATTTAAGATAGAGTCTTTTTGGCAGCCACACTGGGCTGGACTAGGATCTTAGCAGGGGCCCAGCCAGCAATAGTGCTGTGTTGCTTGGCTGCATTCCATTCTGGGGGGGGGACCCCTGTCACCAGGCTGCAGGGGGCTGTGGCAAGGCAGGCCTGGCCTGGAGCCGCTCCAGGGATGCGTGGACCCCCTGGCTCAGCCCGGGCCAGTGGCAGGGCAGGGTTTTAACGCTAGTTAGATGTTCAGCTGAGCCACAGGCCCCCTGGCCATACTGAGGGGGAAGGGAGGGTAGGATCTTATCAGCTGAGCAGACTGCTTCCCCCTTCCTATCCGGGCCCTGGCCAAAACAGGGCCCTGCGTCAGAGCCCATCAGCCCTGCCTGGGCTCTGCGGAGGGGCTCAGGTCCGATGTCACCTCTTAGGCAGAAGGAAGAAGGGGCACTTCCCAGGCTTGTTCATTTAAAATGAATATCCACAGAGGCGTGCCCAGCTTTCACAGTGGTTTAGTAAGTTGTCAGTTCTCAAAAACAATCACTGATTGTTTTTTTGTCAGACATAGAGGAAGCTCTAGATGCTCCTCTCAGAAAACAATCATTTCCATGGGTTGTCTTTAGTGCAATCCGCACACGGCACTTACAATTAAATACCGTGCTTGAGGCATGCACATATCAGTGAAGATTTACTATCAGCTCATCTCTCTTTCAGAAATAAAGTCTATTGTTAGCTCTGTAAGGGAAAATTGTATGTTTCCTGCATAGCACAAAGTTCACACATCTAAAAATACAATCCAAGGCCTTAAAGCAAATATGCGCAAGTATTCAAAGTGTAGATGCTCACCCAGGTCCCGTCTCCCACATACAGCAAAGGAGACCTATCAAAACATTTTTGGCAGAACAATGGAAAACACTTGAAAAGCAACAGCAAAGTTAAGGAAAAAAAATACCCAGCCAAACAAAAAACCCACAAATAAAATGACCCCCACAAAACATGCAAACAAAATTCACCCCCAAAAGAAACAAAAACAATCCACAAAAAAAATTTAAAAGGTAAAAAAATCCCCCAAAACAAAACAACCTCTAAATCCTCAACCCCAAACCAGAACTGGTTTGTTTTTTGTTTTGTTTTTTTTCAAAATTTGAGCAGTATTGGTAGATTGTCATATAAAAAGTTGAAACCTAAAAATTATCAAATGAATAATCATGAAACCTGATTTCTGACTCTCAGTACTAGACCAGTGATTCCCTGCCAGATACCTAGATTTGGGCACTACAAAAGATCAAACGATATTTAAACTACTACCTTGGTCTTTTTGGAAAAAAAAAACAAACAAAAAAGGTCTTTTTAATATGAACAAAATGAAATTACAGCCTAAAATGTTAATACGGTGTTACAAAGTATGGCAGCACAGTTTTAGAGATTCATAACTGCAGAAAGACATCAGATCTCTTGTCTTCCTTTCTCCCCAAATTGTGATTGCTGTAACTGGGGCTTTAAACAGTCAAACAACCAGGTTTTTTTGTTTTTTTCCTTTAGCTTTTTAATACAATTTATTATGTATTCCCTATCCATAAGCCTCCATGTGGTCAGTATTGAAAGGAATTTGCCAAGCACCAAATTAGTAGGCAATGCTGCACATTGTTGCTATATGCTATTTCAATTCACATCTTTGGCAGTGACAAAGAATAACTCCTTTGCAGCTTTTCAAACACCCAAAATGTCTAACACAGTCCATCCAAGTAGGAATGTCAGCTCTGTGGAATGATTTGCTGGCTCTGGAGACTATAGTCTAACCCTTCTGGCTGCCAGATAAATCAGGCTCAATCCCAGCTGCAGACAGGTCCTTTTAGTAGTCCTAAGAGCCTACCCCTCCCTATTTTAAAGTGCTGTAAACAGTAAAAACACAGAAAACTGAACTTTTTCATATTGAAAAACACTGCCAGCATGAGATTTTTTTAAACATATGATTAACAGCACACAACAAAAAGGCGTATCCACTGTTACCAATTTTGAGGCAACAGAAGTTACTTAGTAATGACTATTTTTAAACGTGAAGACAAGTCTGCCTTGAAAGGGAATGATGCACTAAAGTTACAAGCAAGTCATAGCATTAATGAGACAGGTAAAAATCAAATCTATGAGAAGCCATGAATAAGGAAGTAAGGCATACATTAAAGCATATAGGGTAGAAACATGACATTGACTGTCCTAACTTTCATTAAATGGATGTCTTGGATTGATATGGTAGAGATCATTAGAACAGTCAGAAGTAAATATCATTTTAGTATTTTGTTTAATTTGCATTTCAAGACTTTAGTTGATGCCACATGGTATTCATTAACTGCATCATACCTTAACATGCTACAGCTGCAACACTCAAAAGGTTCAGAATACTTGCAGCTTCATTCACATCCCTGATGTAAAATTGTGCTAACTGTCTACTCAGGAGAAGTTTCTACTAATGTTTGCCTCAATCAAATTCTGAATCAACTTTGTGTTTCTTTCCCACCTCTGAGGCAGACACTCCAAGGACTAAACAAGCAGAGGACAGGATCACCCTTAAGGAGTTCTGTCCAAGTTAAGAGAGCAGTCAAGATTTGGATGCGGTCTGTAACAAAATTTACACCTTAATTTACTAATCTGAGCAGTCTGCCCAGCAACAGCCAAGGACGGCTCACAACACAGCTCAAGGAAAGCAATTTCTTTGCACGGCTTGACTGAAGTCTCACCGGGTTCCACACCCACTGCATCTGCCAGGTTCCTGCAAGTGCCCTAGAGATTCATCTGGCTATGCTTTGTAGTGCAGGCTGCAGTTTAAGTAGGAGCTCATATGCCAAAACAGTTGGACAGCCTTATGTATTTTTCAACAATGTTTATCTTTTGAATCCCACGGCATTAATATTTTAATAATACTATCAAAATCTTTCAGTAAATGATCACCACGTGCACAAGAATTCCCACAATAAATCCATTATGGGAAAGATGCAACACCCACAACACACTGTCTCATTTCTTTTGACTGTAATCACCGATTTCCAAACTCAAAATACATTCAGGTCTTTGGAACAGAAAGCTTACATCAAAAACAGACAAGGGTTTTTGTTCATTTTTGGTTATCTTTCATTTTGTTGGGTTTTTTGTGGTTATATATAGATGTGTGTGCACATACATATAAAATAATACCATATATTAAAAAGTATTTGCTATTCATGTCTTAAAGTATCCTCATAAAACTTCCCTGACAGGTGATGAACTTTTACAATTACAGACACACACATATGCCTATAAATTCAGAAATTTAAGAGGACTCAGCTGCATCTGGACAGTCTGCAAGGTCAGCATATGCCAACTCAAAGAATCTGTACTGTGGTTCACCCTCTAGGGTTTTTATACTGGGAAAGTAAAGTGAAGCCTTTAGATTACTGTTGTAACTACAGAGTAAACTACTCATAAATCAGAGAGAAGAATCAGAACTGCACTGAAATCTGCCTGTTGATGCCAAGTAGAACAGTTTCTTAGGCATTTTACTGATTTTTGCCAACTTATCCTAAAAAAAGTGAACATTAAACACTACCTCCTTAATTTAGAACAAGTACAGCAAGTTACAGAAAGGAAAAGAAATAGCTGTTTATACTCTCTCCCTAGGAGAAGTCTCAGTTGAGAACAAAGGCACATTTTTAAAATACCTCTCAAATCTGGTATTTTTCTTTAGGGTCTGTCACAGCAATGAGGATAAAAATTCTTGTCAAAAACCCTAGCTGCTAAGAAGACACTTCCAGAATATCTTTTCCTTAGAAACTTAAAGTTTTGGAATATCATTTAACAATGTATTTCATGTCTGCACAACAGTCTGCAAAATAACGGTTTTGGTTAGGTAGTTCACAGGAACATTGATCCCCCTGCTCCACTTCAGCTCCTAATGCTCTTAATATCTGAAACCTGTCTGCTAGTTATCTTACATAGTCCAAGTGTGTTAAAAAAGAATATTGACATTTACTACTTTCACATTAATATCAGCTTTTCTACATGTAAAAGTAGTATCTTGTAGCACAGCTAAAGGAAAACAGGATTTAACTATTCAATTAAAACAAGTGTGCATGTTAAAAATAGCAATTATTTACTCACAAAAGCACTGAGCAGACCTCATGCAGATGTATTTCGAAAGCATTCGTGTCCTCTAACTTCACACACATTAGTAGCTGCTTGTATTTACTGAAGCATAAAGTTTAGGCATTTTTTACATGGGCCAAATAAAACCTGAAGAAAAAACTGAAAACATGCATGTTTGGGTGCATGTCTGTGTGTAATCAGTGCAAGAATAATGGCAAACATCTTTTAATGGAGTGCAACAAAGCTGTCAAACAAAATTTTCAGGGTAAGAGCAGTCCTTGATGAACTTCAAGCCTGCAGCTGCAGCACCTTATTTACACAGAAAAAAAAACCCCTCCCCCCACACATCACAAAGAATTGTATTTTCCAATGCTGAATTTACTCACATAATAGAATAAGATGATATTTTAATGAAAACCCATAAAGATACTAACTAACCCTGTGCAGAGAAAATTATTTATTCAGCTGTGGAATGAAAAGTCTAAATGAACTTCTCTATCTAAAGTGGTCTGTCAACTAATCCTCAGAAATCTGAAGCAGTTTCATGTCGCTTCAAAACCATGTGCCAGCAGTACCTAACATTCTTTGTAGTTGTATGCAGTGAGAAGCACTTGGCATTCAAAGCTTTTAAAACTCCTAGGATGAAAATTATTTCCCCTCTTTTAATGCTGATCTGTGCAGTGGAAAAAAAAAAAAATCACAAAAGCAAACTCACTCCCTGTGCACTCATCTTGGATATTGAGAGGGCTGATGTCAGCTATTAAGACTGATAGTCTCTGACAGAAGAATCCTCCAAGCAGCTTTTGGGGAATAGCCATTTTTCATTTATGGATTCAAACTACATAAACAAAAGAAGTTTTAAGACAAGTTAGCTAAATTCTAAATTTGCTGTGTTCCAAATTCTTCTTTTAAAAATCCAGTATTTTTTAAACAGCTATTTTCAATTGACATATGTTGGTTTAACATCTTCTAAAGTGCTAATTTGCAGGTAAGTTTGCAAAGTAAAATGCAAAGGAAAAGATATGTGTGTGCCTAGTTCTTATCACAAGCATTATTTTATAGAGGGTCATTTGGATGTGAAACTACAGTAATTTCACGAATACAAGCCGCACCAATTTGACCAAAATTTTGGTGGAAACCCGGAAGTGCGGCTAATATTCCGGGGCGGCTAATCTATTAACAAAATTCTAAAAGCTGCCAACACGGAAGTGAGAGCCCGCGGCAGCCCCAAGCCAAGCTGGAGCCCGGCCGGCCCCGGCAGAGGTGGGAAAGCCTGGCAGAGGCGGGGCCAGCAGTGTGGGGGCGGGCGGCAGAGCCTGAGCCAGCAGGGCGGGGCAGGGAGGGCGGCAGAGCCTGAGCCAGCATGGCGGGGGAGCCCGGGAGAACTGGGGCTAGCAGTGCAGGGGAGCATGGCAGAAAGCAGGAAGGCCGGCGGTGGGGCTGCCTGGCAGCGAGGGAAGCCCAGCAGAATCGGGGCCAGCAGCGTGGGGGAGCCCGGCGGTGCGGGGGCCTGCAGTGCCGGCCAGGGCGAGGAAACGCGGCGGCGGTGCAGACGGGAGGGGGCGGCCGGCGAGCCTGGTGGCGGCGGTGCGGCAGCCCTGCCGGCGGGCGAGCGAAAGCGGCGCTCGCGAAAGCGCCGCTCGGCTCGAGCGAAAGCCCCCCGCTCGCGCTCGCGAAGGCGCCGCGCGAGCCGCCGACGCGAGCCGCCGCCGCGAAAGCGCCGCGCTCGCGAAAGCGCCGCGGCACGGCGGGCGCGGCGCTCGCGAGGCGCGGCGCAGGGCGAGCGAAAGCGGCAGCGGGGCGAGCGAAAAGCTGGCAGCCGGGGCGGGCGGCGAGCCCGGCGGCGGCAGCCTGCCAAGCCAGGGCGAGCGAACGCCGGCAGGCGGGGCGGTGATGACGGGAGAGGGGGCCAGCGAGCCGGCGGGCGGCAGCACCACCCGGCCAGCCCCGCCGAGCCGTGGCGCTGAGCTGGGCCACCCGGCCCCGTCGGCAACCATGAGCGGGCCGAGCCTTCCTGGCCCCGCCCGAGCCAGTAAAGCCCGCTATGCCGCGATCCTGTTACTAATTGGCCAATTTGTGAAAGCTGCGCACGGATTCTCGCGACGAACGAAAGTGCGGCTAATATTCGGGGTGCGGCTTATCTATTGACAAAGACAGCAACATTGTCGAGGCACCGGGGGTGCGGCTTATAATCCGTGCGGCTTGTATTCGTGAAACTACTGTACTTACCCACTGTGATGCAGCAAGGGTAACTGAACCCCTAAGAAAAGATTAATTTCCCTGGGGTACAATTCAGCATCATATCCTAGCTGGCAACAGTGACTTCCTTAGTGTGTGGCTGTTGCCAATTATTAGAGCCCTTGACACAGAAGGTTTCCAGTCTTACAGTAGAGTAGGACTAGCAGATGTGTTCACAGTTGTGAACTTAGGGTCTTGCCTCCAAGCAGCTGCCAATAAGCCAAGTGCAATGCCTCTTGCATGCCATGCACCAGCTCCTGCACTCCTGGGGGAACAGCAGTCCCCAGGTGCCCCAGACAGATGAGCTGCTGAAATGATCTGTCCGCTTATCCTGAGAGTCTGAAACAAGATGCCACTACAAAGCTGTATATTAAACTGTAACTGAGAAACACTCTGGGATAGAAATCAGATCCAATAGCCATGGACAGTTTCCGAGAGAGGGTCCTGAAGTCACAGACTAAGCTTTACACTATTAATTTGTACTCAGCTATGCTGGGAAAGCTCCTGATGAGAAGGAAATGGATATAGAAGTCTTCTATAATAGGTAGTTTTATGCCAAAAGATTGAAGCAAATGACCTTAAGAAGACATGTGCTAACTTGAGGCAATTTTTGATGATGTTTAATACGTTACCAGCTGCCAGGAATTCAATTTTCCCTTAATCCAGAATAGAATCTGTCAGCATTTCAGAATTCTGAGGAAAGAATGAGTTCTACACAAATTTTTTTTAGCAGATGATGATTAAAAACAGTACATAATGTTTTCTAATACTAATGTTAGTTTAATCTTTCCTCTCTACAGTTCTGGAAGTCAAAGAACAGTTTCTAGACTGTTAATTTATATTAAGTGCCATAAGAACTTAAGAATTGAGAGCAGTGAGGTACTGGTTGAGGTTGCCTAGAGATTGATCATAAGCAACTGTTCCCTAGAAAGAACAGGAATCTGGCACACTGAACTTTGTAATCAAGATTGACAGCTACTGCCATGCCTAAAACCAGTTATAATTGCCCAGAAATTTCTAACAGTACTGAACTTAAAAGCATTTGCTAGAAGCACAGAGCAAGCTCAGGCACGGAAGTTTTCCTATTTAAATGTAAACATGGATGTTTGGAAAGTTTAGGAATAATCAAATGGACAATCTCAAAACATTTGGAGCCATCATGCTACCCAAGCAAACTAGCACTATTTACTAAGCTCAAAAAACCACCTTCTTTTGTTTCATCCATCAAATCTATTCTTCTGACTGGAACCACAGGGGCACTATTTTCAGGAGAAAAATATGTCCTTGCAATATGTTTCACACTTTTTATGGACTTCACCATTAGAAAACTTTATGGCTCAAAAAGCATAAAGGCAAGTAACAACTCAATCAATTAACACAACACTACACCACAAAAACTGCAGAGAATGATTTCTCACCTGGGAGTCTAATACCCTGCCACACCGGTCTGCTCCAGTTTAAAGCAAAAAAAAAGGTTCAAACTTCTAACTGCTCTAGAAAGCAAGTGTGAGGGACACAGGATGGAGTAAGGGAGAAGCAAAAATTTTATTACAGGTAAATTGCCTCAGATGCTCAAGAGGCTGCCCAAGCAATGCTCATGTTGAACCCATACGTACTCAAGACCCCCTACAAATGGCACAGGAGATTTGCCTTTGTCAGATTCCCCTTTCCTGTCTCTCAACTTTTTCAAGACACTTCAAAGAAGATCAAAAAGCTTGAAAGAAGTGCAGTTGTTTAGTCTACAGAAGAGAAGATAAATGGGGGACCTGGTCTTGTTCTTCAAAGACAAAGTAAGTTGGTACGAGAATGGGACTAAAGTGTTCACCAGGTCTGATGCAGACATGTAAAAGAAAGCAAGATTTAAGTTTTGGAAAACTTTCAAGTAAGAGTAATAGACTGAACAGGCTGCCTTTGGAGGCTATGGAATATCCATCACTGGAGGTTTTAAAACAGGCTAGGCAAATATCTGTCAGAAGTGATTAAGTTACAGTAGACGAGAAGATCTTTTGCTCCTCTTCTGCTAAGGTCTTTTTGTTACACCCAGTGTTACAAACCAAATCACATTTCTGTCTTTTACACGGCTGTGTTTTATTTAACTTTAAAAACCATGCAGTAAAACCTGCCCTTCTGTGGTATTTCCACATATTCAAGTGTGTTTATTTGGGACAACGTAACAGACATCAAAGATCTGTTAAGCGTGAAAGCAGGATAAAAAAAACACCTGTGAAGTAAAATACCAATGCATTAAATTTACAGTCACTCTGAATAAATTGATCTTTAACATCATAATGCAGACAGCACTGCATTTTTTTTTTTTGTTCGAGAGAAAAAATTGTTCAACTAATGACTTACTGATCTGCAGTCACTTTAAGATTTTCCTTAAAGGATTTTTTTTAAAAGAAAGCACTTTCCCCAAGCACAAATAAGTATAAAATTAAATATTAAAAAATATTAATAGAAAAAAGCAGAAGGCTGCTTTGAGAAGTATCCAAATCTTTTTTAAACTATATTAAATTATTAGTAAGGACGGCTTCCATCACACTGGAGGAAAAAAAGCCATCAGTGACCTTTTTCCTCCCCCTGCTGTTTGATACTTATGTAACCATGGAAATGAAAAATAAAACATTGATTTCCCCTCACCCCAAGCACGACAGGAAACCTTAACAACCAAAATGTCTCTTGGTAAAGGTAAGAACCATTCAGGTAACTGTTAAGAAGAGCACATGGGTTTCTGGGGGTCTCTGCTGGACTGACATCATATAACTCGTACCACGCATACCAAAACTGTTTGCTTTGCTCACATCTCACGTTCCTATCAGCTGCCCTGCCTGTGCGCTGACTCCTCCTTTTTGTCTATGTTGGTTAGCATTTGACCTTCTTTAGTTTTTAGGTAACACTCCCTTAGAAGAGACAACCATTAATTAATAGCTGTGACATAAAGCAATCAGATCATAATCAGGAATGTTAAAAATATTATAGTTGATATCAGATTTGTCTTTCTGCACACCTGACCAATCCTTCTAATGACAATTGTTTTACATTATTTTTATTATATATAGCTATTTCCCAAGTATGTTCATGGAGACTTGTTAAGTATGTGGGATTTGTAGGCACACAAGAACTCAATTCTTATTTTCATTCTTGATCTAGACAGGTCTGGGATAACATTTATCTCCTATTTTGCATCTCACTATGTGTTTTGTCTTGTAAAATCAGGATCCACCCTTCAGTCTGTTTCAGAGTAACATGACATTCATAAAACTATTTATTCTACTTTAATGGGGAAAGGGCAGGGAAGCTGAGAAACCGATAGGATTAAGAAAAGCCCATAGACTGTTTAGCCCTCCTTTGATAAAGAGGCCCTAGGTTAACCTGCCACTATTAAATTTGTACTAAATGAGAGTTACAACAATATCAAAGCTGTATCATCATACCTTTGTGCATTAAACTTATTTTTCAGACTGTTTTCCCACTCAAATATGCTTCATTATCAGAAGCATCAAGTATTCAAGGCTCTAGGCAACTGGAGTTCTATTATTCCAATCTGATGGACTATTTTAAGACTTGCACAAATTTTTTTAGCAACTATCCTTCTTCATTTGGTACCATTTTCTCCACACAATCCACTGCTTTCAGTCTGGAGAATGAGAATGTATTTCCTTCTCTCTTTACAATTGAAAGTGTAAAAGAAACGAAGATATCTACAGCAACGTATGGAAAATATGCATATAGCTACAAGAGGAAAATTCGTTACAGAGTACAAATTTACTGGAGATAGTTTTTAAGAATCATTTCTGCCTTCAACACCTTGCACCTTCAGGATTCAGTGCTGCTAAAACATCAAAGCAACTCAAAAATATATTGCTTAAAGTTCAAAGTCAAAATTACTGCAACAAGAATATTGTTAACAAGTGACAGGGCGAAGAGAGCATATTATGATGAAGCTGTATCGATAAGTAATGATGCTTGAGGCTACCTAAAAACATACAACACTCCCTCTCTGCAAAACTAAAGTAAAAATAACCCAAAACTAAAACCCACACTTTACTGACCATCTGTCAAAGTTATTTTTGTTACTCATTTCTAAGGCCTTAGACCTTTAGCAACACCCAGTATTTAAAAATCACGTTTAAGACTTTGCTTAAGGTTTTGCTTTGTTTAAGTTTTGCTTAATTTTATAGACTTCCTTTCCAACAGGTTTGCCAAAGGATGTAATAAATTTAAATATAACTGGAGGGTAATATAACAAGTGAATAGTAAGGACATACCAATCCAGGAGGCTGTATTTAATCCCTGCTGCCTCACCTTACCGCAGATTTCATGTAAATTTCCTGAATTCCAGAACTATTTGTGAAAACCAATGACTTCACTTAAACGAAAATAAAAATCTCCGAGCTAAAGAAACAGAAAGAGGAAGAGATGCAAGTATTACTCAGTTTGCAGTTGTATTGCCTTTATTGTGCCAGCGGCTAAACCCAGCTCAAAACCTCTTATTGAGGAGCCTCAGGTATAGCACCTTTGGAGATATACTGATATATATTGATTTAATACTGATAGATACTCAATATATACAGTGCTCGAGGAATGTTGCATATGCTGGGAGCTGTGGACTTGCAATATAACCCTAAGCTCATTTCCTGTCGATCCAATGCACACATCCCTGCACAGAACACGTGCTGTATGTTAAACCTTGTATCTCAGCTGAGACGGTCCAAATACTGGATATACTCTGTTCTTCACTCAAGGCTACGCAAAGGTATAACGAACGTTATACAGTTAATCAAAAGTAAGGAAGCATCTACATTTCCTTTACTAATAGCAAACCGAGTGGAAACTCCGTGCATGCACTTTCCAGGTTAATACATCTTCCTGCACAGCTTATCACCCTACGCCATTTCCAAACTCATTCCAGTGTCAGGACTGAGTAAAGGACCACACCGCTTTCAGATGAACCTCTTCACGTGCAGCCGCCTCCTGCACGCAAAGCGCGGGATCTGAATTTGCAACGCCGCCCTACAGCTAGAGCGCACGTCTAGCTCTGCCATAAAACCCCTGGTATGAACTGAAGCATGACCATAACGCCGCTTCCTGCGGCTCGCGGTCCTGATCCTGCCCCTCACAAGGACGGCCTCTCTACGACGACCGCCACGGGGCACCCTCGCTGCGCTAGCGGCTCGCAGCAAATTAGCAGGAGCAAATGAGCGGGGCCCCGCCTGGCTGCCACCCACTCCAGGGAGCTCGGCCTGGCCCGGCCCGCAGGGCAGCCTCAGGGCACCCATGGCGCCACTCCGCAGCGGCTGGCGACCGAGCACCGAGGCTCGGCTCGGCTCGGCTCGGCGGGGGCACTGGAGCGCGGAGAGGGGCACCGACAGTGCGGTGAGGGCAGAGTCTGCCCGCCTGGGCCCGCAGCCCCGCCGGGACACTCACATGAACCGAAAGGAGACGCCGCCGCTGCCCGCCCGGGGAAGAAGGACCCGCTCCCGGGGCTGCTGCAGCAAGTGCCTGACATTTGCAAGCAGGCGCCCGGGAAAGCCTCGCTCCGCCCAGCAAGCACAGGGCTTAGGCGCAGTGGCAGAGCACGCACACATACGGGGAAAAGGTGTTAAACTCTCTCTCTCTCTCTCTCTCTCTTTTTATTTTTTTTAATTTGTTAATGTTGGGTTTTTTGGTTTTGTTTTTTAATGACCCGGAAAAAAAGGAAGCTCAGGCACTGCGCGGGTCGTCCCTATGGCCCTACAGTGAGCGGCTGTCCGGGAGGAGTGACGTCACTAGGGGCGGAGCGCGGCGGGGCTGGGCGGGGCTGTGCGCGGCGGGGGTGGCGGCGCTCACGCAGGTATTGCTGGGCCCTTTGCCTTTCCTCTTTCCCGTTCCTTTGCCTTTCCTCTTTCCCGTTCCTTTGCCTACCCCTCCATCCTTATCCTCATCCCGATCTCCTTCCACCATCCCTGTTCCCATCCCTCTCTTCTTCCTCATCCCTATTCCCCCTTCCCCATCTCCCTACTCTTTCCCATCTCCCTACTCCTTCCCCATGCCCTCTCCCACCATCCCCTCCCCGTCCCCCTCCCTTTCCCCAGGGAGTCTCTGGGCAGTGAGTCTGTAGCAGCCTCAGGGATGATCAGGGTCTCCAGCATTTCTATGAGTCATTTAGAGACCCGGGTAAAAGTGATTTATCTTGCGCCAGGTTTAGTTCCTGAACAGACATGTGTATTGGATAAATCAAATATTGACAAAGCCCATTTTAGGTCTTTATTAGGAACACTGATGCAGCAGAATTCAACTTTTCGTCAAAACCTATTCTGCATTTTAATAAACTTTGTGAAATCAATCAGTTTCAGGGTGGTTTTTTTTTTTTGTAAAGTAGTGATGCTAGTTAGAACTGTATATTCTATTTCAGTTATGTTATCAATTTTATGATTACTGTAGTTGCAGCAGGCATATTTTACGACTTAAGAACAAAGTTATTTTGTGAAAGAATTTCTTCCTATGAAATGGCCCACTTTGTTTAACATACTCAGATTTAATGAAAAAATGTAAGAATGGAATGTTTAGGTAGCATGCTCTCCTGAAATTGCTCTCAACTGCTTAAAAAGTCATTTAATAGCAGTACAATTGTGTTTTAATTCAGAAAAGCTGCCTTCACTAGGTAAAGGATATTTACCCCTGGGTACTCTGGAGGCATTTAACTAAGTAGCCTTTTCAAATTACTAGTGGGGCTATTTGCCATTATTTCTGCAGGTGGATGCTTTAGGAATTTATAGATGTGTTTCGCTGGATGGACTCATTCAGGTTTGTCTCTTTGTACGTGCATCATTTGCTTCTGAGAATCAGATTTATTATGTTTTGACTTTTTTTTCCCCTAAGAGCAGAGTTCTAAGTGTCCCTTAACTCAATCACCTTAGCACTGCTGAAGTGAAGAAGTTGTAGATGATGATTCTAGAAAAGGCTGACTTCTAAAGAAAAAAACATTTGTTCTCTGAGAGCAGTAGCTATTCCAAGGACCAAATAAATTGCTTAATAGATGGAGTTCTACTTTGTATTTTATTTCTCATTTTTGGGACATCAAAAAGCTCCTAGTGGAAGATTTCCAAAATAGTGCTAATCTGAATATTGAAACAGGAATTTCTACAGGTCTTTTTTTTTTCTGATTTGTTGAGAATGTTGGTGAGTGTTTTTGTGTACTGTAAAGTTTCTAAGAGGGATTTGGATGATGGTAGGGAGCATAGGGAAGGTTGTTCAGAGGTGGGATGCAACAAATCCAGTTCTGGACTTCTAATCTTTATGCCAGGTATGTTTCACAGATGTGATAGACTGTCTCTCATATATGGAAATAAATGGTGCTTTGGAAACAGTGACTGAGTAATTTTAGATAACGCTAGTAAGATGAGTCTTTGCTTCCTCTTCTATCCTTGCTGTTTGGATTGTCCGAATTGAATTTCCAGAATTCAATCCTAAAATTGAATTTCCATTAACTAGTTCTGGAGTCAGTTTAAAATAACAAACCTTTCTTCTTCTCTTCCTGTTTTTATTTCAAAGTGACAGGGAAATTCTGTAGAATATAATTAATTCCTTCAAATCATAAAATTAATGCATTATGTGTCTTTTCTATATGGTAAAAGTGGGTTTGAGGTGTAAAATTGTGAGCATTGAAGTAAGGTCAATGTGTAGCACTCTCTTGTGTTTATAGTTCTGCTAGACTTTGATGTGGAGTGGAAAATAAACTAAAACCAAACAATTTAAAAAATAGTCAGATAAGTGCTTTTTCAGATGAACTTTTAAAATATTTATAACCATTCTTTTTGAATTTAGAAATGTAAGTTACTAGAGAAATGTGTGAGACTGAGAAACATTTGTTGAAAAACCCCCTTTCATTTAAGCTGTAATATGTGTCCCCTTTCAAAGGAGGTAGAAGGCTTACATTTAGGTTTACTTGTTTTATTTTTGAACTCAATCTCTGGAATTTATGTAAATTGAGAATAAGAAGAGATTAGGGTTTGACTGAGGGTAGCAATTGACAGAACTGGCTGCTTTCTGTCATCAGAGAAAACTTCTTTCATTGCTTTCATAGATTCCCTATAATTAACTCTGTAGTAAGAGAACAGGTTTTATTGCATACTTTTAAAAATTCTTTTTTGATTCCTTTATGTGGGTGACAGGAAAGGTTTTTGTCTTATCTCATGTCTTGCTTTTTGCCTGTCTGGTTTCCAGCCAAAGGAGGTAAGTGATAAGTGTTCAGTGCCTACTTGAACACATTGCAGGTGCTGTAATTTCTCTTTGTAAGCCAAGTGATCTATAGTGCAAGGAGAGTTTAATCACTTAAAATGTTTATTGAATTGATGGTATCTAACAATTCTTTTTATTAAACTTCCTTTCTAAGTGTCAGCTGAATGCAGGTACAATGTATTAGAGAAGTATTATCTAATAATATTTTTCTACAGTAAAAATGAGAACATTTTACCCTTGTAAATATATTGTACATTACATATTTACCTTCTTAGAGACATAATTAATCTTGTTGCTAGGCATAATCTTACTCCCTTCCACTCTGATCATAATAACTTGGTTTTCTTTTATTTTAAAGCAAGCATTAGAAGACCATTGTGCCAAGCAAGATTATAATTGAATCTGTAAACTAAGATTTTTTTCAAAATGTTTAATATATATTTTCTTTTTGATGTTGAGTAGTTTATTTGGCAGACTTGATGTTTTTACAGGAGTGATGTTATTATAAATACACAGTTAAAGGTTTCCAATTGGAACCTGCTGCATGCCAGTAAATCTTTGTGCTTGCTCTCTATTCAATTGATGGCTTTCCAGTGGAAAATTCTAACTGTAATGTGCATTGTTCTCATCCTAAAATAAATCATCTGCAAAAAAGTATGGAATATTCATGGGATATGAAAGTATTGTATCTTTACCAATAAGGCTTTTAATACAAATATAATATAAATATTCCAATAGTCAAAGCTCTTTTGGATTTTCCTTCCTTTTTAAAGTTTGATTCATTAAAGCTATACATTCATATTCAATATTATTATATTTATGAGAATGCAAAAGTGCATATCCCATGTCTGTGTTTCTTCAGGGAAAAAAAAAAACATAAATGAGATCAGTATTTTATGTTTGCTTTGTATCCTAAGTTGGACTGTGTTAGTTGAAACAGATGTCTTTCATAATATCCATTTGTACAGTAAAAACACATTTAGTAAATATGTTTAGTATATAAGGATCTTTGTGCAACCTGTATGGAGTTGCTCTCAGCTGGGATTCACAAATAAATTTAGTAGTATTTTTACTGACAATTTTGTGCTTTGAACTAGGTTGTTCCCTGAAAGAAAACAATTTGATGTCTCAAAATTATTCTGTCTTCTGTTTCTCCTGTGTGACTTCCTGTGGAAAACAAAATCTTAATTGCATACTTAGTAAACAACTAGTAACCTCAGTCTGTATCTTTTGCTGATGAATTTTTACTCTGTGTTCTCTCTTTAAGGAACACGAATTGCTCTGAAGGGCTTAAGATTGTGTGAAAAAGATGTTTCCTTTAAAAGACACTGTGATGGGTGCCTCCACCTTCTTTGCCTCAGCTCTGCCACATGATGTCTGTGGAAGTAATGGGCTTCCTCTAACACCTAACTCCATAAAAATTCTGGGGAGATTTCAAATCCTTAAAACAATCACCCATCCCAGACTTTGCCAGTATGTTGACATTACCAGAGGTAAACATGGTGAGTATCTATTAATTAAGCAAATTTTTTGTATGATTACAGTTTTGGGTTTGGGGTTTTCTTGGTGAAAATAGATTTTAAGGTGACAGCAGAATACTGCCTCAATAGTACCAGAAAGTGGCCAGTTTCCAGTCTTAAAATTACTGAATGCCTTTGCTATGACCAGCAGGCTCTTGTGTTTCTTCTGGGTAGACTCAAAGCAGAGATTAGTTGTCTGTCTTGTGTTACAATAACAGATAAAAGCTAAGAACTTCCTTCTTTTTGTACCTCACTTAAATTCCTGAACTCAATTGCTCTGCTATGTCTTTGTGTAGGATATGCAAATATGTGCATTTTTGATGGAGAACTCCTACACCGGTGTTCTAATCATGTGAACACTTTCACTTGGTGGTGAGGTTTCTTGTGTTTGATTTGCAGCTGGTGTTGTTCTTTCGTGTCCTGCTGCAAGCTTCCTGTATTTGGCTGCAAGCTTCCTGTATTATCTTTTGATTTCTTTAAGATTTCTCTCACGAGTGGTTGCTTTATTCTAGTGCAGGTTTGGAGGTTTTTTCCAGTACCCATTATCACACTTACTGTTAGTTGAAATAAAACTTCAGTTGTTTCTTTCTGCTCTAGATATTCTGTTGCAAGATCAGCAGGACTACAGCACTTAATTTCCACAAAAAGGCTGCAACACCTGTGACAATTTAAGTCATTGCGACCTTTAACTTTTATATCAACAATGTTCTCATACAGAAGTGCATTGTATGTATTTGATTAGCTACAGAGTCTCATTAAGTAGGGCAAGTTATTTTTTTCCTTTTAGAATGCAGTATGATGGAATGTTTGAGATTTTTGCAAAATTATGATACTGTCAACTCCAGATACTGAAGTATTCTGTGGGTCAGGATGTTCTTTGTGTTTTCTTTTGCCCTGAAACATGTAGTTTTTCATTTGCACAGTCAGGAGGTCTAGAAAATTTAATAATTTTCATTTTTTATTTACTACTTGTAACAAAACCTGGGATTTTCTTACAATATTTTTGGGATGAAAGATTAGGAAGTATTAACTAACATAACATTTAATAAATAAAAAAATAGTAAAACATGGCCTTCTTGATTACAAAGAGTAAATTACATGAAGATTTATATGTGTGTATAAAAATGAAGGAAAAATACCTTCTTATAGTTGAAATAACTTGAAGGATAGTAAATAAAATGTCTAAGCATGAAGTCAGGAGAGTGTTCTGTTTTAACAATGGTTAGAATGGCAGCTAATAATTTTGATATAATATGGGAAATTTGGTGGTAAACTTTATCATTTTGGTACTGGCAGAACTTTCCCTGTGTCAGTTCTATGTCTAATGATTTAATATTTGTGGACTTCTGTTTGCAAATGTCAGTTTCTACTCCTGCAGAGAAATAAAAATATAAAAATAAAACTCTCAAATGGATTTTTTTTGGTAAAATTAATCTTTTTAAAAAACTGTGCTAGCATTGTAGAAGGCAATCTAATTTTTTTTTTCTTCCAAAGCAAGCTTAAATGATCTTTTGAATGGAAAAAGGAGAAACAGAGTTGAGTAACAAGCATTCCAGCTATAGTGTGGTGACTTGTGTTCCTCAGTTGTAACGTGAAACAGTCATATTACAAAAATACTTGTAATAATTTAGTTTGATTTGGTTTTGAACGTGAACGCTGACTGCTAGGTTACTGGAAGTAGCAAAGCTTTTTTGGGAGTTTCCTCACATGCCCCTGTAATATTTTATACCTTTGTCTTTTCCTACTACATAGTTGTTTTCAGTGCAACAATAGTTTTGGTTTTCCCTCCATATTCAAAGCCAGCCCATCCGTCTTCAGAACATGTGGGATCCCTACAGTTTCATGTTGGGCAAGAGGTGTTAGGAATGTCCTCGTTGATCCATCAGGACTCCTTTTTCTCAAAGCTGAGCTTACTTTGAGCCTCTTTCATCAACCCAGTCATGTATTTCTGCAAATTTATATATACTTATCTTTGAGACGTTTGTTCTGCAGTCAAATCTGACTGGCATTGGCTGAGGGCTTTGATACTTGTTAGAAGATAACTGATGCATGGGTGGTTGGATTGACAATGCTTTGCATGAGGAAACTGGAAGGATAATTTGCTGTATCTCATAAACAAAAAATAACGGTGTTATCCATAAGCTGTACATCTTTTAATATTTATGTGTTATTTTCTGTACAATGCATGTCAAAATACTTCAACATCTACCAAATAGGTAGAGAAGTCTCTACTCTCAGAGTTTCATTTGGATTCCAGTCCTCTTATAATTTTTCTTTTTTTAAATTAGAGAGACTGGTTGTGGCAGCTGAGCACTGTGAAAAGAGTCTGGAAGATTCGCTACGAGAAAGAAAGCCTGTCAGGTGAGGTGTCAAGCTAACTCAAATCCACTCATCATTATTTCACATATCATCTGTGGCAAAATCCTGGACCATCTTTTAACTTTACTGGTTTATTTAAATTTTACTCTGTTAAAGTTTAACCTGAAAACATTGTTTAGCAGATAAAAATATGCAACAAAAGAGGGAGTGCTCATTTCTGTGAAATTTTGTTACGGAGAGCTTGCTTACAATTGAATTTCACAAATATAAGCTGCACCCTTTTGACTAAAATTTTGGTCTGAACTCAGAAGTGCGAGCCGCGAGAGCCGCAGAGCCTTGGCAACCGTGGAGCCCCACCGACCCTGCCATTTCTTGCACCACCCGCCGCGTCCCCGCCCAGCCTGTGCCTGGGGTCGTGTGATGCTGCAGGCACACCAAGGCCATGTGGCCCTGCCCACTGTGGCTCCACCAGGCTCACAGCCCCTGGCATGGCACCGCGCTCACCCCACGCACACAGCGCAGCTGCGGACACCAGCAGGCCCGGACTCCGCGCTCCCGCCCGCTACTGCACAGCGTCCGGGGCAGGGCACCAGCCTGGCTGGTGAGCAGCAGGGCCCACCCGGTGCTGGGGCCACCCTGACACTGGGTTGGGCCGGCGCAGCGCTTGAGGGGGCTCCACGGCTCGCCAGGAAACTTTCCCACCTGCAGCCCCCGCCACCTCTGACAGCCCGGGGCAGCAGGTCCCCAGCCCGCCCAGCCCCGCTACCCTTGCCCCCCTGGGCCGTACCCTCCCCTCACCTGGGTGAGAGCAGAGCCAGCAGGTTTAATAAAAGTGAGGGATTTTTCTTTGTATTTTTTTTAGTTTTTAGGCTGTGTTTAAAGGCTACCCTGATCTGTGAAAAATGTTTGCAAATTGAGCACCTGCCAGTAAACCCTGCGATTGTGCGATTGTTACTATTTTGTTGCTTTGTTGCACGCGGGTCCTCGCTGCGAAAGAAAGCACAGTTTGTAATCCAGTGTGGCTTATATATGGCCAAAGAACAAAAAGTTGCCAACACCCGGAAGTGTGGCTTATAATCAGGTGCGGCTTGTAATCATGAAATTACTGTACTTTGCAACTCATAAAATACTGTAGTTTTGGGGTTTCCTTTTAAAAATAAAATGAGACCTATTATAGGAGATGAAAGATTCTAAGAATTAATGTGAAGGTTATGTCTGCTAGTTGATGAAATATAGCTTTCACTAGAATGGATAGAATTTGGTGTGTGTTTTGCATTTGTAGAAATTATTAATTTATCATCTAGAAAGTGGACAAGATGTCAAATAATACACCCTGTGTTTGTGTTAGCATTCTGTGAACTAGAACTTGTATGACAGTGTGTTGCAGAGGGATATAGCTTGAGGAATGTTAGGGAAATAACAGCTTCCATTTTTTCTTAAGATAAAGAGGTATTAGATGTAAAGGGTTTTTCATGTGTGATATATGTTACAGTTATTCTCATAGTTTTGTGTCAGCTTCCTCGTTTGCAAAGTTCCAGAAACAGTTAAAGCATCAGAAGCTCTTTACATTCCTTTTTAATTCAGTTCTCATACTGTTCTTTGAGCATGTGTGTCTTGGTGCCACATGAGAAGCAGCCCAGACTGTCTGCTTCCCTCTAGACTGTTTTGGGAAAAGCTTCCATGTAGCTGTTTTAATTTGCTTTGAATTGCTTGATGGAGTATACTTATGCAGATTCTTTGACAAAACTTCCTCAAATAGCAGATGTGGTCGATGTGTGCATTCATTATGCCGTTTTACACTAGCATGTCTTTTGTGGCCTCCAGAAGGGTTTTTAGATATTCTTAGATAGGCTGGTAAGGTATGAAACTTTGGGTTTTGGTGTGCTGAAAGAAGTTTCTTAGTTTGTGATGTTACCTCAACTCTTTGGACTGTGGTTCTGTTAAAAGTAGGTGCACAAAGCCTGGCTTTATTTTTTTCCACGTGTCTTTGAAAGAGTTTTACTGTAGTAAATTTTTCTACTATTTGATCTTTCTTTTAATGAGCCAGTTTGGATTTCTTCTGGAAGTTGTAACACTTGAGGATAATGGTGTCCTGTTTTAAGGGACAGTACTGCCTGAAAAGGAATAAGGTGAGAGTTTTTTCCCAAAATGGATAGTGAAAAATTCCCTCCCTCCCAGTTTACTATAATTTGGAAATTAAGGAACTCTCAGGCAAAAGGTATGGGTTTTGGATTAACTGTTTTTTACTGATATATCTACGAGACAAACAAGAACAACATCAGCTATGAAAAGATCAGTGACAAAACAGAACGAAACTCAGTCTTAGTCCTTTTGTCCGGTCAGGCCACACAGTCCCGGTGGAGCGGGGGGACAGAGTGGCTTTATTTCTCAGTCACGGGAACTGCAGGAGCAGGCAGGCGGCCGCGGCAAGGCCACCCCAGGTGGAAGACGGGTGAAGGGGAAAAAAAAAACCTCCGCTCACCGTTTGCATCCCGGTTCTCAGCGCTGTTCTCAGAAGCAGGAAGCTGTAGCAGTGTCGGAGTGCAGGGCCTGGTCACACCACAGGGCAAGAAAGAAGTTCTCTCCTCCGTGTTAGGGCCGACCATCGTGAGTGGCTCCTCGAAAGGACAAAGCAACTTAGAGCTATTCATCCCCACTCCCTCTTTTGTCTTGAGTAATCAGAAACCAGGTAGTTGCCCGACTGGGTTACTTTGACATGCTAATGGCAAAAATTCTCTCCACTGAGGGAAAGAGTAAAAAACTCCCCCCAATCCCCAACAAATGGCTAAAATATAGCCTGTATGTATATCCACAGTTTTAAGAGACATTAGTGATTCATCTACTGTAAATTACAGCTTTTGCAGTAGTAGCTAAAAGATAAATTGTGCTCGCTTCAAATGAAGTTTCTTGCAAGACTGATGTTTTCCTTTTACTTTTTAATGAAAACAGAATTTTTTATTCCTATGGAGACCCAGAAACTTCCAGAGATAAGATGGGTGGACCAATTCCCAGTTAATGGTTATGTGATCTGTCTATATCAATTACCTTTGGAGGAAATATTTGGCTTTTTTATTAATTCTGATTGCATTGGTCAGTGATAGCATAGCTGGCTACACATCCGGAGCTGATGCGTGTGCTATTGCAATTAATTTTTTTAACTGTTTATGGAATGTGAGAAACTTCTCTTCTGGTTTCTAGATTCATTTTCCTTATGCTTGCCAGTAACCTAAGTCCTTTGCACCTGTACCACAAGCTGATGTAAAATCAGCAGGAAATCTTCTGTTAGGTTAGTGTTGAAATTCAAGACATTGCATTATGTACAGTCTATCTTTCTATACATTTTGGAAAACAGGCCATACAGCTGTTTGGTAGTTATTTGCAGTTAATCTTTGCTGAAGTCATGTATCAGGTGTAGCATACATTCCTTAATCTATGAAATACATTTTTTAAAAAAAGAAATGTAGTAGTGTTCTTTCTTCAATTAACTTCAGACTTTCCCCACTTTTTCTAGTTCTAATAAATCAGTTGCATGTAGGGGCCAAATACTGGAAATTAGAGCTCCAGGTGTTTATCTGCTCTGTTCTATCACAGTGCAGGAAGTCATTTTACTGAGCATACCACAAAACATTTGCTAGAAATTGGAGTTGTGTCATATTCAAGAATTCATTCGTTCACTACCTAACCAATACTGTGTCAGCAGTCCCCAGGAGCTGCAGAGATTGATTGTCATTGCCCTCAAAGTTAACATGCTCAACTTCATTTTCAAAGATTAATGCAAATAAGTGTTTGGTAATTTATGGCCGGGTTAGTTTCTGCTTTGGGTGTTGCATATTTGGGATCCTTGAATAAGTGCCTTCTGCTGTAAGAACTCTTATCAGGTAAATTTCAAGAACTCTCAGAGGGAGGAAATGAGTGTCAGCTTTTCACAATTCTTACCACAGGTAAGCAGGCACTGAAAATTATTACAACTGTCTACTGTTTTTGGGTTTTTTTTTTTAGAGAACAGCTGTGAGGACATAGTAAGTGCAGTTAATACTTATAAAAGTGACATTAATCCAAATTTTCTTTACTGTCATTTTATTGGGCATCACAGTAACAGAAGGGGTGCTCTTTTGGGGCTGTGTGCCACAGGAAATTCAGACTGAAACCATGGATAAGAGGGTATGATAAGGATAGGATTAGAATTTTTGTCATTGATATAGGATAAGAATTTTAAGCATTGATATCCCATTTTTACCAGACTACTGTCCACTGTCTTCTCTGAGAGAGATTGTAGTCTGGGTCATTGTTTCCTGTTTGCATATTCTCAATTTAGTGTCCTGTTTGTTGTGCTCACTGAAAGGATGTATTTAATTTCAGTTTGTAGCAGACACACTAGTGCAAAATCAGCTCCCTGAAGTATGTTCAGGAGTCAGTTAATGGTTTAAAAGGCTGGGATTTTATGTACTGTCGCACAAAAATAGTAAATACCTGATTTAAGCTCACAATGGTTTATTGCTGTTCAGAGATTTGAAAATGTGTCTCAGTCTAACTGGTTTCCTCTGTCTTCCTGCACATAGAATGATTTTTTCCTTGTGAATTAATTGAAAATAAGTCACAAAGAATTGTGACGGGTAGATGTTTTATACTTAACAGTCTCACTAAAGTTGCAATCAAAATTTTAATTTTTCCAAATTGCTAGTTGTTAGTGTTACTACCAAAGACCAGAATGTAGGATGTACATTTATCTTTAAGATTCTCCATCTTTTAAACACATTTCCAACTACTCCTTTGAGATACCTTTTCCAGACAGTGTTAAAGGGGTTATTTTCTCTGCTCCTGTGCTGTTATAAAAGGAGTTGTGAGCATTTCCTTTTCTGTCATGCTTCAAGTGTGTTTTTTCTTTGAAGAAGTTGGTCTGCACTTGTATTCATAACAATAAAAATGCCAGCAAATACTGACATTCAGCAGACTTTTGGCACCTACGGCACAGTTTCTGGATTGGTCTTCAATTTGTGGCTTGGACAGTCTAAGTCCATTCCTTTCTTCAATAAAATATTGTCATATGTTTTGAAAGTCATGGTATTGAAATATTACTAGTGAACCATCAGCTACAAGATACAGTTTGTTATACATGGAACACTTGATGGGAAGCAGACTGTGTCTGCAGCTGTTTACTAGTTTGGAGAAAACATGCTCTGATGGATTTGGATAAGTACATTTTATTTGGCTACATTAAACAGTTGTCTGTTCACTTATTGGACTAGAATTCTTCATGCCATCATTGCTGTTAGTGTGCTTTCGGCAAACTTGAAATGAGACTGTGGTACAGAAGTTATTAGATGGGGAGGAAAACAATTTTTGAGTAGCCATGCATTCTTCAGAAATATTTGTGAAACAGGTGCAAGTCATCAAAAGGCCAAAGGTTTTATATGATTTGACTGGAAGAGCTGGATATGAGCAGAGCTTCATAGGCTGAGTGTATTCTGCTTTGAATCAAGTCTGTGTTGGAATTTCACGTGAGAAATCTATATATCACAATAAGGCTGAATTTGGCAAGGCTAAATTTCATAATAGTAAAATGAAGTAACATTAATAAACAAACTTAAAGGGCTTTTTTTCCCTGAGCATGTGTGAAGTTCTGTAATTTGGGCATTTAGTGTCTATAGACTTTTCCTTTACTTTCTTGATAATACTTTACTTGCAAAGGTATGATGAAAGATTATATGTTAGTCTGGACTGGTTTATATATTGTCCAATTACACTTTTCTTCATATAGAAGTACTAGTTTATTTCTGTAAGTAATTTTTAGCCTGCAAATCTTCCTGTAGCATTCCTTTTAGCATAGGTTGTCTGCTGTGATTGCCTTTACTCTCACAAGAAAACAATTGTTTATAATGGAAAAGATGTGCAGCTTGAATGAGGCATTAGAAGTGAACATTGTTGCTCGAGATGTTTGAGTGATCTTTTTAGGTATGGAACCAAATTCTTTACTTACATAGTTGGCTGCACTGTTTGACGGCAACACAAAGACATTTCAGAACACATATGTGTTTCCTCCTTATATATATGAAACATAACAGTGAGTGCATGCTTGTTTCTTATCTTCTCTTCCAGGAAAAAAAAAAAGAGAAGAATCTTACTCTTTGAGATTATGATAGTATCTGCCTCTTGCTATTAAAATGTGGATATCATAGCTATCTGTAATTGTCCTGGTTTCAACTAGGGTAGAGTTGTTTTTTTTCCTTTCAGTAGCTGTTACAATGCCATGTTTTGGATTTAGAATGAGAATGGTGTTGATAATATGCTGATGTTTTAGGTTTTTGCTAAGTCATGTTTATCCTGAGTTAAGGACATTTTTCCTTGGCTCATGCTGTGCTAGTGAGGAGGTACACAAAAGAAATTGGGAGGGAGCAGAGCTGGGACAGGTGACTCAAAGTGACCAGTGGGAGGATATTCCAGACCACATCACGCCCATCATCAACTGCATCAGCTGGGGGGAGTTACGTGGAAGGGCAGCCCAGCCTGAGTCCAGAAAGGTCTGGCATCGGTCAGTGGGTGGTGAGCAATTGCATTTTGCATCACTGGTTTTTCCCATTTTATTACCATTTGCCATTATTACTGTATTTTACTTTATTGTCAGTTACGACACTAATCCTATCTCAATCTACAAGTTTTACTTTGATTCTACTTCTCAGTCCACTGAGGTGGGAGAAGAGAGGAGGTTTGAGTGAGTGGCTGCATGATGCTTAATTTCCAACTGGGCTTAGACAATATGAAGTCTGTGGATGGTGAAAAAGTATGTGATTGTTTCAACCTTTTGTTTAACTGTACTTTTTCTGTAGTTCCTTGTAGACACTTCATATAGATTTCCGTACTAAAAGCAGTATTAAAGATATTGGACAGAAGATGAGTTATGCTGAGTTAATTGAGAACAAAAGTACTGGAGAGTTTTGAGTCTACAGTTTCTAGTGAAAGAGGATGTTGGGTTTCAAACAGACAAAACACCATCCACAGCGGGAGGGTGGCTTCATCCCGCAAAGATATTTCTGCAAGGAATTGTGTAAGGATCATGTTAAAATTCCATTCTGCATTAATGAACAAATTACTACTAATGAGGTAATGGCTGAAAACCCGAATGTCAAATTTGTACTGTGCAAATCTTAGGGGATTTAAAGCACATCAGTAATCCTAACGTTGATTAGGATGATAGTTGTGCTTAGCATAAAAATTACTGTAGACTGTGAGAACAAGATGTGGTTAGTATATGGTTATTCTAACAAAATGCAGTGTTTGACACTTCATCTGTGGTTCATCTTCCTGCTTCTTGAAAGGAAAAAAAAAGGAAGAGTGAGGACTTGTTAAACTTGCTTTTTAGTGTGTCCTTCTAGAAAGGGATTTTATTTTCTTAAATGCAGGTTCTTGCTTTTGGACTACTGAGCAATGTCTTCAAGGGAGCATTTGTCACTACTTAGGGATCAGACAACTGGTTTATTTAAATACATTGATAGGCTTGCAAATATCTTTAATGTCATTGTGGTTTGACATTTGTTTCTTCTGTGCATTCTCTTGTTGGGTATATAACTAAATAGGTACCAGAGCATTAGATATTGTTGTGATGGGAGTGTTAAAAAGGCTGGCAGACCAGGCTAGTTTTAATGTTTCATTTGTTTATTAGCATTATACATCTTGCTGAAGGTTAGCTCGTGCGTGTTGTTATTCATCACTCTGTACACGGGACTGATACTTACTGTAAATTTGCTGTGAGTATCCAGTACCGTGGAGCTGGTGCTGCAGTCAACAGTGGCAACTGTGGCTCTTGGTGGTTCTTAGAAATCAAGGTGGTAAAGCTCAAGAGCTCTTCAAGTGAAGCATAAGCCAGTCTTTCTTCTACTGTTATCTAATGCCTGATATTTGTATGTAATCAGCACTATCCAACCCTTGAAAAGTGTGATTTCTTGTACTTCTAGTAGTGCTTATTTTATGTTTTGCCAGTCATCCTTCCTATTTGGGAGTATGTCCTGCATATTTAGAGTTGGTTCTGCTTCTCTTGCCCTTTAGTCTTGCAAATTATGGTGTATGGATTTCTCCTACATGCAACTGCAGCTCTCTCTTTTTTCCCCCTTTGGTGATCACATTTCTCTTATCACTTTCAAGAAAATTTAGTATTAATTGTATGGCGATTGACAAATTCCTAATTTATAGTCACAGGCATCTACTTTGTCTTCACAGAAGTTTATGGTTACCTCTCCAGATAGGTGTTTCCTGCCTGTTGTGATGATGTGTACTGTTTTATAGATCAAAGTGATGTACTTCCTGGCAGCTTTTGCAAGATTTGTTGTTACCTATGAAATTCCTAGCACCACCACTGCTTATTGGCCTAGTTGTAAAATCCCTTTGATCACTTGAATTTGCAGGCTGTTGTTCTCTTGAAACTTCCCGTTCTGTTTCACTTTTTAACAGTGTCTGTATCACTGATACAGGGATCCAGATTTTTTGAGTTATACAGTAAAACATACCTAGGTGGGCTTTTCACCTTAGCTATTTAGATGTATTTATTTTTGAATATGTTATGGACAAGTTATTTGTTAAAGTAACGCTAATTACAACATCTAATTTACATAGAGTGCCTGTCTTTGAAAGATCTGTGCAGTATTGCAAGATTTGTTCATAGCTTTAAAAGTTCTGTTGAACGTTTTTTAAATGGGGGAGAAGGGGTTTAATTAGGAGAGTGGCTTGTTAATCATGCTTTATACTCAGAGAGATGCCTGCAGAAATTAATTTTTAAAAACCAATCCTGTCTGACTGCAAAGACAGCATTATTTATTGATAGCAAGTAATGATTTCTAGAGCTGTCAGTTCAGTTTATACTGCCACACAGCTGCAACAATGTTCACTGCATGAATAATTACCCTTCATTTTCTGCTTTTCTTTTAACATTTTTCATTGATCAGATTTTTCTGATCCACTTAGGGCACCACAGTAAGAAGGAGGCAATCTGTCTCCTTGTATGAGGTTGGGGACCCATCACTTCTCTTGCAGTGTGGAGGAGAAAGTCAGTATGGCTGGCATTAAGTAAAACTCTATCCTCATGCCATAGATATAGATCTTCCTTAAAAATAAAGTAAAATATGCAGTTGTACATTAGAGCCCCAAATGGGAGAAAGCACTCCTATGATCTTAAAATGTCAAATCAATACCTTGCGCTCAGTTGCAGCAGGGAGAATTGGTGGACTACCAATCACAATATATGGCCTTTTAGAGGTGCATGCATTTGTTCAGAGGACTCCAAAAGAAAGCAAGAGATTTTTGGAGATATGACTTCAATTGATCTTAATTCTACTACTTTTTATGAGGTCACTCTTTTTGGAGAAGGAGAGGAGAATGTGAGATGTGTTGTTTCCTTCAATGAAATTTTGGCCCTGGGACATATGGTACATGTATATAATGCTATTGAAGCTACTTCTTTATTGTATATTTTGAGGTAATTGTCTTGTTTTTCCCCCTGTTAAGTCTTGTTCTTTTATTGTTACCTGTGCATCTAGTTCTGTTATGTTACTCAGAGTATATAGTTGGAGGTAAGAGTGCCGAGTCTGGTCGGGTTTTAAACCAGACCTACTTTACTATTGAAATAATTTATTTCATTGCACTTTTTGGTCCAGTGTAAAGTATTGCTACTGCATGTTTTACATATGAGCCAGCTGAGGCTAAGACGCAAAAAAAAAACTCTTTGGAAGGTATTCAGGGGCAAGATCAAAAACTGGGAATGTGAATTGTCTTTCCTGTTCTGTGCATTAAACAGGATGGCACAAGAAATTTCATTAAAATAGCGCTTTATAAGGTGTACAGTAAATTCACGAATACAAGCCGCACTGAGTATAAGCCACATCTCTGGGTGTTGGCAAATATTTCGGTTTTTGTCCATAGATAAGCCGCACCCGAATATAAGCCGCTCTGTCGTTCGCAGCGAGGACCCGCGTGCAATTAGTAACAGAACTGCGGGAGGGCGGGGTTTACTGGCTCAGCTAAGGCTGTGCAGGCTCGGCCCGCTAGGGGCCGCTGATGGGGCCAGGTGGCCCAGCCCGGTGCTGCCGCTCGGGGCCGGCCGCCGCTGCCACTGGGCTCGGTCACCCCGGGTCGGCGCTGCCCCGCGGTGGCAGGCAGGGACGGAGCTTCCCCCGCTCCTACGGCAGCGGCGGCGGGCGGGGACGGAGCTTTCCCCGCGCCCATGGCGCCAGCAGCGGGCAGGGACGGAGCTTTCCCGCGCCCGTGGCGCCGGCGGCGGGCGCGGACAAAGCACCCCGCCTCCTCCCCGGACCGCGGCAATGGCTGCGCGGGGCTCCCGTCGGCTCCCCGGGCCGCGGCAATGGCGGCGCGCACTTCCCCCCCCCCCCCCCCGGGCTGCGGCAATGGCTGTGCGGGGCTCCCGTCGGCTCCCGGAGCTGCGGCAACAGCGGCGCCCCCCCCTCGTCGGCTCCCCGGGCCGCGGCAATGGTGGCGCCCCCCCCCCCCCCCCCCCCCCGGGCTGCGGCAGAGGAGGGAAGAAGAGAGCTCTCCCGCCTCTCTCCCCGCCCCCCGTGCTGCCTACAGGGAGCCAGGGCAACACAGTAACACTGTAACAATCGCGGAATGCCGGCTTTTACTGACAGGTGCTTGGCTCGGCACTCTGGCTGGCACGTCTGGGGTTGTAAATGTCAGAAAATTATTCACATATTAACCGCCCCCGACTATTAGCCGCACTTCTGGGTTTCCACCAAAATTTTTGTCAAATTGCTGCGGCTTGTATTCGTGAAATTACTGTACTTGCTTTTCAAAACTACTTTTTTCATTTACTCTCCTATTTTTTGGCATGGATACTGGATGTCCAGAAGGAATTAAGGTGCAATGTTGGAAAATTTTTGGTTTATGACTTAAATCATTCAAAGTGTTAATGATCTGAACAATCACCTGTCTGATAAAAAGTGTTGTATTCAATCTGCTTTATATATAAAGTTGTTCTTTATCTGTGCTTTCACCTATTGTTTTATGGACTTTTATCATACATTACAAGTTGAGACCTTCATAAAAGTGCAACATCATCTGTGTTGCTTTTAAAGTCATGCTTGCAGCTTAGAACTTTAGAAAAGGAATGAAAGGACTTTTTGAGTTTCCTCAGGTGAACAATGAACTTCATGAAGATATCCTGTGTGAAATAACCTTGTGCAGGAGTTGGAGACTTCTGAGGATTCTGTCTATAAAATTCTTTTTTTGTGTGTGTATTTTCTCTGTTTGTTGCATTCCTTTCCAGTTCATTTCATTCTGGTAATGTGAATGTATTTCCAAGTAAATTGGCGGTGTTTACAATCTTGGTCCCCAGTGCCATTTTTTAATCAAACACATAATAAAGTGCTAAATAAACCATTCCCACCTGCATGAAACTCTTTATGTTCTGTATAGGGTATTTTGTAATTTATTTACCCAGGAAGACCCAATTTATCTGCACATCTGTTTTTCAACCCAGTTCTGCTTTTTATCCAGTTTTCCAGCTGGTTGATTGAGGAATAAGGAGGTCAGGTGGCTTTCTTGAGGTCAGCATAGTGATTGTCTCAGCTGGGATTACACCCAAACTTTATCCTTTGCCGAACCACTTGGCCACACCACTTCTGACCAGTCTGACCACATTCTTGGCAGTAATGGAACTAACTGCAAATGTCATTTTCTTTGTTTTATAGTTTTGCGTGTATTGAAATATTGTCACTTTTATGAGTTCAGAAACATTACATCTGTTCACAACCTGGTTCCCTTTTACTTTGAGCAGGCACAAGATTTTTGTGATTTATCTCTTTCCTGGATTCCAAATGTGTATTAGTTTCACAAGTTTGGGGATAGTGATTGATGGTGTTGCTGGTTTATGTTGCTCTGGCGTGCTTCCTCAGGGGAGATCCTGTCTGACACTGCTTTGGAAGAGTAACCCATGTTTTTGCTCCTGTGTATCAGTGCTATAAGCTTCGTAAGACTCCTGCTTGTTGTGGTTCTCTTCCTTTAGAGTTTACTTTTTACGGGAATATTACAATGTTAGAACAAGATGCACAGATTTAATAAATTACTTACACTGCAATGCATGTTTAAGTATGTATCTGTGAACTGTAAGCCTGAGGAAAGAGAAACTCAGAAACATGGTATCATCAGAATAATCTTACTCTCTTTGATCTTGCTCTGCCTTCCTAAGAGAAGTTAAAATTATTCTGATTCCAGTTTTTATTGTTTTCCAATTTTCTTAAGTTGCCCTTCACTGAAGAAACGTGACTTAGCATTAATCCACCTATGCATCTCTAGTACCTACAAAATTACTGGACTCTCTGCAGTTAAATGATGAGTAGATGACGAGGAGGCTTGGTTTTGTGGTACCAGTCCTGCTTTGTTTTTAGATTCTGGTGGGGTCTCTGTTCACTTCACATGATGTAGCATTCAAAATAGGCCGTTAAGTACCAAATGCACTGTCAGTGCTTCCCAGGCACAGTTTTTTTCCTTCTAAAAACTGGATTGGGAGCTCTGTGTTGACTGATAGAAAAGCATAAAAGGAAATTAAATTT
Organism: Catharus ustulatus; assembly: GCF_009819885.2. Classification (NCBI taxonomy): domain Eukaryota; kingdom Metazoa; phylum Chordata; class Aves; order Passeriformes; family Turdidae; genus Catharus; species Catharus ustulatus. The sequence goes on along the minus strand of NC_046225.1, from coordinate 24,105,622 downwards.
ACAGCTGATCATAACCAGTTAAAAATGTACCACAAGTGTGTTTGTAGCAGCCAGAAATATTTCCCCTTTCCCCAAGATTTTACTCCTGCCTTCACTCTGCTTCCAGCCTGTTGTTTTTCCTCCTGTCGTGCTGTACATGTACATAAATGTGATGGGTTGGCACTGGCCAGACACCAGTGCACCTATTTGAGAGGTAGCAGGATTGATCCCCGCATTCTTCACCAAAAATTAATTATTGCAAAACCAGCACAATCACTGTGTACTGATTACCTACATTGTAATAACTGCCTCTGCATCAAAAGGGGAGATGATGCAGTCTAGAAGGTAGGACTGGACACAGTAAGAAGACAGGAAGATCTTTTGAGATACCCAATTACTCTTTCATATTAAACTATTCTATTGTAGCATTGAAAAAAGATGGAGAAGATCTATTTCCACTTAATGCCATGAGTGCGCTTGTCATAAAGGTAATGGAATGAATTTGTGTGCAGATTGGCATTGATTTTCCTTTAAACTGGAGGGAAAGAAACTTCTGTGAATCTGTTACTTCCATGATATGTCAGTGAATATCAATTGTCAAATGAATGCTGAAAATTCATCTCTTCATTGTTTTTTTTTTCTCACGTTGGACTTTTTTTGATCAGTTTAATAAGTCAAGCCTCCTGATTCCACCTGATTTCCAACTATGTGATCTGCAGTCCTCTTGTTCTTTACTATTCAATATGTCATGCATGAAGTAGTTTTTCTTTTCCGTTCAGCAATCTGTGGTGCATGTAGCAGCTACTGCTACATGCTACTGGCTGTCAAATGCGTTTTTCCACAATTACTTTTCCTGCTCCAGAGTTGAGCAATGATAAAATAGAAGAAATCTTGAATTAGAGGAAGTTGCATAGTGGTCTGAAATAATTTTTGGTCTGAGCTAATATGACTATATTTAGGTTTTGGAAAACCAGTAATTTTGTCTAAAATGGAAGTAATTAGTTGCAAGAAATTCTTTTGTTACTATCTTGGAGTCCAGTTCCCACTTCTACAAGCAGCTGCATTATCATTCCCATTAATCGTGAGTAATAAGTTAATAAATAGCACATAAACTGAATACTATATAGATAATATTGTCAGGGTTATTTTAGCAGGAACTCAGCATAGCACATTTTTGTCATAAAGCTTTTGATTTCTAAATAAAGCAAATTTTTTTATTTGATCTTGTGTTTATGTTGACCTATGGCTTGGGCAGTTCTTAGCTGTTTCTTCCCAGGTACTACTCAGTCACTACTGGGTGAGTATGATCATTCTTAGCTCTCCAATCCCCTGGTTGTTTTCAGGGCTTATTTTCTTTACTTGGTTCCTAATAATCCATCTTTCTCACGCTCTCTGCTAAAATTTGATCCTTTTTCAAAAGGTATGACTCTGGGTATGCCAACTTCTAGTACTTTCTCTTTCACCCTGACTCAGAAGCTGTTGTAATTTGGATCCGGGAGTGTAGTGGGTGCGTTAAGAAGGTTTTCTTCCCCACCACACCTGTCTGAATCCAAAAAGTGTCAACAGTCTCCCAAGCAATCAGATTATTTCATCACTGGGTTTGCTGAACCACAAGAGATTGAAACTGCTGAAACATCTGTTTCCTGACAGGTTAGGTTTATTATTCCTGAAATAAACTTCCAGAAAATGTTTTTGTGTTCTTAACAGTAAGAATTCAACAGACTGGAGATCAGGCTGGCTGCTAAGTGGAAAAGTTAATGTTTTTTTGTGAAGGCACTGTGTAACCACCTGTGTACTATTACAGTGTGGAAATTAGTCATTTGTCTGGTATAGCTTTTGGTCTGACAAGTTCTGGAGGTAATAAAACAATCCTCCATTTTGTGGATTTTTAAGTCGACTTCCCTTCTCTCTCTACCCACAAATGCCATGCACATGCCTCTCTTTGCCTCTCTTAACCATGCTGGGTTTTGTACTGTTGTCTGAACTTGCTCATATCAACTTGTAGAGATTTATTTTTTTTTTCCCTTGTCCTGCTTACTGGATGGATCTGAGGGAGGAATACAGTTCTCCTTAGCGCTTCCTTTTCTATGCATTCAAGTTATTGCCCCAAACCTGGTATTGGTTTTAATCCTTACAGTCTTTTAATTCATGATTTCTAGTATGAAGGAACACAAAAATAACCTCTTTTCATGGCTGTGTTTCTTCTCCAAACCAGGAAAATCATTAAATTTAACCAGTTTGATTTTATACCTGTGTGCAATCCTTTCTCTTGAAGAGAACCCCTGTTCAGAAGTCTAGCTGACTAGGCTACAGCTGAATAGATTTTTTTTTGTATCCATTCTGAGGATTAACATACAGACAACTTCTTGAATGTGTGTTTCTTTTGCAAAGAAATTTCTGTTTCTTTCCTGGCTGGTGGAGAGGAAAATAACCTTAAAACAAGTCTTGTTGGAAGAGCTGGGGAACTCCAGTGCATCTCACGCTTTTACTTGCTGTGTCCTACAGCATTGCCTTAAGCAGGGAGTGAATTGTTCCGCTGTAATATGAAGTCACAACCATGATCATTAAATACTGAGATGAAGAGGCTGCTTCATGCCACACCGCTTCATTATGACCCTCCTAAGGTCCGTGGTGTGACATGATTGGTGTCAAACCTGCCACACTTATATTTGCCTACTTTACCTCCTGTGCTGTTTCTGGTGTTTTTGCAGTTGTTTTTTTCCTCCACCTCCTGCTGAAGAAAGGTGCTGATATCTCTGCAGTCCAAGAGGCCCAGTCGTTAAACAGGGCTGCATCTATTGTAGTTGAGCAGTAGCTGGCCCATTGAAAAATAGACTCCCAGCTAATTGGCATAAAAGTTTCTGAATCTGCTCAGAGCTTGCCACCAACATTGGATTTTTATAAGTGTCGTCCTCATCTAGAACAATGTCTTCCTTTTCTGTTTATGGGGGATTTTTTAAAAAGTCAAGTTACACTGAAGCCTGGAAGCAACTTTATGAGTGTACCTCCCCATTTGCCGAAGGCTGATGCAATGTTTGCCATGTTGACAGTGGCTGTAGAAACTGGGACAGAGCTGAGACCCACAGAAGCCTTGGTATTGGTCTCCAGTGAGGCTGGGAACATCTGCTGAACTTGGCCTTGAGGAATTTAAAGGAGAGAAATCTCTTGGGCTTGGTAGCAGCAGTAAGTACAGTTGTCAGGCCCTTTGGAATTAAATGCAAATATCGTGGGTTGTAACCACAGAGTGTATTTTCTCTAATAAATAAGAGCTGCACAAAGTGCAGCATCACAATGCAGAGCTTGTTATACAGAGTTCCCTCTCTGTTGAAGGACCAGCGTGAGGTACTTGGCTCAATGCTTCTGCCCAGCTGGGTGGCATAAAGAGTTTAAGAGAACTGAGCATTGAATGCACATTGAAAAATAGCTACCACTGATGTGTTCCTGATTGTTGTAATGATGTGAAGGATTTATCTTAAAGAGCATGGAATCCCAAAGCTCTATTTTCATGTATTTGCCTGGGTTCTGAGGTGTTTATTTAATTATTGCAAGAGAGCATGAAGAATAAATGGGTGGCTGAGGCCCCCTGGCGTTAGCAGCGCACACTGCCTGCCTCCAGCAAATGACCACCAAATTTCACTTTTATTAATAGCTACTTTTGGTTTTTTTAATATACCATATTTCCTTTTACTTTTTAACACAGGGGAGCAGTGCTTAGGCTAGAGTACCTCATGATGCACTAATTGTTCATATGCAATTGTTTCCCTATTGGAAACATCAATACTCCATCATTTATTTTTCATGTCTTTATTTTGCAAAACTAAGTAGAAGATGAGAGAGGGGATTCTGTTTGCCACCATTATCACTAGTATTTGCATTGCAGGCAAAAAAATAGACAAGAAAGCTGAAGACTTTTAAGGTAATTTTTTTTTCCCACATCCATATCTCTGCCTGAGAATGACTGAGAGGAAAGGTACACAGCTGCTGGTGTCTGATGCTGTGGTCTAGTATTTAACGTGTGGGTGGGAGGTGCTAGGGGGGAGGAGCTGGATGGTTGTGGGGTTTTGATTTGTTTTTTTGGTTTTGTAGTTATTAGCCATGAGGTTTTGCTCAAATTGCTAAGACCTTGAGAATCACTTTCAAGATAGAGCAGTATGAACACATGTTAGAATAGATTCCCTTTGTGCTTAAAATTTATTTTAAAAGTATATATTCACAACTACTGTGAATTAGTGCAGAGCTCTTCTAGGAAAAAGGTGAGGATCTAGAGGATACCTCCATGCAGGGTAACTTAGTCATGCCTTTTTTCAGTATTTCTGTGTTGCACTTATCTCAGAATTCACTGTAAGTGTGGCTTTTGTAGAAATCTAGCTATTTACTCTTCTGACAAAGTTTTTTCATTTCATCAGGTATGAATAGCAGCTGATGAAGTTGAATAAAGAAATCAGTTTTGGTGTTTAGTTAGATAATTGGCTTGTCACTGTCATCAGTCTAAAATACTCCTCCTCATTTTGCTGTTGCACAAGTTTGTAACAAGCAAGAGAAGGTGGTGAATATCCTCCAGAATGGTATTGTATGCTATTCTTTAACAATGAAATACAAAAATAATTGGGATGTAAAATTAGGTCTTTATAAACATATATGGTTTGATTTTTGGACTCTGTGTAAACCAGTGCCTGCAGAGAAAAAGTTACCAAAAAATGAAATGGCTGAGGAGGACTGGGCAGAATAAGGAAGAGTAGAAAGTTAAGTGGAATCTCTCTAGGTGACATGAGATCTGTGCCTTTTGTTCTTATTTAGAGTGCACTTTGGAAACCTGTTATGGTGATCTGTACAAATTCCTGATCAGTTATTCACAGAAACTCCTTTTTAAGGCTATCAGTCTTTAGAGGAAATGGTAACTTTTGTCAAAATACATGGTTATGTGAAAATGTTTTGGGTGGTAAGCTTTGTTGTTTCTTTACAAAGATGGTAAGGTTGATACTTTCAAGGTTGTAAAACAAAATGTGCTGAAAATGCAATTTTCTGCCCTTTTTTCCCCCCTATTTTAGATTTTGAGATGACTGAAAACTATAGGTACGATCTAGTCAGACCTCTCTACTGTCTTCTGAAAAAGCTCTAGTTACTATCTGAGTTTTAAAAACCTTTTGTTCAAGTGAACTTTTTAGTGAATATCAGTAGGAGACTTAGAGCAAATAAAAATAAGGGAGGATTGAGATTTTTTACTTCCTCATTAGGTGATTTTCTGCTGAATAGAGTATTTTATACTTTGTCAGCATTTTCTACGCTTCCTAAGGACCAGTTCAGGGTGAAGAAACCTAGTTGTGGTATTTTGAGGAGATGTATGTATGGCACTGAATGTACCCCACCATATTCAATGCTGATCCTTTAAACTGTTCTGGAATTGTAAATGTCTCACTTTTGTTTGGAACAGCTGTGGAACACTTCATTTTTACAGATTAAAAAGGAAAACATTTACTATAACATGTTGTTGGTTTGTTTGTGGTTTTTTTCAGTTCTTCGAGGATCTTATGCATAGCATATGAGGTTTTGCAAGGTTTACAATATATGAATAATCATGGAATGGTCCACCGAGCACTCTCCCCTTGCAATATTCTTTTGGATCGAAAGGTACAGCTACAGGAATAAATCTATGGGTTTGTTTGCTGCTAACAATTGTCATGCTGTGTCGTAGATGGAAACTGGATGGTCACAGTCTGTTCAATGAAGAAAAAAATTGCAGATCTGGAAAGTTGTTTGTTTTTTGGTTTTTTTGAACTACAATTTTCCTTCATTTCCTGAGTTTCAAATATATTGCTGAATTTAGTTTTCTGTTCTGTCCCAAACCACGCTTTTTCTCCCTTCTCCAAGTGGTAATCTAAGTCTACTTGTCATCATTGCAACTAGTCACAAGACCTTCCTAGATATTTGAATTGGAGAAGACTTCTTATGGCTAATTAGCTGTCACTAGTATTTCTTGTGTTCTGTGGTGATACGATACTTGCCTTTTAAGATATTTTTTTCTTCATGTTAAATTATTCAAATCTAAGTATCTCTCAATTCTGTTACCACAGGCTATTGAGTTGTCAGAGAGGAATGCAATTTCTGCTTATAAAATACTAATAAATACTATAAAATATTAAATAGCTACTATTTAATTAAATACAAAATATTGATAGCTGCTGTTGTCTTCAGAGCAGTTTCTTAACCAGAACCAACAGCTAAAGAGTTTAACCTGTCTGCATAACTCCTATCTCAATCCTTTTTTACTCAGTTTTGGTAGAATAACGAGATCCTCCCCTTGGAAGACAAAGAAAGGAGAGGACAAAAATAAGGAACACCAAAAATAAGGAACATGTATATTTTTATATGCTTGTAAACAAATGAAAATCATGATAATGCTCTATCCTGCAAAAATACTGTAGGATTTTAAGATACTCCTAAAATCAATAAAAGAACAGAGGACGGCTGTTAGACAATAAACTTCTAAGCTCTCCCCTGCCCTTTGAAATCTTTCTAATGCAACCTTCTCTGTTGCACCTCTGGAGGCTGGCTGAGTGTAATTCAAAATCCAGCAGAAATAAGGCCTCCGATTAACTTCTGTATCTAATTTTTTTTTGTTCTGGTGTTAGCTTTCTGTCTTCACAAATAAAAAGACAGTACCTTGAAAAACTGTTTGAAATATATGTTGGAACTATTAAGGAGAGCAAGATACTAATGATTTGATGGGAGGTCTGCAGAAACAAAACTGGGTATATGGAAGATTTAAGAGATTTGAAGATTTGAGTAATGTTTAGGGAGTTCTAGGAGTCAAACAGGATTTTGAACAGTTTTCAAACTGAAAAATGTGTAGTGTAGTATTTAAACTTTTTTAATTTACTAAAAATAATACTATAACTTTAAAAGTTCTGATGTGTTCTAAACAAAGTGATTTAATTAATGCTCTTGAGAAGTAAAATCATTAGAAAAAAGCACCTCTTTAACTTGCTGTGCACTTCTGCATAATAGATGAGGCAGAAGCATAAGAGGGTGCTTTTTATAGGTTTCTGTCCTCTGACAGCTAATGCAGTTTGAAATTATTTTTGAATTTTTTTTAAAACTTTTTTAACCTGAACATAAATTCTTCCAGTGTTGGATTCTACTGCTCTTGATCATTTATTTTTCCCATTTCAGGGACACGTGAAGTTGGCTAAATTTGGACTCTACCATATGACTGCTCAAGGTGTTGATGTTGATTTTCCTATAGGGTAAGGATGCAGCTACACAATATACATATATCAGAGATTTATTTTTCAGGAAATAAATTATGTTTAGAGCACCTCTTATTCAGAAGCTTCTGATAATGTTACTGATGAGATTGTCATCTGACTAGGTGAGATGAACAAAAAAGAGAGAATGGGTACCATGCCAGTATGTTACCATAACTCTGTGATGTCAATCTTTATCCCCAGATTTGCCTTCAGATACTAATACTTTCCTATGGCTTGGATTCCTAATTTCATATCTAGGAAAATGCACAATCAGTGCCTCGCTATTACCCACCAATGTAGGCTTTCTGTCTCTTTATAAGTTTATGACTTATTTTCAAGTGATCATACTATATTACAAACCACAGCTTTGTTGAAGTGAGTTTTTTGTCACTTTTGGATTTTTGAGGTGCCATTTTTTTTCAAATTAAATCCTGAGCTTATTCTTAAAGACATGGCCTGAAGAAACTGGGTTTCTTTTGTGATGGTTGCAGATTTTTTTAGGTACTATAGTGAATTGTTGACGAAAAGAAAAGTGTTAATATTATTCTAAAATCATACTCTAGAAGGTAATATATGTTCTTAAAACTTTTTGTTACATTTTTTTGCAAATTCAAAGGTTATTTGATGAGAATACATTATCAATGGAAAAGATTATTGCAGCCATCCCGAAGTATGAGTCTAGGATACACTTATTTAAAATCCTAATGCTGAAAATCAGTCAGTGTTTTCCCTAAGATGCGTAAATATACCACTTTGAAATCTGAGGTTTCCTTTCACAAAAAGAAGGAGCTAATGATTTGGATTTGACCTTTCATGTAGTAAACACTGCACTGGAGTGAAACTTTGCTGCAATGTGTAGATTTTGATTGAATAAAACAGGCAATATTCTGGTTTCTCAGAATGCCAAATTATTCTGATTATGTAATGGGAAGTCACACTTTTTGGACAGTATCTAATGTTACTCCATCTTTCTAGGTACCCATCGTATCTGGCACCTGAAGTAATTGCACAGGGAATAGGCAAACCAAGTGACCACACTCAGTGTGAGAAACCTCTGCCTTCTGGTCCTAAATCAGATCTGTGGTCTCTTGGTATAATATTATTTGAGCTTTGCATGGTATGTAAAAGAATAATTCTCTTTATTTTGGCTCTGGGGGAATAGTTTCATTAACTTGATTGCTTTTGAATGTGGGGTTAATGAAACTCTGTCCATCACCCAAACCTAAATATCAGAATATGTTAACATTGCTACTTGGGCAGTACTGGTTGTTTAAGGAATAGGGTGCATTTTGGTAGGTAGGTTGCTTGGTATATGTGTTAACCATGAACGATTGTTACTTGTGGAGCCACAAGAATTTGACTGCAAGGCAGTTCCATTTAAGAGAAGTTATCAATGATACATTTTTGCTGTATTGTGATGTGAAACTGATTTTACCATAGTTGGAGTAAATAAGGTAGTTGTAAGATAGTTTTGATATGTCTAAAATTCACATGTAGAAGCTTATTTCACTGGTTTTGTATAAAAACAAAATACAATGTTATCTAAATATGTTTATGTAGTAGCTATTTCTGTGAAATTCAAGTGTAATTTGACTTCATTATTTTTAGGGGAGAAAATTATTTCAGAACTTGGAGATAGCAGAAAGATTGAAATTTATACTTATGTTAGGTAAGTAGCACAAAATCAATTTTTCAAATTTCCAAGCAGGTCTGTGGTTAGAGCTGTACTGACTAATCAGCTTATGATGCTCAGACCTAAAGCACTTTACATCTGTCATCTTTGGTCTACAGGTTTAAATTAGCATTTGTAGCATATTGCTCCTCTAGGGAAAGTATGGAGCTGGATGCCAGGGGAAAAAAACTTGGGAAGAATTGGCAGTATATTAGAGTAAGGGCAAATGATTTAAAAAAAATAAAAGACAAGAAAACATCCTCAAGAATGATGGTCATTTTCATGGTTATTTATTGGTTTGTGTTGCAGAAGGTTTCTGAAATGAGTTATGAATTGATGACAGTGAAGAAAACTATCCCTACAGTGCATATGTAGTAATGACCAAACAGGGAGAAGCAGGACTCAAATAGGAAGACAGAAATAGAGATGGGAAGAGTGTTGGTGAACTCAGGCTTTCATCTCTAGTTTCACCTTCAAACCATAAAACATCACTGCACAAGTGGAATTTTGGCCTAATGTAGATTGAGTCAGGAAGTGGGACTATGCTTGTGGCTTTTAAAAATTTCTGGTGGTGTTTATGTGTAAATCGTGGGAAGGGGAAAGGCCTGAGTTTGCAATTTGAAGACTTAACAGTAAGTTATTATTCAGAGCAAACAACTATACTGTTAGAATTCATTGCTGTCAGGAGAAATATCTTTTTCATTCAGCAGCTGGTGCTCAAGTGCTGAAATTCTGACTGTTTTGGGGATTTGGTAAGAAGGCTTCCTGAAACATCTCCGTATACTTCAATCTGAATTCAAGTTGTTGGTTTATCCACTGAAAAGCATTTGTGTCCTAGCTTGGGAATTATTTGTTCAATAAATTAGTGACAAGAAGTTCTGAAATACTAGTATTATCTGCAAGGAGCAACAGAGGCAAAAACTACTTCGAGGTTGATGTTAGTACCCTTAAGTTCTTCCAAGGATTTAAAAAAATAATTATTTATAAGTTGAAGGACTATTTTATTTTATTTGTCAGAGACCAACACTCTGGACTAGGCCTATAAATAGATATTCACTGTTACCTTAGATATGCTGTTTAACATTTCTAGGCTTCTGTCTGCATAGGTTATGATAATTTTCATTTTTTATTTTGATAATTCACTTTCGAGTGATATGGCAGTAAAAAAGCCAAAATTAAGTGCTTTTTATTTGAGTGGACATTTGTCTGATATCCTGTTTAATTGGTATCACTTTATTAATAATCTTTAATTTTTTATTGTTCTATTTGTTTTTCAAAGGCTGTGTAGATGATATTGTAACTGTATTGGCTGAAGAACATGGTTGCCTTGATATTCTTAAGGTTTGTGGAACTCATTTACTCTTCCCTGCTGTCTTACCCAGAATTTATTATTATTGCTGCTGCATAGTATTTTGCATGGGGGTTTTTTTCGTTTTTTTTGGTCACTTGTTTTATTGCAGTATGATGAAAAAATTTGAAGTCCAAACTACGAATCTAAGATGCTTTCAAATAACCAGCACTGGTAATATTCTTTCTAAAAACTGCTGTCAGTCTGAGTAAATGTTAATGCTCTCTGAGTGGTTTACAATTTCACAATTATAAGCCGCACGATTTTGACTAAAATTTTGGTCCAAACCCAGAAGTGCACCTTATAATCAGGTGTGGCTTATACATGCACAAAGAATGAAAACTTGCTGTTTTAGTTTGGAGGACAGGTGTCTGCTGAGAAAGGCAGGAGCTTCTCTTTGAAATGGAGAATGTAAACCCCCTCCCTCCAAGTTATTATAATTTTGAAATCAAGGAGCTTTCAGGCAAAAATATGGGAATTAGGAATAACAGTTCTTTACTAGGGAAATTAAAATAGTAATTTTAATAAAAAATTAAAACAGTACTACAAAGAAACAAACTCCAAACCCTGACAAAGTCAGAGTACAACCTGACACCCCGTCAGGCAGGGTGTTGGTAGCAGTCCCATTAAATGGTGGTTGCAGTCCTCTTGCAGTGACAGATGTGATTCAGTTGAAGCAGTGTTCCTGCAGAAGGTGCAGTTTCCCTCTAAAGGTCCAGTGGTGATGTGGAGAAATCTGGTTTTCCTCTAGAGTCCAGTGGAGAAAGGGGCTCCCTTAGTGTCCCAAAACCTCTGTTTTTATCTTGGTAAGAAATGTTGGGCTCTTCCCCCTGACTGGAGCAACTTCCAATGGGATGAAGTAATTCTATCAGTCCTACAGTGGGACTCAGTGGGCCATTAGCAGAAAATGACTCTCTGGAGGAAGGATGGGTTGTGAAAAGATAAAGAACAATGCCCCACCTGGTTTAAATGGATGACCCATTAGCAGAATATTTGTCATTGAGATAAGGATCACTGCCCCCACCCTCAACAGATGGTGATAGAATAGATACCTTTTATCACACTCTGTATTGAAACCCAAGGCAGTTGCTGACACTCGGATGTGCGGCTTATAATCGTGAAATTACTGTAATAAGTTATAAATTTTCTTCAACGTTTTGGTGATGAAGTATTTTTCTTCCATAAATTAAGTCTTCTATCTGGTCCACCTAACACATTCTGATAGTGTAGGTTTATACAGTTCAACTTTTCCTCACCTGCAAAAACGATCTCTGAATTTTAGTGTCTGTATATTTTGGGACATTATATGAAAGATTTCTGATTGTTAGCAGAAGGAGGTTCCCAGGTACTTCATTGTTTCCAGTGAGGTACAGAATATCTAAATGAAAAAATATGTAAAAGACTGCATATATTGCAAATTTTTAGGATTTTTTTTCACTTAAACCAAATGTGGGATTGGTGGGAAGTATTGCTTCCCCAGAATTTTGGTCTCACACAGCCAACCTCTGTGCGTAGGTGTGAAATTTTATTGCCCTCAAAGGAATAACCTGTGTGTTAAAAGTTAAATTTGAGCCAAGTGACTTGCTGAATTAAGACAGTAATAAACAGACCTCCTCCATGTTTTTCTTATGTTCCAGGACCTTTCTGAAAATATCATCACTCTACTGAAGAAATGCCTTACATTCCAGCCTTCTAAGAGGCAAGTATTCAGTCCAAGGGCCTGGTAAACTTTGTGGATTACTATGAAATTTGAAGAACTGTTGCTGAACGTTTTTTTGGAATACTGATATTTGGGCTACTTATAAGAAATTCTCCATTTTGTGCTTTTCAGTGTTTAAAAGAGAAGATTTAGAGGCCTGAATTTGGGCTGTAAACAAACTAGTTTGTTGTGCTGCATGAATTGAAAACGTTGATAGACAATTTTGCTATTAAAATTTCTGAAATCCAATATAATTTAAAATACAATAGTTTCACGAATACAAGCCGCACCATTTTGACTAAAATATTTTTCCCACACTGGAAATGTGGTTTATACTCAGGAGTGGCTAATATGTGAATAATTTTCTGACATTTACAACCTCAGAAGTGCCAGCCAGGGTGCCGAGCCGAGCAGCTGCCAGTAAAAGCCGGCGTTTCGCGATTGTTACAAATTGTTACTCTGTTGCACTGCGGGTGGAACCTGGCTCCCTGCAGGTAGCACGGGGGCTGGGGAGAGAGGCGGGAGAGCTCCCTCCTTCCCTCCTCTGCCGCAGCCCGGGGGAGAGACGGGGGGGCCCCATGCCGCCATCGCCGCGGCCCGGGGAGGAGGCGGGGGGGCTCCGTCTCCGCCCACCGGGCCAGGGCGAGCAAACCCAGAGGTGGCGGCTGGCCCCGAACGGCCCCGTCGAGCGGCAGCGCCAGGCTGGGCCACCTGGCCCCGTCGGCAACCCCGAGCGGGCCGAGCCGAGCCAGTAAACCCCGCCATGCCGCGGTTCTGTTACTAATTGGCAACTTTGTTGCACGCGGGTCCTCGCTGCGAACAACAGAACGGCTTATACTCGGGTGTGGCTTATTTATGGACAAAAAACAAAATGTTTGCCAACACCCAGAGATGCGGCTTATAGTCCGTGCGGCTTGTATTCGGGAAATTACTGTAACTTGCTAATATTCATTTTTTGCCGAAATGCACCATTTTTGGGAGCACTCTGCTCTAATTGTTTTATCCTCTTCTCTTAATTTAAGACCAACTCCAGAGGAATTGCTACATGACAATTTGTTCAGTGAAGTATCCTTACTATATCCTCCCTTCCACAAACCTGCTGGTCTGTTCTCATCTTCTTCAAGATGTGCCAATTTAACACTACCTGAAGACATAAGTCAGTTATGTAAAGGTAAAAACAGGTAGTGGGATGTCATTGGAGGGGGAGGGAAAATAACATGTTATTGCATTTACTCTCCCACAAATTTTTCACAGAGACTATTAAATGTTACAACACTAGTCAATACAGTAAGTTCTTTAATGGAGGAATACATGTTTTGAGGGATGTGTGCAAGCCAAAGGAGTCAAATCTTAATTTTATATTGCAACCTCAGGGGAAAAAAATAACATTAGTATTCAAGTCCACGTTGCAAAAGCAGTGTCATCTTTTGCCTTTAGGATTTGGATGTGTGCGTGTATAAGGTCACTTTTTCCCGCTTATTTGTTGTTGGATTCTGCTAGATCATACCAGAAAATGCTTTTTGGAAGTTCTGGAAAACAAAGTCTGTGTGAAAGAGTTCGCATTCTGGACTAAAAGATTAAACTTCTAAGTTTTAAACTACAGTATGTTGAAAATCAACATACTACAGTATGTTGATTAGTTTTTTCTTATGAACTTGGAAATGTTAAGAAAATCTCCTCTAGACAAAGATGTTTTTGACTTATTAGAATGAGTGTGGTATGAGAAGGGAAGAGGGATTATAACTACTCAGTAGGAAACACTTGTTTCTTATTTTAAGTCTTAGTGCTATGTACAAAACACTGTTTTGTTTTGTTTAAAAACACACAGGAGGCGAAAGTCCACACAATGTATTCATGTGAGGGGTTCGTGGCAAACTGCAGAAATATCTTTTAATGACTTTTTTAATGACTTCTCTCCTTAAATATCCTTAAACAGAAATTGCAAAGGAAAGATCACTTTTCCTGTAACTTCACATTAAGGTTATGACCTTTCAAGCAAAATAATTGTTTTTCAACAATATGTGTTTAGACTTGTAGAAAGAAATACAAACTACCTACATGGCTGTAATTTATTTTTGTGTCATTTCTCCCAACAGATGAAGATAATGATTACCTAGCAGAAAGATCAATTGAAGAGGTTTATTATCTCTGGTGTTTGGCTGGAGGAGACTTGGAGAAAGAACTTGTCAACAAGGAAATAATTCGATCAAAGCCACCTGTCTGCACACTTCCCAAGTAAGGATGGAGAAGGACTTTAAGGAAAAGGAGGGAGGATGGATGGATGGAGAACATTAGTGATTGCAATTAGTGATTATGAAAATGGCGTTCATAAACAGAAGGAAATTGTCACTTCCCCTTTTATCCAGTTTAAGGCATTATTTGAATGCCCTGTATCTGTCACCTACCTGTTGCTTTCTGAAATTTGAAAAGATGTTGGTGAAGTTGAAAATACTGGTGAAATGGGAGTCCCTGAATTTCGCACACTTTCCAAAAGAATTAAACACTTTCCAACAGAGTTAAGTTTTAGTATTAATGTCTCACTGTGTTTCAGTGAGAAATTTGTGCTTCAAATTTGCAATTTAATTTAATATGTTAGGTAGCAAGTTATCACATTCTGAATTCCCTTTCACAGAGCAGAAGTACTAAATGGAGAACCCAGTTATTCAGCAGATCAGCTAATTACTTTTTTCCAAAATACTTTGTCTTGTGACTTAGAATTCTGTAACAACATTTTAGTGATTGCTACTTTTATCTTATTGCTGCACATGTTGCAATTTTATTTAGAGCATTGATGTTTTAATCCTATGATCTGATCTTATTAGCATAATTATGTGCCCATATATATCAATTTACTGTTTCTGTGTTTAAAAACACAGAAGATGAAGTATGTGTACTCCCAAAATGCAATGTCTTTTTAAAGAAAAATGGTGGAAATAGATTTTAAGTGTTATTTTGGTATCAAAATTAGTGTGAGATTTTTGAGGGGTTGCTTATTTCTTTGCCCATAGGTGGATGCAGGTGCTTTTAAGTTATGAGGGACAAACATTTTCCATCATACTGTCTGTCTTGGAGATAAGGAATCAATTTCAAAAATGCAGTCTAACTCTTAAGTGAGAATGCTAGGCTAAATTCTGAAAATCAGTTTCATGTGGTTTACTTTAAAAATATCATAATAATGGAAAATTTCTGTGCACTCTGTCTTGGATTTGTGTCCTTAGATGGACTGCAGCAGAAAAGATCAGACTTTGATTGGGGTTTTTTGTCTTGATGGGAGCTGCCTTTCATATGATAATAATATTTTATTTTTGCTTTTCACAATATATGACAGGCCTGGTCTGTATGAGATCAGGGAATAAAAGGGATATTAATCCCATAACTCCTAACTTGATGTTGAAGAGCAAAGTTATAGAAAGTCTGAAATGTGCCATTTTACAGAAAAGGCTGTCTGAATAACTTAAAGTGATTGTACATTCCCTTGATAGTAGGTTTCATGCCATGTAGAGTCAATACAGTATGCTTCTAAGACCTAATACTTTCCTTTAAAGAGGAAACTTCTTGATGTAAGAAATTTTTTCCTAGCTCTAGTCCTGTGTTATAAAGTGACCTGATTCTTTTTTTTTGTTCTCATTTTTGAAGCTTTTTGTTAGAAGATGGTGAGAGCTTTGGGCAAGGACGAGATAGAAGTTCCCTCCTAGATGACACAACTGTGACTTTGTCTCTGTGCCAGCTCCGAAATGTAAAAGTGATATTGTGCATTTCTTGTGTTCTTCTCTGCAGAAACATTTGTTTAAAGAGAGTATGTAACAGCAGCTCCTACTGCTGCTTCTACCAACAGAAGTGTCACTGATTCCAAGACAGCACTTCTTAATGTTCAAGTCAGATTCTGGTTTAAATTCCTTTAAATTCCTTTGCCTGCAAAAGCTTAAATTGAAGTTGTCTTCTGTCCCTCTCTTTCCTTTTTCTCTTACCTGCTTCGTTCCAGTGTAGTACAAACAGTTCTGTACCACCTGGTATTCTCCACGATGGCTACAATTATTTGCCTAAGGAATGTCTTCTTTGTATGCTTTAATTACTGTCTATCAATGGCTCACATTATCCAAAAGTAAACCAATTCATTTCAGTTTCAGCTCCTCAAAAGCTTTACTTAATAATGGATAACAACTTTCTACTAATTGATTATTAATTTTTGGAATATATAGCATAAAATGACTAGTTCAAAAGATCTCTTGAAAGTATTTTGCAAGAATGCTGTAATTCAGTTTTCCTCCATCTTTATTGGGAAAATCAACATATGATAACTCATGATTTGGCTTGATGTAGTGATGAGTTACAGGATTTACTGCATATATCACTGAAATGTTTTAATTGTTTACATGTCCTTGCTCATGTACGGCTTTATTGCTGTCAAATTGGGAAGCTATGCTGCACTATTTGCAACTTGCTTTTTATAGTAGCAAATGCAATTCTGTCAGTTTTTTAAAAACTCTTTCCCTATGATTACAGGGGTTAGTATACACAAAAGGTGACTCCTGACTCTGACACCTTAATATTGGAAGTAGTGTGTCAAACACTGTGTAAACACATTTCTTCAGTAGAACTTTGCACCGCTTCACACAAATGCATCAAGGCAGACCAATGAACTGGGTTTTCTTCATTTGTTAATAATATACAGCATCTATTTTAAATATAATGCACATTGCAGCTTCTGCTATTGTTCTCACTTGAGGATGGTTTTTTAAGGGTGTTTTAAAACATTTTGATCTTTAATTTTTTATATTGCTACCTACTTCTATAAGTAGGAAATAATTATGTACTACAGTTTCATTATGTGGAAGATGCTGCATTCAACCTTGCAGTGTTAGTTGAAGTAAGTTTTTGAACTTGCGCAATTTTTCAAACACCTTTTATAAGCAGAGCACGATGCTTATAATAAAAAGAGGAGCAGTACTGAATGAACTGAGAATGAACTCTTTTGTCAGCCCCAAGAGGGATGGGCTGTTTGCTGTGTACCTTTAAGTTAAGGGCTGAACTGCAAAACAGAGTACTGCAGGGAACATGGCATTAAACATTAATCATGCACCATGAGATGTCTGAAAACTTCAGTCAAAAAGCCAGCCATGTTTGTCTGTCACCTTTCCTGAGTGTATTTCCTAAAAGGAATTCAAGTTTGCATAACTCCTGAACTGATTAGAGCCATAAAAATCAGTTGTGCAGTTGCTTTGTGGCTACTTGGATAGGAAGTCCATGTAGAAAAAGGAGGAAACAAAGAATAACTATATAATACTATTCATCTACTAATCCATAGTGCATATAAGCTATTTTTTGTGTGGAAAAAGGTTTATGGATATCTTTAGGCAGGAGAACTTCCATCAACTCCAAAAGCCAGTATTAGCAAAAGATTTCATGTTGAAGACTATACGCTTCATTGGTGAAGGACTGAGCTCAAGTCAAGTTACTGAATTTGGCAAATTAATTGCTATTTAATAGTTTTTATATTCCACTAAGATTTCCACTTGAATTGTGAGCAGCATTCTGATAAATTATTTTTCTTCCTGTTTTCAGAGACTGAAGGATGTTGGTGGAGAAGCATTTTATCCATTGCTTGAAGATGAGTAAGTATGTGTGTACGTCTTTGTACATCTGTAATGCCCCAAATTTTTGAGTTATTAGTTTTATTTGAGTGCCACACTGCACAGCTAGACACAGCTACCTCCCAAAAGCAAAACTAACATGTCTTTGTTTGGCTCTGAAAGTTAAGAGCTGATAAGCACA
Source organism: Catharus ustulatus (assembly GCF_009819885.2). Classification (NCBI taxonomy): domain Eukaryota; kingdom Metazoa; phylum Chordata; class Aves; order Passeriformes; family Turdidae; genus Catharus; species Catharus ustulatus. The sequence continues at coordinate 24,087,905 of NC_046225.1, read as the reverse complement.
CTGCACTTAAGTCCCTGATGCCAAACTGAGAATCTGTTTGTGCTGAATATTCAAAATTATCCATTTATTCTTGTTTCTGACTTAGAAAGGCTTCATGCAGTATTAATTATTCTCAGTGATTTGTTATTCTTGCTATTCACTATTACTGTCCTTTTTTTTTCAGCCAGCCAGCTTTACCTCATTCCAACAGTAGCAATGAGCTCTCTGCAGCTGCTACTCTTCCTCTGATAATCCGGGAGAGGGACACAGAGTACCAGCTAAATAGAATTGTTCTGTTTGACAGGCTGTTGAAGGTATGGAGTCCTGGGGATGCTGGATAATTTGATTTGGTCTGTTAATTGGAAGATTTTTCAAAGACCAAGTAATTGTAAAAGGAAGCAGAGATACGAGAGACCACAGTAGGAAAGGGGGAAATAAAAAACCCTTCAGAAGTATAAGAAGATTGAAAATAAAAATAAAACATATTATTCTCAATGTTGGTGAATATAAAAGATTTTAAATATGCACATAGAAATGGAACTGCTGCTAATATTGGTTATTTTCTGATGAAAATAATTTTACATCCTTTATTTTATAAGAGACTAAGCTATTATAGGTATGAATAAGCCTATAACATTTCTGCATTTCTAAGCAATAAAGTATTTGGAAACATGGCAGTACCATGTTATGAATGTGAAGTTTATACTGGGTAAAGGAGTAGCAGCCCCTAATTTAACATATATGCAGAGAGCTGGATTCCTGTTTAAGAATGAGAGAGCTGATGCACATTATCAAGGATAAACTAGGTATGTTTAATAAAACCAAGATGGATATATAGTATGAAAAGAAAGATATAATAAAGAAAAAATCGTAGTACAAATTCAGATTAGTAAATCTATCCAGTATATACCAAAGCACATGAATGCATTTCTGAGAAAGAGAGGATATTTTCACATCAAACCATAGTCCTTCATCCAGGCCTTCCAGTTGGGAATTAAATTCACTTCTTGTGAAACTTGTGTTCACTGTTTAGGCTTTTTCATTTGAAAATACTGTCCCAGGTTTGAGATTTGAATTGTTTCAGTTACATTATAACATTTTTTGCAATTAATCTCTTGTCTTTGAAGGCCTACCCATACAAGAAAAACCAAATTTGGAAAGAAGCCAGGATTGACATCCCTCCGCTTTTGAGAGGCATAACCTGGGCAACCTTGTTGGGTGTTGAGGTAAGGGCATTTGGAGAAGTTCCAGTACTGTCTGGGGATGGAGTGGGTTAGGAATGGGGTTGGCAAGGAAGCTGGAATGGGTTTAAAGATTTAGCAGGTAGATTACTGAAATTTCAAACAAAATGAGTCATGAAGTTGTGCAAATAAAGATGATGTTCTGACAAACTTGCTGCTTTTCTGTAAGATTATTTGATTTCAGAAAGCTGAAAATGTAGACTTGACTGCATTTCAATTATTATTTTCAGTGGAAAGTACAGTAAATTTGCGAATACAAGCCGCATGGAGTATAAGCCGCATATCCGGTGTGTTGGCAACATTGATGTCTTTGTCAATAAATAAGCCGCACCCAGAATATTAGCCGCACTTTAGTTCGCTGCAAACTTTCACAAAGTCATCATTTAGTAACACAATCGCGGGATCGCCGGGGCTTACTGGCTTACTGCCGACCTCGGAAACATTGTTTCCAAGTGAAAAAAGACACACCCTTTATTTACAAGCCGAAAAAGACAGGAACAATAGTGTGGTCATTTTGCGAGCATTCCCAATGGATCCGCGTTGCCTTTAAACAGCCGCTCAGCCACGCGGGCAGGCAGCTAAGCTCCGAGCGGAGCCACATCTCCGTACTGGCACAGGAGCAGCCGCTCTGGCCCTCGCAGCCCCGCGGGGGGAGTGGCCGTTGTAGCCCTCGCAACCCGTGGGGGGAGCGGCCGTTGTAGCCCTCGCGGCCCGCAGGGCAAGCGACTGCTCTGGCCCTCGCAGCCCTGTGACCGAGCAGCCGTTGTGGCCCTCGCAGCCCTGTGACCGAGCAGCCGTTGTGGCCCTCGCAGCCCGCGGGGCAAGCAGCCCCGTTGTAGCCATCGCAGCCCCGCGGGGCGAGCGGCCGTTGTAGCCCTCTCACTGCGAGCCGATCGCCCACTTCATCCCTCTCCCTGCGGGGAGAGAGGCTCCCCCAGTCCTCTCCCTGCGAGCCCAGCCAACCCCGTAGCCGCACAAGACTGAAAACACTTTAAAAAGTACAGAGAAATATCACACCCTTTTATCGAACTGCCGAGGTAACTCGCCGAGGTAACTCACCCCGATAACAACCCCCGCCCCTCAGTAACGCCGCCATCCACAGGCAGGCAATGAGCTGTTCTCTGATCGGTTCATCATCGGAACAACGGGAAACCATGGATTTCAAACTGTTTCGGCTCGGGACTGGACTGGTATGATACTAGGTAAGGGCAGATATCACATTTTTGTTCATAGATTAGCCGCACCCAAATATTAGCCGCACTTCCGGGTTTCCACCAAAATTTTTGTCTAATTACTGCGGCTTGTATTCGTGAAATTACTGTAATACCCCAACATTTGGTAGTTCACAGGGGTTTTTTGGTTTGATTTTTAGTATTTTGACAAATGCAGTTGACAGTCCTTCTGCTCTAATCAACAGTAGTTGGACAAAACACGAGAAAACACAGGAAATATATTTTCCTCTCCTACCAATCAATGCACTTCCCAGAAAGAATGGAGAATATATCAATCAAATACAATCCTTTTGGACAATGGAATGTCCCAGAAATTAGGGCTGCTCACAGAGTTGCTGGACTACCTAGCTTTTGAATTTACCTTGCTTGCAATCCTGCAGCAGTGCATCATAAAGATTCTGAGAGATAACACATCCTAGGCTATTCTGGAGACTTATCTTAGGATGTGATCTGAGTATTGTGTATGATATGGCTGTTTTCCTGTCCCATAATGTTAAAATGAACTTGTTAATATTCCTGCCTTGGGATTTATGCAAGGACAGGCTACTTAAGTAATCCATATTGGCAATATCAATGAACAGGCAACTGGATTCAGTGCCTTTAGAGATGATACTGAAAGCCACTTGCTGGTGGCTGAGGTAAGCATTGTATTTAAATTGAGAGCATCTCTTGACTTAAAATGGGAAAATACAAAGTACATAGCTTTCTGTGTAAACAACTGAAAATCACTGAAAATCATGCTGAGGAGATCTCTATAGGTCTGTATGTCTTGAATTAGTAACAGAATAAAGATGGTTTTGTTAAAATTAAGCTTTCAGAATCTTCTTCTGCTAAATAAAGTTCTTAACTAAAACAGTCAACTTCAACCTATCACCGTGTACATTGTCGTATGCACTTATGTTGGTGAGGGCTTTCTAAATATTCTTCTTCCACATTTAGGGTGCCATAGAAGCAAAATATGATGCCATTGATAAAGACACACCGATTCCTACAGACAGACAAGTAAGACTTATGGTGTTACCCAATACTGTCACTTAAGATCTTTCCCACCCATCACCTGCCTATTATGGCACATGTGGTGGATAACAACAGTATGGTTCCCCTTGCCCTCTAGCCTTACACTGTAGAAAGAATCTTGCAAAGCAAATTGACACAAGTACAGTAACTTCACGACTCTAAGGCGCACCCTTTTGACTAAAATATTGGCCTGAACCTGGAAATGTATCTTATAGATGGGTGTGCCTTATATATGGACAAAGTTGGGAAATTTGCCAACCCGGAAGTGTGAGCTGAGAGCTGTGAGGGGAGGTGGCAGGGCCGGGGCTGCCGGGTGCCTGCGGGGCCGGGGCTGACAGGTGGATGCAGGGCCGGGGCTGCCGGGTGGAGGCGTGGCTGGGGCTGCAGGGTACCCGTGGGGCCGGGGCTGCCAGGGGGCTGCGGGGCCGGGGCTACCGGGTGGAGGTGCAGTCGGGGCTGCCGTGGCTGCCAGGTGGAGGTGGGGCCGGGGCTGCCGGGTTGGAGGCAGGGCCACGACCAGCAACTATGCGGGGGGAGCTGGGGGCGGATCCTCGCTGCAAAAATAAAGGTGCGCCTTATATATGGGCAAAATTCAGAAATTTGTCGCCACCCAAAAGTGCGCTTTATATTCCGGTGCACCTTATAGTCTTGAAATTACTGTACTTTAATTCGGCTTACAACATGGGGAAACTGAAATACTTTCTTACTTTATAATCACTGTGTCTGTAGCAGCAGTGAACAATATTAATGATTTATTGTTAAAATCCTGGATTTACCAAATGCTTTTGTGCCTGTTGGACCTTGTAGCAGTATTACTGTCTACCTTGAGGTCCTGTAATGTGAGCTCTGCTTCACAGAAATGGGCATTTGAGCAATGGGGGTTTGGTTCTCCAAGAAGAGAATGTTCTCAAATGTTCTCTTACTATACATAAGAAGACGTTAGGAACAGCTGTTCCCATTTAGGTGAGTGAAGTAATATTTTCCATCAAATTGATTGCAACATTGAGAACTGTGGTTTGGTTACCTTTTAGAGCATAGCAATGTTACCATCTAAAATGAATCCAGGAGTAAAAAAACTGTAACTGTCATCTGTTTTCTGCCTTTTTCAAGGGCTATAACCTCTTCAAAATATGAGTGCAGAAAAGAAGAAAAAAAACCCCTCTATTTTTAAAATTTGACAGGTCTGTTAGGTTCCCTGTCAGTTTTGGTTTGGAGAGTGATGGAAGAAGCAGATAATGCATGGTGGTGGTCTGACCTACATATTTTGGCTGACTTCTACTTCTAGTGGAAGATTGCAAGATCACTGTAGTGCTGCCCCACTCATCCCAATTTCTCTTTGTATACTTGACTGTGGTGCAGATTGAAGTTGATATTCCTCGCTGCCATCAGTATGATGAGCTGCTGTCATCACCAGAGGGTCATGCAAAGTTCAGACGTGTATTGAAGGCCTGGGTTGTTTCCCATCCTAATTTGGTGTACTGGCAAGGTGAGTTTGACTAGTTGGCAAGGGCAGATA